>NC_090345.1:7851285-8586100 GCF_035084215.1 Heptranchias perlo | reverse complement strand
CACCTTGTCGAATGCCTTCTGGAAGTCTAAATACACTATGTCCACTGGTTCCCCTTTATCCACCCTATACGTTATATCCTCGAAGAACTCAAGCAAATTTGTCAGACATGACTTCCCCTTCATAAAGCCATGCTGACTTTGTCCTATTAAATTATGCTTATCTAAATGTTCCGTTACTGTCTCCTTAATAATAGACTCCAAAATTTTACCCACCACAGATGTTAAGCTAACTGGCCTATAATTTCCAGCCTTCTGCCTACTACCCTTTTTAAATAACGGTGTTACATTAGCAGTTTTCCTTAATGCGAAGGAGTGGTGAGGATAGCTGTCCTCAACTGTAAGGCAGCATTTGATTGACTATGGCACCAAGGAGCCCTAGCAAAACTGAGGTCAGTCAGGAAAATCTAATTATTTAAGTGGCCTGTTGAGGACAGCTATCCTCAACTTCCCTTAGCATTAAGTAGTTATTTAAGTTTTAGTTTAGCTTCGGGTTACAATGAAATGTTGCAGTAGTGCAGGCCGGAGAGCTTTTTCTCTTGTGGAAGTAGACGGCCTTCAGTAGCACTGCCATTTACAGTGTCACGATGACACTTTTATATGCATAGTTAGAATGTGGTTTCCTCAAAACTATCAAGCTAGGCTATACTCCTACAGAGTATGAAGAATAAATATTCACAGACTGAAAAAGGCCTTACAGGTAATTAATCTACCTTTCTATATTCGTAGGGTTGAGAAAAGGGAGGAAAAGCAGAAACTAAGGAAATAAGTGGTGGGAGGAACAGACATTGGGAACATCACACATTTCAGGCCAATCTGTGTATTTGATTATCTGAATTGGGTCAGCAGCATTAAAAACGAAAAAGGAGTTTTCACGGCCACAGGTTATAGTGTGGTGGTGTGATGGTGCAGTGTATTGCACCCCCTCATGCACTGTGCCGTGGAGTGGTAGGTTGTGGGTTTGCAACTGTGACCTTCCACGTGGTAACAATTTTATCCATGTTATTGTGTGGAGCTAGTGAATGGAAGCCAGATCCCTGCAACACTTCCCAATTCCCCCGGTCCTGGATGGAGAAGGGGAAAATCAGAGAGAATCATACTAGGCTACTCTCTCACATTTCTTTCAAGATCTGGGAACAGGTCACCTGCTTGTCCCCAACCAGAGATGGGGAAACCCAAGAAAAGAGATGGGTAGAATATACCTACAAACAATTTTGTTAGAAGTCTTAGCCATAATAAATGTGATTTTTTTTTTAAAGAAAGAACAACTCTACCAGAATGAGGTATTTCTCAAATCTTTGAATTAAAGACATTTAATCGGAATATGTTAGTTAGGATAAATATGGTTTCTGCAATATTCTAATTAGTACTTGGCTTGCATGAACTGTGATTACTAATTTTTTTCTTTGTGTTTGTGTGACCCTAAAACATTTCCTCCCTTTCTACCTTGTCTTTGTGTAGTGCCCGTTTCTGTGTCTCGAACCTTTGCTTTCAGCAGAGGCGAATCTCTTGCTGGGTCCCCAGGTAATTTTCTGTGGCTTCATTACATAATTGTATTCTTCCTAGATATATTCAAAAGTCTCTATTGCTGTGTCTGACATAGACACAAATCGTATTTATCAGCCCCCAACTTCACCAGATTCCCTCTCCACACATTTTTGCTGTCTTGTTTCATGTTTTCTATCTTTTATTTATAATAATTCCTGTTTGCCTCTTTCCATCTGATAATTTTGCTTATTTTTTTCTTCTCTGCATTTCATACCTTCACCCATTATCTTTGTCTCTTGCCCTTGCTTATCTTTCATGAATGTAGACTTTTTTGCCGTGAGATTCCTGAGGCTGTAATTCCCATTTATACCCGAGGGGGGCCTGGAATATGGACTGGATCTCAGCTCTTCCGGGATTCCACCCTCTTTAGACCAGACCTTTAAATTTTGGCCAAGGGGCTGTGAGTGAATCTTCTGCCTGTGCCGTGACCCACCGCCCCCACATCAAGTGGGCATGTCGGTGGAAGGGGAGGTTCTCGCACTTCTACCTTGCAAGGCCTTAGCAGAACTCGCACCAGTTTGAGACCCAATGTGCGTCCCATTGAGGCCTTCTGAAGGCCCCAAATCTTTGATGGAGAACGGTAATTAATTCTGGAGAGATCAATTACCTTCTTTAGTTGGGATTGTCTCCAGTGAGAGCCAAAGACTTTATTTGGGTCTCTCGGGACTCTGCTGCACCCCTAGACCATGCTCGGGCCGGGGTGACTGCTGCTGATGTGTTCTTGCAGGCAGCAGTCACTGCCCCGATTATGCAACTAACCCCATTCTCAGGAATTGGGTCAGGGCCTCGGGCTTGAGGCGAGAGTGGGCAGAGATTCAGCTCCGCTGGACTTATACTGGTGGAACAGGGTCCCAGGAATTTCCAGGCCAGATGTCTTCCAAATGGTCTCATCCCTTTAAGTCCCCCATACTGCTGTTCTCTTTGGCCTTGAGATGGCGCCATGAAATACCAGCATACAAATGCGTAATGTATTTGTATGAAATTTTTTCCTGTGCTATTTTAATGGTTTGTTTTAAGATTATCAAGTCAACTCCTGTGTTAAAATAGCAAGGAAGGAATTTCTTACAAATGGATTGAAAGATTGAACAGGTTGGGTCTATGCTCATTGGATTTAGAAGAATGAGAGGAGATCTTATTGAAACATACAAGATTCTGAGGGGACTCCATTGGGTAGATGCTGAGAGGATGTTACCCCTCATGGGGGAATCTAAAACTAGGGGGCATAGTCTCAGAATAAGGGGTCGCCCGGTTAAGACGGAAATGAGGAGGAATTTCTTCTCCCAGAGGGTCGTGAATCTTTGGAATTCTTTACCCCAAAAAGCTGTGGTGGCTGAGTCATTGAATACATTCAAGGCTGAGTTAGACAAATTTTTGATCAGCAAGGGAGCCAAAGGATATGGGGAAAGGGCGGGAAAGTGAAGTTGAGGTAAAAATCGGATCAGCCATGATCTCATTAAATGGCGGAGCAGGCTCGAGGGGCCGAATGACCCACTCCTACTCCCATCTCCTATGGGTTAAGCATTTGTACACCGGTATTCCAGGGCCTAATTTCAAGGTGTGTGTGTGTGGTCTGTCTCTCTCTTTGCTACTTTGTCTAAACAAAATAAGCAGCACTTAGCACTCTTCAATGTGTGTGTTATTTTCTTTATGTAAGTTTCTGTTAGCCAAATACTGTTACACATTTATTTGGCTGAACCCCATAACCCACTAATCAAGAATTTGTTGTATGTGTTCAAATGTATTTTTAGTATCTCTGTGTGGGGTTCTGAATTTTTTGGTCATGAAGTCAAGAAATGTTAATGTTGGGGAATGGAATACCTTCCATTTTGAGTGCCCAGTCACACTTTTTTAAAAAAAAAACTGCTTGATGCCATAATGGAAAGACAATAAGATTGGTATTCTAGTAGGATGAAATCAAATACGCTGAAGGGCTTTCTTCAACTTGTGAGTATCCTATTGAAGAGCTAGCATTGGAAGAAACACAAGGAGTCAAATGACCTCCTTTTTGTGCTGTAATTTCTAGGAATCACTCTCCGGTCAGACACAATGCAGTTAGATGCAAAGCAAAGTTCCCTCTACATTGGCTCAACGAAGTGTTTCAGCCACAACTTTTTTTAATTCATTCATGGGATGTGGGCGTCGCTGGCAAGGCCAGCATTTATTGCCCATCCCTAGCAACTCCATAACAACATCCCCTATTGCAGCAGTGTGGCACTTTCTGATTTTCACACCAAACATTTGGTGAGCTTTTTGAGAGAGATTGCTAATTTAGTGAAAGGTTAAGGGCAATTTTGTTATGTGGGGTGATGCCCATTAGAAATTGGATTGAGATTGTCCAAACTCATTTTGTTTATTTTGCTAAAGTAGTTGGTTAATGATGAGTCAGGAGTCCTTATTAGGGAAGGTCGGCCCCAGAACCTTGCCATGTGTAGCTTGTTTCATTTAAGGCTTCAGCCAAGCAGTGAAGAGCTTCCACTGTCAAGGATGTTTGCTTCCAAATGAAGTCACCAGCAGCAATGTGTTCTAGAAGAGCTAAAAAATACGGCTTTAAAAAAGAAGGCATCTGGAAATGTTTTCTGGATATGACCGAACCCATTTTATGTCATTGTATGATACTGAACATGTTTGTTATAGGAGAGAAAATCTGTGCAGTTTACCTTAAAAAGCTATAGAGAAGAAAAAATAGCTAATGTTTAAGATGTTTGTAAGTAAAAGAAAGAAGAAATAAAACAAGACTTGCATTTATATAGCGCCTTTCACGACCTCGGGATGTCCCAAAGCACTTTACAGCTAATGAAGTACTTTTGAAGTGTAGGTAATGTATGTACTTTAGAAAATAGAAGTCAGAAATAGAAAGATTGTGAGAGCTGAAAATCTGAAATACGAGCAGAAAATAGTGCAAATGCACAATCTGTTAGGTAGTGTCTGAAAGACATTGGTGAGTTAAAGTTTCAAGGCATCTGACAAAGGTTCCCACCAAAACAATCGATCATCCCTCTAATTATGTACCTGATATGACACAATATTAATATTACTTGCAATCAATAGAGTCATCTTATCCATGGATTCCCTTGTAACCAGGATACTTTGGGGTACAAGTGGCTCCAAGACAACATGCCTCACAATGCAGTTGGTAACAAAGTCAACCTTCTCTGGCAGACCTGAACTAGTAATGTCTGCAGTAACCAAGCACTCTTGATGATTGACTGGCTAGATTGGTTCACTGGTGAAACATGGAGGGGTAGACATGCCACTGAAGCCAGGAACTCTTACCACTCAGCTCCAAAGAACTCTAAGCTGACGGCTGGCCCTAACTAGTTATGCAGTGGGAAGCTTATCCCTCCTCTGTACTAAACAGCTGCACGGTTTCAGCTGGCCAAACTCCAGCAATATTCCTGCGGCATTTAGGAGTCCCAAAGCTTTAGCTTTGCAAACCTGTACCTAAGCTATCTGAACTTAAGTAAGTGGGGTGTGTCCCTATGAGGGGAGAGTATGCACTCTGCATCAGGCAAACAGAAATTCTATACTTACAGATTTCTCAGTAGCTTGATTTGGAGATTCTAACACTTAGTGATGGGATTCCACTAAAGTCCGATACCTGGCTGACAAAGAAAAAAGGATTTTTTTAAAAGGTGCTGACATGTTTAATTTCAACAAAAGTTGGGCTCCCTGGATTTTTTTTGTTATGTAATATCTGCAAGAACTATCACGAATGACCAACACTTATTTCTAAAAGCAATGAGATTCTAATGGTGGGACGTGGTGCTCGAAAGATGGTTAGCAGTTATCAATATTTGTATGTGTGTATTTTATATCATTAAGATGAAGGATGTTGGTGCAGGACTACAGAAGACTTTTCTCACTGTATTTATGGTCCAAGCCAGTATCAAGCACTTCCGCTTCAGATGTTGTGCACAATGCAGAGAAGAACCACCCCTACACTGACCTCAACAATGCACCATAATGCCCGTCTCAGAAATGCAACAGCAACAACGGCTTGCATTTATATAGTGCCTTTAGCTTGGAAACATATCTCTGGGTGCGTCACAGAGACATAAGGAAAAGCTAACACTGAGCCAAAATAGAGATTAGGAGGGGTGACCAAAAGCTTGGTTCAAAGGAGTAGCTTTTAAGGGAGGTCTTAAAGGACGAGAGGGAGGTGGAGGGGCTAAGGGATTTTTGCACACCCTGCCAATGGTGGAGTGAAGAGAAGGGGTGATTCATAGGAGTCCCAGAGTTCAATTTAACCAGTGTGATGTGACATTTCTATTTCTAGCACCAGCCATCATTGTAGCCTTTTGAGTTAGACTTTGCCCACAAGGAGCTGCTACAAAATTCATATCACGTGGGACCTTCACTACTGTCGGAGGGAGAAGACTTTATTCTATGGATGTGAACACTGATGCCAGAAAGAAAAAGACCAAGTTTGAACCTATTGAGCCACTTAAACCTTTCACTGACTGGTTTTAGAGCTGTGATGATCACAAAACATTTTGTTTTGCCATTGGCAGCCAGCTAGGATTTCATTGGATGTAGTTTTAAACAACAACAGCAATTTGCATTTATATAGCGCCTTTAACATAGCAAAATATAAAGAAGCTAAGTGTTGGTATTGGGCACGTTGCATGTCAGATTGGCAATTGAATGGCTTGAAAGCCAAAAGATAACTCAGCATGGTAAAGGCAGCCTTCTTGGGTTTTAACATATTAACTCTGTTTTTTTTCCAAGTGCACTTTGATGGTAGAAATCTAACATTTGCTGATGACCAGTTGGAGATTATGGGGCTGATTTTCCTGTGGGCTCTATACCTGGGTGCTAGTCAGGCACAGTACATCCTGTAGTGTGCTGTGCCTGACCAGACCTGAACCTCTGGATTTGCAGATTTAAGTAATTTGCAGGGCCATGACACTCCCACAGTGCAGCCCTGCTCCCCCGGCAAGGCATAGTACCAGGAAGCGGGGGAGGAAAGTCTGCTGCTGCTGCAGAACTGAGGCCTGCAGCAGCAGCAGCAACTCCGTGGTCAGAGCCTTCTCCAAAAATAGTAGCCAGAAGATCTCCTGTACCCAGCCCTAGCCCGATGTCCCTGTACTGAAGCTGATCAGTTCCTGGCTGGTTTCTGCCTGCCCCTTTCTGAACCTCTAATCGAAGAGGAGATGGGCATAAGGCCCACTTCTGGGCAGCCCTCGAAATGGGCACCAAGCTGGCCAACTATGAGCAAAGTGAGGTAGAATGGTCAGGAACATTGCCTTTCACCTCATTTAAATTACTGCCCCTAGCTTGTGACCATTGTAGTTACGACATTGTGGATTTCCACCCCTATTTCCTTTGCTGTGCACCCAACGAATAAACATTCCCTGGAAAATCACAGGAAAATTGGCCGCTTAAAAGTTTCTGGTCATGAGAAATTGTATGTGTTACTGACCAATAGATGGTGCTGTTAACCGTTGCTCAACAGCAATGCAAACAGATTTACTTAATGAGATTTCAGCAACCGATGAGTTCACTTTTTAAAAAAAAATTATATGATAACTTGGTCACACACTAGTGAGAGATGTTGTGAAATGTCTCAGCAGCAGCAGACTGGTTTTTATTGTTGAAATGGTGCTTACAAGGGCAGCCATTTCTGACCAGGCTTAGAACCATTTTTGAAGTGTAATGATCATTGTAGCACTTTGGATCTTCAGCTGGTAGCTAGCTTTGTCAATATCATTTAGGTACTTTGTTTTATCAGGAGCTTACCAATCTTCTATAAAATTTTTGTTACTAGCATTTACATAAAACTGTTTGCAAGGTAACAACTAAAGGGTGTTATTTTATTTGTCTTTGATATTTATGTATTACCCAGTCAACAAATCACCATCTCGCAGCAGTGGATTACAGAGGTCCGAATCAGCTAGTCGAGCAGATCGGATTGAATTTGGGGGCAGTACCCACCAGTTAAACCTG
Source organism: Heptranchias perlo (assembly GCF_035084215.1). NCBI lineage: Eukaryota > Metazoa > Chordata > Chondrichthyes > Hexanchiformes > Hexanchidae > Heptranchias > Heptranchias perlo. Next base: position 8,578,609 of record NC_090345.1, on the reverse strand, counting down.
AGTAGCTATAACTATCTTCCAGACTACTCTGTACGGCAATTAACTGACCTCCAGTTTGTGAAGGTAATAACTTGCTTCTACGTTATGATCCTCTAATTAAGTATGTTGTTTCAACTGTATCGCTGTGTGGATGGAAGCTGATCATATTTGATAATGCATAGTGACAGAACTGTACATTGCCATAATTGTATTAGCCACGGCAACCCTCTGGCCAGTGCATCCCTACACATAGAATGCTGAACTTGAGGCAAGTGTGCAAATCTAACTCATGTTTTTGACTAATCTTAATGTGGCCAGCAAATTTTTAGCGCTAAGGTTGTTTACACAAAGTTTTGAATTAAGGTTCATACCTGGAGGTGTATGTACACGGGTCTTTGAGGGTGGCAGGACAGGTTGAGAGGCCTGTTGAAAGGGCATGTGTGATCCTGGACTTTGTTAATGGAGTTCAAAAGCAAGGATGTTATGCTAAACCTTTATAAAACACTGGTTAGGCTGCAGCTGGAGTATTGTGTTCAATTCTGGGCACCTCACTTTAGGAAAGATGTCAAGGCCTTAGAGAGGGTGCACAAGAGATTTACTAGAATGGTACCAGGGATGAGGGACTTCAGGAGAGACTGGAGAAGCTGGGATTGTGCGCTTAAGAACAGAGAATGTTAAGGGGAGATTTGATAGAGGTGTTCAAAATCACGAACAGTTTTAATAGAGTAAATAAGGAGAAACTGTTTCCAATGATAGAAGAGTCAGTAATCAGAGGTCACAGATTTAAGGTGATTGACAAAAGAGCCAGAGGCGACATGAGGGAACATTTTTTACGCAGTGAATTGTAATGATCTGGAATGCATTGCCTGAAAAGGTGGTGAAAGCAGATTCAATAGTAACTTTCAAAAGGAAATTGGATAAATACTTGAAGGGAAAATATTTACAGGGCTATGGGGAAAGAGCAGGGGACTAACTGGATAGCTCTTTCAAAGAGTCGACACAGGCATGATGGGCCGAATAGCCTCCTCCTGTGCTGTACCCCCCATGATACCCTTCCTCAAAACTGAAAAATGTTTTTGAGATTTTAACCATTTGGGTTTCTCGAATAGTTTACACATATTTAAACAAAGAACTTTTAAGGGATACTGGGGTATAAGTCAATGAAGTCCATGGAAACGAAAATCAGGAGGAATGCAAATGGAGCTGCCAATTCACTGTCGCCTGTTTTGCATTACCCGCCCAAGGTGAATTTATGCCCCATCTTTTTTGAAGAAAGGTTTGGTGAATCATTTTTTCATATAAAGACAGTGCAATCTTGCAAATTGCTTTGAAACCCATCATTGTATCACTTGTTTGTGACAGGTACATGTGTGCATCCTTATTTTCAAGTTTTGCCAAACACTTCTTCACAAAGCCAGTCTCAAATACTGTTACCGTTCCAAGGTTATGGTTAAAACACAGGTGCTGCAACTCACCTATTCTAGTCTGGGATTGTTTGATGCTAACACTCGTTGAAAACTGACTTTCCTCAGAAACTAAAGAATTCAGAGATCAGTCGCGCATACCCAGTGGCTTAACGTTGGAGTGACTAGCAGTGAATCAGTGGAAGATGACAAAGACATCGTTGATGTCCTGGGCTAGGAGGGCAAAAGGTCAGCCATCTACTAACGACTTCTACTGGAATGTAGGGACCTGGGTGTCCTTGTACACCAGTTACTGAAAGCAAAAATGCAGGTGCAACAAACAGTTAGGAAGGCAAATGGTATGTTGGCCTTCGTTGCAAGAGGATTTGAGTACAGGAGCAAGGATGTCCTACTGCAGTTATACAGGGTCTTGGTGAGACCACATCTGAAGTATTGTGTGCAGTTTTGGTCTCCTTACCTAAGGAAGGATATACTTGCCATAGAGGGAGTGCAGCGAAGGTTCACCAGACTGATTCCTGGGATGGGCAGGACTGTGGTATGAGGAGAGATTGGGTCGACTCGGCCTGTATTCACTCAAGTTTAGAAGAATGAGAGGGGATCTCGTTGAAACATATAAAATTCTGACAGGGCTAGACAGACTGGATGCAGGGAGGATGTTTCTCCTGGCTGGGGGGTCCAGAATGAGGGGTCAGAGTCTCAGGATACAGGGTAGGACATTTAGGACTGAGATGAGGAGAAATTTCTTCACTTAGAGGATGGTGAACCTGTGGAATTCCCTACCACAGGAGACTGTGGAGGCCAAGTGACTAAATATATTTAAGAAGGAGCTAGATAGATTTTTAGACACAAAATGAATCAAGGGGTATGGGGAGAGAGCGGGAATATGGTATTGAGATAGAGGATCAGCCATGATCATATTGAATGTTGGAGCAGGCTCGAAAGGCCGAATGGCCTACTGCTCCTATTTTCTATGTATACGTGTGTGGACTTCAGGTTTTTTTTTATTCGTTCATGGCATGTGGGCTTCTCTTGCAAGGCCATCATTTATTGCCCATCCTTAATTGCCCCTGAGAAGGTGGTGGTGAGCCTCCTTTTTGAACCGCTGCAGTCCGTGTGGTGAAGGTTCTCCCGCTGTGCTGTTAGATAGGGAGTTCCAGGATTTGACCCAGCGACGATGAAGGAACAGCGATATATTTCGAAGTCGGGATGGTGTGTGACTTGGAGGGGAACGTGCAGGTGGTGTTGATCCCATGTGCCTGAGGACAAGATTGACAGGCTCGGCTCTGATGTCCCTCCCCTCCCGATATAATGTTGAGTAGCTTGCCAACAAGGCTCTCACACGTATAATAGCCACTTACATGAGGTTTCAGAGCATGGCCAGCTGTGGAACTGTACCCCACCGTAAGTCAGTGCTTTGAGAGTGGAGGTGATCAAATGGGATAAAACTGGGATGGGGAGTAATTTATAAAAATGCGAGGTGAGGTATACAGACAAAAATAAATGATATTTAACTCATTAATGTGAGAATTGTTCAGTATTCACTCTTTCTATCTCCACCATATTTCTCAGAGAACCTGCATACCAGGTGTGTTATGAAATTGCATGGCTTTCTTTCTGCTCAGATCACGAGGATGCAGTACACAAATGCAGTAACAGCCAGCCAAATGGACAGTTCTCCCCAGACACCTGATATCGACAAGTCAATAACAGAATCGACAAGTAAAGACCCAACAACCAGCATGTCCACCGAAACCACTAACTTATTGAATGAGAAGAACCATGTGATTCGTAAGTCACTGAGCCGTATCCTTGATGAGAATTTATAGCTTACTTGGATGCCCTGAGTCCTTAAAAGCGCGTCTAGCTTGGATGTATCAGTGCATTAACAGACTTCAGTGCCAAGCATTCTATTTTTTTTTAATTTATAAAGGAGAAATGGAGATTAAGACCAGCTAACCACTCTGCATTAACTGAAGCAAGCTTGTTCATTTGCACCTCAAGTTTATGGCTGCTGTTGCTGCGGTATTTGATATGTACCTTTAAACTTCATATCCATGACCATGTAACCTTGGTTGTTTTCCCTCCTTATTGTCCACTGTACCTTAAACCCTGCACTGACTCTTGCATATGTTTACAATGTCTACGGCCTCACACGAAGCATTAAAGGCTGATGAACAGTATTTGACTGTGAAGAATGCTGATTGCAAAAACCCTTGGAATGCTGCATTGCAATGCACTACAAAGGTTGTGTATTTTTTTCTTTGTCATTTGTTTATTTTTTGCCATTTCTAACTCTGCATGTTTTTTTTAAACTATTTCTGCACATTGTGTTTATAGCCATTACTAACATGGTAATGAACTGTTGCTGAGAATTTTCTGTTGTAGAATGGGAAGGCACTGAGAGTTCATTTAATTTGCTTAACATTCCCCTCCCTCCAGTGCAACATAAAACATACTGGACTGTTCATTATAACTATTAGTGGACAGATATGGATTCCATTTTAACTATGACGCCAAATTTTGGAAGTTAGAATCATAGAATGGATACAGCACAGAAGGAGGCCATTCGACCCATCGAGCCGGGGCCGGCTCTTTGTAAGAGCAATCCAGTTAGCCCCAGTCGCCGGCCCTTTCACAGAAGCATAGAAAGTTACGGCACAGAAGGAGGCCATTCAGCCCATCGTGTCCGTGCCGGCCGAAAAAGAGCTATCCAGCTTAATCCCACTTTCCAGCACTTGGCCCGTAGCCCTGTAGGTTACGGCACTTCATGTGCTCATCCAAGTACTTTTTAAATGAGTTGAGGGTTTCTGCCTCTACCATCCTTTCAGGCAGTGAGTTCCAGACCCCCACCACCCTCTGTGTGAAAAAGTTTCTCCTCCGCTCCCTTCTAATCCTTCTACCAATTACTTTAAATCTATGCCCTCTGGTCACTAATCCCTCTGCTAAGGGAAATAGGACCTCCCTGTCCACTCTATCTAGTCCTGTCATAATTTTACATACCTCAATTAAATCTCCCCTCAGCTTTCTTTGTTCCAAAGAAAACAACCCCAGCTTATCGAATCTTTTCTCACAGCTAAAATTCTCCAGCCCTGGCAACATCCTCGTAAATCTCCTCTGTACCCTCTCTAGTGCAATCACATCTTTCCTGTAATGTTGTGACCAGAACTGTATGCAGTACTCAAGCTGTGGCCTAACCAATGTTTTATACAGTTCTAGCATAACCTCCCTGCTCTTATATTCTATGTCTCGGCTAATAAAGGAAAGTATCCCGTATGCCTTTTTAACCACCTCATCTACCTGTCCGGCTACCTTCAGGGACCTGTGGCCATGCACTCCAAGGTCTCTTTGTCCCTCTACACCTCTCAGTAGCCTCCCATTTATTGTGTACTCCCTTGCCTTGTTTGCCCTCCCCAAATGCATTACCTCACACTTCTCTGGATTGAATTCCATTTGCCACTTTTCTGCCCACATGACCAGTCCACTGATATCTTCCTGCAGTCTACAACTTTCCTCCTCACTATCAACCGCACGGTCAATTTTTGTATCATCTGCAAATTTCTTGATCAAGACCCTCACATTCAAGTCCAAATCATTAATATATACCACAAAAAGCAAGGGACCTAGTACTGAGCCTTGCAGGACCCCACTGGAAGCCTTCTAGTCGCAAAAACACCCGTCGACCATTACCCTTTGCTTCCTGCCACTGAGCCAGTTTTGGATCCAACTTGCCACTTTCCCTTGGATCCCACAGGCTTTTACTTTTTTGACCAGTATGCCATGTGGGACCTTGTCAAAAGCCTTGCTAAAATCCAAGTAAGCTACATCAAACGCATTACCCTCATCAACCCTCCTTGTTACCTGCTCAAAAAATTAAATCAAGTTAGTAAGACACGACCTTCCCTTAAAAAAAAAATCCATGCTGACTCTCCTTGATCAGTCCGTGCCTTTCTAAATGACTATTTATGCTGTCCCTCAGAATCGATTCCAATAATTTGCACACCATCGAGGTTAGGCTGACTGGCCTACAATTGCTCGGTCTATCTCTTTCTCCCTTTTTAAACAACGGTGCAACGTTAGCAGTCCTTCAATCCTCAGGCACCAAGCCAGTAGTCAGGGAGGATTGGAAAATGATGGTCAAAGCCTCCATTATTTCCTCCTTTGCTTCACTTAACAGCCTGGGATACATTTCATCCGGGCCTGGCGATTTATCTACTTTCAAAGATGCTAATCCCCTTAATACTTCCTCTCTCACTATGTTTATCCCATCCAATATTTCACACTCCTCCTCCTTAACTACAATCTCTGCATTGTCCCCCTGTTTTGTGAAGACAGACGCAAAGTATTCATTAAGAACCATATCCACATCTTCTGCCTCTATACATAGGTTACCTTTTTGGTGTCTATTGGCCCTACTCTTTCCTTAGTTATCCTCTTGCTCTTTATGTATTTATAAAACATCCTTAATTTTACTTGCCTGTATTTTTTCATGCCCTCTCTTTGCTTTCCTAATTTCCTTTTTAATTTCACCCCTGCACTTTCTATACTCCTCTAGGCTTTCTGCAGTATTGAGCTATTGGTGTCTGTCATAAGCTTCCCTTTTTTGCCTTACCTTACCCTGTATGCTCCTTTTTATCCAGGGGGCTCTAGATTTGGCGGTCCGACCCTTTTTCTTTGTTGGAACATGTTTACTCTGAACCTCTTGCATCTTCCCCTTGAATACCTCCCACTGCTCTGACACTGATTTACCTTTAAGTAGCTGTTTCCAGTCCACTTTTGCTAAATCACTTCTCAGCTTAGTAAAATTGGCCTTTCCCCAATTTAGAACTTTTACTCCTGTTCTACCTTTGTCCTTTTCCATAACTATGCTAAATCTAGCTGAATTATGATCACTACCAGCAAACTGCTCTTGCACTGATACTCCTTCTAACTGCCCAGCTTCATTCCCTAAAACCAAATGCAGAACTGCCTCTCCTACCCCCGCCGCCTTGTTGGGTTTGCTACGTACTGGCTAAAAAAGTTCTCCTAAATGCAATTTAATAATTTTGCGCCCTTTATAGCTTTTGCACTGATTGTATCCCAGTTAATATTAGGGTAGTTGAAATCCCCTACTATTACTGCCCTATTGTTTTTGTACTTCTCAGAAATTTGCCTTCATATTTGTTCTTCTATCTCCCTCTGACTGTTTGTTTGGGGGTCAATAGTACACTCCCAGCAGTTTGACTGCCCCTTTTTTGTTCTTTAGCTCAACCCATATGGCCTCATTCGATGATCCTTCTAACACATCATCCCTCCTCACGGCCATACTTGTTTCTTTAACCAATATTGCCACCCCCCTCCTTTTTTATCCCCCTCTTTCTCTCGTCTGAAAACCCTGTAACCAGAAACTTTGAGCTGCCATTCCTGCCCCTGTTCAAGCCATGTTTCTGCAATAGCTAAGATATCGTACTTCCACGTGTCTATCTGTGCCCTTAGCTCATCTGTCTCCTTCACTATACTCCTTGCATTGAGGTATATATCATTAAGCACTGCCAAACTCCTTTGTTGTCTAGTTTCTAACCTTTGTTTCCTCTGCCTTCCAAACTCACTCACTAATGTTCTGCCTTCCATTTCCAGCTCTGCTGCTTTCCCTTTTGAATCTACACTCAGGTTCCCATCCGCCTGCCAAGCTAGTTTAAACCCTCCCGCAAGGATATTGATCCCGTCCGGCTTGTACAGGTCCCACCTCCCCCAGAACCAGTCCCAATGCCCCAGGAATCTAAAGCCCTCCCTCCTGCACCATCTCTCCAGCCACGCATTTATCTTCACTATCCTCATTTCTATACTCGCTAGAGCGTGGCACTGGGAGTAATCCAGAGATTACTACCATTGAGGTCCTGCTTACTAATCTCTTTCCTAACTCCTTAAAATCTGCCTGCAGGACCTCATCCCTCTCTCGACCCATGTCGTTGATACCGATATGGACCACGACGTCTGGGTGTTCACCCTCCCCCTCCAGAATGTTCTGCAGACACTTGGTGACCAAGTTGAGATGGTTCTTAAGGTGTGCTGTAATGCCTTCTAGCTCCTCCAATGGATTGCTTCTTAAACTGTCCACTAAAATTTATTGTCTTGTGATAAGCTATGTGATTGGTTGACACTATGTGTTACTGGAGTTCAACAATTATTTCATATTTTTGTTTTGAAAAACTGATGAGGATGCCAGACTTTATGTGGTTGCAATAAGGACTTCAAAAGTTTTTGTTTTACATTTATTGAATGGTTATCAGTTTACTTCAGTTGTGTGACATGTGTTGAGAATTGCCACCGTATATTTTTCTACTGCTTGATTCTATAATGCTTTGTGCACTTTTGTTGGATTTATTGACAACCCCATTGTTAATTATGTCATACATTGAAGTGATGTCCCAGCCTAATGTTAAGGATGATATTTCATTCAGATGAGCATAAAAGAAGTCAGAGTGAATAGCACTGGGGTAAATAACTTCAATGGCCCTATTTACATGAAGTCAATAATATTGATTTTCTTAGTTGATTAGTTTGAAATTAGGTGACAAAACCAGATAAATGAATTTACCTTCAGCGTACATTTTGCTTCAATTTTTTTTGAATAATTGACAGCATGTTAACTAAATCTGGAATTTTCCAGTAAGTGCTGCACACACAACAGATAATTCTATTGATTGACTGATGTCTTTGTCAAACAAAATTTGTCATCAGTTTATTTTAGTGACCCAGTTTTCGACACCCACGTAAACACAAGGATCTGTTTTTGACTGATGAGTTTTATTGCTTAGTTTATCAGCTGGTTTTCAGAGTTAAGGATATTGACATTCTTTGTTTTTAAGTGTTTTGACTAGTAACTACCCTCTCCTATTGTGTTATATTGATGTAAATTAGCCATTAAAAAACCAAGCTTGTCTCAACTGCAAACTTACCTCTGTATAACAACTTCATGTAAAAAAGGATCAATGTGACATAATTTTCTCAATGAACATTGCCTGATATTAAAGAGGCATTATATTATGGCAATTATGTAAGTTTAAGAAAGAGTATCCCCTTCACTTGGACTACATACACTGACATCTAAAACAATTGACATTTCCCCTATTTAATTATTTTCAAATATTCCAATTTAATTTTGAAATATTTCTTTTGGGTTCTTATTATTGATTTCCAAGTTGCTATTGTTATTTTTGCCTAAATTTACTTGACTTTAGGTTTTGATACATTTTTAAGAAAAATGGCTTGTATTCAGTAACGAGCGAACATTTTTACCTTTCCACTTCTCGTCTCTCCGTTTCCCTGTTACACCCCCACGTGAGAGGACTGTGTGACCTGCACCCTCCCTGGTTATTGCAGTTCACTGATTGTCCACTTGTCGGTGCATAGAAGAGCCCCTGACTCTCCTTCGTACTTCATTCCCGCCTGTGGGGAAGAGTCTTATCTCTGCTTGGTGCCTCCAAACGATGGCACAATTGAGAATGGACAAGTTGTTGAGAAAATGAGGGTATAAACACATCCACCCACTAAACTCTGGGTCAATATTTTAAGCGGCCTAAATTACTGCACTTGTGTGATGTGATTATAAAAGATGCTGCTGTAAGCTCACAATGCAAAGTAAAGGAGCTCTATGCCTTTGGTAGTACGTGAGGTTAAAGGACAAACAATCTGCTCTCTAAGTTAAGTCATTTTAGATATATTTATGAGAACCAACAAAGGGGATACTCTCTCTTTAAAGGTAGCCATTTCTGCTGAAATATATACATGTATACTTCAGGACTAGTATTGAGCAGAGTGGCAGAAACTTGGTTACTTTAAATTTACTTTGAAAACTTTGATACCCAACCTACTTCCTGTAGGATATGGCAGGTAGGATGGCACAATGACAGCATGGTGGGGCACCAACATGCAATGCCATGGAATGATGGGCAATAGTCCATCTGGGTTTCCCCACGCAAGTTTCCAATCTGAACCTATGCCATAACGAGCAGGAAGCATAAGTTGAGTGATAATCGGTGGAGGGTGGGGGGGGCGGGGGTGAGTTATCCTCGGTCACTGTTGTGTATCTCCTATATGAAGAGTGAGAACATGATTGGCAGAGGCCTGAGAGCTCTTTACCCACATACCTGCCTATCCGCCAGGAAATAGTCTGTGGCCCAAGAAAGTCTAAAGGAAAATTAAGTATTTCCAAAATGGGAATGGGAGTAAGAGAAAGAGAGAATGGGTCAGAATTTGCTGGCAAAATAACGGCGCGTTTAATGCGCATGCTGTTAATAGTGTGTAAATCGTCCAGCAATTTGTGGTGAGGAAGAAATACCCCATGAGTTGCGAATCGCCACAAATTGCTGGATGATTTGTGCCGCTCTGCCGTTAGCCTTGCGAAAAGGGCAGCTCGCCCTCAACCTCCCCTTGAGTTTCAAAAATTGCTGCATTTGCACATTAATTACCAATTAAACTCACCTCAGAAAGTTAGGACTGGAACTTAACAGCATATGGAACCTTTTAATGATTTGTGTTCCTGCAATGCCACTCAACCTCTCCAGCCCAGAAAGGGAATAATTGAAATTGTGGAATCTTATTCCTACTTGTAACAAATTGTTGTTAGAAATTTTTTAAATTTAAAAGTTTAATTTTTGAATTTTTTCTTACTTTTCCTTTTTCTCTCTTTTCTCTCTCTCATAATCCAATCTTTCTTTCCCTCTCTTTATTTCTCTTTCTGTAACTGATTTGACTCTAATTCACCCTATTTCCTTCTCCATCGTTCCTCTATTTCTATCTCAATCCTTAAATCTCATTGGTTAAGAAGATAGACTGTTGGCCATGTCGTTCACCAAGGTTCCAGATGCCCTGTTATCAGCTCGCACTTTCAGCAATTTGCAGTGCAAAAAACTTTCGAGCTGAAGGGTGAGGGAAAAAGTCTAACAAACAAGGCATGCCGCGAGATGCCCCACTCCAGCAAATTCTGGGCCAATATTTTATATGCTAGGATCTTGGAAGTGAATTTAGTATATTTATTTAATTGAAGATGTATGTGCTTTTTTAAATAATGTGCTGCTGGTCAGTACCAAAGAAGTAAAGCTTGGGTTTCAATGTAGGGAACACCTATAAAAAAGCCTTGGAGAGGGTGCGGAGGACATTTACCAGAATGATACCAGGGATAAGGGATTTCAGTTCTGTGGAGAGCCTGGAGTAGCTGGGATTGTGCTCCTTAGAGCAGAGAAGGTTACGGGGAGATTTAATAGAGGTGCTCAAAATTATGAGGAGCTTTGATAGAGTCAATAAGGAGAAACTGTTTGTTTCCTCTGGCACGAGGATCGGCAACCAAAGGACACCGATTTAAGATAATTGGTAAAGGAACAAGAGGGGAGATGAGAATTTTTTTTTACACAGCGAATTGTTATGATCTGGAATGCACTGCCTGAAGGGGTGGTGGGAACAGATTCAATCGTAATGTTCAAAAGGAATTGTGTATATATACTTGAAAAGGAAAAAAATTAAAGGGCCTTAGGGAAAGAACGGGAGAGTGGGACTAATTGGATAGCTCTCTCAAAGAACTGGTACAGACACAATGGACAGAATGGCCTCCTTCTGTGCTGTAGGATTCTATGAGAAAGTTTCACCCAAGGTAACATAATAGAGATGGGGCCAGCTTTACCTATAGGCTTCAATTGTGGGTTCTTGGAGATGGGGAAGGGGCATGGGAAACAAAAGAATACCAGAGATTAGGGATAGTACATTGAAACAAAGGAAGGAAAAGATGAACTAGGAGAAAGGAATTACAATTGGAAGGAGTTTTGAAAGTGTAGATCACGGAAAAGAAAGAAAATATCAATAAACATTAAAGGAGGATCAGTGAAGAAGAAAAATAAAGTTTCAGGGAGAGCAGTAGAACTTCCAAAGACCCAAATAAAGAGAATTAGAAAACCAAGACTTTCCAGTCCTCGAACTCTACCCTTTTGGATTGTGTTTAGCATGATCTTTGGTGGCCAGTTTCTGTGTAGTGATAGCTACACGTGGTAAAACTTCTGGCAGGTTAAGATGTGCTATTGCTTTCATTCATCAGAACTAGTCTCAGTATGCATTATTTATCAGCGTTTCCCATGTTCATGCACATTAAATTTTGGGAATAGTGTTACGTAAAGATTGCAACTGTACATAAATTGTGAATATCACTTGAATAGAAAGAGGAACTATAGTCAGTTCATATCACCATAATGGTGACATGAACTGACTATAAAAAGCTGGCACTTTTTAAAGAGTTAAGCTTTAAGCAGCGCAACAAACACAATATTATTCTAATGTTCACATTACGTAAAAAAAAATTTGGGGGGTTGGGTAGTAATTCAGCACAGACATCAAAGGACATATCTCAACTTAGTCAGAACTCGATATTACTTAATCTGGCTTTTGAAGTACTGCAGCTTGTTCAAAAATGATCTGAAGGTCTGAATACCACAAAATATTTTTTTTTGGAATGGGGAAGGGTTTTTTGTGGGGTCGGTGCGGGACTGGGAGGAATATAGATTTCTCCAGTGCCATTGACTTTTTCTGGTTTAAAATAATTTAAAGTGGCAAGCTTTATAAACGGTGATTTCCAAGAAGATTAAAGCAGAGCATGCCAAGGATTCACTTTTCTAAAATATTTCCTAAATATGTATGCTGCAGGCCAACAAAAGCGACATTTGCTCTTTAAAGGTGAAGCGTTGTTAATACAGTCTACTCCTGTTAACTTGAAGTTGTTCACGTTGAATTGCTGGATATTTCAAATTGGAATTGCACTAAAAATGCCCCTGGTGCTGTTTTATTCCAATTGCTTAATTTGAATTACTAAATAATTAACATTTTCCCAGTGCAAAAAAGAATCATACATCAACAAACATTCTTGAGGCCATCAGGCCCTGTCCGCCAGTAGCAGCAACTGCAGGTGGACAGATGAACACTGCTGAGCTGACCAAAATGCAGGGAGTCACTTTGAGCAGCAGGGTCTTCACATAAATGCTTTGGTGTAATGTCTTGTGGTGCTTTCATCTGTCTGCCATTGTCGTTGCCCATATTAAATGGGACCACTATATAATGTTTATCTGGAGGAATTTTCCCTTGAAGGCAAAACAATTCCTGATGGCACTGAGATGGATGCACAGTGCTAATGCAATTCAACTGGAAACAAAATGGTAGATTACAGCATTTGCCAACATTTGTTTACTGCTGCTTATTTTTTGTGTCTAGTTTCAAACTTCTTATAGGTAAACTTTAATTGCATGACTTGCGCTTTGTGGATGTTGTCACTCTAATCTGCCTGTTTTATTTGCACCTTGTTTAAAGATGTCCTGTTTTCATACACCATTTATTTGCACTTATCCTTCACTATTGTCAACATTTAATGATGTCTGTATGTTCCTTCCACTGATTTTTCAAACCAATTTTTGCAATCGATCATAAATCGTTTCCCCCTCCAAAGATTAATTGCACATATTTGTTCATCTTCATACACTTATAACCACTTCATACCAAAAATTGGTAAGAGCAACAAATTTTTAAGCGTAAACATTCAGTATTCTACTTTCATTTCCCCCCCCCCAATTTCCTCCTGTCCTTCCCTGAAGATGGTGACTGGGTTCACAGTTGTATGGATGCTGGCAGCCCTCCAGTACCTCACCCAAACTGGCCATTCCTCATATGTGAGCTAGATAGTAACTGTTGCTGCACTATTAAACAATGGTGGGCATTACTGCTAAGCCTGATACTTTCTCAACCTGATGTCCGAATGTGGATACTTTCCAGCAGCGGTTACTGGCTAGTAAGCAGTAGTGGGAAACCTGGCTGATTTTTTTATTCTCTCCGTATCTTCTTTTAACATTCCTACCACCATTGTAGTTGAAATCAGCTGACCTAGCATAGGCTAGTAATCAACACTGGGACCTCCCTGGTCTGTATGACGCAGCACTACATCATGCAGTGTATTCACCCACTGAGCTATTTGGAAACGATGCTGCTATTTTCTTTGACAAGTTGCCTTTACATCTGCCTTTTATTGGAACACAGATCTACAAAAGCAGTTGATGTACTTTATGACTTGATAAAATTTACATTTGACATAAATTTTAAGCCAACACTCTGATTTACTCATGAGTCCCAGAATTTGTAGAATTTTTTTAATGCTGGTGCTTCATGCAGGAAATTCTAAGCATTTACATTTCCAACATTCCAAATTGCAGGACTCGTGAGTAAGTGGCAAGTGTTGACAATGCATATATCAGATACAAACCAGGTATTACATCACCATTCTTTAAATCGCTGATTTGTTCAATGAAAGATAATTGATGTTTTGGAAAGATAAGCAGAATAAGCTGCATGTCATGTTAGAATGATGTTTCGTCCAAGTATTATGATGACCTCATCACGCGTTTACAAAACAATAGACCAGAACCTTCTCCCGTGCCTTCCCAGGATGGGAACCTCTCTCCAGCTTACTGTTGTTTTTGTTTGTTTCAGTTATTTTCTGTTTGTGGTTCACACGGGACGTCTGAAATACCCGTTGAAAAACACTAGAGCAATCCCTTCATACTGTTTGCTTCTGACATTGTGTGCTTCCCAAGCCAGTTAACTGTACTAAATGTTGAATACCTTTTTAATTAAAACATGTTTAACAGTGACCACAATTGAATTATTCATATTGTAGCAATTAATGAAGTCTTGTGAAAAATGACTGAGGTGCGGTTGCATTTAAAGCGTTATCATTTTACTCTCTTCACCCTCTTGCACCCTTTCCTACTGCCTCTCTAAAAGAAGTACCCAGATTGAACTCCAGGCCAGCGAAAAGAATCAATTTCTTTTTTAAATTTGTGTTAAAATAATGCTGTGCTTACGGAAAACTTTTTGGGATGACGTTATGGCAACATATTGTATTGTGTTGTGAAAACATTGCCATTTACTCCCGAGTCCTGCAATCTGGATCATTTTTTAAAACACTTGTGCTTAAATGTTAAGCTTGATGTCACCAGGATGAAATTCACATGCTTCTCCAACTGTTCTTTCTCTTTCTGACAAAGATGGTGTCCTTTAAGAAGTTCAAGTCAATGGAATTGTGGCAGTCTCTGTCCCTTTTCTAGTTCACCAATGTAATGTTTTACATTACTACAATTTCATATTTATTATGGTACAATTCATGCCAATAAAACTGCTCCATGTACATTCTGGAAACTAATTTACTCTATTAAGGAGCACTGGTAAGTCAAGGAAAGACTTGAATTCCCACCTGAAGAGGTCTTCATGTGTATGCTCAATCCCTCAAGGATGGCTAGGTTTGCCTGTCTCTGATGGATTGTCTGGAGAAGGAGTGGGAAAATTGAGGCAGGTCATGTTCTACAGCACTCAACTACGATAGCTCTTGGGAGATTAGTTATGAGGTAGTCCTCTATAGGACCACCACCAATCCACCAGTGTTTCCTGAAGCAGGGTGTCAGGGGCCGTACAGCTGCTATTTGACCCTCATTTGTTTTCCTTCTGTTTCCTTTCCTGCCCTTCCCCAGGAGGCATGGTTCAGATTGCGAATTGTGTCTGTATCCATCCCTATCCTGTGGGTACCTAAAACGATGCATTTGTAAAATTTCTGTCCTTGTTTATTTAAGTGAACTTAAATATTTAATTCTAATCCTGGTTTAAACTATTTGATTCAAGTCTGCTCATTCCTATCGCAGCTGCTACAGTACACAGGTAATGTCCAGAGCACATCCCAGTTTGGGGAAGAGGTGAGTATAGTCTTGGGGACATTTAATTCAACTTGTGATAAAAGCCTTGACTTGAAATTACTACATTCTGATCTGTGACGTAAAGAGTGAAACATGGGTTTTCATCCAGAAAACATGCTTATTCTCCACTTGTTTGGATGAGGTGACAGATTTAAAACGATCTGTCAGCTTCACAAGAAAATTATGATTCTCAGGCTGTTTCTTATAGTTGAACTGGAATGAATGGTTTTCTATAATTAAAAGATTCAACTAATGTGCAAGTTGGAGGAAGTGATTTAATGGATCTGTGAGGAACATTCCACGGGTCCTAATGGGTTGCACAGTAGCTTTACTTCACTTCTTTTGTCATCAGTGGATGGTAACAAGATTATTGGGCCATTCAGTTCCATGGTAAGTAAAATGGGACGTGGGATTTTTTTTCCACTATAAACAGATTCCACTGTATGTAGGTTGAATGGTGTTGGTGTAGTGCAGTGATGTTCATAATATCATCCGGAGCTATTTATAGCCCATCTCCCCCATCACCTGTAGATTTAATTCTCCATGTACCTGCATTCATGGCTTGTCTAGCAATGGGTTGCTAACAGTGCTGGGGATTCAATGTAACCTCACCTTTTCTCACTCTCCAGCAAAAGAAGGGAGGGACTGCTCTAAGGAGGCTGAGCTATTTTAGCATCTGCTGAGCAGTAATACTGTGGTCCCTTCCCAGCGCTCTGTGGTGCAGTGTGTTGATGCATCTTTGAGAGTAGATCTTAAGGAATCCGCTGCTTAAGATTATGGACCTCAACAAATAATAAAACTGAGATAGTAGTATATCTATATAGAAACAAGGACCTAGCCAGACTATTACATCTTTCTTTTCAATGTTCTCCTATTTCTCACCACCTCCCCTGAAAGTAGCATGGAAAAGCCGGCCAGCCAGTGGTGGTGGTAATGGAGGATACAAACTCCAGTGGGAAAGCTTGAATATTTTTGCCAAAAATGTGGTGGTCATCAGTGGGTTTAAGAACAGGACACACATAAGATGACTGTAAAGGTTGCAAAAGTTTAATCTTCCCTAGTTTGTGACTTCCTGCCATAGCTTTATGATGCCCTCCCATTAATTCTCTAGGTTACAAAAGCCTTTTATAGGTGACCAGCAGCTTGTTAAGAGGGTTGTTAATAGAAAATTTATATTAACGGAACATTAATCCAACAGAGTACAATCCAACAACTTTTGGCTGGAGTTTGAGCAATTAACTCTTTGCGTTCAGTGTACTGTACGGTAAGCTATCTTTGTTGTGTCTTACTTAGTTGCATTTAACTTGTGTGGTCTTGCAATGGAATCCAATTTTGTGCTGTGTGCTGTCTGAATGTGTTTGTTGTACTTTCTATAATAAGGATAGTGCATTTTCTTTGTACTTGTCACTGTCTGATTAAAGCAAACGTTGAAATGAATATTTTTCAGTTGCACAGCTTTTTGTCTCACTCATAGGCAGCAAGTCGGATGGACTGAAAAGCCCAAGTGATCCATTTTTCTTGGGAATAGATACAGTACATAACACGGAAAAGACTGGATTCAAGATTCAACACTGTAAGTGTTTCTTTTGTTTTTTTTAATTTAAACTTTAACAATAAATGCCTGACAAGAAATATAAACAAAATATCAACCTTCAAACCAATTACAGGAGCGAAGTGCTGATGCAACATTGTGTTCCTTATCAGCAAACAAAATTAGATTAGATTCACTTCGGACACCGATTAGCTTCAGTATGTCTGTGGGATCTCTGAAATCTCTGCTTATAATCAGCCTGTTTACCATTGTGTTTCCTGACAAATCAGGGTTTATTATGTCACATAACTGCCTGGGATAGGTTTTGCCATGTTCTGGTGAATACCCCGATCCAATCAACCCCAGGATTTGGGAGAGGCAGACATTAAATGAGGGGGGGAAAGTGGGAGCATGGTGTCTATCTGTTCCCATCCTAGCTTCAGAAGACTGGCAGCATAGACAATTACATGCAAACAGCCATAGGAACGGGAGGAGGCCATTCAGCCCCTTGAGCCTGTCAGCCATTTAGTGAGATCATGGCTGATCTGTATCCTAACTACATCCACCCGCCTTGGCTCCATATCCCGATACCCTTGGCTAGCAAAAATCCATTGATCGTAGACTTAAAATTATTAATTGAGCTAGCATCTACTGCTTTTTGTGAGAGAGTGTTCCACACTTCTGCCACCTTTTGTGTGAAAAAGTGTTTCCTAACTTCTCTCCTAAATGGCCTGGCTCTGATTTTAAGGTTATGACCCCTTGACCTCGACTCCCCCACCAGCAGAAAAAGTTTCTCTCCCTCTTTCTCTCTACCCTATCAATTTCTTTCAAAATCCTAAAAGCCTCAATCAAATGACCCCTTAACCTTCTATATTCTAGAAGTTTCAGATGAGGGGAAATTTAGAAATCTAAAGAGAAAAGTCAAGGCATTAGAGCAGTGTAGCATTTGGGTAAAGATAAGCAGTGTGAGACAGGAAGGGACAGAGTGTTTAACAATAATAATGCATCAGCGAATAAGGTCAACTCAGGGAAAAATGATAAAAAGTTAAAATTAAAGGTGCTTTATCTGAATGCATGAAATTTTTAGAAACCAGCAAAGGATAACCAAAAAATTGATAGAGGGAGAAAATAGAATATGAGACTAAACTAACAAGAAATATAAAAACAGATTGTAAGAGCTTCTACAAGTATGTAAAAAGGAAGAGAGTAGCAAAGGTAAACGTGGGTTCCTTAGAAGCTGAGACAGGAGAAATTATAATGGTGAATGAGGAAATGGCAGAGACATTACACACAAGTATTTTGTATCTGTCTTCACAGTAGAAAACACAAAAAGCATACCAGAAATAGTGGGGATCCAAGGGTCTAATGAGAGTAAGGAACTTAAAGTAATTAATATCAGTAAAGAAAAAGTACCAGAGAAATTAAAGGGACTAAAAGCCAACAAATCCCCTGGACCTGATGGCCTACATCCTAAGGTTCTAAAAGAGGTGGCTGCAGAGATAGTGGATGCATTGGTTGTGATCTTCCAAAATTCCCTAGATTCTAGAATGGGCCCAGTGGATTGGAAGGTAGCAAATGTAACACCGCTTTTCAAGAAAGGAGGGAGAGAGAAAACAGGGAACTACAGGCCAGTTAGCCTTACATCAGTGGGTTTTTTGAGGGTGCAACTAGCAGGGTAGATAAGAGGGAACCAGTGGATGTAGTATATTTGGATTTTCAAAAGGCACTCGATAAGGTGCCATACAAGTTGTTACACAAGATTGGGGCTCATGGGATTGGGGTAATATATTAGTGTGGATTGAGGATTGATTAATGGACAGAAAACAGAAAGTAGAAATAAATAGGTCATTTCCGGGTTGGCAGGTTGTAACTAGTGGGTTGCTGTAAGGATCAGTGCTTGGGCCTCAGCTGTTTACAATATATATCAATGACTTAGATGAGGGGACTGAGTGTAATGTATCCAAGTTTTCTGACGATACAAAGCTAGGTGGGAAAGTAAGCTAAGAGGAGGATGCAAAGAGGCTGCAAAGGGATATAGACAGGTTAAGTGATTGGGCGCGAAGGTGGCAGATGGAGTATAATGCGGGGAAATGTGAAATTATCCATTTTGGTCGGAAGAGTAGAAAAGCAGAATATTTTTTAAACGGTGAGAGACTAAGAAATCTTAGTATTCAGAGGGATTTGGGTGACCTTGTACACGAATCACAGAAGGTTAACATGCAGGTACAGCAAGCAATTAGGAAGGCAAATGGTATGTTAGCCTTTATTGCAAGGGGGTTGGAGTATAAGAGTAAGGAAGTCTTGCTGCAATTATATAGGGCTCTAGTGAGACCACCCCTGAAACACTTTGTACAGTATTGGTCTTCTTACCCAAGGAAGGATATACTTGCCTTAGAGAGGGTGCAACAAAGGTTCACTAGATTGATTCATGGGATGAGAGGGTTGCCCTATGTGGAGAGATTGAGTAGAATGGGCCTATATTCTCTGGAGTTTTGAAGAATGAGAGGTGATCTCATTGAAACATATAAAATTCTTAGAGGGCTTGACAGGGTAGATGCTGAGACTGTTTCCCCTGGCTGGGGAGTCTAGAACTAGGGGGCATAGTCTCAAGATGAGGGGTCAGCCATTTAGGACTGAGATGACGAAACATTTCTTCACCCAGAGGTTTGTGAATCTTTGGAATTCTCTACCCCAGGCTCGAGGGGCCGTATGGCCTACTCCTGCTCCTATTTCTTATGTTCTTATTGGCAGCAGAGTCCTGAGAGCAGTTTGTCTGTCTGTTTTCTATGCCGAGGAGCAGTGCGTGCCAGAAACAAATAAAAGGATGGTGGAAAGGAAGATACTTGAGAGCAGCTCTGTGGAAATAACTGGCAAGAAACCGAAAGCATTTCAAAGCCCTTTCTTAATGAGTTAAAGATTTCATATAAATGCATCGAAGATCTTTACCCTCTTAAGCTGCATTCCTGCGAGTTAACTTTCTGTTTATTTTCAGATGGTGAAAACATCAGCATAAACATTGATCCTGAGGTCAACAATCCCGAGTGGAAAAACAGCACTTCACTTAGCAGCAGTTCAGAAGAGACACTTGGCAAAAAGCTCCTGAGGAAACTAAGTTAGTGCAACTGTTAATGTTATTAAAAAACAAGCCGGCCCCTATGAAATGCAATACATGTATTATGGCTATAATACATGGAGATTCTGTGCTGGATTGGGGACAGAAGAATTTTTAGGAACAGGAACAGCCCATTAGGCTCAACAAGCCTGTCCCTTTTTGACATAACAACTCCATCATATCCCTTATACCCTTCTCTTTCCTAAAGCACCGCTAATTGTTTCTTGAGCCTATTTGTACTGTCCACTTCAACAATCTTCCTTGACAACTTATTCCACAACTCTTTTTTTATTCTTTTGGATTAAAAAGAAAATTGCATAAATTTGCTTTTGCTGCTAATCAGGGGTGTTTCTTGTCTCTTCTCTCCCCCCACCCCCGCCACACTTGCAGGGATAATGTTTGACTTGCCCTTCAGGCCTTTGCTTGTCGAGACTGTGACCCAGGCTATCTCCATGCTCCCAGAACCAATCCCAGCCTTAGCCCCAAAACCAAATCCTCCCTCAGCCCTAGTCACCCACTCCCTGCTTGGACCTGGACAGCCAGGTCGGAGATAGAATCATAGAATGGTTACAGCACGGAAGGAGGCCATTAGGCTCATCAAGTCCATGCTGGCTCTCTGCAAGAGTAATATGGTTAGTTCCACTCCCCTCGCCCTATCCCCGTAGCCCTGCAAATTTTTTCCCTTCAAGTACTTACACAGTTTCCTTTTGAAGGCCATGATTGAATCTGCCTCCACCACCCCCACTGGCAGGGCACTCCAGATCATAACCACTTGCTGTGTAAAAAAAAAAGCTTTTCCTCATGTCACCTTTGGTTCTTTTGCCAGTCACCTTAAATCTATGTCCTCTGGTTCCTGACCCTTCCGCCAATGGGAACAGTTTTCTCTATCTACTCTGTCCAGGCCCTTCATGATTTTGAATACCTCTATCAAATCTCCCCACAACCTTCCCTGCTTCAACGAGAACAATTCCAGCCTCTCCATTGGTCTGTCCGCGATAACTGAAGTCCCTCATCCCTGGAATCATTCCAGTAAATCTTTTCCGCACCCTCTCTAAGGCCATCACATCCTTCCTAAAGTGCAGTGCCCTGGGACACTGGCGCCAGTACTGGGACAGGAAGGAGCTGTACCGCTGGGACGGGCTCCACAAGAACCGGAATGGTACCAGAGTCCTAGCGGAAAGGATAAATAGGGCAATGGATAAGGCTTTAAACTAGCAAGATGGTGGGGGAGGGATCTGGTAGCAATAACAAAAATTTAAAGATAACAGAAACAGGAGATGAGTGTGAAGGTCAGACCAGGGTAAGGAATAAAGATAACATAAACGGTCAAGGAACAAATACAGTTATAAAACAGAAGTATAAAAGAGCTGTTAAAAAATAAAGTAGAAGGAACAACTACTAAAGATGAATTAAACTACTTGTACAGCAATGTACACAACATCCAAAATAAAACGGGGGAACTGGAGGCAATAATCCATAGCAAGGAAACAGACGTAATAGGAATAACTGAAACATGGCTACATAAAGAACAGGACTGGCAACTAAATATTGATGTTTACCTTTGCCTTAGTTAGGGTGTGCTTGTTACCGAAACTCGCCAAGTAGAGAAGAACGCTTGAGTTTGATCTTCACTGAAACCCCCTTTGGTCTAAGCAAATCAAAGAATACAGAATCTGAATTTTGAATCCTCAACCCTAGAGTTCCATTGCCATTTGTTTACGCTGATTATTACAGTTTTGGGACTGTTCTTCAATCTTTGTGAAAATATCCATAGTCTCACTGGGCTTTTTCTGTGTCATCCATAAATTAAGAAAAATAGTGACTCGTTGTGCAGTGTTGTGTTTTACTAAACTCATTTGCAAAGCATACAATTTTATATGGTGTTGACAATGGGTAATCTGAAGCCAAAGGTTGGCTCACTTTGCTCTATCATATCCCTGAAATTAATTACTGGACCCTGGCAATGTTAGTTATTGGCGGCTTTTCTGTACTTGTCCCCTGGGACAAATGAAGTTTGCACGGTCAGATCACCTTCTGTTAAGCTGATGATAACGGATTGTGTTCATTTTCAATCAGCTCGACCCGCAGCTCGTGCTGGATTACTGAATGTGCTGTGCTTACCTTCCAAGCATAAAGTGAAGCGTAAAGGATTCAGTAGATCCTTTTGCACCAGTCTGATATGAGTCCAATTGGTGTTTTCAGATAGGTTTCAGGAGATGGAAGCTTTTTTTTAAAATTTCTGTTAAACTGCTTCCCCTCCCCACTATTTTAATTTATTTTCTCTCTTTCACCTCCTTCCCTTTCCCCTCCCAAGTTCTCATTTGTGTCTATCTGCTGGATGGTGTGCAAGGACAAAGTGGAAGTGGTTGGTCTGCCATTAACTCAGCATCTCCCACTGATGATATGAGCAAGATTAGTGTTGCAAATGTCAGGTTTGTACTGGTACACAGCCCCACACTGCCTGATAGTGGGGGATTTTATTAAAACTAAGGCAGAATAACTTCCAATTACAGTTTTACTGCAGGTCAACTTTAAGACCAGAACAAGTGCAAGTGAAATTGATCAGCAGTGGTATAAAGGTAACTCATGCTGATACTTGGGCTGTTGTCTGCAGTAGTTTTGCACCATGTGTGGCCAATCATACTCTTATTAGGTAGGCTGACAAAGGGGTTAATCTGACTTGATAGGTTACTGATGTTGGGAGTCAGGGGATCACCCATGACTTGCATTTGCCCTCAGGCTCTAAATTTCCCTCAGCAGCTAGTACAGAGGTCCAGGAAGAGTATTTTTTGTTCAAAGTACTCCCATACTTTAACAAAAATTTGTTCCCACCATGACAGAGGTTTGCCACTTTGAAGCTGCTTCCCTTCAGGTTGCCCCTGTGATGTCGCTGCATCCTACGCAGCACTATTGATTTTAGACGGGGCCTCAATTCCAAACCAACCTAGGGACCAATCCGGGGCTTCCTGGCCCCAGGAACACACACTACCAGCAAGGTTTTCCAGCACTCGAAGACTCGGGATCAGCTCCCAGGGGAGTCCGAGGTTCCGACCCTATTAAAATGAATGAATTAAGCTGCTCTAGGGCATAGGTAGCTGCTCCCAGTTAGTGCTGGCAGTGGACTAGCTGAAGGGGAAAGAGACCCAAAATTAGAGGGTCTCAATCGGGGCAGGAAATTTGATGCTTTTTAAAAAAAAAAAAATTTGTAGTGAATATTTTTATAATTGCTCTCCCCCAGACTTTCATTGGCCTGTAAGTTCCTGATGTGCACAGGCTGAGAACAAGGTTGTGAGTAGTATGAATGCATTTATCCCCCATCTGCTTCATTGCTGTGTCTGATCTTTTGTGGCCTGTTTTAGTTCTTCCCAACCACACTGACTAACTCCTCATCCACATAGTAAATATGTTTTTAATTTGCTTTTAAAAATTATTTCTCTCTGATTGAGGTTCAAGTTATAGTCCTTGACAAGTGAAATGCAATTTAGATTATTTTTCCAGCACTCACCTATTTGTGATCTATATGGCTGCTGTAGCAAACCCAGTGGCAGCCTACCATGGGTTAACTAACGGATTCCTACTGGTCTGAACTAGAGAAGAGCACCGCAAAAGTGCACAAAATAGATAAGAATAAAGAAAGACTTACATTTATCTGACACCTTTCACGTCCTCGGGATAGCACAAAGCACTTTGACAGCCAATGAATTACTTTTTGAAGTGTAGTCAGAGTTGTTCGTGTGGGCAAACACGGTAGCCAATTTGCACACAGCAAGGCTCCACGAATAGCAATGAGAATAAGGACCAGTTAATCTGTTTTTGGTGGTGTTGGTTGAGCAATGAATGCTGGCCAGGACACTGGGAGAACGCCCCACTCTTCTTCAAAAAAAAGTGCTGTAGTCTCTTTTACATCCGCTTGACTTTAGCATCTCATCCAAAAGACACCGTCTCTGACAATGCAGCACTCCCTCAGTACTGCACTGAAGAGATTTCGGTAAAAGAAAGATGCCATGCCATCGGACTGAAACCACAAGCAGGCTGTTGGGGAGCAGGGAGTTGTCCACATGTATCCTTGAGTTTCAGGACAATAACAAGGAGTGAGTTACTGTCTTTAACAGCAAAGTCTAACAGTTGTCAGTCCACTTAGTTATCACCTGCAATACTTCAAGTGACAAATTATCTTGCCCTCTTTCATAACTGCAATAATCATTTGGAAGGTTTGATGCACAAGTATTGTACAGATAGATTTTTTTTCCCATATAGAGTAGAAATACTAAATGAGTTCCCCTGATGGCTGAGTAGGTAAAGATACTCTGAGGACTGGTACTGAACTAGAGACCAGGAAGGCTTTAGATTTCACTCACCCTTGTAGTTCATTCGTCTCAAACACACTCGTGTGTTATCTGATGTGTTTCTGTTGGTCAGATGTCTTTAACTCAATTAATTATTTAAATTGTTATAAAACTTGCATTTATAAAGTATCTTATAACATCTGTAAGTGCTTCACTCACATTTTGGAATACAGTTTGAGTAATTTGAGATATGACGTGTTGAGTGTAGCAATGCTTGGAAGAAACAGGTGACTTTGGACCTATGGTTCCCAAAGCTCTCCAGCAATGGGGTTTTCCTTGCATCTTGTCTGGGTCTGTTGTAGGCTTATTGATAGAGATTGATTGCTATGATTAGTCAACAACTCCATTATCGTTGTATCGTGCGACTACCAAGGAGGGGGATGTTATGTTAAACTTGTATAGAATCTTGGTTAGGCCATACTTGGAATAGTATGCACAATTCTAGTCTCCATATTTATAAAAAGGATATAGAGGCATTAGAGAAGGTGCAAAAAAGACTTAAGGATGATACCAGAACTGAGAGGATATATTTATCAGGAAAGGCTGAACAGGCTGGGGCTCTTTTCTTTAGAAAAGAGAAGTCTGAGGGATGACCTGATAGAGGTCTTTAAGATTATGAAAGGGTTCGATAGGGTAGTTGTAGAGAAGACGTTTCCACTTGTGGGAGAGTCCAAAACTAGAGGTCATTAACATAAGATAGTCATTAATAAATCCAACAGGGAATTCAGGAGAAACTTCTTTACCCAAAGAGTGGTTAGAATGTGGAACGTGCTATCACATGGAGTAGTTGAGGCAAATAGCATTGTTGCATTTAAAGGGAAGCGAGATAAGCACACAAGGGAGAAAGGAATAGAAGATTATAGTGATATGGTTAAATGGAGTAGGGAGGGTGGAGGCTTTGTGGAGCATAAATGCCGGTATAGATGAGTTTGGCTGATTGGCCTCTTTCTATGCTGCAGCCTCTATGTAACTCGATGTAAGGTGGACCTTGGTCTTTTATCATCTAGAAATTCCATGTTCCTACACAGAAATACTTTTGGAGTACAGTGGCTGTTGTTATGTAGCCAGACAGGGCAGCCATTCTGTGCCTGCAATGTCTCACATATAGTAAACAATTTTACAACACCAAGTTATAGTCCAGCAATTTTATTTTAAATTCACAAGCTTTCGGAGGCTTCCTCCTTCCTCAGGTGAACGAAATGAAATCCTCGAAATGAAATCGCATTTATAATTCACAGAACAATGCTTGGTGATTACAGACAGTTTTTTCAACTGCCCGTTGCCAAGGCAATCAGTGTGCAGACAGACAGGTGTTACCTGCAAGGTCTCAGAATATACAAATCACCAAAAAAAAACAACAAACAAAAAAAACAGAGATAGAGAGGTAGAAACATAGAAAAGACAGCAACTGACCCGTTATATTAAAAACAGATAACATTTGTTCGCTGGTGGGGTAACGTGTAGCGTGACATGAACCCAAGATCCCGGTTGAGGCCATCCTCATGGGTGCGGAACTTGGCTATCAATTTCTGCTCGACGATTTTGCGTTGTCGTGTGTCTCGAAGGCCGCCTTGGAGTACGCTTACCCGAAGTTCGGTGGATGAATGTCCATGACTGCTGAAGTGTTCCCCGACTGGGAGGGAACCCTCCTGTTTGGCGATTGTTGCGCGGTGTCCGTTCATCCGTTGTCGCAGCGTCTGCATGGTCTCGCCAATGTACCATGCTCTGGGGCATCCTTTCCTGCAACGTATGAGGTAGACAACGTTGGCCGAGTCACAGGAGTATGAACCATGCACCTGGTGGGTGGTGTCCTCTCGTGTGATGGTGGTATCTGTGTCGATGATCTGGCATGTCTTGCAGAGGTTACCGTGGCAGGGTTGTGTGGTGTCGTGGACGCTGTTCTCTTGAAAGCTAGGTAATTTGCTGCGAACGATGGTCTGTTTGAGGTTGGGTGGCTGTTTAAAGGCGAGTAGTGGAGGTGTGGGGATGGCCATAGCGAGGTGTTCGTCGTCATTGATGACATGTTGAAGGCTGCGGAGAACATGGCGTAGTTTCTCCGCTCCGGGGAAGTACTGGACGACAAAGGGTACTCTGTTGGTTGCGTCCCGTGTTAGTCTCCTGAGGAGGTCTACAGGACACCTACAGACGCTGAAAGACGCCCTAGTAAGAACGGGATATGACGCTCGACTCATCGATCGACAGTTCCGACGGGCCACAGCAAAAAATCGCATAGACCTCCTCAGGAGACTAACACGGGACGCAACCAACAGAGTACCCTTTGTCGTCCAGTACTTCCCCGGAGCGGAGAAACTACGCCATGTTCTCCGCAGCCTTCAACATGTCATCAATGACGACGAACACCTCGCTATGGCCATCCCCACACCTCCACTACTCGCCTTTAAACAGCCACCCAACCTCAAACAGACCATCGTTCGCAGCAAATTACCTAGCTTTCAAGAGAACAGCGTCCACGACACCACACAACCCTGCCACGGTAACCTCTGCAAGACATGCCAGATCATCGACACAGATACCACCATCACACGAGAGGACACCACCCACCAGGTGCATGGTTCATACTCCTGTGACTCGGCCAACGTTGTCTACCTCATACGTTGCAGGAAAGGATGCCCCAGAGCATGGTACATTGGCGAGACCATGCAGACGCTGCGACAACGGATGAACGGACACCGCGCAACAATCGCCAAACAGGAGGGTTCCCTCCCAGTCGGGGAACACTTCAGCAGTCATGGACATTCATCCACCGACCTTCGGGTAAGCGTACTCCAAGGCGGCCTTCGAGACACACGACAACGCAAAATCGTCGAGCAGAAATTGATAGCCAAGTTCCGCACCCATGAGGACGGCCTCAACCGGGATCTTGGGTTCATGTCACGCTACACGTTACCCCACCAGCGAACAAATGTTATCTGTTTTTAATATAACGGGTCAGTTGCTGTCTTTTCTATGTTTCTACCTCTCTATCTCTGTTTTTTTTGTTTGTTGTTTTTTTTTGGTGATTTGTATATTCTGAGACCTTGCAGGTAACACCTGTCTGTCTGCACACTGATTGCCTTGGCAACGGGCAGTTGAAAAAACTGTCTGTAATCACCAAGCATTGTTCTGTGAATTATAAATGCGATTTCATTTCGAGGATTTCATTTCGTTCACCTGAGGAAGGAGGAAGCCTCCGAAAGCTTGTGAATTTAAAATAAAATTGCTGGACTATAACTTGGTGTTGTAAAATTGTTTACAATTGTCAACCCCAGTCCATCTCCGGCATCTCCACATCATCACATATAGTAATTAGTTGGATACCCAGTTGATATTTTTTGGAGTAATGCTTGGCCAGAGCATTGGGAGAACTCCCTGCATTTCTTCAAAAAGTGTAATGGGATCGTTCGGTTCCATATGAATCACAGAAAGAGGCCGACTGGACCTGGGTTTAACGTCTCATCCACCTCCAGCAAGGGAGCATTGTTTCAATATTGCATTAGAGTTTCGGTCTAGTTTAGGAATTGAAACCCACAACCTTTTGACCCCGAGGATAGAGAGCTCGCAACTGAACCAGCCTAGCACACTTGGTCTTGAAAGTATGTGTATCTAAAATTTATATTTTTGTTTTTGTAAATCTGTGCAGGTGTCAAGAAGAGAAAGAAGTCCAGGGACAGTGAGAAGAGCCCTGAAGAGAATTTAAATGTACCTCAGCTAAAGATCTGACATCTCCAGCAAAGCAGCAAGGTTAAAGTAAAAGAGCAATACAATGGGCTGCAAGGAGAGTGACACGCTGATTGTGGACCGCTCCTCATGCCAGAACCCAAATAATAAGAGGCTGTGATTGTCAGACACTGGCAGGGTTTGTGAACATGAAACAAAATTAAAGCAGTGACAATGGGGCCCAAGTAACTCAATACAGTTTTTTTCCTTTGGTGATCCTTTCAAACAAGAATTTTAAGTTTTGCATGTTTTTGATTGCTGTTTTTTCATTTTACTTAGAGGAACAGATGAGATAGATTTTGAATTAGGTGATTGTAGCATTTTATATAATGTATACAACGAAATGCATTGTTTGCCTGTCAAAGCCTCTATTCCTGTCAGCCTTACCCCCATTATAGCCTGGGTGTTGTGCTGTGTTGTGATATTGTAAACACACCCTTTCCATAACACCTCTCAGGTTTCACATGACATCGATGCTCCATTTGAGCTTTGCTTTTGCAGTTCACAATATCATATGAGCCCCTTTGATGTGTCCTTGGCTTGTAACACACATCCCGGAGGAGTGGGGGGCAGATTTCTTCTGATTGCAATATATTGGCAACATTGTAAAAAAAAAAGCAGGACCATTTCCTCTGGCCACTATTTCTAGTGAAATGATAAATGCATTCTAAAGGAATGCTTTAACAATTTCAGTAGAAATAGTATATGTGGGAAATCTTCCTGCTATATTTACCATGTCGCTAACCTAATCAAGAGGAGGAAATCTTGCCCCTCCATGTGTCGTCCCGTCTAATATATACAAAGCATGTTACAGCCCATATCACTGCAGATTGAGTCCTGTGCTCATGAATTTTATTACCTCTGAAGTTTTTCAGGTAAATACTTTTATTGTAATTATCTCAGATGTATATATTAGAGAGTAATTAATATTTAGGGTTTTTTCAAGGCTGTGATATCTCTTGTTTCAAAAATGTTGCTCTTGGCAGTGTGTAATGTCACCTGAACCATAGCCTTGCAACGGTTACCTATTATCCTGTCAATATCGTCCTGTAGGAATAGCCAAGACAAAGTACTCATATGAATAACAGTACTGTATATGAATGGCTGCCTCTAGTCTTAAACAGCACATTCTATTCCTTTTCTATATCCTTGCTCCGCTATCTGTTTCACCTGTCTCTCCTTCATGCCCCAGTCTTAGATACGTTTTGTTTGCATACACGTTCTTTCTGCCCTACCTCTCAAACGCTGCACATTTTGTGGCGTACTTAACATTCCTGACACAAATTTCGCTTCACCTCACTATTAAACATTACCACAGAATCTTTGTGTTCCCACGACTTTTATGTTTGTTTGTCCAAAATGTCACCCATTTGAGACCGGTACCTCCATTCAAGCAGTGCAATCTTACAGCACCAAATTATGCTGCTGGCTCAGCCATCCAAATGCCAGTTAATTTTAACGTAGAGCTGGAGGGACAGTTGGCCCTGCATTAACATTGAAATGTTCTAAAAATTCACCTTGCAGCGGTTTAGTTATACTGCAGCCAGTGAAAATGAAAGCGGTAAGACTATCCCCCTTGAGAATGGGTGACTTCTCTACTTGTACCGCAGCATTTGCGTCATGACACAAAAGACATTTTGCATAATCACAAACAATGCGGTATAGCTGGGCCATGATAACATAATTTAACTCCAAGGGGCTGTGCATATTGTAAATTTATTCAACCGTTTCATGTCTTTAATTACGACTTTTGTAGTCCTGCTCTTTCACTCTTGACAATTTTCTGCCTCCCCTCCTCTCCTATAGTCATTGAGTCCTTTGCGAGGTAACTGGCCCAAATGTCCATTAGTCATGTATGAGCCTTGATGGCAACTTGTTTGACAGCAAGAAGAGGGACTTTAGGCCAGTCTTGTCCTTACCTAAAGTATACACAAGTACACTTCCAGCAGGGGTCACCGGAAGGCAAGCAAGATTAGGAAGTCTGGGTCATTTTCCTCTCCCTAACCACAGACACTGAGGCCAATTCTAGCACCACTACCACCGCCCAGTTTGAGATCCGCTAATTCAGCACTGACAAAGGATCGAACCTTGTATCGTTCTGCTCACTATGGGTCAGCTACTTACAAGATAAGCTCATTGAGCCATCAGGAGAGGCACAATCCTGTTTGTTTTTAATTGCAGTACAATCCATATAAGCTAATAAGCACACTGCTTAACTCATGTAAAATAGACAGGACAAAAAATGACAGTTGCTAATTTTGAACACTTGACCTTGATTGCTTAGATCAAAGATTGAAAGGTGGAAGGTGTCGATGTTGCGATCGACTATGTTGCCCTCCATGGTTGAATACTGTGATGCTATCTACAACTTAGACATGAAAAAGGGCCCTTGCTGCAGTGAGTAACTGGAGGGTTATCAGTATTCATGGAACCACAGCCTTGCAACAATTGGTGCCTTCAGGAGAGGAAGGAAAAATTTTGTGTGTGGGGTGGATCATTGTATATGAATAAGTAACAATGAAAAGTTTTATTATTTTTTGTAATGATGTGGTACTACTTTTCAATGACTTCTTTAGAGGTATGGTTGCCAACTCTGGTTTGACTCCTGGTGGTGACATGACTTCCCGCCACCAACTGCTTGGCCCAGTCATACAGCCTTTTTTCCCCATCTCCAGTATTTAGTAGCTAATAAACAAAAGTGTTCAAAGCAAATGAGAAAAACACAAATTTAGGATTTTTCTCCTGGGTTGCTTGCAAGAAGATTAACATTTAATTCCTGGAGACTCTAGGATAATCCTGGAGGGATGGCAGCCCCATTTAGAGGTAATATCTGAGTTTGCATTACTAGCGAGGGGCCTCGCTCACTGGGGGTGCTTATCAGAAATGTGGGCACATGCTGTGCATGATTTTACAACCATTAATTAAAATTTGCGCCTTAATTATCTGAATATGCACCACTGGTAGGAAAGGTTCCCCACAGCACGATGTCAGAAAATTACCCGGTGTGTGTGTGTAGTTTAAAAACCATGGAGAAAGATTGTTTTGCATTTTTCTAACTTAAGATTCATGGATATGGCTGTTTCATTGGAAGTTTTATATAGCTCTGCTTGTGTAGTTTAACAGGATCTTGGCAATGGCTTGTAAAAGTGTCTGTCTTGGTTGTATATAACTTATCAGAGCTACTAGCAAATCCCCCGTGATATCGTTTACTGGAGCATGGTTGTGATCTTTAGCTGCTACATGGCCTATCCCGTTTAAGGGCACTGCTAAAGTTCTCTGTGAGAATCCAGGTCAGTGGTAGCTTTTTGTAAACTCTGGAGGCGAACTAGAGCTCAGTAAATTGCCTGCAAGGTTGAATCTCCAGGCCGGAAGAAGTCGAGATTAAATTGACTTTCATTTTTTTTTGTAAGATTGTTTTGCATCTTTAACAAAATGTGATGTCTTGTGTGCGATGGATGTGAGCAAGACTTTCATTTGTAACAATTAGAAAAGCTTTGCAGTTTATATATTGTATTAAAAAACCTAAATCCTAAGTATTTTTTCATTTTTAAATTGCATTGATTTTATGTGTACCTCACCTAACCTTGAAATGATTGGTGCAAACTGATTACATTATTTATATATGGAATTTCAAGAAGGAATCCCCAAATGGGCCAGTGAGTTAATGCAGCACCCAGTGTGGTACTAACGTGTACAGGCCAAGGAATTCCCAGTTTAGATTACTGTCCTATGTTGAGTCATCTGATTTAAGCCAGGGTGGTGGTGGTGGTGCTACAACTGGCCTTAGTGCCCCTGGGCTGGGGAAGGGGTCTCCCTCCTGATCACAATCCAGTAACCCCTAATGGAAATAGTGTGTGTGTGTTTGTGTTGACTTTGGGTGATGCCTTCATGATTGAAAACCCTGCTCACATGTACTCCAGGCTCTCTCACAAAGATGAGGTACCAGACACACACCCAAGGACTTGTAGGAGATAAAATTGGGAAAGTGGGAAGACAGTTCTGGAAACACACAGCAGGTCAATCAGCCTCTAAAAGTTAATGTTTCTGGTGCAATGCTTTACGAGGATTGACATTGATGAGGGGCTTCTCCAGCCAAACTCTGACACTTCTGATAAAAGGCTGCACCCAGAACATTAACTTACCTTTCTCTTTCAGATACAGATGACCTGCTGTGCACTTTCAGCAATCTCTTTTTTTTTAATTTCAGATTTCCAGCATTAGTTTTTTTGTTACAGTAATTATATGACTACTCTATTTCTAAAGAGTTCCAATTGCAATAAACAAATTGCTTCACAGCAACAAAACCTTTAAGAAGCTTCCAGTGCAATTCAGAAGGATGTTATGTGAAGTCAAGCCACTTAATGGTGAAAAACGCAACGCATTAGAACAAATTGCTTTTAGTTCACAATGAGATTCATTGAGGTGGATGTTGTAGACCTCAGCATGCCTTGAGATGATCGTACGGCTGAACTCCAAACAAGAAATGTTTCTGTTTTTCTATTTTGTTTAACCCTTTATTTATTGAATACTTAACTGATTTTTCCACTTGACTGAATTTCCAATGTCCACTGACCATCACAGGACCAGTGCCACACTCTAGTGAGGAACAATAAAGCCATAAAAAGGAAGAGAAAAATTAGAGGGACAAGACACCAGGACCATTAGGGCAGAGAGATGTAGGAACAGGCTAGCTGCTCTCTCAGATGGTGAAAGATTTAGGTAGACTTTGGGAGAGAGGGAAAGGAATAGCATTTGGCATAGTTTATCTCTACAAGTTCCTATTAAAATTCTCAATGGATAATATTGCTATAACTGTATAATGGGTGGGGGTTAGCATTGGCACTTCTTTCCAACTTCATTCTGACCAGGTAGTGAGATTTTGCCTCGAGATCTGATGTTTGCTGAGATAATTCATTGCAAACTTTAGTAGCCAGTACCTCCACGTCATAAGGCACAGAAGTGAGTGGAGGAGCAGAATTACTTCAATTTAAAAAATCAGTCTTTTGAAGAAAGAATGAAATTCTTTTAATGAAAAACAGGGGAATGCATGACTTTGAAATGTTTAATTTGAGAATGCAATTTGATTATTAGTTATGGAGAAAACCACTTTTTTGTTTGCCAAAAGAAATATAACTCCCAGGCCCATCGGTATCTGGGTTACAAAAACACCCCACTTAAAAACTAGACTGCCTGCTGGAGTCAAAACCAGACAACTGGCAACTCCAGGTTACCGCAAGCAATGTGATGGCACTGTGTATAGTGAGGAATCAACACCATAACCATCAAAACTATAAGGGCATTGCAGTGGAAGTGCCTCCTCCCCCAGGATATCTTAAAGCTATGGGGATAAATTTTAATCCCCGAGAATAGGTGGGTGGGGGGGACGGGTAAGAATTGAAAATTCCAAGTTTTTAGAGCGTGGCCACATTCCGGCTCCAACACGCCTGCTTCTGTATTTAACCCAAGCAAATTTGTCTGCGTGTGGAGAGCAGACACCAGGAAGTCCCATCCCCACTTAAATCCGGAGGCTGATACTTAAAAGGGCAATGAACCTCATTGAGATATTTGAGGTACTTAATATTTTGTGTATTGGACAATTAAAACAAGTTTAACTTTACCTGCTCAGGTTTCCCATCGCTTCCGATTCACGTCAGGTGATAGCAGGTGGAAAGGGCTGGATCCATGAGGTGAGGGCCTTTATAGCATTTCTTGTGGGCCCGGACGAGTGCTTCATCCAGGCCCACCAGGACCTCCGTGAACGGCCGACCCGACCCCCACTCCCCCAACCGGATGGTGGGCCCCCACCTACCTCCAACTCTGCACCAGACCTCCAGTAACCCCCGATCTTCTTGCTGGCCCCCCTCGATCATTTGCTGCTCCTCCCCTCTTCTCCCCCCCCCCCCCTCCCCCACCAAATCAATCAGGCTGGCTGCCGGGGGCGAAACCCGGAAGTGAAATTGATGGGTCTCATTAATCGCGACCTTATCACTTACCTTCCGGGTTTCACACTTGGAAATCATACCCCCCCCCCCCCCACAAACCTGGTCTCAGTTAAAATTTACCCGATGTTCTGTCTTTGAGCTTATCTATAGAATTGGAAATCTTTTCCAAAATAAGATTCTACATTTTTTGTTGAAAAATGAGTCTCCCTCAAACTATAAAGCTGTCAGTTCTCACAATGCATTAACAAGGAAAATAGTTTGAAAATGTGACAAAAAAGAACAGGTACTCGATTTATAAAACAAAATTCAATGCTCCTCTTGATTGAATAGTTTTCCAGCAAACACGCTGTAGGCTCATTCATCAACAGTGGTCACTTGACCAAGGTATCGGAGGGTGCCTTCTGGAGAGGAGGGCAGGGGAGGAAACTGGCAAGAAAAATCTTTTTAATAAATGGTTAGCCTTATGTGGCTTCTCTCCAACTTTGATTCTTGCGCACTGAATGGAAGGATGTTTAGAAAGATCTCCTGTGGTAACGGGAACCCTTTTTACAAGCCTTGCCTTGTAACACAATGAGGTAAACCTTACAATTGACTGTCCCTGCAGAGCATCAAGCGATGGGAGCACACGTTGGGAATTCAAGTGAAAAAAATCAACACTTAGCCTGCACAGTTGGACAGAAAACCGTGTGGGCTGCGAATTAAACAGCTTTAACTCCACACCCCAATTCCTGATGTGTGCATGCACCACATCAATTTTATGTTGAAGCATAAAATTTACCTCTTTTAAGTATTTATTCATTGGGCTATTGAACCTGCACTCCCAGCTTTTTCATGCAATGTTCCCAACTTTAATGGGTAAAACTGCTGAGCTGCTCACAGAGTAGAGTGTGCTATTTGTGGGAGCCATCCAACAAGAACTTACATTTATATTGCACCTATAATGTAAAGACTGTTACTAGTGCTGTGGCCTAGGAAACTGATGCTGAGCTAGGAAGGGAGACATTCGGAGCAGTAAAGCTGTGGGTTTTGAGAAGGTTTTTGGAGGAGAGGTAGGTGAAGAGGCACAGAGGTTTCCAGCCTAACTAGAGTAAGATGATAATATTAAAGATAACAGAAAATATGTTCACACGAGCTGATTTTTGCCAACTGCATGCCCTCGATTATAAACTCAGTCATGTATTTGTTCCCTTCACTGAGCCACGATGAAGGACTGATGTGCGAGTAATCATACAAAGCAAGTTGGAGCGTTTATAATTTATGGTCATTGTTATACTATTGTGCACAAATCATATGTTATGCATATGCACGATATAAATACTTTGTGCTTCCTTTGAACTGCAACATCTGAAGTAGTGAAGTATGTAAAAGATTACTTTTGACTTTATTAATGTTTACAGTGAGGGGAATTCTGAGGGACAGTATTAATCGTCATTTAGGAAGGCACGGATTGATCAAGGACAGTCGGCATAGATTTGTTAAGGGAAGTTGATGTCTGACTAACTTGATTGACTCTCCTTCTTACTGCCTCAAAAAATTCAATGAGGGTAGGGCGTTTGATGTAGTCTACGTGGATTTTAGCAAGGCTTTTGACAAGGTCCCACATGGCAGACTGGTCAGAAAAGTAAAAGCCCATGGGATCCAAGGGAGAGTGGCAAGTTGGATCCAAAATTGGCTCAGTGGCAGGAAGCAAAGGCAAATGGTCGACAGGTGTTTTTGTGACTGGAAGGCTATTTCCGGTGGTGTTCCGCAGAGCTCAGTACTTGGTCCCTTGATTTTTGTGGTATACATCAATGATCTAGACTTAATCGTCCCCCTACATTTAAGAAGTTTGCAGATGATAAAAAAATTGGCCGTATGGTTGATAGGAAGAAAGCTGTAGACTGCAGGACGATAGCAAGGACTGGTCAGGTGGGCAGAAAAGTGGTAAATGGAATTCAATCTGGAGAAGTATGAAGTAATGCATTTGGGGAGGGCAAACAAGGCAAGGGAATACACAATAAATGGTAGGATACTGAGATGTACCCACATGCAGCAAGACCTGGACAACATCCAGGCTTGGGCTGATAAGTGGCAAGTAACATTTGCGCCAGACAAGTGCCAGGCAATAACCATCTCCAACAAGAGAGTGTCTAACCACCCCCCTTTGACATTCAACGGCATTACTGTCGCCGAATACCCTACCATCAACAGCCTGGGGATCACGTTGACCAGAAACTTAACTGGACCAGCCACATAAATACCATGGCTACAAGTGCAGATCAGAGGCTGGGTATTCTGTGGCGAGTGATTCACCTCCTGCCTCCCCAAAGCCTTTCCACCATCTACAAGGCACAAGTCAGGAGTGTGATAGAATACTCTCCACTTGCCTGGATGAGTGCAGCTCCAACAACACTCAAGAAGCTCAATACCATCCAGGTCAAAGCAGCCCACTTGATTGGCATCCCATCCACCACCCTAAACATGCACTCCCTTCACCACAGGCACACCGTGACTGCAGTGTGTACCATCTACAGGATGCACTGCAGCAACTCACCAAAGCTTCTTCAACAGCACCTCCCCCCAAACCCGTGACCTCTACCACCTAGAAGGAAAAGAGCAGCAGGCACATGGGAGCACCACCACCTGCACGTTCCCCTCCAAGTCACACACCATCCTGATTTGGAAATATATCGCCATTCCTTCATCGTCGCTGGGTCAAAATCCTGGAACTTCCTAACAGCACCGTGAGAGAACCTTCACCACACGGACTGCAGCAGTTCAAGAAGGCGGCTCATCACCACCTTCTCGAGGGCAATTAGGGATGGGCAATAAATGCCGGCCTTGCCAGCGACTCCCACATCCCATGAACGAATTTTTAAAAAACATGTAGAGGAAGTGATTGCAGGGGAGTGTCCCCAAGGCTCCCCGGCTGCAGTCTTCTGCCGCTGGTTTTCCCGCTGGCCAGCCTGCCAATTTGGCCGGCTGCTGAGTGGGAAACAGAAGAAAAAAATTATAACGAGGTCCTGCCTGTTAAATTTGGCATAACCTCCATGTCCCCGACCTTGCCAGGTCTTTCCGGTGCTACCGCACCCTCCCCGCCTCCCTATAAATATCAGGCTGGTTGGATCGAAGAGCCACCTCCTCCTGTGCTGTAAATGTCTATGGTTCTGTAGGATCAGAACTTACCAATTGCATTGCAAAAAAATCCATTAAATTGTGCAAGAAATATATTAAAGTGTATAGCAGGAAAGGAAAATCTGCCACAAACATAAAGGAACCAATTCAGCAGGAAAAGATGGTGAAGGAGGCGAAGGATAAAGGGCACGGAAGAAAATTCAGTTGCATTGTTTCTCAGTTCAGCTGATAATGGGAAGTAGCTTGAGCCCAAGCTAGTCAGAGTGCACTTTACCAGTCCAACGCTAGGTAAATTGCAAAGTTACAAGACATGCATTATTTTTTATGTGGGGATTTTATACGATGGCTCATATTGGAACATAGAATAGGAGAGCATAATGCAGTACTGTTTAAAATGTTGTCGTCCTCAAATGCATTAATCAAATTAGCACTTTACTGTCATTTGTGCTAGAAAAATCATTGCATGTACTGTGCTATCAGATTCAGTAAATAAATCACAGGTATGCTACCTCCAAAAAAAGTTAAAATTCTTATTTACTTTATAACAGCTAATGTTCCACTCTGATGATATTGTAATAGTTGAGATCTAACCCTTGTACGTGTAATTGTTGACTTGATAACAGAATAAAAATTGGAACAAGACTATCGTATCTGGAACCTCTGTGTATCTGGTTGTAATTCTTTGCTCATCATTGAGAAAATAATAAGGTTGACGATGAGTGAATTGTAGCGTGATTTGGTTATGATGAAAGAACATTTTAAGAATATCTGTACAATGTCTTTTTAAAATCTGCATGCCAATGCGGTTGTAATAACTTTAAAAATAGGAAATACGGCATTGGACTATGGTGTATTGTAGGTTTTAATGGTAACCATACCACCAAATTAACTGGCCATTCGATGCATTACTGTTTGTTGGTACAGAATGATTGCCTCAATTGCTGACATAAGGCACTCCACTCAAAGTTCAATGGCTTAATTCTTGTGACAACTTCAAAATGTTGGCTGCTGCATCAGAGTGGTGGACACCTTGGCCAAGACTTCTAACCTCTACAAGTTCTTGATCTCAGTATCGGTCACGGGGGGAAATGCTAACAGACAGGGCAGAAAGGAGGAAAACTGGAAGACGAGTGAAGCCAAGTTGTGCTCATGCCTCCTAGCAGTTAGATGAACTGGCAAAGATTTGGGCTCCGATCTGCCACTGCCCCTCAACCAAAGAATGGTGCAGGAGGAATCTAAACTACGGAGAGGAAATGCAGTGATTGCTATATGCATACATAGGTGGCATATATGCATCTACGTATGCATATATGCCAGACATTTTGCACACAGCCAGGTCCCACAAACATGAGTTGAATGGACAGTCGATCTGTTATTTGGTCATGCTGGTTGAGAGAGGAATTACAGCCAGCACAGGGAAGAACTCATGTTACAGGTTTGTTGACATCCCCCTGAACTACTGGAAAAGGGAGATGCGGGGAGTGATTTTAGGAGGCAATGTTGGGGGCGGGAGGGCTTCAAAAATCACAGAAATCCCGTTCGGGTTCGGAATCCGGCTCCAACCCACTGACTTCCGAGTTTCCCAGGGACCCACCTGCGCACGTGGGTGACCCGAAAACGGAAGTCCTACCGGCGATTAAAGCCGGCGGGATGACAGTTAAAGAGCCAAATATATCTCTGAGGTACTTAAGGCACTTTACCGGTGACAGATGAAGTAATTAGAACAATTTTTAACTTACCTGGACGGCTTGCCCACTGCTTCTGATTGAAGGGCTGGATCAAGGAACAAGAAATTAAATAAACTAAATAAAAAACCATAGACGGAAGTGAAGACATAAAATGAACCTATCTTTGCACCCTGCTTCGACGTCCGGTCTACCGCTCCCATGTACCCCTCTTAACCCCTCTGATGACCTCCTGATCTTCCTCTCTCCCTCCCCACCCCCTCTCCCCCCCCCCCCCCCCCCCGCTCTTCTAATCCAGCGCTGGATGACGTCTCGCTCTCTCTCTCCCCACCCCCCCACCTCACGTTGCAGCTCCTGATGGCAGCCAGCCTGTCAATCAGGACAGAAACGCAGGATACCCGGAGAGGACGTTAATCATCAGCAGTCAACATGTGATCGCGTCAGAAACGTTAAGTTTTGTTCATGCGGGTTTGCCACACGGACCTTCACCTCCCCGCTGCCAACCCGCCACCATTGTAAAATCGAGCTCGTGATCTCTGTTTAGTGTCTCATCAGAAGGATGAGAGGACTGGATATGCAGTACAATAATTATGTATACTTTGTTGGAACAGTTACCATTTGTATCTCAAGAACCATGTTTTCATTTCCGAGACTCAACATTTATTGTGTGTGCAAAATGCTTTTTAGGAATTTTTTAATTTCACGATGTCTGTGGATGACACCTCAGAATTACGGCCACTTCAGAGTTCCAGGCACCTTTCCAGCCCAAGGTGCATGCATAGCTCAAGTTGTACACTATTAAGATTGACCTTTATACTGACATTTTATAATTTTCTCAATGCTAAACAAAAGAAAATCTAATAATGAACTGTATCCAGCCAAATTGAGTTAACAAACCAAATAGCATTTCTTCAGCTGTGCTTTCAGTGATCCTATGCCACAAAAACATCACATCACTAAACACAATTACATTCAATCTTTACTATGTTACAGCAGAACCTAATCAAAGTACTTGAAGTCCACCGTGGCGCCAAACCACAAACACAATTAGGCAATATTTGGTCGAATTCGAAAGATTTAATGAAAATATTCCACTACTGTATGCAACTTTCAAGAACAATATTATTCTAGTCGCAGTGATGATTGTTTC
Source organism: Heptranchias perlo (assembly GCF_035084215.1). Classification (NCBI taxonomy): domain Eukaryota; kingdom Metazoa; phylum Chordata; class Chondrichthyes; order Hexanchiformes; family Hexanchidae; genus Heptranchias; species Heptranchias perlo. Next base: position 8,538,861 of record NC_090345.1, on the reverse strand, counting down.
ATGTATCATCCAACAAACATTTCTCATTTTGAGAGATCAACCCCACTAATCCACATTCTCATTATTTCTTTCAATTCCTTTTACCAGCAATGCAACATATTGCTTCAAACCCACTTCTACTTTCTTCTTCAATGGCCTTCGCTGCTATCTTATCCCATGAATTACCCATTGGGTGAAGAGGAATTCCCCTGACTTTTCTTGCTCCTAATTTGCTCTTTTTAACTGGTGTCCCCTGGTATTTGAATCTTTCACTACAGTGAACAACTTGCTTGGATTAATTTGGTCAATTTCCCTTCATAATCTTGAAAGCTTTAATTCACCTCATCAGATCAAAAGGAACAATCCACAGATTCCACTGATAGGTGTCACTGTTCATCTCTTTTTGATATAACTGTACACAGATGACAACATTAAGCACCTACAGGTTGGTACTATAAAACTGCGTAACACAGTCTAGATTGGATTCAGCCAATTCCTCTAACTCATTCTTTCCCAAGACAACAAGAACTTGCATTCATATATTACCTTTAACGTAGTAAAAACGTCCCAAGGCGCTTCATAGGAGCGATTATCAAACAAAATTTGACACCGTGCCACATAAGGAGATATCAGACAGGTGACCAGAAAGTTTGGTCAGAAGTAGATTTTACGGAGCTTCTTAATGGAGGAGAGGCGGAGAGCTTTAGAGAGAGGTAATTCCAGAGCTTAGGGCAAAGACAACTTAAGGCATAGCTGCCAATGGTGGGGGGAAGAAAATCAGGGATGCGCAAGAGGCCAGAATTGGGGGAATTTGAAACTGTGGAACTCTTTACCTTCCTCTGTCTTCTCTTCCTCTTACTCAATCCAAGCTTGACATTGCCTGAGCACTACTTGAAATGTATCTCCTCGCCTTTCAACCTTGGTGATGTCCTGCACAGTAAAGCTTGAGAAGACGTGGGGGGGATTCATGAGAAGGAGACGGTGCAATACGTCTTGATTTTGTCAAAGTGAGGGTGCAGGGAGGCAAGTGTGTGTTGAGGGGGGGGGGGGGGCGGTGGGAAGGGGGTATACTTGGAGTTTAAGAGGAACGGAGAAGCAGTGACAACATTTGTGGAAACATAGGGGGTGATTTTGACTTTTTGGTGATAGCGTAAAACAGGTGATAATGGCTTGGCCACCCATTAAACACCTCTGCCGATTTTTGTTTTTATTGGCTTCAAAGGAGGAATGTTTAACAGGAGGCTGAACCGATATCGGCCAAAATTACCTCCCATAAGAGTTTCGAAATGGATGTTCCAACTCCCAACTTCACAAGCTTGATTTTCTGAGGTCCCTGATTGGTACAGCTCTCTGTATTCAGAGCACAGAACGTGTGGCTGCTCTCGGGTCTGGCTTCTTAATAAGATACTATGCACTTTATGCAGAAATTTGGTTGAATAATTCCCATATCCTGGTAGCCGAGGAAAAGGGATACAGCTACAATTGCAAGAATTTTTTGCTGAATCTTCTTGAGCTAAAAATGACTTGATTTTTGCAACAGCAGCTTTAAATTCGATAGTAGGCCCACGATCAAAGAAATATGCACAAGCTCTTAGAGCACTCGGCTCCATTCCAGGTCAAGAACAAAGACTTAGTTGGAAGCATAAATAGCAAGAATGTTTTAATTGACTATTCATTTTATCAAGGGTTGAATTTCTCTACTCAATCAGGAACAGGTACAGGAAGGATGGCCTGCACATAACCAAATGGGGATTTAAGGCATTGGCATAAAGTCAGAAACTGGGATTTACTGAAACGAAAGTGAGGGTAAGGGCATGCTGTGAGCAATGAAAAATAGAAAAAAAAGAGAGGCCCTGGAGAAGGTGCAAAAAAGATTTACAAGAATGATACCAGAACTGAGAGATTATACCTATCTGGAAAGACTGAGCAGGCTGGGGCTCTTTTTTTCTAGAAAAAATACTGATGGGTGACCTGATCGAGGTCTTTAGGGTTATGAAAGGGTTTGATAGGATAAACGTAGAGAAAATATTTCCACTTGTGGGGGAGTTCAAAACTAGAATATAAGTTCAAATATAAGATAGTCATTAATAAATCCAATAGGAAATTGAGGAGAAACTTCTTTACCCAGACAGTGGTTAGAATGTGGAACTCGCTACCACATGGAGTAGTTGAGGCAAATAGCATAGGTGCATTTAAGAGAAAGCTGGCATTATTAGCAACACAAACATGGACGTAAGCTGAGGGACAAAAGCCGGACCTAAGATGATATTGAACGTTACAGAAGAGTTGACTGAGGCGAAGCAGTGGCATTATTGATGAGACACTACCCACAGAAGCCATTAACACACAAATGTCTGTTGGGTGCAGGACTGACTCCATTTCCACTGGCCAAACAGCTGAGCGAGCCCAAGGAAAAATACTGTGTGTCAAGCACTGCATGCAGTCTACTGCTTTATTCCCCCGCCCATCCTAAGATGTGGTACTCATTTACTCACCTTGGAAGGATGGAAGGCTTGAGTGAACAGTCAGGATTCAAAACTCAGGAGCTTCTGCCCCTCAGTCTTGCGCTTTACTGACTGATCTGCCAGATTTATATCGTCCCTTGCTAATATTAAATAGACTAACAGCAGAAGGGAAAATGGCAGAAATAGTTTGTAGAAATCAGCAGTGGCAACCAAACAATAAATGAAAACTGCTGTTGACGATCTGCTGAAGGCGATGACATAGAAGGCTATTTAGGTAAGGTAGAGGGCCTGTAGAGAATCATGTGAATATTGTGGGACAATTTCACTGTACCGGGTAAAGTGAATTAACCAGGAATAAGCAGAAGGCAGGGGTGAAAATACAAGCAATTTCATAAATGTAATTAGTAACTCCACTGCTAATAATTTCATAGACCTATCCACAATAACTCACAAATCTTTCATGGTGACCTCACTGTTCCAATGAATGCTCACGCTTTTAATTGCTTGCTGCCTATATTAATTATTTTGTATTTATCTACATTAAACTCTATTGCTACCTATTGGTGCAGTTACCTAAAAGATCTAAATCCTTCTGAACCCACTTACATCACGCTTTATTATTTGGCCTATGTCCTATCTTGTTTCGTGGACAAATTGGGGAAGTTACTAAATTTCCCTGCTGGTTTTGGCACATTAGCATTATGGAAATGGCGCAGGAAATTTTTTGGGGGCAGGAAAATTGGGTAGAAGCCATTCCCGCCATTAAAACGCTTCCCTTGATCCGCCCGCTGAGTCCTGACAGACCTGATTAATATATTATAACGAAGGGGCGATGGTGCTGCAGCTTCAGGTTTCCTGCCTTTATATCCCTAATGCACGCTATGTAACTTATAGACTGAGATCTATAAGGCGCAGCAGCTGCCAGGATCAGCTGATACAGGTGAAAGTGTGGTCATTTTGAGACAGGAAAGACAGGCATTTAAATGGCGATTTCTGCAGCTGGGAAACACTTTGTGCAACGATTTTTTGATGTTGTTGCTAGTCTGCCTACGCACACCTGGACTTGGTTCTCTCCGCTTCTGACAGGGTCAGATCACCAACAGAGTTTTGACCCCCTTCTCAGGAGTAGGTATGGCATTTCCTATGGGCATACCCTTTGCATTCCATTATCATGGAGGAAGAGCAGCTCAGGTTGGGGCAAAGGACACTCATGCAGCACTTAAGGATGCAGCCCAGCAGATACTGCTCTCTCCCTGTAGAATATACAGGCAGCACAGGTCATGTGAGGACACTGCACTTCACCAAAGAGGAAGAGGTTTTAGGGTTGTGCTGTAAGTAATTGCTACTGGGAGAGCTGCATAGCCATTGTGCAAGAGGTCAAGTTAGAGTCCCATTTAAGCAGAGTGCATTGTGAAGGGTTAGATGGGCAAGTGCTGTTTTTAGAGGGAGATGAGTATGCTGGTGCCCAGTATGAGCAAGGAAGAAAAGGAGTGTCCTTGGTAATATCTGGTGAGGTCAAATAGTCTGTGTCTCCTAACCTCCATTTACTCCAGGTCATTAAAAGTTAGCTCGGCAAGTAGATAAGGCTGAAAAAAAAGGTTAAAAAAAAACTCTTTAAAATTATAAAATGAAACCATGCCATTGAATTAAATTTCCACACGGTGACTGCAGTATGTGATGTACTGCAGGAACTCAACAAGGTTACTTCAGCAGCATCCCATTCCCTTGTGACTTCTACCACCGAGCAGGGCAAGAGCGGCAATTTTGTGGGAACGCCATCACCTCCGATTTCCCTAAAGTCACACACCGTCCTGACTTGGCCAGATATCGCAGCTCATTCATAGTCACTGGGTCAGTATCTTCCTTCCTCAGCACCATTACGGGAGCACCATCACAAACAGTACATCAATAGAAGGTCCGCCACAACCGTCTCAATAAATGGACAACAAATGCGGCCTTGCCAGTGTCACCTGCAACCCGGGAATAAATAAAAAGAATAGAACCATCCGTTTTAAAAATTTTATTTCTTTATATTGTGCTGGTTTTTAATGTGACCTACTACATTTATATATTAATTGGATGAATTAGCCAGTCACCCACACTTATACATCCCATATATTATGTTATTTTCTAGACATCTTTCCAATTATACTATAAGCTTATAGCAAGTACATCATGTACTGGAACTGAATCACAAATGTGCTTGCTCATGTGACCTACAGATACCTGCCAGTCAGCTAATAAAGTCACCAAATACTACAAATCAATGAAATGACAGGGGATTTGGGATGTAACCAGACAGCCACAGGCAAATAAGGAGGTGCAATTCCCCCCCACCCCCCCCCCCCAAACAAAAATCTGCTTGATATTTCTAATTTAATTCCCATAGTAACATGGGCGTTACTGTATGTAAAGTGCAGCCCAGCTGATAAAGAATCTTCCCTATAGAAACTGCCAACCTGGGTGGCAGGATGGCGTGGAGTCAACCGCAACCTGGTTACATTCATTTGCTGTTAAGTGTTTATAATCTTAAAGTTGATTATTTGGTATTACCATAGCCTTTTATTTTCTGTTAAATGATTCATAGTAAGATTACTAACAGTTGTGGGTTTGAAAATGCTTTAGGGGAGGGAGCAAAGACCATACAGTCAATGCAGTGTGCATCACAAAATAATGTATTTCCAGACAAGAGCTGCCAGCCTTTGCCCCACTACAAGCTGCACAGTCCCAATGATTAACACACAAAACTACAGGGATATCTGATACAATTCAACAGTTACAAAGACCTGTGGATGGGAATGGTATCTTCAAGGCTTTTCTGAATCAAGCAGTTCAATGCCCTCATTATTTTACTAAGCTTCAATATAAATTAGAACCGAATGCAGTGTCTGAAACAGAATTAACCATTCTCTACCAATCCTTCAGTCCCACTAGTTAAAAGGTTGCGGTTGGTATCCCACTGTCACTCTGTGTGGCTTCATTAGGGCTGTATGGTTGTGCCACCTCATATCCAAACATGACCAGCAAATAAACCTGGAATTATTTCTCTCCCTGTAGTGTTGATCCCCTTTCCAATTAAGCTTTGTTTCCATTGGAATACTTACAGAAACATTTGTAAGAAATATCTAATTGCCAGTTAGCTGATTTACAACAGCATGGCTGTGTGGAGCAGCTCTGTCTCGCCTTGCATTGACCAGCCTCCGGTTCCCTTGCTGCACTCTCCCGAGATTGGACCGGTTACAGAGAACAGGCTCGTTCTATGCAACCACAACACTACAAGATCTGATCACGATAAAAAGGTCTTGACACAACTGAACAATTTTAGCACCTTTAGAATTCGTTCTGCAAATGCATCTTGAAAATTATTATGTGCTGTAGGATGTCCTACACAAACGAAACTAGAATAATTTCAGGAACTGGAAGGTTCTATGGCTTAAGCTGATGCTCTCATCAATTCTTGCAATAATTGATGTCTTCCAGACATAACCCACATTGATGGACGCCATTACCTTGAACTGGGATTACAGTATGCAAATAGCATCTTGTGGACTAGACATTACTTAACATCTCTCATCCATGTTTGTTCCAGTCAAGCCCCACCCCCTACCTTGCTATCACTCCTCCTGTAGTAAAAAGTTTATTAGAACATCACTCCAGTTTAAATTTAAAAAAATAAAATCCCCTCTCAGTTTACATCCTATTTTCTCATACCTAATTTTTCCAAGGTTTTGCCTGGGAAATGGGAATTAAAACACGTCGCATTTTATTAGGGTCTTTTACTAGGGTTTTGTTTACTTAGAAAGGGAGACGTTTTTGATTGTGAAGCTGGCCAATTTAAGGAAAACAAAAATCACATGCACAAAGCACATGAAGTGACCAGCTGCTTTCTACATTTGCAGTTATTCGATTGCAAACTGGAAGTACTAAAAATTCAGAGGTTGCAGAGAAAAGACCCACTGCTCAGGCAAAGTGAAGTGGGGAGTCCCCTGCAGTAATTAATTCCTATATTTACTCTACATACACGTACAAGACTAGTTGTTGTCCTGTATCGAACGGAAGTTTATATCACTGCAGATACATTCACATGGTTACAGGGTCTTGGTCTGAATCATGTGTTAAATCTCACAAGTGGGCCACATCGGTTAGAACCGAGACAACAGGACGCTCACTGCCCCAGGCCATTTCTGTTTTAACGGAGAACATTTAACAGCGTGTTTCAAGACACCAATCGATCACAGGGTTGATCAGCCCAGTGGCGCTCTTGTAGCTTTACAACTTCCGAAGAACTCCCCATCTCCCATCCCATCCCCGTCTAAGTGTCGTATTACACACTTACAGAAGTACAAGGACATAATGGAGATGAGGAACATGAAGATAACCTGGTCACAGGAGCTGGCCTCCAATGTCAGCTTCTCAGTGTTTGGGGATGGGACCAGCCATTAACTGTGGCTTCTATTAAAATTCACAGGCATCATTTCACATCCATGCTCATTTTTTTTTTTAAAAGTGCTCTGTAATTGTGAAGGTAAAATCAAAAAAGGTGGTAGAATATTGCAAATCAAGGAGCAAAGCTCAATTAACAAGAGTTCTTGTGGTTTCTTTACTTCATGATACAGCAATTTCAGGGGGTCTCTTTGCCAATTGAACTCGTTATATAAAGTTTCAGGGTTGGGGGGAAGGGGGGGAAATCCATAAAAAACCACCCCCAAAAAAAAACCGTCTATAAATTGTTTGCTTTAGTGGTCACAATGTCATCGAGCAAGTGAGTGAGTTTACTGGCACTGGCTGCTTGTCACTGCTTCATGGATGGATTCAGCCACGTAATCCAAGTTGCTCGTGGTTAGACCGCACATGTTGATACGGCCGTTGGCCAAGAGATAGATGTGTTTCTTCTTAATCATAAAATCAACCTGGGTAGCTGTAAAACAAAAACAAGAGAGGAAAGAGGAAGGGTCAGCATCTGTTTCTGTGGGAGTTCGCCACTGGCTCGCTCCTTTCTGAAGCTGGTTCTTAAAATGGACATAGATCTTATTAACATATTTATGAGCACAGAAATTAGACACCATCAATTAACTTGGAGATGCATAATCTTCCTATTAATCTTTTAGAAAGCCATTTAAAAAGAATCTTAAGTCGGCTTCAGTTTAAACTGTTGGTGCTAGCAGTGGAACTTTTTCCCATTCTTTGGTGTCAGCTTTTCTCAGTTAGATACATCCTTGAGTCAGAAGGTTATGGGGTTACGGCCCAGTTCATGACTTGAGCAGAGAGTGAAGGCCAACGCTTCAGTGTGGCAGCACGGGAGGTGCCATCTTTTCAGCAGAGAACCTCCGGGGTGGGCAAAGCTCTGCTCCGCCCCACAGGCTTTAGGAGAACCTCCAACCTCAGAGGGTGTACACGGTCACATGTTGATTTTACGTGGCACAGCACTCAGGCTCACCCTGGAGCCCAGCACCTGTGGGCTTTGCGGGTGGCTGAACCTTACCCTTCATAAGGGTGTCAAGGTGCAGGTGAAGGCCTGCAGTTGCATAGCAGAGAGCGGGTAACTCCCCAAACCAGGGGAATAACGCAGTCTCATGCCACAGGATGGAGCATTTCTAGGTAGCCAGGACAGAATGTTAAAAAACAGGATAGAGAGAATAAAATCTCAGGAGTTAAGTTTTGTAAACCACTTGAGCATCAATTCTCCTGCTTTAAAGTTACAACTTTACCACACTCCCTTCCCACCATCCAGAATTCTACAGGTACATTGTGTTTGGAAACTGAAGTGATAGTGAGATCTCAAAGGGTTCATAGATGCTGGAGATGCAACGTAATGAAGGTCAAAGACATTTGAAAATTCCTCTGATAGAGAGATTAAGAACATACACACACCACTAGATGGGGCTTACACTTCAACGACTTGCCACAAGGATTGATATGATATGGAAAGCTCCCGCTCAGTCTGTTCATGTAGGGCATTGATTTTCAGTACTGGTACAGGTATGTTTTTCCAGAGATTAATTCATTTTAAAGGGGCCTGGTTAACTGGCTTTGAAACTTCCAGTACTGAGGGAAGCAACTAAGTACTGCTGCAAGTTTACACTTTGTTTCAAAAGGTGAAAAAATCTTGATGTAAAGGTTCTTTCAACACTGCACAAAATCTGGTTAGTGGGAATGTCAGTCCAGCACAGCCCGTTAAGACGTTGGATCTTTTCATATCCTTGACACTTCAGCTTCTATATTTTATGCCACTCATAAGTGAATTTTTAGATTCTCAGAACCTCACACGTACTTTCACTATCTACATAGGTTTTGTTAGCGGGTGCAGGATAACCAACAGAAAAGCTCTCTAAAATTTCCTTTGGTTACTGGATCTATCCTGTAGCTCCATAGGATCTTTCTCACGTCTTCAAAAAGCAGCAGAGCATCACAACATCGGACCTCGCTGCAGATTTTATCAAGGGAATTTATTAAATAAATGAACAAGCCAATAAACAGTGATTAGATTTCCAGTAGATATTATAATAAACGAGTTTCTGGAAAGGAAAATAATAACTTCTCACAATCTCAATGCTAAATTCTTTTACAGTTAACCTTTACTTATGTAGTTATTCTTTTTTTCTTAGCCGTACAATTGTGGGAGCTAAATGGCCTGATCCATCTCTTTGAAACTTATACATTGGCTCAATGATTTGAACAGTCGGCACTCTAAAATACTTAACCAGGAGATATGGATTTGAATAGCCAACAGCTAAATTCTAAAGTAATTGGTCATAGATACAATTGAGCAAATAACAGTGATAGTTTGAATGTGCCTTTGCTTTCTCTTGTTATCCAGTCTTGGAGACAACAGAAACAAATCGTTGCAAAGTCTGTATCGGGTTTGGCAGGCAATGTGACTTTTGATTGCAGCTGGTTTTTAAAACTCCGTTACTATTGTAACTGAATTAAAGGGACCATTACCAAACTCAAACCAGACAAAAATACTCGGGTTTTTGGTACACAGTTTAATAAATTAGACCAAACACTGTCAGAATACAAGATCATGTCAGCCTTGGCTCAGTGGTTGCACACTCACCTCTGAGTTAGAAAGTCATTAATTCAAGCTCCACTGTAGGACTGGAGCACATAATCTAGGCTGACACTTCAGGGAATACTGAGGGCATGTTGCACTCAGAGGTGCTGTTAAACCCAGTGTGCCTGTTCAGGTGGAACGCAAAATCCCATGCTATAATTCAAAGAAGAGCAGGGGAGTTCCTGTCCAGCATTTATCCCTCAACCAACAGCACCACTCATTTATGTCCTTGGTGTTTATGGGACATTGCTATGTGCAAACTGGTCACTATGTTTGCCTATATAATAACAGTAGTTATACTTCAAAAATAATTCAATGACTGAAGATTTTGGGATGTGAAAGGTGCTATATAAAAGTACAATTATTTTCTTCAAGATGTCCCAATAGTTTAACTTTAAAACAATAATTAAAAATCCTCTTTCCCCTAAATCATCCAGTTAGCAATTGCACTGGGTAGAGTGGCCTTGAGCCTTACAGACTAGGAAGAGCACAGAGTTCAGCCCTGGTCTAGGTTGAGTTGATTAACCTCAGCATTCCCAAGTGTGAGAGAAAAGATGACTTAAAAAAGGATCAAAGGGATTTCTCACTTCCCCACACTGGATTCCTTCCCAGATAGTTTTTCTGTATACAAGAATATAGAGCAAACTCAGTGCAGTCCCAAAACACTACATGTTTCTGGGGTGGGAAACTTAAAAACAAAAAGTCAACACTACTACATAGAAAAGGTACTGAATGTAGTGGGAATATACGCCTGCTTTAGAGAGTCCTGAGAATCTATTTTTCAGGTATGTGGTGAGGGTGAGGTTCAACTGTTCAGTACAAAAATTCCATTGGGCAAGAACTTGCAAACACACACACACACACACACACACACTGTTTGCAAGTTTAGAAGAACGCAAGAGAGAGTATACACAACGAAAGAAAGCAGGAACTAGAGGGAGAGCAAGGGTGATAGAGTGAGGAAAGGAACAAGGGGAAAGAGAGTCAAAGAATGACTGTGTGAGCGAGGGAGAAAGAGAGTGAAAGAGAGTGGAAGCAAGAGAGAGAGAGAACACAAAGATTATATTTTTTTCTTGCTTCCCGAATCAGCAAAGCTTTCCATTTCTGACTGTGATCCAGGTAACCCTTACTGCATATTGTGTATGGATAACTGACTGGGACAATGTAGGGCTCAGCTTTGAAACTCCCCCCGTGTTCAAATTGCCTCACCATCTGGTCTAATTGGAGATAAACAGCCACTTGGGCAATGTCTGCACTGGGGAATGGCAATGAATGGTAAAAGCCACTGGTTGGTTTTCTAGAAAACAGGTGGAACATGATTCACAAAACATTAGTAAAAAATAAAAATCCTGGAATCCCGACTTATTCCACCAATGTGAAGCAGTGGCCCCGATTATAGTAAATAGCAGCCTCTGGTTTCCCATCTCCAAGAAAAAAACATCAGAATCATGTAATCGAATCCCCCCACCCCCCCCACCCCCAAACACTGTCAAAATCCTGGAAAAAAAACAGAATGTGACTTATTCAGGTGCAACAAACCATCGACCCTGGTCTTGGAAGGAGGGGCGGAGGACATGGAAGAGATGGAAAGAAAAACATTAAAACCTGGAGTTGGCACTGGAAAGAGAGGTAGGAAAAGAAAGAGAGAGGCAGTCAGCCCACAGCAACCCCATAGTAAACAATGAAACTTGCTAAAAGCAGCCTCTGGAATGCCCCGATTACAAAAAAGAGAGAGAGAGAGAGAGAGAGAGAGAGGGTCTCCCCAGTGAACTGCTTTAACGGATACAAGAAGTTTATTTTGGGGTTGCCAAAAGTTGCATGAAAACTGCACGTGGGGAGCCAGGGACCCTGGCACACCATTCAGCCCGATATAGAAGCAGCTCAATTCTCAGAGGTTCTCCTTCGCAAAACAGATGAGGGTCCTTGAACTGATTCTTTAACACGACTCTTTATCAGAGACCTGGGGTCTTTTTCTAGACATAGGGGACTGTGGCAGCCGTCAAAAGACTATGGTGGTATGTTATGTGTACATCTAATTGACTCCTTCAGGGCACCAAAACAGACGCTCTTAACAGGCTCTCAAATTGCACAAGATCCTTCGCTAAGCCAAACAGTCTGCTTCCCATTAATAAAAGTATGATGCAAAGGGTTTTTTTTCCTTCCTTGTTTTTTTTAAAAAAATATAATGTTCTCGAGCCCTTTGTGAATCTGCAACTATCCAAAACAAAATACACAGGCAGTACAGCTGGATGGCATTACTGCTTTAAGATGTATGGTACAAAGACCTACTGGACAAAGGGATGCGGATCAATAGTGCAGTTGTTTCGTATTAAAAGGCCTGCTAGAGCGAAACCAATCTAACAAGGACTATAGTAAACCCAATGTAGCTGTGAACGTGTGTGTTGACAAAAGGCTGCACCGATCCACCAACACCTCGGACTCACTACAGATTTCACTGAGGACACTTGCATCAAACTGCGGGAGGGCCCGATTAGTAAGAACTATCTGCTGCGTATTTTTTTTTTAAAACTGAAATCGAAAGCTTCCTAAGAGATGAAACAATTTTGTATCTTGCTGATATAAATGATGATTAATGGCTGCTTGCTGGTGAGACAATGGAGGTGACATGTAAACTTAGGAGAAAACCGTGCATTTAGATGGTACCCATCACATCTTCAGGAAGTCTCAAAGCATTTCACATTCAATGAGTTAGTTCTGAACTCTAGTCACTTATGTAGCCAAATGCAGCAGCCAATTTACCCACAGCAAGATTCCACATACAGCAAATGAGATGAATCTGTTTTTGGCACTGTTATTTGAGGGAAGAATGTTGGCCAAAATACCAGAACTTGCTGCTCTGCTTTGAATAGGGCCACAAAATCTGTAACAACCTCCTGAGCCAAAAGGAAAAGGCAGACAGAGACTCAATTCAATGTCTCATCTGAAAAACAGATGCCCAAGCACTCATGAGAGGAACTGCTCACTACTGACCTGACAGCATGCAGTAGTATGCCACGAGCTCTGATACAGCATGTCACCAGCAAGTTGCTGGCGAGTGATGCCACTTAAAGTTTCTCTGCATAAGCAGGGGGGAAAAAAATATAGATTAACTTTAAAAAAAAACCACTTAAGTGATGAATCACTTTCAAATTGAAAGCTCAGGCCTCACCCAAAAAATCTGGGTAGATGCACCAATCCAGCGCATGGGTTGGAGATAGCCCCATAATACTAGCCCCAGTTCTCCCACCCGTACTCCCTTTGAGCACAGCTCCCTGTAGTAGAGGAGGATCAGTGAATTTACTCTCAGAGTGAATGAAAATCGGAAACTATTTTCCAAACATGCCCGATGCAGGAAAATGGCATTGAAGTAGAAGATCGGCCATGATCTTGTTGAATGGCGGAGCAGGCTCGACGGGCCTACTCCTGCTCCTATTTCTTATATTCTTATGTAACATTCCATTTGCCTTCCTAATCTACTTGCTGTACCTGCATACTAACTTTTTGTGATTCATGTACTAGGATGCCCAGATCCCTCTGTACATCAGAGTTCTGCAATCTCTCTCCATTTAAATACTATACTGCTTTTCTATTCCTCCTGCCAAAGTGGACAAGTTCACATTTTCCCACATTATACTCCATCTGCCAAATTTTTGCCCACTCACTTAACCTATCTATATCCCTTTGCAGACTCCTTATGTCCTCTTCATAACTTACTTTCCTACCTACCTTTGTGTCATCATCAAATTTAGCAACCATACATTCGGTCCCTTCATCCAAGTCATTGATAGATTGTAAATAGTTGAGGCCCCAGCACTGATCCCTGTGGCACTCCACTCGTTACATCTTGCCAACTTGAACATGACCCATCTATGTCTACTCTCTATTTCCTGTTAGCTAACCAATCCTTTAGCCATGCTAATATGTTACCCCTTACACCATGAGCTCTTATTTTGTGCAGTAGCCTTTGATGTGGCACCTTGTCAAATGCCTTCTGGAAATCCAAGTAGATCACATCCACAGGATTCCCTTTATTCACATTGCTTGATACATCCTCAAAGAACTGGGAATGAAACTTAGTACTGCAACCAAGATTCTTTGGTTTAAACTCAAGAATTCACAACACTAGAACCTCTAAAAGCAGTCTGCAAGAGTACAAGTTCATCCTCTGCACCAGTTCCTTTCACAACTCCTCTGATAATGAAGAAGCCCATGCCAGTCTACAGTAGTTGGACAGATATTGAACATCCAAGCTTGGCCTGACTAGTGACAGGCAATGACCATCTCCAACAACAGAAAGCCCAGCTACCTCCCCTTGACCTCCAAAGGCACCACCATCGGTGAATATCGCACCATCAACCTCCTGGGGGGGGTGGAGGGGAAGCTGAACTGGACAAGCTGCAAGAGCAGGACAGAAGTTGGAAAATCTGCAACAAGTGGCTCACCTCCTGACCTCTCAAAGCCTCGCCACCATCTACAAGGCTCAAGTCAAGATTGGGATGGAATACTAGCCAGTGGTGGGATGGGTGCAGCGGCAATAACATTCAAGACCATCCAGGACAGAACATTTCACTTGATTGGTGAGTCCATTGGACTGGTGTACTATGGCGGCAGCATGTACTATCTACAGGATGCACTGCAACAACTCACCAAACTGCCTCCGACAGCATCTCCCATCCCCACAATTTTTACTGTCAAGAAGAACAAGAGTTCACGGGAACACCATCAACTCCAAGTTCCCTCCAACCCACACGCCACCCTGGTGAGCATATATAACCGATCCTGCGTCAGAATCCTGGAATTCCCTACCTAACATCACTGAGGGGGCGCAATCACCAAAAGGACTGTAGAAGTTCAAGAAGAGGCCCACCACCATCTTCTTAAGGCAACTAAAGACGGCCAATAAATGCAGCCTCACCCACATCCTGAGAAAAACGAAAACAATAAAACAGACAGCGTACTCCTGGATGGTGGGATGTCCAGGGATTCATCTCAATCACATGGCGTCTGGCCGGCGGGGGCCAGGTTATCAGTACGAAGAATTACAAACAGAGCCTGTCGAGGTAACAGGATTGAATTGTGGACGGTGATTTATTTTTGCTGTTGTGGGTCAGCTGCTCGAATGTCGGGAAAGATGGAAAACACCAGCCATGACTGCACTTAAACTCTGCCGTCTACAGTAATGTCTGAACTACTACATAGAACACCACAAATATTCAGGCCTTTTGAGTGGGGGAGTGGGGAGAAGAGGGGACAATCTGTCTCCAAAGTGGTGCATGTTGACAGCACTGGAAAAGCCCAGTCCATACAATCTACGCTGTCCTTCCCCCGGGACTAAATCAGAAATGAATAAGGCGCTCTCTCAATGTGTTTTTTTTTACATTCTCCTGGACCCACCACCCCAGTGCTCAATCTGCTGACACTTCCAGACACACAACGCTACACTTAAATGGTGCAGGACAGGCCCCAGCGACGGCAGAGCACAGGCCCTTGCTCTTCTCTCGCCTAAAGATATTTTTGCCTCCTTCCAAAAATGATTTGTCCTTCACATTTTAACAATTGAAAAACAGACCAGCCACTACATTTCCATTGGGCCATGGGAGTCATATGGGCAAGTCTGTCCAATAGCAACACAAAAAAGCCTGAATTATTCTCATAAGTGGGGTGGGGAGGGCATCTCCACTAGGGTGGGACTTCCGCCCGCCCTGACCCTGAGGAATTTCCAGTCGACAGGTCATTAAGTATAGTTCAGGTGGATTTCGCAGCCTATGCTGCTGAGTCCTGCCAGAACCACATTGGAAGTCAGAAGGCCACAGAGGCCTGCTGTAGTGCGGCACTGTTAGCGGTTTCAGAGCAGCTGTTACAAAAAAAATGTACTTCTTTCTTTTGGGCCCGTGCATGGCAATTCTTGTGAGAGTCACAGCACATAGTCTCACCACTGGCACCATCTTTCTCCTTCCCTCCACCAATCTTTAAACGCTAGGCGCCAAGGTTTAATAGGTGGCTATGGCGTCCAGTGTTGCACCAAGGTAGCAACCGTACTTCTGTACTTTCAATGTAACTTGCATATCCCCCTCCACTTGCATACAAGAGGCAGACACGATGGAGGGCGTCCACAAACAAGCGACCGCATCCCCCCCACTAACATCCACTGAAAAACCTGCAGGAAAATCACGGCCAAGGAATTTCCCCCGCACCCCAATGTGCCAACTCTTGAACCAGAGTGAATATCGCAAATGGCCCGTAAGAGCAATTCTAGCAGAAAGATTTTTGTTGGAAAAATCCTGCATCCTTTGGGAGAAATATCGAGAGAGCTCAGTTGCTCAGAGACTCCTGCAAGACAGATGCTTTGGCAACAACATTACGGAAGGTCTTTGTAGGAACTCTTTTGGCTGCCCAGAGCTTTCAACACAATTAGACTGACAATAAACAGAGACGACCCCAGGCACATTCTGTAATGGTTTGTGCAAACACTGCAGCTGCCGGCAATAAATGCTGCAATGAAAATCTGCAAAAATTTCCAAGCTATTTGCCAGGTGCACTAAGGAGGAATGGACTTCTCTCGGTATCTGTCACATGAATTGGGAACAGCTGAAGATCCCGGAGTCTAAACTATAGCAGGCACTTGGCACTCACTAAGACCTCAAGTCCCACATGCTGGAGGAGGCCTGCACTGCTTCCTTTACAACCCGCCTGCAGCAGACTCCCGTAGCAGACTTCGAATCGTTGCTCCTCATTAGCTCCCAAAGTTATATTTTCAATGTATGGCACTATAAAAAGTCTAGAAGGTATTCGTTGTGTGTCCAAAATAAAATCTAAATTATAAGTTGCCAATTTGAAAGGAAAAAGACCGATCTCGCATTTATACAGCGCCTTTCACCTCAGAGCATCCCAAAACACTTTACAGCCAATGAAATACTTTTGAAGTGTAGTCACTGTTGTAATGTAGGAATTGCAGCAGCCAATTTGCACATAACAAGGTCCCACAAACAGCAACGTGATAATGACCAGATTATCTGTTTTTATGATGTTGGTTTGAGGGATAAATATTGACCAGGACACCAGGGAGAACTCCAACATTCTTCTTCAAAATAGTGCCATGGGATCTTTTAGGTCCACCCGAGAGGGCAGATGAGGCCTCGGTTTAATGCCTCACCCAAAAGACGGCACCTCCGACAGTGCAACACTCCCTCAATACTGCACTGGAGTGTCAGCCTAGATTTTGTGCTCTTTTAGCGCCTTTAAGAAGCTCGTTTAAACCTGTCTCTTTGACCAAGCATTTGGTCACTTCTCCTAATGTCTCCTTCTTTGGCTCAGTGTCAATTTCTATCTGAATACGCTTCTGTGAAGTGCCTTGGGACGTTTTACTACATTAAAGGCACTATATAAATGCAAGTTGTTGTTGTGCGACTTGAACCCACAACCTCTGACTCAGAGCGAGAGTGCTACCAACGAGCCACGGCTAACAGTGTTAAATTTCCTTCTGACTGAGCCCCTTTTCACCCACCCTTCATCATTATGCCATTTGCCAAGCTGCAGCTCATTTGACTGAGAATACCACACTTTGGTTTCTTGGGGCAATAGTCCTTGCAAAGAGAAGAGCGCCAGATCAGTATTGCTCTGGATTGGTGCTTGCCTTGTGACTCTGGTGACTGTTTCAGGTAGGACTAAAGGTTTCAAACCACCTGTTCTTCAAGGAGGTACTTTAGAAAATGGGAGTTTTATACACATCATGTTGTAAAAGTAAAAATAGTGGAGAGAAGGTTGTAGATTTCTCCGAAAATCAGAAATCTACATCACAAGAAATAAGTATTCCTTGCTATTGAAAATCAATTAAGTAGCATGGTGTGTTACAACATTGGCCTTTGATTTCTAGCCCTGGTAGTTGGGATAATCCAAATAGCTGGCATAACAGCATCCTCTAACCATAGAATCATAAAACACAGAAGGTGGCCATTCGGCCCATCGTGCCAGTGCCAGCTCTTTGAAAGAGCTATCCAATAAGTCCCACACCCCTGCTCTTTCCCCATAGCCCTGCAAACTTTCCTCCTTCAAGTATTTAATGCCTATTTACAGCTGTGAAATTAGTTTGGTCTCCTCTCAATGCATTCCTGATGGATAGATCTATGCATTAAACTGTCTAGGTCTGAGGACACAGAAGGACATTATGTGGGGAATGGGCAATGAAGTTCTGCTTTAGGCTTCTTTTAACGTCCATGCCATTCTTGACCCGAGTGTGTTGGTAGGTGCAAAGCAAGGTCATTACTCTGCCGGTTGTTTTAACCTCCCATTTTAAACTTCCTCCTTAGTTCTCACTTAAGCTGTAGTACAATTACCAGAGCAGCTCAGCTCTGAGGAGCTGAATCCTTGACAAGTGCTGTCAGTCAATCTCCACAACTTTACAAAAAAAAATCAAATGCAGACACATTTTAAATGAGTTTCAGCGCCTGTGACCTCGGGACGTTCCCCGATCATACAACAGGACAGGCAAGCGCCCTGTACTCTATATACATACGGTTAAGTCCTGTAAAGCTGAACATTCCGATCTGCTGGGTGATGTGGTCCCATGTGCCGGGCACCCCCAGTTTCTGCAGCTTCTCCTTCAGCTGTGCTCTCATCAGTAACACACGGTCAGCCATGGTCTTCACATTATCCTTCCTAGGAGGAGGAAAAATATTTTAAAATAATTTTCTCCAGTGGATCAGTGGGCAACTGTGCTGCCTGGTGTGATAATCAGCTCAAAAAGTCCCAAATTTGATTTCTGATCGGTGCTGAGTGAGCTGATTTCAATTGAGGTGCTAAAACTGGCTTCAGTGTTCCTGGGCGAGAACGAGACATCAGCAAACAGGAATCCCTTGCTCTCTCGGATAATAATTGCTCTTTTCTTGATGCAACTGTTAGAGCCTTCCCTTTTTTTTGGAAATCTCAAACTGTTAACGACCAAGCTGGAACAAACATGCTCAGCTGGTGTACTTTCAGTTAGCAATAACATGAACTCTGCACCAGTCAGTACGTACCTGTAAGAAAGATCATGTCACAATTTTCAGACTGGTAACAAGCTTTGTAACCCACTACAAATCTCCCCCAGGTTGTTAACGCATCTGTGGAGTGCACAATCAGCTGCAATAACGGCTCAACGAGGAGGACAACCAGTTTTGGAGTTGAAGCCTGCAAGCTCCTGCGTGTGCAGTGCTAGAGCACGGTGAGGATGATAATGACGGTGGGCAAGGTGATGTCAAGAATTTGTTGGAGGATGAGCCTCAGAGGGTCAATTTCATATTAAGGACACAAAAGGACCTGGCAGGAAGTCAGAGAAAATAGCAAAAAAAAAACAAGGTATGGCAAAAAAAGAGTAGGACACAAATGTACGACTGTAAATGAGTAGAGAATCGTATTAAAAAACACCTGGTAGAAATCTACATTGTTATATAAAAAAAATGAAGCAAAGCTGCTGCACTGGCAGTGATAAATGTTAATCAGAATGCAGTATGTAAGGCATTACAATTAAAATCAACAGGGTTACGCACAGTACAGCACACATCGTAATAGGAGAAGGAAAAGAATTGGAACCAGCGTACCTGGGTCAAACCACCCTTCTGTCTTGATTCTCACACACTTTTTTTTTAAAAAAAGGCTAAATTTGCTTTCAATCGGAGAGCACAAAGTGGCACAGCTGGAAGATTCCCACAGATAAAAGATCGGATATCATGCAAAGGAATTGATCGTGGAGTTCATCGACAGGGACAGTTTGGAAGGGGCACGTTCTTCCCAGGTTGAGCGCAGTGCTCATGGTTTGCACTATAAACACTGTACACTCCAATTCTGGCCTCTGGCGCATCCCCGATTTTCATCGCGCCAACATTGGCGGCTGTGCCTTCAGCTACCTAGGCCCTAAGCTCTGGAATTCCCTCCCTAAACCTCTCCACTTCACTCTCCTCCTTTAAAACACTCCTTAAAACCTATCCCCCTGACCTAATACCTCCTTATGCGGTTCGATGTCAAATTTTGTCTGATTACACTCCTGTGAAACACCCTGGGATGTTTTACTACAAAGGCGCCAAATATATGCAAGTTGTTGTAAATATGTGCCAAATTGCCAATCCACATGAGTGATGAATTGGTTCTCAATATACCTCTAACACACAGTATTAAAAGGAATATATGACTTGGGCATACAAAGTTCACAAGAAAACTATAGGCATTCTACATCAGTACCCAGAGTTTCAAATGCTGAAACTTAAACATCACAACCTAAAAAGATGGTTCGGGCTCGAAGGACATTTCAGGATAAGAGTGTGAAGATCCCATTTACGTTTGAATATTTCTTCTAAAGTACACTGAAAAAAAAAATGCTTCCAATATACGTTTACCTTACCAGGTCTCTGTCTGACAGTCACCTTTGAGTCTTCCTACTCTGGCCTTTTATATAACCCTCCTCATCATCCCCTCTCTCTGGAATTCCCACTCCTCTGACACTCCATTTCTCTCTGCACCTTTAGAACCTTTTGCAAAACCCATCTTTCAAACTAAGCTTGCGGTCACCACTCCTAACTCTTGAATCATGGTGTGGTGACCACTCCATTAATCCTGCCAGTCAGCAACAGTTGAAAGTCTTGAAAATGACTTTAGGCTTAAAATGTTAATTTTAAAAAAAAACTTTGCAGGTGAATTTTTTGTTTGAAAACGATTAAGGTTCACTATTACGGAGTGAATCTTTAAAACGTTTCTCACGTATCAACAATCTCTCACCATTCAGCAAAGAGTTGTGGGTTATTAAGCGTCGTGGCTACAATACGAGCCCCTTGAGCTGGAGGGTTTGACCATATAGTACGGGCTACTTTCTCCATTTGAGATCGAATCCTGGTCAGGTTGTCATTGTCCTTGGCCACAATACACAGATTTCCAACTCGTTCATCTAAAAACAAGGGTGGGGGGGTGGGGGGGTGGGGGGGAAGAGGAAAGAGAGAAAAAGAAGAAATGGATCATTCTGTTACCACTTAACTACAAGTTTCCAGTGTCCAAGGCAAATCTACCAGGAGTTAAGATGATTATGGCTCCAGGAGCTTTTCCATGACTGCAACACATAATTTCTCCAGGCCAATGTGAAATACACACAACCACAGCAAAACACCAAGCACAGACGATGATGTTTTAGATTCTGGCATGGTGAAATGCCAGCACCAAATGTCTGATTTGGTGAGTTGGCTTTCAGCGATCTCAATAGGTCTATGAGGTTGCAGAATGAAATAAAGTTTCCCATGGAGCAGATATTTAAGTCCAAGGCTTGTTTTGCTTTCTAAAGCTTATCCAAAGATTCAGATCCTATAAATGTTAACTCAGGACATCCACTGTACATTTTCTTCAATGCACTAGTGCCAGGTGTTTTTGTGATTAGAATTATTCGTGCTACTAATACAAGCTTCCGACCACATATCCGCTCCATCATCAAGACCGCCTACCTCCACCTCCGTAACATCGCCCATCTCTGCCCCTGCCTCAGTTCATCTGCTGCTGAAACCCTCATCCGTGCCTTTGTTACCTCCAGACTGGACTATTCCAACGCTCTCCTGGCTGGCCTCCCATCTTCCACCCTCCATAAACTTGAGCTCATCCAAAACTCAGCTACCCATATCCTAAATCGCACCAAGTCCCCTTCACCCATCATTCCTGTGCTCGCTGCCCTACATTGGCTCCTGGTCTGGGAACATCTCGATTTTAAAATTCTCATCCTTGTTTTCAAATCCCTCCATGGCCTCACCCCTCCCTATCTCTAACCTCCTCCAGCCCTACAACCCTCCAAGATCTCTGCGCTCCTCCAATTCTTGCCTCTTGCGCATCCCCAATTTTAATCACCCCACCATTGGCTGCTGTGCCTTCAACTGCCTAGGCCCTAAGCTCTGGAATTCCCTCCCTAAACCTCTCCACCTCTATCTCTCTCTCCCTTTAAGACGCTCCTTAAACCCACCTCTTTACCTCATGATGTGGTTTGGTGTCAAATTTTGTTCGCTAACACTCTTGTGAAGCGCCTTGGGACATTTTAGTACATTAAAAGGAGTTATATAAATGCAAATTGTTGTTGTTGACTGCAACAACAATCATTTAAACCGCACCTTTAAAAAGGTAGAAAAAGTCCCAAGGCACCTCAGAGGCGTGAGGAAAAACAGACCCCAAGCCAAAGGAGAGATTAGATGGGGTAAACGAAAGGGTGGGCTTTAAAGAGGGTCTTGAAAGAGAGCGAGGCAGAGAGGTGGAAGGGTTTAAGAAAGGGATTCCAGAAAATGGGACTCAAGTGGCAGAAGGCACAGCCACTGGTGCTGGGCTAAGGATGCTGGAGTCAGAAGAACGGAGTGTTTGAGGGTGGGGAGAACTTACGTATGACTGGAGGAGGTTACAGAGATACGGAGGGGTGAGGCCACAAAGGAATTTAAACACAAAAGATAAGAATTTTAAATCCGAGGTATTGATGGACCGGGAGCCAACATGAGAAGCTGAAGACAAGGGGGCGGGGTGATGGGCGAGTAAGACTTGGTGTGGAATAGGATATGGGCTGCAGAATTTGGAAGGGTTGAACTTTATGGAAGATGGAACATGGGAAACTGACAAGGAGACTATTAGAGTGACCGAGTCTGGAAGTGAGAAAAGGATGTGGAAGAGAACTATTCCAGTCAGATGAAAAAGAGAAACAAATTGTGAATGCTGAAATTCTGGGTCTTGAGGCGAATGAAACTCACCAGAAATGCTAATCTTTCCAAGGACATTAAAAAAAATCCAGAGCAAGAAAACGTCATTCACCCCGTCCAGACAAAGCCATTCAGTCCATCAATCCCACTCTATTGAGATACCATGCATGATTATTCTATCATGGACTACCCCTCCTACAGCACCTGTTGATGCCTATATATTTCTCTTCTCAACCTCCACAGAAAAATAAATAATTTAGCATTGTTAAATATTTCTAATAACCCTCAACTGCCTTCACAATGGAGATCAATCCAGCTCCTTTTTTGTTTAAAAAAGATGTCACTTGACCCCAAATACACTCCCTTTTCTTTCAGACGCTGGCTGACCTATTTATTGTACATTTCCAGTACCTTCTGTTTATATACAATTGAATCTTTTTGGCAGCCACCTTGTTCTCAAATTTCATTCTTATTTTGTGATCATAGTATGACAACTGTCTTTCGTGGGCCAACATGCCTGGTTTTGGCATTACCTTCCTTTCAGAGTACTTCTAAATGCAAAGACTGACCACCTGCATTTTGTAGCTTCTAGTTCCAGGCCAAAGGCTGTGTGTCACAGTCTCTTTTTTTATAAACCTATGTCTCTTTCGTGGGCTGTGGCACTGAATTATTCCCTGTAGTGATTCACCGGTAGGCCAGTCATTAGAACTGGCTACCTCTCATCCACTCCGCGGGGTGTGAGTTTAAAGAGGACATCTCCTGCTATTGTGGGCCATCCTGGCAAGTGGGTCTGGGATGAGACAATGCACCCCAATTGCATCAGTTGTGAACGCCACAAACCAGCTCATCTGACTTCAACGCCCATATTCAATGCCTACAGCCTCTCATTTTAAACCTGTACAAACTGGTTTTGTTTTAAAGCAGAACCCTTAAATATAACTTAATCCCACAGTCCTTTCTGTGAAGGAAAAAAAAATCAAACATCCCAAAACGTGACAGTCTATAAAAGTTGTGAGAGTACCTGTCACACTTCAAATTGTCAGAAGTATTTTAATAAAGTGGGATTCGCAGTTATTTCATGCTGAGGTCAATTACAGATATTTCCCATTGGTGACGGAAATCTCCACATTGACCTGGGCTGGAGATTTACAAGAATCCAGCAATCTACAAACTTTCCTTACCATTAGCAACTAAACTCCAATTGATCTCAGGCTTGTGCTTGTTTATGGCAATTAGACTGTGTCCTTCTAGCTTAAAAATAAGAATATTGTTACATGGTACGACACTCCTATTATAAAATAGCATGCTACCCAACTTACTGAGAGCAACACCACTGTTAGTGTTTAAAAAACTTAAATAAATCTCATACCTCAAGTTCTTTTGTTGGGTTGACACTGAATGCAATGCGTTTTATTTTACAGATTTCATGATTTTTAAGCTGCAGCCAAAATTCCTACTGAACTACATCTGATCAAGTATGTAGTGCAGCCTTGGAATGACAAGCAGATGTAAAATCGCACTGATTGTTCAAAAGAAAAGAATAGAAGAACAAGAACAGCTGTCTCTATTGAGAGCACACTTGCATTTTCTTAAGTGTACAGTGCCATCCAACTGTAGTCAGTAGAGGGCAACAACATCCAGCTGGGCATTTTGATTGTCCTAATGGTGGTATCAAATGCCACTTCTCATTAAAAGGTGTGCCGCTTGTCCTGACCAATGTCTCACTCTTAACCAATATACCAAAAACAAACCAATTGGTCATTCATCTCATTGCTGTTTGTGGGATCGTGCTGTTCACAAAATGGCTGCCACACTTTCTCTCTCAACAGCCAACCAAAATGCAATAAGGTGCTATATAAAATACAATTCTTCCTTTCTCTTTTGGCATGCAAGTTTGAAAAACTCGAACAAGTAACCCCTATATTCTAAAAGCATCCAGTTTTCATTAAAAAAAGACTATGGCATGTGCCAACCGCTCACGCAGCAATGGGCTAGGCAAACTGGGAACAGATTTGATCCCTGGCCTGTGTTGAGCTACCTGATCTAAGCTATGGTACCTGTACAAGCACTCCACCTGGCTTTTGTGCCTCTAGGCTAAAGTCAAATAGTCTGTCAACTTACTCAGGGTGAGGTATTGGAGTGGGGTTCTCAGCACCCATGGGACCATATCCCATCACCCGAGGAGAGATGCTGCTCTTCAGTTAGACAAACTCTGGGGAGGCCTGCCCTTCAAGGATAAATAAAAAGGCTAATAGAAGTATAGTTTTAATTCTATATAGATTATGCAGAAAGGTTAAATCTTTTTTGTGAAGGGATCCGTAGTCCAACAGGTCATCGATATCAGACATGAGAACATAAGAAATAGGAGAAGGAGTAGGCCATACTGCCCCTCAAAGCTGCTCCGCCATTCAATAATATCATAGCTGATCTTCGACCTCAACTCCACTTTCCCGCCCGATCCCCATATCCCTTGATTCCCCTAGAGTCCAAAAATCTATCCATCTCAGCCTTGAATATATTCAATGACTCAGCACCCACAGCCCTCTGGGGTAGAGAATTCCAAAAGATTCACAACCCTCTGAGCGAAGAAATTTCTCCTCATCTCGGTCCTAAATAGCTGACCGTCTTTAAAATGTACAAAATTTAGAGTTTATGCACAGAAGAATCCATTTTCAACACTGCGCCCATTCATTTCTAATGAACTTAGACTGTGAAATTATCAATTTTAAAATGAATTTCAAAATATTAAATTTTTTGAAATGGTGAATTTCAATTTTTGGAACTCAGTTTAACCAAAGTTTTTAAATTGGAGCGCTCCGGCTGAGTAATTGGCATATAATCAGTTACTACGGGAAAGGGGGTGCCCAGATTTCCATGGAGGAAACTGCCCATTTATGGAAGGATCAGCTAGATGATGTCCTTTTCCCCCCATGCCCCCCCAAATTTGTACTTATCTTTACGATCTTTTCTCATAACAATATAGTGCACAAATCTCAGTACGTAATCACAGCAAAGTAAAATGCTTCTTAAAATAAGTTCCTAATGGTGTGCAGCCTGATGCACAATTAAAGAATCTCCATGGGGAAAAAGGATCCAGAATTTTTTTTTAAAAAAGACACACACACGTACCAGTTGCTAATTCAGGGCCCAACAGAGCAAAATCAAAACACAAGTTTTTCTAAGCATCACATGCCTTTGAGCAAACACTTTGATCTATTTTAGGAAGCCGAAACAGGTGCAAATTATTACATATCTATAGTGTTACACACCCTGTTACACTCTCGCTCAGTGCCTGCCATCTTCTGGATTTTTAGCAGCATTGCACTAACAGGCTGTTAAAGGAGACTATTCATAGAATCATACAGCACAGAAGGAGGCCATTAGGCCCATCGTGCCTATTCCGGCTTTTTGAATGAGCTATGTAATTAGTCCCACTCCCCCGCTTGTTCCCCATAGCAATGCAATTTTTTCCCCTTCAAGTATTTATCCAAATCTCTTGTGAAAGTTACTACTGAATCTGCTTCCACCACCCTTTCAGGCAGTGCATTCCAGATCATAACTTGCTGTGTAAAAAAAATTTCTCCTCATCTCCCCTCTGGTTCTTTTGTCAATTACCTTAAATCTGTGTCCTCTGGTTACCGACCCTTCAGTCAGTGGAAACAATTTCTCATTATTTACTCTATCAAAAACCCCGCAATTTTGAACACCTCTATTAAATCTCCACGTAACCTTCTCTGCCCTAAGGAGAACAATCCCAGCTTTTCTAGTCTCTCCACAAAACTGAAGTCCCTTATCTATGATACCATTCTAGTAAATCTCCGATTGATACAAGGACACCAATCACCAGGGAAAGAAGAGAGATTTTAGGGAAAAACACCAGAGAATTCTGATCACTTTTGAGGAGCAGAATTTCACTAAGTCTTTGTACACACTTTGGCCTCGATTTTAACCCCTCTCACTCAGTGAGAATGATGTGTGGGAGAGGGTTAAGATTAAGCCAGGTCCACTGAGGTTGCTCCGCTCCTGCCCGGCGCCATCTTATCTTCACCGACTTTCAAGTCGACTGACGCTCCCGCTGCAGGCGAGCGGGGGCTTAATTTAAATTCAAAAGTCGATGACAGGATCAGTGCCCAGATGTGATTTTCACAATGGCTCGGGGGAGGCCCGGTGTCAAATCTGCCAGAGAAACATGGCGGGAGGCACCGGCTGGTCAGCAGAGGTCATGGTAAGTTTTATTAAAAAATGACTTTTCTGTGAAATCCTTGTGAGTCAGGAGGAGCAGGAGCTTCCCTAGCCCCGGCCTCACCATTCCCCCTCGTCGCTGGCATCAGCTGCCAAAGCCCTTGCCCAGCTCTAACTTCAGGCCGAGGACCATTCCCTTCAGTCTCCGGTGTCCTAAGGCTCCTGTCCACCAGCCGTAATGTCAGTCCTGCCTGTTTCGAGCAGGTGACTGTCCTCCATTATTTAAAAATGGCCCAGGCCTCATGCTGAGCTCCTCATGGGGATTTCCCTCCCATCCACATCCCCACCCCCCCAGTTAAAATCGAGGCCTTTATCTCTACTATAGAATTCTTCTGCATGTGTATATGATACAAATAGCTTGAATTATGAAATAATTTGAACTGATTTGAAGGCTTCATAACCTACCATAATTTTTAAAGGGCCAGTGATACTTTGCCCGAGTCATTATGAAAGCATTCCTAAATGCTTAAAAGGCCTACCAACCAAGACGTTTCTTCTCCATTCGCCCCTCCCCTAACAGCAGCTTAAGTGGCAGTTTTCTACTTAACAATCACAGGCCCTGAAGTGGAGTGCAGACGTCAAAGTGGCATTTGTACCGCATTATTTAGTCTCGAGTTTGATTGTGCCGTTTGGGGGCTGTGCTGAGTTACATGTTTTCTTAAAGGGAGAGAGCGCGCAAAGGAAGAGAGGGAGAGGAGGAAATTAGTCATCATAGCCCTTTCTCAATCGACTCAGGAGGAGCCAGCTCCAGAACAGCAGAGGGAACTGCTCACCCATTTACCAATGGAATGGTTTTGGAAGCTATTTTGGCATGAGAGGGAGGGAGGGGCAGGGAGAAGAGCACAGAGAGGAGAAAACAAACAGAAATTTTAAGAGCAAAAGAAATTACATTCTTGAGAACTATGCACACTTGACACAGTGTTCAGGGAACACGTCGCTGTTTGTTGATCAATCATAGCAGGGTTTTGTATAATTTTGTATCACTCTGTGAATATAAGTTGTACCAATTACACTAAGAGACCCTGAACCTTACTACAGAATAAAGCAGTTTGATTATTCGCCGCCTCTAGTGTCAGTTTGGTCCGCCAGAGAGACACATGCACAAGATGTGAAAATCTGGTTCGGATCACAACAGAGTGCTACTGCTACATCTTTGTGATATACCATCATATGAGTATAGGGCAGTGGGAACCAACGCCCATAAAAGTAAGAGACTCAGTCCGCTTAAGGAAGCAAGTGAAGCCAATGTACCCAAGAATGTATCCAAGGCAGACCTAAATTTGCAACAACTGGGTACATACACAGCTTAAGTAACAACTCTGCGCCCTGCTGCACTGTGCGTAATTACTTGCTTTCACATGTAATAAGCTTTTATTCAGGACCGTCCTTGAGATATCAGCTTATTTGGAACTACGTCAGATTTTACTAGTTTTCTATGTCAGAATGTATGCATTTATGTTTAGACCCCATTTATTCTTGGGCAAGTTTATCTACTCAAGGGCAGTAGAATGGGTTGCAGACTTCTCACCACCACTCTTAGGATTATACAGGTTATCAGGAGATATTGTTGCTACTTTGTCACTTTTCCTCCTTCACAGTTAAGTGTTTGGCTCCTTAAACATTCTAAAAGTTATTAGAAAGAAGCTGTTACTTACTGTATAGCCCAAAATTCTTTGAGAAGGACTGTGCACAGAAGAGCTCGAAACCCTGAGACACAAAGTAACGGACAGCCCAGGCATCTTTATCCAAGTCTCCGGACGCAAAGCCCTGATAGGCTGAATCAAAGAAAGGGAAAAGGGACCTTCTCTGCAAATGGACAGAAGATACAGACGTAAGGATAGAACACAGAAAAAAAGCAAAAGATTCAAAGGATTACTTCTGGCCCACGGTTGAAGTTCACTGCTCCAGACTTCCCTGTACCATCAGCAAGTTCACCAATGCACTTAGTTTGTTCTTTATTCCTACAATTCTAAAGGGGCAACAAATGTAGATCAAGTCTACCACGGGCAGCTCATTCAAAGTATCACACTCAAAAATGGTGGTTGGATGATGCACTGGTGAAAGTAGTCAAAGCACACGAGTTTCCTAAAGGCAGTGGCGGGGGAGGTTACCAGGGAGGTTACAGCTGCCAGTCAGAGACGCTTTCCATTTTTCTATCAATTGGAGTTACTGAACTTGGAACAGCGCAGATGATTATACCATTATTTTGAATCTGATACTGGAGGTACAGCATTCTCAATAGTACCCACTGTATGAACAATCTACACGTGCTGTGCCTTATAAGGTTTCCTGCACAGACAAAAAAACTAAATTTAGAGAAATTCAGGCTACTGCCATTATTGTCAAGTCCAGTTTTTTTTATTCGTTCATGGGATGTGGGCGTCGCTGGCGAGGCCGGCATTTATTGCCCATCCCTAATTGTCCTTGAGAAGGTGGTGGTAAGCCGCCTTCTTGAACTGCTGCAGTCCATGTGGTGAAGGTTCTCCCACAGTGCTGTTAGGAAGGGAGTTCCAGGATTTTGACCCAGCGACAATGAAGGAACGGCGATATATTTCCAAGTCAGGATGATGTGTGACTTGGAGGGGAAGTTCAGTGTCAATATTCCTTCAATGCCCACTAGGCTTTATGTGTGCACATCTGTCATTTTCAGGTCAGTTTCTTGGTATTCGAAAATCAATCAGTGATCTCAGGACTCTAGCTGATTTAGAAGCAGAGTTACTAGTGTGAAATAAAGATAAAACTACCTAACTTGTATTGTCTATCATTCTTCAAATTGAACAAATCCTCCACACTGTAGGAGTATAACCTGCCTTCAATAGCTGTAGGGAGGGAAACCATGTACTGATCACTCAAAGATGTCACCATGGCAGTACAGGCAAGCAGTATTGCATGTGATCTCCTACTGCTGTTTCATATTAAGCCCCAGAACCTCTATCATTGCGCCATTTGCCTATCTTAAGCTAAGCATAAAACTAACAATTTAACATTAGTCTCTGCAAAAAGTGTACCATGCAGACATGTGGGTTTCACTTCCTTGCTCGACAGTCAAGGAGGCAAGTCCAGCGCATCACGAATTGTGACAGAAAGCTTCTGTCTACAACGTTGATACCAGTAACTAACATAATTCTATTGAGATTTGGCAGATTGCATGATGACTTGCAATCGTGATTTCTTGCATCATCATTCAATTGAACTGAATTCAATTCAATGTCAGACTGGGTTGGCAAAGTAAATTTGAAACTACCGACAATGTTTAAGCAGTAGTAAATCAAACATTTCAAGTGTAATCTTACACAAGCGTAATTGTGAAATATTTGCCAAACTCTTTAGAAATGCAAATCAAGGATATCACATTACAAAGTTCACAGTTAGGCCATTGTAAATTCCAGAAAGTATGGGACTGCTTTGTCAATTTTGCATTTCCCAACATTTTCATGTCACAAACAGCTGATTTTACAAACCTACAGGCTAATCTGGGTAAGACATATTAAAGATAAAACTCTATTCAAGCTAGCTTAAATGATATTAAATTTAAACAGTTTATGCCACTGTACTCAAAATTCCCTAGTTAACTTCAAATACACAGGACACAAAAGGTATCCATTAAGTGAATGGCAAAAGCATCCAGTTTATTTTGCCCGACACTAAACAGACTTTAAAAACGGCTCTTACTGCACCTTCATGACCTCAGCAATCTTCTGCCATTCCTCTGGACGTGGGTCTGTACCAGTTGGATTGTGTGCGCATGCATGCAGCACAAAAATGGAAAATTCTGGTGCTTTCTAGTGGTAAATAGAAAAAGAAACCCTTAAAAATCAATGTTATGTACATACAACAACAACATACAAGCAGGAGGATGGGCAGTCAATTCAGGAAAAACAGGCAGTTAGCCATTCTACTAATTACTGTGCCAGCTACAATACTCAATTCATCACACCTCTTCCCTCCTACTCCCCATCAATGCAATCATTAAAGTTCTAAACTTTCCTCAGTCAATGCTCCAGACCAAAGGCGTCCAATCTGCAGACAATGCCGGCAATTAAAACTCCAGCAACTCGTTCCGCTTTGCGCAAATATTTGAAACCTATCTCTCACGTGGACGCAAAAGATCCCACGGCACTATTCAAAGAGCAGGGGAATTCTCCTGGCCAATATTTATTGCTCAACCAACACCTAAAACAGATTATCTACTCATTTATTTCATTGCTGTTTGTGGGACCTTGCTGTGCGCACATTGGCTGCCGTGTTTTCCTACATTACAACAATGCTTCAAAAGCACTTCATTGGCTGTAAAGTGCTTTGGGACGTTCAGAGGTCATGAAAGGCGCTGTATAAATGCAAGTATGTCTTTCTTTTCTTATTTCTGGTATAGCCGGTTTGAATTTCGTGGGCCTGGAGGATTGGACAAGGCTTGTTTTAGCACAGTTGCCTCACTGATGGATAAATTAATTCGAACACCAAGATCGGTTAGTGGATTTAAACTTTATATGTTACTCTCGAAGTGCGCAACTATGTGTCCCACAAAGACAAAAGCTTGAACACCCCTGCTCTAGACCATCTCCAAGGTCCTGATATAGCTACAGCTGTCACCAGTGGTACAGCTGTTGCCAGTTGATGATTGTGGGAAAATCCTGCCTACTGAGCTCCTCACTGTATAATACACAATACTTTTGAGTGAAATGCCATAACAATGTTACTGTTCATGCAAACTAACGTATGCTGCAGTTTGTCCTGGTGATATATTGTCAATTCTGAGCTTTCCCAGGTTGTCAACAAAATGGATGGTAGAAATTTCGCCAATCCAAGCAGATCTGGAGAGTGCCATTCACAGATTCAAATCCAGACAGTTTCTCATCGCCTGCTGTATAGGAGTTGAAGTCATTTTTCCAATTTACTTCCACCCTCTCCTTAAGGTGATGACTCATACTAGGATACAGCTCCACAGGTGTCAGGCACCCTGCAGTACTTCTCTCAAGTGGCCACTCTACACATAAGAGCCTAGATTTTGAAGAGGAACCCCTTCGACCACAAGGCCGTCAGACAGTGGGTGACACAGAACGTTCTGAGTGTCCTGCAGGGAAAGGAGAGGGTGGATCCGATCGGCAGTTCCCTGACCAAACGGTCAACGCCATTTGGCAGAACGTCTCGTCGCCAGAACTGACCAACAGGCACCAGGATGTAGCCTGGATGGTGGCGAGAAGGGCCCTCCCAGTGTGGTCCTTTCAACACGCACGGAATCAGCACCACCGCGAGCTGCCTTCGAGGCTGCAACGGGAGAAGACCGTTGTCCACCTCCTCTTGGACTGCCCCTACTCACAGAAGGTGTGGAGAGAGATGCAATGGTATCTGTTCCGGTTCATCCGCAACAGGTCGATAACACAGGACGCCGTGCTCTACGGGCTGTTTCTCAGGACGCACACCAAGACAGATATCAACTGCTGCTGGAAGACCACCACCTCAGTGGAGGAGGTCCTTTGGTCCACCCAAAACCTGTTGGTCTTCCAGCTGAAGGAGCCGACCACAACTGAGTGTTGCCGACTGGCATACGCCAAGTGCCAGGAGTATGTGCTATGGGACGCACTGAAGCAAGGTGCAACCTACGCAAAGGCTCTATGGGGAAAGGCCACTGTGTAACGCCACCACATCTTATCTTATAATACATGCTGTACAATACATGTACTGTGTTTTAAATTGTAATATTGGAATTGTATTGTGTACGATCCATGTTGTATTATTTTGAATTGTATTGCCTTGAATTTATGGTATCTTTAAATTTTATGAAATAAAGTATTTTTTGAAATATAAACAAAAAGCCTGGCTATTGATCAGCAATCTGACTATAGGATGACATTGCAGCTGAGGCTAATCCTCTCCTCACTTAATACCCACTCTTACATGAAGAGTGACCATTATGCTTTTAATGTCCTTTCTATAATGGAACTCCCAAAACTACAAACATTACTCCAACTGTAACCTCACCATTGCCTTGTGCAAATTTATCACTTTGCTCTTGTACTCCATGGCCCTACTTATAAAACCTAGAATGCTACAGGCATGTTTGTGGCTTTAGCTACCAGTACTCTATCTGTGCTCACATTTTCTAGAAGTTAAGAACTTCAAACTGTAGATCTCTGTTCATCCCCACCCCTCAGTATCTTTCCATTAAGTTTAAACTATCATTCCTTATTTTTCCTCCCAAAACGTTTGACCTCACACTTTTCCACATTAAATTGCACCGTACACCAGTCTGCCCATTCCACCAAGTTGTCTATATCCTCCTGATGTCTTTTATAGCCTGCCTCACTGTTTGCCAAACCTTCTTTTGTGCCATCAGGAGATTTCAATATTGTGATCTCTATGTCCAAGTCTAAAATCATCCATAAGCAAGTACCAAGTGCCCCAGCACTGTGCCCTGGGCCATTTCCAAACTTTCTCTAATCCAAAATACCACCCATTAACACTAACCCTTTGTTTCCTGTTCATCAACCAATTTTCTATTCATGCTGCTAAATACCCACTTATACCATACACCTGAGTGTTTGCAACAAGCCTTTTCTGAGACACCTTATCAAACACTCACAGAAAATCTACAATCACATCTATTGCATTCCCTTTATCTATTCAATTGGTGCTTCTTTAAAACACCTAAATTTGTCAAGCACATTTTGCCGATCAGAAATCTATGATGGCTGCCCTTGATTATCTCCTGCACTTTTAAATGCTCACTAACCTGATCGAGTTTTGGATTTACAAGAGTTGGCCTACAATTTTAGACTAGCTGCTCTATTGTTACCTGGTTTAATCCTTCTCTCCTTTCTTGAAGAGGTGTTACATTGGCTATCCTTTGGCACAATCTGTATATTTAAATGTGGGCAGAACCTCTGCTATCTTCTTCAACAGCTTACAGTGCATCCCATCAGGGCTGGGTGACTTCTCCACCTTGAGTTCTGCTAACTTTTTCAGAACTAAATTCCTTCTCTCGTTATCTCTATCAGTTGTCCACATTCTCCTCTAGCATACATACATTCTCACTTACAGCATGATTCGTAAAAACTGAAAATATTTATTTGACACACATCTCTGCCATAACTTCATCCTCCACAACCAGATTTTCCCTTTCATCCCCGAATGGTCCTAACCGTTCCTTAACTATACTCTTTGACATTCCTATAAAAGCCCCATTTCCTTTTATACTATCTGCTAGCTTTTTTCATTTTCCCCTTTAGCCCTTCGAAAACTCCCTTTTCAACTCCCTACTGAACTTTCTATATTCCTCATGGTTTTCTTTATTATTATTGAGCTTAGTTCTATCACGTGCATCCCCATTTAAGTTTCGTTCGTTTTAATCTCTCTATTTTTCTACAGAACAAGGAAAGGGCAAGAAATTCAAGAACAGCTGTTTTCTCACAGGAAGATGTACCAACAAGGGACCTGCTGGTAAACCACACTAGAGGTTTTGCCATAAACCCGGCACTTGAAAGAGTAAAATAAATTTTTGCTGAGCAAATCTTGGATACATGCCTGAAATTAAAAAATGCACTAATGAAGCATACCTCCAAATCCTCCAAAAATCCTTGTAGATCTAGGCCACGTTTAGCTGGGTCCCAGTAACGATAGTTGCGAAGGTTGGTGAACCCTGCAGCACCAAACACTCCATTGTGGTTTTCTGTGAACAAAATGCTACCATTGTAATTCAGCACAAGTATTCAAACCTTAAACCTTCTGCAGGTGAAGATGTTGCAAGACAATGCCTGCAGAATGGTGAACGAAGAAGAATAGTGGATGTTGTCATCTGGAATGTGAGATACTTGCCTTGGTTTCCCCGCCCCATCTCTAATTTTTCTTGCTTGGTTTTCTTTACTTTATTGGCCTCTCTCCTCTACAGAGGGAGAGACACCTTCTGGCTAATGAGGCAGAGTTTACCCACGCTACTTAGTAAAAGTGAAATTGCTCCATTAGCACAGTTACAAAGGGGTTTCACTTTCACTGAGCGGGCTAGGTAAGCTCAGTCTCCATCAATACAAAAAAAACTCTTCTCAACCAGTAACAATACTGGGAGTTCTGCACTATAGTATCGAGACAGTACGTTGGGCTGGATGTGTTTAACATGCCGAGTGCCAATTTTAAACTGATCATCATTCGCCTGTTCTTCAATTGAATAGGATACAGTAACGGTTATGGTACCAGACTAGTTACCCAAAGGTTGTCGGTTCAAATTCCACCATAATCTGGTCATTTATGGGCTAACACCAGAAAACAAAATGACCACGAAAGTTGCCAGATTGTTGCAAAAACTGAACTGGTTCACCAATGTGGAACCTCCCACCCTGACCTGATCTGGCCTACTGGTGGCTGCAATCCCACACGCCTCTTAATTCCATCTGAAATTGGGAAAAAAACTCACTGCTCACCAGCTTCGCGGGCAAGCTCCAAATGAGCAAATACGGTCTTGCCAGTGTCTCCCACACCTCAAGAATTAAAAACAATGCAAATGGGTTAAAAAAAAGGCATGTTAGCAAGAGGAATTGCCTGATAGGTAAGAGGCATTCCAGCATTATTTGCATTTAATTCAAGGATGCAGTTTTAAAAGGATTACTGGGGTATCCTAGAGTAAGTTAATAAAAATGTAATCCAAATCTTAACTGGGCAAAAAGTAGAAGGATGAAGTGTAATCTACTGAATTGCCCATATAATCCTAATTATAAAAGGAAGCTATACTTACTCTTAGTTAGTCCTTGCTGCCATATTTTATGCTTTGAAAGAGTTAGAAACAAGGCAGAAGCAGATATTTTGCTTAGAATTCCCCCTAGTGATAGAAATCTTCCTTTACAATATTTAGGATTAAAAGGCAATTCTGGAGATTACACTTCACCCTCACTGACAAAGATCTTTCAATTAGGCTAATTATGGCTTAGGAGTATGTAACAATAAAGGATTGTAGGAGTTTAGAATTGTTATAATCCATTAATTTATCATATCTCAAGTGATATAATAATGTGAATGGCACTCACTGAATAATGTCTGGCTGGAGAATTTCCCAGGATTGCTGGCACATTGCTGGGCCAGAGTTAAAGTAGTTTTACTCTGCAGCTAGTTGTGCTATACCTGACCTAGGAGTGCCTGATGCTGACAAGAGTGGAAGCATTGGCATCATTCACCTTGATGCGCATAAACAATCACAAAAAAAGTAACTAAACAAGTAATTAGAACTTTTGTTTCCTTCAATTAAAGCTCTCGTTCCACATTTTTATTTTTCCTTTCACTTTGCAAGTTATATTGCAACCAAACCCTGCAAAGTGTTTTTGAATCACGAATTGCTATATTCCATTTACAGAATGCCATTAGACAGCAAATGTCACATCAGCCCATATGCCTTTTAGCTCAAACCTCCAAGACAATTTATGGTCATCAGCAAAAAGCAGCTTGTAGAACGGTTACATTATATTCCTTAAAAACCCCCTCAAAATTTAAAAAGACAAGTACGTACCCCAAGTAGGTGCAGAAACATATATCGGTGTGGATGGGTTGTTAGTTCCATTGTACCAAAGATGCAGAAAATCAGCACCAATGCGAAGAGCACCAGT
The DNA here is from genome assembly GCF_035084215.1 of Heptranchias perlo. NCBI lineage: Eukaryota > Metazoa > Chordata > Chondrichthyes > Hexanchiformes > Hexanchidae > Heptranchias > Heptranchias perlo. Next base: position 8,502,860 of record NC_090345.1, on the reverse strand, counting down.
TCCTCCTAAACACTGCACGCCACCCACCTGTCACAGGAAGGTCACAGGTTAATCTCAGATACAAAAATAGACAACTGGGTATGCTCTTCCAATACAGATTAAAGTCATGTCAAATTTGTAATGGTGCATATTTTCCTCCATTTGTTAATTTTAGCCAAATTTTGGATGTAACTATAAAGCAGTTTTGCTGCTTTTGTCCAAAATTTAAAGCATCAATCAATGTGCAGGTGTGAGCTTGGCTGTCTGCAGACTGACACTCTAAATTTTGATAGGAACTGTTTCAGGTTTATAACATAATGAGGTTCTATTTAACACTGCCTTGTCCACTTAGGATAACAGTGCTAGAGCTATCGGTGTAAAATCTGTTAGCAGAGGAACAGAAAGACAGCATCAATGCAAAGAGCATCAATTCCACCTGAACAATGCCCGAGTTCTGCAGGACAGATATAACCCTGTGCATGTCCATTAATTCAAGACACATTTGAAACTGGGTCTTGTTTAAATGAATAGGGATGAAAATAAATTACGTCTGCACCTCCAAACAGGCCTATTAAGTTAATCACTGCTGTAACTGCACTGATAGTTTGATAGAATCCCTTGCACCACCAAAAACATCTCAAATATTCCATTACTTACACCACTTCCCAATTCAATATGTTTAAAAGTTCAAACCTACACAAATTGGGAGACTTACCCTGTTGTCTGCAATGGCAGGATTGTCCTTTCCGAGAGCTATTTCACAAGCACTTTTGGTGAATTCTGGAAGACCCAAAATGGGCATGTATTCATGATTAAGGCTGTCGTTACTAGCAATCTGTTGTTCCACCTTCTTCACTACAGGCAAGACCCATGGTTGACTTTCATTGGTACGATAAGCTGCAAAGGGCAAGCGGGAGGAAAGGAGAGACTAAATTAACAATCCTATTATTGAATACAGCTAAAGGACATTGCAGTACTAATGCACTGCAACTGCCTGTTGTACATGCCCGTCAATTCAAGACATATTTTAAATGGATCTGGGTTAAAAGGCGCAGGCACGATGGGCCAAATGGCCTCCTCCTGTGCTGTACCTACTATGATATGAAACGGAATGCTTAAAGATGCAACTTAATCACACATCTTGTGAACAGGGTTAACGTTAAATTCACATCTGTTGCTAGCTGAGCATAATGTAACGTGTGAAGAGACACTGAGCTGCGAGGCTGTAAACTGCAAGTCAAGAGAAAGGAAACAATAAAATCGTGGAACTCCATTCAAAAAAATTATAAAGATAGAACTTGGCATTTCACAAACTTTTCACAGCCAACTAAAGCTGCATATAACTTTTGTGCAGGAGCGTGCAGTTTATACAGTACAAGCATTGGGAATTTATCAAGGATTAGCAGTTCTCACTAAAAGATTGGTCACTACATCTTCATGTATGGGTTGGGATAGTGGTACAGTGTTAGTTGAATAGTGATTTTCCACAGAATGTATATTGATGTATGTGCATCGTAAATTGGAACTGTACTGAAATTTAAAGTTTGGACACTTAGATAATTTATGGAGATCAATATCTCAGTAGCTAATAAAACACCTATAAAATCCTAATGGGTAAATTCACTGCCTGCTGTGCGATTTAGTCCAATAGAACAGGAGGATCAGAGGTTCGATCTCCTTTTGTTCTGAGCTAGCTGACATAGGTCCGTCACACCTGACAGAATTGGCCTTGGCTGCAATTCTCAGTCATTCTGTAGGGTCAAAATTTAAGAATGGTCACTCAGGTGAAGCAGCCAACATGCATGGACACATACCCCAGTGTAGGTCTGCATCTCCAAGAGGAGAGAATAAAAACAAAATAATGATTCCCTATAATGGGAGTCTGGGATTAAGTAAGCATTAGGGCTTTTTGGCTGCAATAGGAAACTGACTGCAGATGGATTAGCTGTACTCAAAGGAAATTAATTTTAATATTTATAAGCAATTAGTAAATTGCCCAAGGCATTGCCCAGTCAGTTGATAAATAAGTTTTTTTTTAAAAAGGGGATGGAATTCAGAGATTTCAGAAACTCCGTCCGCAGAGTCGCCCAGTGGCAGAGCCTTCAAATTACATTATGACAGCTGACATAGCAAAATTGAATGGGAAATGCTGATGTAGCAAATTACAGTGCTAAATGCTGACAGAAAAGCATGACCAAAAATAAGGTTTGTGGACAGGAACTTCACATCCTACACAATTTTAAAAAAATATATACTAGTCAATCAATGATGACGTTGCACATCGAGGAGTCATGTCCTGAAGGGTTGAAGACTGGACCGGGGAGGGGGAAAGGAAGGAGGTGAAGGGAGGGAAAGGAAAAAGGAGGAAGAGAAATCAAGAGAGGAAAGGGGAAGGAGAGAGAAGCAGCAGAGGGGGAAGAAAAAAAAAGAGGCTAGGAAGGGATAATAGGAGAGGGGAAGGAGATAGGTGTTCAAAGAACTGTATCTGTCGGGGGAGGGGGTTTCCACTGCCCACAGAATTCAGCCTGTTGTGGGCAGGTCGATCTTCCAACAGGAACTAGACGGCTAAGGAATCTTATCAGGTTTAGAGCACATGTTACCAGCATCACAGTAGACATCACAACAGGATTGGGAGAACAAGTGGAAAAAATTTCCCAGCAGGAGGGGAGAGTCGGGTAAGCAAGGATCCAAGGGACACCGTTTACACTCCACAGGTGACTGCACAGGTGTCGGAGCACGCTGTGGGATTGGGGCCAGGCACAGGATTGGCATTGGGCCTGCCCACCGTGGATTGAGGATTTACTTTGAGCTTATTTAAAATTCACATGAAAAACCCCCACATTACGATGCTCCGATTAAAGGCCACCATATTCCTGCACTGCCACCCAGTGGCCTTGTGCAGGAACTACAAGCTGACTCTCAAGGTCAGAATACAATAGTGATGAATTTTACACTTACACAACAGAGATTAACACTAAGTGCCAATCACTGTACCACCTACAGATATAACAAGTATTGCAGGTAAATATTGACAACTTTTAAAATGGATTTTCCCATTAACAAAGCCGGATATACGATTTTTTCAAGGCACTCAGACAGAATGTTGCAATCAACTCAGCATTTTTAAGACAGAATTTTAAGAAAGCAGTGCAAGGAATATATATTATTATGTTGGGATTAAGTTAGTCATACCTAATCCAGCAACACAAACTTTGTGGAATAGCATGATTCATTGTAACGCTAATGATAACAAAAAGAGTGCTGTCATTATATCAGAAGCTTATATCCTCTTTATAGGATAGAGCTGCTTCGAGCGCAGGAGTTGGAGAATTATTGTAGGCTGGTGGGGTTGTGGAATCTGCTGCTTTTTGTGTTGCGGATCAGATTCCACAGTGCTAGATCACCAGATCAACGGGTCCTCTCCTCTGCACTTGCACTTTGGACTGGTTTCGATCGCCTGAGGGGGTCAGAGAGGAATTTTCCAGAGTATTTTTTGCCTTATTGGCCCTGGGTTTTGACATTGAAATATCAAGCCTTAAATGCTGAGGCCAAAGGACAAACAACTGATAGACGCCAGTAATTCACAGTAAAAAATAATACACAAAGCTGTTGCTCAGTGCACTTTATATACAGTTGTTAACTGCGGGTGGCTTAAATCATACTTCTTGCATGTGGAAGGATAGGGCAATGAGCAGGTGTTGATGTTAACACCAATGTGAATGCACTACTGCTTCCCAGAAGACCAAAGAAAAGAAAGACGCGCATTTACGTATCGCCTTTCACGACCTCGGGATGCCCCAAAGTGCTTTACTTTTGGAACAGCCAATTCTCGCACAACAAGTTCCTACAAACAGCAATGAGGTAAATGAGCAGATAATTTTTTTTCCCCCCAGTTGGTTGAGGGATAAATACTGGCCAGAAAATATTGGGGGAGAACTCTGCTGCTCTTCTTCAAATAGTGCCATGAGATCTTTCAAGTCCACTTGAACAGGCAAATGGGACCTCGGTCTAATGTCTCATTTGAAAGACGGCATCTCCAACAGTGCAGCTCTCCCTCAGTACTGCACTGATGTGTTAGCCTAGATTTTGTGCTTAAGTCACTGGAGTGGGATTTGAACCCACAACCTTCTGACTCAGAGGCACAAGTGCTGCCCACTGAGCCATGGCTGAGACTTCCTTTAATTTCAAACATTGTTTGGTCATTAAAATGACCGAAAATCAAAATGTTGAACCATCTGATCTCAACTAGTTTAGTACTACAGCAACCTGTGCCTTTATCTACGAGGGCATCGGAGGCGACAGAGAGTAGGGATAATGGGTAGGTACTCACATTGGCAGGATGTGGCTAGTGGAGTCCCACAGGGATCTGTCTTGAGGCCTCAATTATTCACAATATTTATTAACGACTTAGATGAAGGCATAGAAAGTCTCATATCTAAGTTTGCCGATGACACAAAAATTGGTGGCATTGTAAGCAGTGTAGATGAAAACATAAAATTACAAAGGGATATTGATGGATTAGGTGAATGGGCAAAACTGTGGCAAATGGAATTCAATGTAGACAAATGTGAGTTCATCCACTTTGGATCAAAAAAGGATAGAACAGGGTACTTTCTAAATGGTAAAAAGTTAAAAACAGTGGATGTCCAAAGGGACTTAGGGGTTCAGGTACATAGATCATTGAAGTGTCATGAACAGGTGCAGAAAATAATCAATAAGGCTAATGGAATGCTGGTCTTTATTTCTAGAGGACTAGAGTACAAGGGGGCAGAAATTATGCTGCAGCTATACAAAACCCTGGTTAGACCGCACCTTGAGTACGGTGAGCAGTTCGGGACACCACACCTTCAGAAGGACATATTGGCCTTGGAGGGAGTGCAGCGTAGGTTTAGTAGAATGATACCCGGACTTCAAGGGTTAAGTTACGAGGAGATTTTACACAAATCGGGGTTGTATTCTCTGGAGTTTCGAAGGTTAAGGGGTGATCTGATCGAAGTTTATAAGATATTAAGGGGAACAGATAGGGTGGATAGAGACAAACTATTTCTGCTGGTTGGGGATTCTAGGAGTAGGGGGCACATTAGAGCCAGACCTTTCAGGAGTGAGATTAGAAAACATTTCTACACACTAAGGGTGGTAGAGAAGCTTGGAACTCTCTTCCGCAAACGGCAATTGATACTAGCTCAATTGCTAAATTTAAATGTGAGATAGATAGCTTTTTGGCAACCAAAGGTATTAAGGGATATGGGCCAAAGGATATGGAGTTAGATCACAGATCAGCCATGATCTTATCGAATGGCGGAGCAGGCACGAGCGGCTGAATGGCCTACGCCTGTTCCCATATTCCTATGTTCCTAGAAAGCTGGTAGAATAATAGTTTTTTTTATTAAAAAAAAAGTAGAGAAAAGTGAATGAGCAAGAAATAACTTGGGTCACAAGGAGGAACATGGAAACCAGCCATTACAACTTGGCCATAACTAGAAGTGCTTCTCTGTTCTACTCGGCTATCATACTGCTTGGTACGGTATCCCGTTGTTTTAAATCCTGGCCACATAACCATCTATCGGCGGGGTTTTGACTTCGCAAACTGGCAGTTGTTTTGTTCTTCCTTTGACACTCTTGGTCAATCATCTATACAGTTAAAGTGATGAACGTCTTTGCACATATGTAACGTAAAAAGTATCAACTAAAAACAAATGGAACAATTCCCCTCCCCAAATTGCTGAAATCCGAGGAAAGGAGGAGATACCCAACCCTACCTTGCCTAAAGATGCTTCTAGCTCCCCACTGCCTCACTCCATTGGCCATTCTTAATGTGTAAGCTGACACAGTGTATCTGTGGGCTATTTGACTGTGGAAGGCATTACAGTCAAGCCCAGTCCTGCCTTCTCCCGACATTGCAGATGCACATTCCAGCCAAGGACAACGGATAGCAATCAGTAGCAGGTGTGCAATCTCCCTGGCTACAGGCATCTCAACTGCTGCAACACTGAGATCAGTTGCCTCAGCACATGCCAATGAACCAGCTTCCAGAATGTTAGCGTATAAATGGTGATGGGTGTGTTGCAGAGTATGCTATTCTCTTGTAGCATGCACTGAAATTAAACAGGATATTGCCATTTCAAATCATGCCTATCGGTTACAAGACCCTGCTGTCCAACACGACATTCAACATCGGCAAACAAAAAGCTGCTTAAAATGGAATGAAGTCACTCCCACAAACTTCATCCATGAATACTCTTTAACAAGAGGTTACTTCAAGGACACGGACAGCACCTCAGTGGAGAGAGAAATTTCTGCTTTTCCAATCTTGGAGGATAATGTTTTAACCCTTTGTAACAGAAGCAAGAATAAGGTCTCCTCTTCAGAATAGTGGGATTTTATAAATAAGGGTAACACAGCACAAAAACAAAGTAGTAATGCTAACCTACACAAATAATTTATTAAACCAGTTAGAATACAGTGTCCAGTTTTGGGCACCCTATCTTAGGAACAATGTCATGGCCAAGGAGAGGGTGCAGAAGAGATTTACTAAAATTAAACTTTACTTACGAGGAGAGACTAGGGAAACTGGGGCTCTTTACATAGAAAGATAGACGTGCATTTATGTAACAACAGGACGTGCCAACCCAAAATACTTCATAGCCAATTGATTATTTTCTAAAGTGCAGTCACTTGTTTTTGTAAGCAAATGTGGCAGCCAATTTGCACATAGCAAAGTCCACAAACAGTAATGAGATGAATGACCAGCTAATCGGTTTTGATGGTGTTTGTTGAGGAACAAATGTTGGTCATAACACGGGAACTTCAAGCTCTTCTTTGAACGGTGTCATGGGATATTTTACCACCCGCCTGAACAGATGCACCAGACCTCGTAATATGCTGTGTCAGATAAACAGCACTAAGCATCAGCCTAGATTGTGTGTTCACATCCTACAGTCGGACTTCAACCCTCAACCTTCTGACTCAGAAAGAATTCTACCAGTGAGTCAGGGTGGCACATGTTAGAGCAGAAGTTAAAGATCCAGTAGAGGTGTTCAAAATTATGAAAAGTTTTGACAGGGTAAATAAGGAAAAAGAATATTTTCACCAGCCAGTACATCAGTAACTAGAGGTTATTAGTTTAAGATCACCACTAAAAGAATGAAGGAAAAGGTTTGGAGAAATTTTTAAATGATTGTTAGGACATAGGATGCCTCAGCAGAAACAGAATCTATAATAGCTTTTAAAAAGGGAAGCAGACAAATATTTGCAAGAGGGAAAAAAAGTACAGGGAAAGGGGACCAAGTTGATAACTCCTTTGGAGAGCTGCCACAGGTATGATGGGCCAAATGGCCTCCTTTTCTGCTGTAAAATTCAATGATTTCACTGATGAAGATCTTTCCTTTCGTCACACAAAATTCTATTTCAGTTTCCAAAGTACTATGCTCCATTTAAATATAGTTGCTACCTAAATAGAGGACATACACTTGCTCATCTTCACCTCACCCCCCATACCCCTGCTCCTCCGGGGCCCACAAATATAATTCGACACTTACCTTTGGCGGGCCTCTTCAGTTCCATCGCCCGTGGGACTAGTTAAAGCCTGCACCTTGCAGGCTCCGATCAATTCCAGCCTAAAATGGCAATTGGGGTCCTATTTATGTCGTAAGACTTCGATTTCCATATTAAAAAGGGGCTCAACACCTGAAACAAGCAGGCACTTTGGACACCCGGTGGTAGGGCGCTTTCAAAATGGATTTAGCGGCATTGCCAGTGTTAACGGGAGCAATAAAGCTACTGATCCCATTTTGAGGCAGATACTGCCAGGCAAAATCAACCCCCTAATGTCTGCATGCAGACCCTCATTTTACGGATACAATAAATTCAGTTATTCTTCTGGTAGTCATGCCTCATAACTTTGTTGTGTGCAATGTAGAATGGCAGGAAACTAGATACCCACCACCCCTCTTCCTCATCAGGTCAGTTCAGCAAGGTTAGCTCCCAAATTATAATTAGCAATTGAAGGCAGCTTCTCAAAGAGCACAGTTGTCACTCTCAGAATTAGGACAGCTGCATTCTGCTACCATGACTTGGATTAATCGAGAAAATCTAACCAGACACTGGATTCTATGGAAGGAAAAAAAATAATTTTCTAAATCGCTTAGTATGCTGATAACTAAAAACAAAAGTGACTGAAAAATGTCAGTCATCCTGTACCAACAGAAGGTTATCACCAGTAGAGACAAATGGCCTGGTTAGATGGATGGATAGCAGGGGGAATTCTGCATCTACCTTCATTTGGTTAATACTGCAGGAAAATAGAAGCCACTAATTTCTGTACTGCAGGCAAGCAGAACAAGCTTTCAATGCAGCATTTGCTGCTGAACTCAGGAGCCCCAGTGCCAATGGAGATAGGAATTATGACCATTTGGAAATTAGTCCTTTATAGACTTGCAATATTTTACCATTTGTTTTATTCATCTCACACCAGTAGGGGGCCATCGGTATTGAATAATGCCCCTTTTACCCTTCAGAGTTGCCTGTGATGGCAAGTGGGTCATTAAGAGCCAACCCAGTGGCATAAATAACATAGCATCGCAAAACTGATCCCTTGTGTCAGAGGACTGAGTTATGAGGAAGGCCAAGTGGATCAGACATTGTTTCAAGTTAAACCATGACTAAAGGACAAGAGGGCTTGGGTGGAAAGGCAAGTTCAGGGTCAATGTTAGGAGGCATTAAACAAAAGAAACTTCAGAGGCAAAAAAACTCTGGGATTATCCAAGGGGCAATTAAGTGCTGCAATGGGCAGCCTGGATCCATTTAGTTTCTATAGAAGGATGATAAAGATGGGCTGAATGGCATCCCCCATGGGGGTGATCTAATTGAGGTATTTAAGATGATCAATGGAGTTGACAGGATAGAGAAGGGGAAACTATGTTCTCTGGTGGGGGAATCCAGAACAAGAGGGCATAACCTTAAAATTAGAACTAGGCCATTCAGGGGTGAAGTTAGAAAGCACTTTTTCACACAAAGGGTAGTGGAGATCTGGAACACTCTTCCCCCAAAAAGCTGTTGAGGCTAGGTCAATGGAAAATTTCAAAACAGAGATTGATAGAGGTTTTTGTTAGGCAACGGTATTAAGGGTTACAGAACCAAGGTGGGTAGATGGAGTGAAGATACAGATCAGCCATGATCTAACGGAATGGCTCGAGAGGCTGAATGGCCTATTCCTGTTCCTATGTTCCATCTGTATTTACCACTGCAACCTAAAGTCAGGTGGCATCATATCCGTCATTTTGATTCTGGCCGTAGATATGTTGAGCTCCCAGCCTACGTGACAGCCCAACAATGTGATTTCTACACTGCTGGATTACTCAGACCTTCCCCTGACATTGGGAAAGCTCTGTGACCCGAATAACAAGAACCGCAGTTGAGGCTGACAGTAACTACACTTCTGCAATCGTGGCGACATATCAGCCACCCACTGTTCAAAAGGGGTGTCATGGGAGCCAGCCTATGTTGCAAAATTGCCTTCATTGGAATAAACAGGATATGAAATTGGTATATTCATAAAAGAGGTTAGCCATAATTACTACAAGTTTATCAAACAATTTACAGCTCACTAGAAATTCTGCAGCACAGAATGTGGCAGATTAACACTAAAAAGCATATCTGAATCCCTCAAGATACCCAAGTCGCAAACAAGTCTATGTGGCAACTGCTTGCAGTTACTTTTGTTGTCAAGAAATTCCCTCCGTGGCCACAAGGTATCCATATATACCTTTGATTCGTTTTGTTTGTTCTGATAAAACCTGTGGTGTTATTCCATTTTGGATAATCTTTACCATCAGCAGCTATCACGAAAAGCCCAAGGTCAGCGCACTAGGAGTCAGTGATCACATGTATCACACCAACTGTAGCGAAATCACTACACATCTGGAGAGATATTTCATAAGAATCAAGAGTCAGTCAGAATAAGCAGTGTTCCAGATGAGACAGAATTAACTTAAGTACAATTTTCTTCAATGTTGTCCCAATAGGCTACTTTTAAGAAACTTTTAATCCATTCCTTAAAATTGCTCTCATCACGAATAACACAAGCCCTTGTACAACTCAAAAGGCTCTCTCCAGACACAGCCAAAGACTGGAAGGACAAAATCTACTGTGTAGTGCTTAATGGGTGCTCTGAGCTATGACTCATTTCACACACCCACCATTACAGTTCACTGAAATCGTACTTACACTGATACTGTAAATTTAGTTAAGAGTTCAAGTAGAGCTACCATCATGATCAAACATTGCTCATATTTAAACTACGCCTACAAGCCTGCAATTATTAGTGCCCCTTACACGGATTAGCTGTCTTAATAGCAAAGCAGGGAGAACCGCCATTTCTTTATCTCTCCACCCCCAAACTTCTTCCATGCTCTTCTGAAGGCATCAACTTTTGCTCGAGTACAATTACATGGGCACGAGCAACCCTTTGGTACCACAGCCAACTGGCCAAGCTCAATCTTGTGCCCTCCCAACATCCATACATATGGACTTTCCAACTGGAGTTGCTGGGGGATGATTAAGAGCAAGAACTTTGGATATTTCCCCTCCTACCCCATGCCAAGAGAGATCAACTGCATCTACCCACCACCCACGAACAGCTACCCAATCAAGACCAACTAAGCAGAGACCATTGATCAAACCTCAAACTTTCTTGGTCTCTATTGCCCCACACCACTAGGTGCTCAACATTAATCATGGTTTGACACGGTTGGACAATTTATTGGCCCATTTATCAAACACTTGACTGGCCCACATTACACCACATATCACAAATTCAGCAAGTGGCCAACAATCAGCTCTGCTTTTGCTTATATACTGGTGTTTTCACCTTCTTGAGACTACAGCAGCTGGCCAGTAAATTACACTATATGTGACAAGTAAAGAAATTCCTGCACTCTGTTAAATCACTGGCCTTACACATCAACACGATGAAATGTTGCCATAGCTAGAGCTGGGAGCAACCTCTCAAAGACCATGTTGGTAGCTGCAGTATAGGTGCCAGCCAGGCAGTACTTGCTTTATAGCTTGGCTCCACTCACATGGGCACAAGCAACCCTTTGGTACCCAACTGGCCATTCCTCAACATGTGTGCATGAAAATCAATGCGATATTTGACAGTGACTCTCCTGTCCTGCTGAGATTTAGGATTCCTTTTTAAAACAGATGCACAGTCGCACTAGAGTCACACCCCATAAACTGTCAAATCCAATGTCAGTGAGAGACAGCTTCTCGCTCTTCGCAGACAGAAAGACAGGTGGTGGTAGTCTGACACCGGTTCCCCCTAGGGATCGGGGTGGGGGGTCCGACACCACTCCCTCGGGGGAAGGGTCCTATCCGTAGTTATTCCGCTGATCTACAGTGGCTGCGAAGCGGCTCCAATGCACCTTGAGGATTCAAAAAGGAGGAAGCGGACACCCAACCACCTCAATCCGCGCCTGTGAACCGTTACCCACGGTTACGAGTCGGGCCCCGGGTCAAATCCAATGTCAGTGAGAGACAGCTTCTCGCTCTTCGCAGACAGAAAGACAGGTGATGGTAGTCCGACACCGGTTCCCCCAAGGGATCGGAGGGGGGGGGGGGGGTGGAGTCCGACACCGGTTCCCTCCCAGGGATCGGGGGGGGGGGGGGGTCCGACACCTGTCCCCCCGCCAGGGATCGGGGGGGGGGGGGTCCGACACCGGTCGTCCCTCCCCCAAGGGATCGGGGGGGGGGGGGGGTCCGACGCCGGTCCCCCCCAGGGATGGGGTCCGACACCACTCCCTTGTGGGAAGGGTCCTATCCGTAGTTATCCCGCTGATCTACAGTGGCTGCGAAGCGGCTCCAATGCACCTTGAGGATCCAAAAAGGAGGAAGCGGACACCCAACCACCTCAATCCGCGCCTGTGAATCGTTACCCACGGTTACGAGACAGGCCCCGGCTTGAGCTGAGGGGGCCGCCGGGGGGATCGATCCTTACCTCCGACTCCCAGGTTGACCTTCTTGGGGTGCGTGTCCTCCCTGAAGTCGGCCGTCAGTTTGAAGACGGCCACGGGCGACGCCAACGGCACAGCGGCGAAGAGCGAAGAGGCGCACGCCATTGCCCGGGTGAGGAGAAGGAGGGTGAGGGGAGGGCGGCCCGGAGACTGGAGGGTGAGGGGAGGGCGGCCCGGAGACTGGAGGGTGAGGGGAGGGCGGCCCGGAGACTGGAGGGTGAGGGGAGGGGGAGGGCGGCCCGGAGACTGGAGGGTGAGGGGAGGGGAGGGCGGACCGGAGACTGGAAGCTTCGAGGACGGAGCGGACAACCGGTAACCGCGCGCTGTGACCTTCAGAGCCGCTCAACCTAACCTGACGCTGTCATTGTGACGTCGCCCCTTGACCGACAGGACTTTCTGCCAATCTGCACTGCGGAGCCGGCCTCACCTCCCGCGCGATTGGTTCGCAGCCTCGTAAGGGGGGGCGGGGTTTCCCCGCGGCCAGAGTTCGGTTGTCACCCAACCGCCCGCGGTGTACCCTGGGTATTGCAGTGTTGCTAGGGGCTCCTAACAACAAGGACTTGTATTTATATAGCGCCTTTCAGGCAGGGAAAGGCTCCAAGGCGCTTCACAGCAGCTGTAATCAGACAAGAACAACTGCCACCGCGCAAAAGGTAGGTTGTAAGGAGCTTCTTAATGGAGGCGGAGAGGGAATTGCAGAGATTAGAGCCTGGGTGGCTGAAGGCACGGCCGCCAGTGGTGGGGGTGGAGGATGTGAAACGCAGAGATCTCGAAGGGTTGTAGGTCTGGAGGAGGTGGTGAGGCCATGGGGGGGGGGATTTTGAACATGAGGATAAGAATTTCAAAATTAAGATGCTGGTGGACCAGGTGCCAGTGTAGGTCAACGAGCGCAGAGGTGAGGGGTGAACAAGCCTTGGTACAAGTTAGGATTCAGGCAGCAGAGATCTGGATGAGCTCAAGTTTATGGAGGGAGGAAGATGGGAGGCCGGCCAGGAGAGCATTGGAACAGTCGAGTCTGGAGGTAAGATAAGTACTGATGAGGGTTTCAGCAGCAGATGAGCTGAGGCAGGGGCAGACACGGGCGATATTGTGGTGGTGGAATAGGCGGTCTTTGTAATGGAGAGCATATGTGGTCAGATAGGACATAGGGGTTGCGAACAGTCTGATTCAGGCAGTGCATTCCAGATCATAACAACTTGTATAAAATGTTTTTCCTCATGTTGCCTCTGGTTCTTTTGCCAATCACCTTAAATCTGTGTCCTCTAGTTACCAACCCTTCTGCCACTGGAAACAGTTTCTCCTTATTTACTCCACCAAAACTCTTTATGGTTTTGAATGCCTCTATTAAATCTCCCCTTAACCTTCTCTGCTCTAAGGAGAACAATCTAATTCTTCAATCCCAATTTGATGGGTTAAATCAACACAGCATTAACTGGTGTTGCTAGGAGATAGATGGATTGCCATTGTTCTGCACCTCAAGGATAGACAAAGGTCATCTTATAGTCACGTTTGAAGTTTGTTAATTTTATGTTCATACCACCAAATTTTGCAAATCAGCCCAAATTAGATAAGGCTACTTCTTTTTCATAACTCATCCTCTTTAGCAGCTTGACAATATAAAACATGTCTCCTTTCAATCTGCTTTTTTTCAATCAGTGCAAGTTCTGACCTGCGAGTCTCTCTGCATAGCAGAGAGCCTGAAATCCCGGGATCAATTTTACCTTTCTCTCAACCCTCTCTAATCCATTAACCTCCTTTGCAAGGTTGTCCACCCAACATTGTACACAATGCTTCAAATGTGGCCTCACCAATGATCTACAGAGAACTAAATAGCTCATTTAGATTGTATTATCAAATACCTCAAACTACACCATAGTACTTCATTAAACAGGTTCACATTAACTGGATGTATTTAGCAAATGAAGAACATTCAGATCCAAATTCATTTTCTTTTGCACCTTTATTAAGAGTTTCGCGTTCTAATATTCAACCACAAATAGAAGGGTCACATCCCAATTTTCCAGACTTTTTGGGGGGAAATTAAACCAAATTATGGATCATAATCTAAACTTTAATTAATTTTCCCACTTTTAATCCTAGAGGAATGACTTAAATAACCAAATCCCAGACACTAGAATCTGCTTTGCAGGGAGTCCAATCCAGATATATGTGGATTTTGTTGAAACTTATTTCAATTGCTTTAGGTGAGAAAGCAACTTGCTGTCCAGCTTGTACTAATGCTGGTCTATAATCTACCACTAGGTGATGCACAAGAGCAGCCTAGATTGACTGCCCATTGATTTCCCTTCCAGTAGAAAGAAAGACTTGCATTTTATATAACACCTTTCACGAACTCAGGACATCCCAAAGCTCCTTACTGCTGATTTTTTTTTCCAAAAAATATACTTTATTCATAAAATTTGCAGCAGTACATACAATACAGTTGTCATTATCACATTCCAAATGGACACAACACAGATCATACAATTTGCAGGTTACATCAAGTGCAGTTCAATGAACACACTGGACACAATCACAGTTCATGACACTCTGGGGTGCCTCATTGCATTACACTCAATGCAGATTATCGATAACAGGTACATTACAGATTCTTTACAGGTGCATTACAGATTCATTACAGTTACATTACATCAATTCGAATTTTACATTCTGCCCGAGGCGGTTTTTCCCTGATTGCAGCCTCTCGGTATACAATGGCAGGAAGGCTCTAAACGGTTGCCTTTCCCCACAGAGCCTTTGCGGCGGCCGCACCCATCCTCAGTGCATCCCTGAGCACGTAGTCCTGGACCTTGGAATGTGCCAGTCTGCAACACTCGGTCGAGGACAGCTCCTTGCACTGGAAGACCAGCAAGTTTCGGGCACACCAAAGGGCGTCTTTCACCAAGTTTATGGTCTTCCAGCAGCAGTTGTTGTCTGTCTCAGTGTGCGTCCCCGGGAACAGCCCGTACAGCACAGAATCTTGTGTTACGAACCTGGAGAGATACCACTGCATCTCTCTCCAGACCTTCTTTGCAAAGGCACATTCCAGAAGGAGATGGCTGATGGTCTCGTCTCCACCGCAGCCTCCTCGGGGACAGCGCGCGGTAGCGCTGAGAGTCCGGGAGTGCATGAAGGATCTGACTGGAAGGGCCCTTCTCACCACCAGCCAAGCTAGGTCTTGGTGCTTGTTTGAAAGTTCTGGCGATGAAATATTCTGCCAAATGACATTGACAGTTTGCTCGGGGAATCAACCGACAGAGTCCACCATCTCCTTTTCCCACAGGGTCTCGAGGACGTTACGTGCGGACCACTTGCTGATCGCCTTGTGGTCAAAGGTGTTTTTCTGCACAAACTTTTCCACGAAGGACAGGTGGGGCGGAACGGTCCAACTGGACGGAGCGTTCCGTGGCAGTGTGGCCAGGCCCATCCTTCTCAACACCGGGGACAGGTAGAACCTCAGCAAGTAGTGACACTTTGTGTTTGCGTACTGAGGGTCTATGCACAGCTTGATGCAGCCGCACACAAAGCTGGCCATCAGGATGAGGGCCACGTTGGGCACGCCTTTCCCGAAGTACTTTTGAAGTGTAGTCACTATTGTAATGTAGGAAATGTGGCAGCCAATTTCCACACAGCAAGGTCCCACAAACAGCTTTACCATTAGGGCAAGTGAATGGGGGCCATGCTAAGTCCTGCAACAAATCCCTACGCTTACTGTGTGTGGTGCAGATCGCTGCCCCAGTATCACAGGCAGAGAAAAATGCCAGATTCTGAGCAGCTCTGAGTGATAACAGATCACTTGTCCTACTCACGATACTGCTTGGTTATAGGCTACCTATGGAAATCCTTCTCATTTCAAATGAGAAAGGAAAAGAAAGACTTGCATTTATATAACGCCTTTTGGGACCTCAAAACACCCCAAAGCGCTTTACAGCCAATTAATTACTTTTTGAAGTGTAGTCACTGTTGTAATGTAGGAAATGTGGCAGCCAGTTTGCACACAGCAAGGTCTCACAAGCAGCAATGTGATAATGACCCAATAATCTATTTTAGTGATGTTGGTTGAGGGATAAATATTGGTCAGGACACCGGGAGAACTCCCCTGCTTTTCTTCAAAATCATGTAGTGGGATCTTTTACGTCCACCTGAGAGGGCAGACGGGACCTCGGTTTAATACCTCATTCGAAAGACGACACCTCCGATAGTGCAGCACTGCCTCAGTACTGCACTGGAGTGTTGGCCTGGATTATGTGCTCAAGTCTCTCGAGTGGGATTTGTCATACTCGCAATATTGCTAGGTTATAGACCTCTGTTGGAAATCCTTCTCATTTGAACGGAACCCAACTGAACTCAAACTCCTAGCCTCACTTGCAGCTGCTGAGAAATTCATTATCTGGATTCCATGCATCTGAAAATAGCCTGATGCCACATTGCACAAGGAGACTGGAGGAGGGCCAGGGGAACTGGGGAAAGGGCAACACTAAGAGTGGTTTACCTTGGCCCCACCACTCTGATGATAACATTGTACACAGAGGCTCCTTGAAGCTTTAGGGTGCAGCACCACAATGTCGCAGGACGCTGGGCCGTGCTGTGATCCTCCGTACAGTCAACCGCCAATCCTAGCTGTGGGGTGATGAACCAGAGGCGCCAGCTTTCTCCATAAGGAGGGGAGTCAAGTTCTCTGGAATGCTGCAGTGTACCCCTTAGTGGCTGGCTTCAGAACAGCAATGGCAGAAGCTTCAGAGCAAGTCACACATGCATCATCTTGACTGGGATGCAGGAAAAGAAAATAAAAGAAAGTAATATTTGCATCTACACTTTCTCACATCGCTCAGAAACATCTCACATGGCTTCACGTACAACAAATTACTTTGAAGTCGCAGATTCACCGAATGATACAGGGGCATAAAATGGTTAAATTATGAGGACAGATTGCATAAACTTGACTTCTATTCCTTTGAGTATAGAAGATTGAGGGGCGATTCTGATTGAGGTGTTTAAAATGCTAAAAGAATTCAATAGGGTAGATACAGAGAAACCATTTCCTCTGGTGGGGGAAATCGAGAAAGAGAGGACATGATCTTAAAATTAGAGTTCGGCCGTTTAGGAGGGAAATCAGGAAGCACTTTTTCACACAAAAGGTAATAAAAAACTGGAATTCCCTTCCCCCAAAAGGCTGTGGCTGCTGGGGGACAATCAGAGCTTTCAAGACTGAGAGCGATAAATTTTTGTTAGGTAAGGGTATCGAGGGATATGGAGGTAAGGCGGGTGAATGGAATTGAGGTGCAGATCAGCCGTGATCTAATTGAATGCTGGAGCAGGCTCGAGGGGTTGAATGGCCTACTCCTGTTCCTAATGTTCCTATGTAGGCAAACGTGACATTTGGCACACAGCAAAATACCACAAATGAGGCGAATGGGCAGTTCTCGGTGGTGTTGGCTGAGGGAAGAAGGTTGACGAGAAGCCCTACTTCAGAAAACGGATGTAAAAGGGATCTTCTACATCCGCCAGAACCACTGGAACAGATAGGCAGGGCCTTAGTTTGAGTCACATCTGAAGGACAACACCTCTGTGAATGGAGCGATCCCTCAGCACTGCATTGGAGCACCAGCCTGGATTGTAAGGATGTAATGAAAAATCAAGTTGGCTGAGAATGAGGCTCCCTCTTTTTAAGGCATATCTTTGTGAAATATTGCAACCGTTTTATTGTACAAAATGCTTAATAATTGGGATTTTTTTTTGCGCAAGGCAGAGCCTGTGATGTAATTAAATAATTGCCCCACAAATCACCGGGGTAACTGATTTGTTGTGATGTGACATCCTGCAAATTTCTACACTTACCATGAACAGCACAATTTCCTGCCTAAGTCCCATCATTTTGCCAAAAAGGTCCTGGCGGCAAAGTAAATGCACAGTTTCCAAGCAGATCCATATGATAACAAATCGCTTGTCCTACCAATCATGTCACTTTAGGGCAAAGTTAGTGAGGCTGTGATCCCTGATGTGGCTAAATGGAAGAATGAGTCAGAGAAAAGAGATAAGGGATAGGGCTACAACATTCTAGGTTTGATTCTCTGACCTGTGCTCCTGTTTATTCAAGCTCCACTTCAGGACCACATCCTTGATGAATTTGCTCTTCTGGGAATAAAGGTGGTAAAATGGCAAGCAAGCCACTTTAACAGGATGACTATGTACCCTGAAAGTAATATCCATGGTGGCCACAAGGTGGCAGCGCAGTCCACCAAATGGAAAGGAGCCTCTCTCCACTGCAGTGTGCAATTGCCATGTGGACAGTCATATGTTAGGAGTTTCAAAGTGAGATGCAAATCCATAAAGAAAGAAAGTATATTTTAAATCTGCAGACAATGGGTGAAGGTAAAAAGGAAAGTGCAAAGAAAATTTCTCATAAGTCTCTTAGTGACAATTTTAAACTAAAGACCCCTCATTATACTGACGCCCCAATAGAGGAAATAATCTTTCCCTATTCAACAACAACGTGCATTTACATAGCACCTTTTAATGTAGTAAAACATCCCAAGGTGCTTCACTGGAGCAATTATCAAACAAAATTTGACACCTAGCCACATAAGGAGATATTAGGACAGGTGACCAAAAGCTTGGTCAAAGAGGTAGGTTTTAAGGCGTGGCTTAAAGAAGGAGAGAGAGGTAGAGAGGAGTAAAGAATTAGGGAGGGAATTCCAGAGCTTAGGGCCTAGCCAGTTGAAGTCAATGGGGCAGCGATGAAAATGGGGGGTGCGCAAGAGGCCAAAATTGGAGCCTATCAAAACTCCTCTGAGACAATATGGGGGCTTCCTCAGAAAATAACTGCGTTACAGTAATCTGAAAAAACAATGTTGCTCACAGTTTGATGTGGTAAAACCCGTCCTGCGCGACACTGGCATAATTCTTTATAACTTGTGCATGATGTTTGCTTCCCTTACTCTTCCGATGATAGGGGCGATTTTGCGATCAGGTGCTTCCAACGGGGAGCAGCACGTACAGCGGGCGCACCTCAGCCGTGGCTCAGTTGTAGCATTCTCGCCTCTGAGTTGGAAGGTCATGGGCTCACGTCCCACTCCAGAGACTTGAGCACAAAACTCTAGGCTGACACCTTAGTGGAGTGCTGCACTGTTGGAGGTGCTGTCTTTCGGATGAAATGTTAAACCGAGGCCCCTTCTGCCTTCTCAGGTGGACGTAAAAGATCCCATGACACTATTTCGAAGAAGAGCAGGGGAGTTCTCAATTTTTATCCCATAACCAACATCATTGAAACAGATGATCTGGTCATTATTTACCTTGCTGTGCGCAAATTGGCTGCCACATTTCCTACATTACAACAGTGACTATGCTTCAAAAAGTACTTAATTGGCTGTAAAGCACTTTGGGACATCCTGAGGTCATGAAAGGCGCTGTTTAAATGCAAGTATTTCTTTTGTTGCGAAATCCAGGAGAAGAATCAAGGATACTAACAACGCTACAAAAAGATGGGAGAAGATGAGATAAATCAAGGAATGGCGGTTAGATCATATCAAGAAAGGGTTTTAAAAATGTGTAAATCTGGATTCTCCAATTTTTTTGTTTTTGTGGGCAACTTAGGTGAGTAGCAGGGAGCCTTGGGGTCGAGATGCAAAGTTTAAATCCATACCCCCGTTAATTTAACCTCAAGCAGTCACTAGCAACAGACTTTGGTAATCTTGGGTAGGATTTATCCAGCAATGAAGCAAGGAACAACCCTTTCCAAACCTCCAGCTACCACAAAATTCAAACGGGGACAAAGCAGCAAATGAGAAATTTCAGCGCAAATAGGACTGAGTTTTCTGGGTTTTGTGGGCCGGAAATGGGATGTGGGCCAAAGTTTGGACTCTTCTGCCGCAGGTTATAGAAGGAAGTGAATACCGAAGAGGGGGTGGTAAGGGGTTTCACAGCTTTGAGGTCCTGGGAAAGAATGGGTTAGAAGAGGGGACAGTATAACAAGTCTTGTTTTCAATACAGGGAGGATGCGAGGAGGTGGAAGAGCAAGCAGGATGGTGTATTTGGAACTGAAGAGGAACAAGACATGAGCTGTGACTGTATAACAACAACTTGCATTTATATAGCGCATTTAATGTGGAAAAAAACTGCCCCAAGGCGCTTCACAGTGGTGAATCGGACAAAAATGGACATCGAGCCAAAGGAGATATTAGGAGGGGTGGGTTTTAAGGAGAGTCTTAAAAGAGGAGAGGGAGGTGGAGAGGTTTTGGGAGGGAATTCCAGAGCGTGGCGTCTCGACAGCTGAAGGCACGGCCGCCAATGGTGGGGTGGGGTGGAGTGGGTGGCGCACAAGAGGCCAGAGACGGAGGCACGCAGAGATCTCAGCAGGTTGTAGGGCTGGAGTAGGTTACAGAGATAGGGAGGGGCGAGACCATGGAGGGATTTAAACACAAAGATGAGAATTTTAAATTTGAGGCACTGGGGCACCAGGAGCCAAATATAGGTGAGCGAGCACAGGGGTGATGGGTGAACGGGAACTTGGTGCGAGTTAGGATGCGGGCAGCTGAGTTTTGGAAGAGCTGAAGTTTATGGAGGCTGGAGGATGGGAGGTTGGCCTGGAGAGCATTGGATAGTCAAGTCTGGAGGCGATAAAGGCATGGATGAGGGTTTCAGCCGCAGATGTGCTGAGGCAGGGCAATGTTCCGGAGAAAAGAAAGTCCTTTCTGGGATGGCTTGACGGCATATTTCCCATCAACCCCCTTAACAAAAAAAGGCGTCGAAATGTCCTTTTCTGAACTTTGAACCACTTCCCAAAAAACTCCCAGATAAGTTGTGGGGAGGAGGAGAAGTAACTTGTGGGCGATCAGCGCCCTTGAACCAGTACAGCAGCACGAGTCAGCACCTTCAGTAAGGGAGAAGAGTAAACTGAGGGCAAAACAAAATCTTAAAAGCTCCATTCCCCCTCTCCCAACCCCCCGCCCACCCACACCCACACACACAAACAAACAAACACACAAAAGATTCCATGCTCCAGCACCACCCACTCCACTTTTAATGTCTCTGTATACATGGAACATTCCGGTAAAGAAAAGAAAAAGATGGAAAATTCTAATCTTGTAATATTCTTGGACGTGAGGCAAAAATGCCAAAGCACTGAGGTCAAAGGTTAAATCCTGAAGCATCGCAGATGGTGGCGGTGCATTGTGTGCGTAGCAAATTTCCACAACACGCAAACTTTGTAAAAGTATATTATATACAGAATGTGACACAATTTTACACTAAGCATTGCTCGCGTTTGCCAAAAATGGATCAGCCAAGATGAGTCTCATGCAACACCCCCACAGAGTCCTCATGTAATCCAGGAACATATTGAACAACGTCAACAGAACAGCTGCCGATGTCATGAAATGGCAACCTGCGCAAGCTCTTAAGATTTTGTTTTGCCCTCAGTTTACTCTTCTCCCTTACTGAAGGTGCTGACTCGTGCTGCTGTACTGGTTCAAGGGCGCTGATCGCCCACTGTTACCTTTGTTCTGAGGACCTTGCCACAAGCGAACTTAGACCAGGAAACCAAACTGCTGCCCTAATGCCACATGCTGCTCTGGAGCCCTGGCAATCCAGCCTTCAAAGGATGGGTTACTCAACAACAACAACTTGCATTTATACAGCGTCTTTAACGTGGTAAAACCGTCCCCAAGGCGCTTCACAGGAGCGATTATCAGACAAAACTTGACACCGAGCCACATAAGGAGATATTAGGACAGGGGACCAAAAGCTCAGTCAAAGAGGTAGGTTTTAAGGCGTGTCTCAAAGAGGAGAGAGGGATAGCGAGGAGTAAAGGGAGGGAATTTCAGAGCTATTCCAAAAAAAAATAGAAAAATATCTCAGCAAGCGTCAGAAATCACAAACGTGGGATTCACACAAGAAATGAAAACAGCTTTTTTCTCTCCAAATAATCGCACTTCCCAAATGATTGAACTAACAGTGAGAAAATCCTACTGAACACAGCAGATAGTATGAAACATAATTTTACATACGATCTATTTTATAGTTCACTATGTTAGATGTTACAGCTAACAATATCTGAGCCCTTACCTCCCCCACACCCCCAACTGTCTCATTTGAAAGTATAAAATGGCTTTGAACCCAAGAGACCAAAGCCTCCAGGAACAACAGCACTGATATGACCTCTATATATTTCCTGCATGCGCTGGCTGAGAATGTTCTATAAATAGGGTCAAAAAAGCCATGCCCCCCCTCCCGAGGCTATCACTGCTGTCTAAATGGCATGTCATCTATGCCAGTATTGGTCTCCCATCTCTTGAGTTGCTCAACTTGTCAGCGCTGTTTAACTGATAGGCCCTGTAAAAAGGAAGCCAGTCTGGACACATGCAAAGGGGGCTGGTCTGCAAAACGTCAGGGCCAGGAAAAGTCAATAGCACTGTCCCAACTTGGATTACGAAAGCAGATTCGACACTCGAGTCTCTTATCTCTTGATAGAAATACTTAATAATTCGATGATACTGTGTTCCTGGGATCACCTTTTCTTGGTCACTGAGAAGGGACTTTGATGCCAATTTGCAACCAAATTCCAACATCGCAACCCACTACCAAACATAACAGGGCACTGAATGACTCACTGAATCATAGCATTAGCAGCACAATACTTATCCAATTCCTATTTAAGTGATAGTTTCTTCCTCAGTAGCCACTTGTAGGAAAGCATTCCATGTTCTAATAACCCTCTGTGTGAAACAAAATGCTCTTTTAACTTCCCCCTTCATTCCTCTGAGACTATCCCCCCTTGTTATTGATTTGTCAACCTGTGGAAACAATCTTTCATTATTTACCCTCTGAAAACCTTTCTTAATTTTGAAAGCCCCTAATAGACTTAACCTTCTCCATTCCAATTTTTCAAGCCTTTCTTCATAACTATAATCTCTCATTCCTGGTATTCAAGGAGTCAGCCTTGGCTCAGTGGTAGCTCTCTCGCCTCTAAATCGGAAGGTTGTGGGTTTAAGTCCCACTCCAGAGACTTGAGCCCATAATCCAGGCTGGCACTTCAGTGTTGCACCGTCAGAGGTGCCCCCTCTCGGATGTTAAACCAAGACCCCATCTGCCCTCTCAGATGGGTGTAAAAGATCTCATGGCACTATTCGAAGAAGAACAGGGGCGTTCTCCCTGGTGTCCTGGCCAATATTTATTCCTCAACCAACATCACTAAACACATTATCTCATTGCTGTTTATGTTTCCTACATTACAACAGTGACTACACTTCAAAAGTATTTCATTGGCTGTAAAGTGCTTGGGACATCCTGAGATGGAGAAAGGCACTATATAAACACAAGTCTTTCTTTCTTTTGGTATCAATCTACTGATTCTCACTGTACCTTTTCTACGGTGTCCTTCCTATAATGCGGTGCCCATAAGTGCACATAATATTCAAACTCAAGTTTGATGTCAACCAGCCACTACCTCTTGCTGTCTTCTACACTTACACAAAATTGGTGCTTTCCTGCAACATGGGTCTTCTTTCTTCAGAGCTTCTCGTTGATACAAAATCATTAATCCATCTATTAGAGTGTCATCATTGGCAGATCACATGTGAACAGATAGATTTGGTATTCAGAACAACCAATCGATAAATAGGATCATCCACCAATTAATAAAGGCATTAGAAAGATACAGAAGGCCAGTCATTTTCTCCTTGTTTCTTCTGATTGGATAATCGAGCCAAACCTCCTCAGTAGCAACAATTAACCGCTACTTGGCCTCAGGATGTGGCTAACAGTAGTTAGTCTCAAACTGACCCCTGGATGTGTCTATTTCCAGTGATTGTACTTGCTGACCTTAAAGGGGCAGAACAGATTTACACAGCAGCACCTTAGCAGAAAAATAATACCTTGCCTGTTACATGGTACAATACTCGCCATTTTAAAGCTGCGTATCATCTAACTTACAGTGAGCGATGCCACTGGAGATCTGCCTGTAGCATTAAAAATTATGTTGTTACGCCAAAACTTTCCAGTAAATTCATAGAATCATACAGCAAAGAAGGAGGCCATTCAGCCCATTGTGCCTGTGACTGCTCCTTGAAAGAGCTATCTAATTAGTCCCACTCCCCTCCTGGTCTTTCCCTATAGCCTTGTGTTATTTTCCCTCTCAAATATATATCCAATTCCCTTTTGAAAGTTAGCACTGAATCTGCTTCCACCGCCCTTGCAGGCAGTACATTCCAGATCTTAATAAATCACTACGTAAAGAAAAGTTCTCCACATCTCCGCTTCTGGTTCTTTTGCCAAATTCCGGGTAGGAAGCATTGCGTGACATCCCTCGGCCTGCAAAGTGCTGAAAGGATGGAGCTCAGTCAGTGCTTGGGGTGGAAGCAGGGGTTTTGCTGGAACCTTGCACTTCCCTGATCCTTTTCTCATGGTGTTGCTTAATGCTGGGACATCAATAAAGCAGGATGCTTCTTGGTAAAGTTAGAATAAAAGAGAATCTAGGTGGTGTGATGGCCCTAAATTTCAAGCCCCATTCTGGGGTTGGGCATTGTGCTAGTGTTGCCAACTCAGGTGGGATGTATTCCTGGAGGTTACATCGCATGACCTCCTGCCTCTAACTGCCCCGTCCAGTCAAACAGCTTTATCCACCCCCACTTCCCATATTTTTAGATCTAAGAAACAAAAGAGTTCAAAGAAAATGGAGAAAATAAACACAATTTTATTTTAATTCCCCTATAATTTTTCTCCCTGGTTGCTCGCAGCAAGTGTCCGGGAAATGAATCTTTAATTCTTGGAAACTCCAGGACAATCCTGGCAGGTTGACAATCCCATGTTGTGCTGAGAAAAGGATGCAGTGTCCTTACAAAAGAGTAGGAAAATCAGAAGGGACAGGCATACAACAACAATAACAACAACTTGCATTTTTATAGCATCTTTAACGTAGTAAAACGTCCCAAGGCGCTTCACAGGAGCGATTATCAAACAAAATTTAACACCAAACCACAAAAGGAGATATTAAGACAGGGTCAAAGAAGTAGGTTTTAAGGAGCATCTTAAAGGAGAAGAGAGAGGCAGAGAGGTTTAGGGAGGGAATTCCAGAGCTTAGGGCCTAGACAGCTGAAGGCATGGCCGTCAATGGTGGAACAATGAAAATCGGGGATACGCAAGAGGCCAGAATTGGAGGAGGGCAGAGATCTCGGAGGGTTGTAGGGCCAGAGGAGGTTATAGAGATGGGGGGAGGGCGAAGCCATGGAGGGATTTGAAAACAAGGATGAGAATTTTAAAATCGAGGCACTGCCCGACTGGGAGCCAATGTAGGTCAACGAGCTCAGGGGTGATGGGTGAACGGGTCTTCACCCGTACCTGGGCAATCTGTGACTGCTACTTCCTGGCAGTCAGCTACATGATGCAGTCATAGTGTCCTGGGGACAGGTTTTCACAGTGATGTAAGAACCATCCAACATCCAAACATGTACGAAAATAACAGGCAGGATGAGACCAACTCGTCCATCAAGTCCTCATCATCAGGAAAGGCCCAACAACTGGGAATGAATTTAGCAATGTCTACACATGCGTGTTGCCACTGGCACTGGAATGCACCCCTCATTCCGATCAGGATGGATCCCATAGAACTGGGAGCATCAGCACATCACAGAACCCATTCCACTCATTTCAGCCATGTAAACACAACATAAATCATCACAAAATCACAACAAAGATAAGCAACTCATTCTTTGATACATTGAGGCAAACAAATGGAGCACAAAATGTTAAACACACTAAGTTTATTTGAAAGATATATGAGAATTTTTTAAATGTCAAAGAAATGATAATATGATAATTAATACTAATGTCACCCTGTTTATTAAATACTAGCATTCACATCTGGGTCTACTGCAACACTGCAAACTGTATGTCAACACAAAATGGCATTTAGCACTGTGTATACTTAGCAACTCAAATAAAGCACTGTCTGAGGAATAGATGTAAATATTTATTGCATGTCGTGAAAAAGGCAAACTGCATGTAGCCGTGAAGAAGGTATTCAACATGTAGTATGACCCTTGGCCTCTGCTTCATGTTATCAAAGGAACATGTTCAAAGTCAGCAGGAAGGACACAGTGAGCAACCCTGAAGTAATGTAGGCGTGATCTGTGTGCAGTAACATGAGTATGCTACAGTGGAGGGATTGTGACAAGCAGAGCGCACATGGCATATGGCCAAAGAACGACATCCATTGGAGGGTGTTGGAATGGGACCTAGCTGAGAAAAGATCATATAGAAAGCCAAAGCTAAGAAGGTGGAATTGTGTGCAGGAAGGCCTATCAGTAGTAGTAGTAATAGTAATAGTTGTAGTAATAGTATTAGTAATAATAATAGTAGCAGTAATATTGATAGTAGTAGCAATAACAATAGTAGTAGTAGTAATAACAATAGTAGAGGTGGTACTAGTAATAGTAAGGTCTAAATGGACAAATAATAATGAGAAAACAGCTGCAGGAATTGGCAGAGAGGAAGAAAAGAAGGAGGGCAAAAAAAAACTCTCTACGGTTCTGTTACCAAGATAAGGGAGCAAGTAGTGTGAATGTTGGGAGCTGGCTCATGGCTCATGGGATCTGAACTAAACAAGGGACAGTATATAAGTGGATGAAGAGACAGTTAGATGGTGTGATGGGGGAAGTGTAACTTTTACTGGAAGGATGATCGAAGATAGGACTGAACATTTTTTTTAATTCATATTTATCTTGTGAAAGGAGCCAACAAGCTTGCAAAGGAAGCTAATTTAATATCTATAGAGACTCAGTGGGGTAAATGTTTGTCTTCACCTCACGGGCAGTAATCTGGTGGAGTGGATCACCCTCTGCTCTAGAACCCGTCCAATTATCATTTCAAGGAATGGAAACCGGACGGGCGATCCGTTTGGCCAGATCACCACCCATGGGGTGAAGACGAGAATTTACCCCAGTAACTGACTGGATTCGGGAGGTTCAGCTTGAACTCTACGTCTTAATTAAGCTTCATCAAACTCTTAGGCCAATACTAGGATTTTCGTATCACAGGACCAAAAGCAAAAATACTGTGGATGCTGGAAATCTGAAATAAAAACAGAAAATGCTGGAAATACTCAGCAAGTCAGGCAGCATCTGTGGAGAAAGAAACAGAGTTAACGTTTCAGGTCGATGACCCTTAGTCAGAACTGGAAAAAGTTGAAAATTAAACAGTTTTTAAGCAAGTACAGAGCCAGGGAAAAGCGGGGCAGTGAAGGGGAGGGGAGGAAAAAACAAAAGGGAAGCTCTGTGATAGGATGGAGGGCAGGAGTGATTAAATGACAAGAGGAATGAGGGCAAGGAGGGTGGGAATTGCAGAGCACTGGCAGTCTCAAGCACTGCTGAACTGCACCCAGCACCTATAACCTAATGTATGTAATTATATTGGATCCAACACTTATATCCAGCTACCACTATGAGCCCTTGGGTCAACAGACAATATGGTGGTAAGTAGTTGTCAGTGTCAGCCGTGGCTCAGTGAAAGCAGTTCACCTCTTGAGTCAGAAGGTTGTGGTTTCAAGTTCCACTCCAGAGCTTTGAGCACATAACCTTGGCTGACACTCCAGTGCAGTATTGAGGGAGTGCTGCACTGTCAGAGGTGCTGTCTTTCGGATGAGACGTTAAACTGAGGCCCCGTCTGCCCTCTCAGGTGGTTGTAAAAGACTCCATGGCACTATTTTGAAGAAGAGCAGGGAAGTTCGCCTGGTGTTCTGGCCAATATTTATCCTTCAACCAACATCACTAAAACAGATTATCTAGTCATTATCACATTGCTGCTGTTTGTGGGACCTTGCTGTGTGCAAATTGGCTGCTGCGTTTCCTACACTATAATAGTGACTGCACTTCAAAAGTACTTCATTGGCTGCAAAGCGGTTTAGGACGTCCTGAGATTGTGAAAGGCACTATATAAATGCAAGTCTTTCTTTCTTAGGTACAACTTGCGTTAAACAGGGTTATGCTGGTTGCCTACACCTATTGCTCCATGTTCAAAAGGAACTGTAGTGACCAGTTGTGTGTGGTTAATGTAACCTGGCTGGTGTGACTGACATAACATTGTTCAATGTGTCAAGCAGGTTAATAAAACAGGGGCATTAATAACTCCTCCAAGCTAATCATATCAACATCCTTCTCCCTCCTGCCATCTGTTTGTATCGCACACCTTCCCAAGACAAGAGGACAGCTAGATATTGGCTCTCAGGCCTCCAGCAGTGTCAATCCACATCCAACCATCAGTCAGACTGTTAGAGTGGCCTGGATTAACTGGGTCATTCTTTCATCCTGTGGGGAAGTACCTGCAACCAACATCTCCCACAACAACAAAACTGGGATTATACACTTAACGTGTACAAAAGTTACAAGCTCCAACACACATCTAACTCTAGGGCAGGAAAAACTCCCAGAAATAAACTAAAGAATGTTTAAACTAATGATAATCCTTTGTAATTGATTTTTATCAGCGAAGGTAAGACTGATACTCAGTTTAAATGAATACCAAATTTATCTCATTGATGTTTGTGGGTTCTTGGGCAGCACAAACTGGCTGCTACATGTGCCTACCACAACAACAACTTGCATTTATATAGTGCCTTTAACATAGAAAACATCCCAAGGCATTTCACAGGAAGGTTATCAAACAAAATTTGACACCGAGCCACATGAGGAGATATTAGGACAGGTGACCAAAAGCTCGGTCAAAGAGGTAGGTTTTAAGGACCGTCTTAAAGGAGGAGAGAGAGGCGGAGAGGTTTAGGTAGGGAATTCCAGTGGTTAGGGCCTAGGCAGCTGAAGGCACAGCCTCCAATGGTGGAGCGATGAAAATCAGGGATGCGCAGGAGGCCAGAATTGGAGGAGTGCAGAGATCTCGGAGGGTTGTAGGACTGGAGGAGGTAGGTAACAAAAGTCACTTACATTTCAAAGTAATTCATTGTATGTTGAAAAGTTTTAAGACAGTTCTGAGAGAATTGACTAGGCATCGTACAAATGGAAGCCTTCCTCTCACTTTGCGTTTTATGGAATTTTCAGAAAGCAGCAGGTTTTTACCTTTTGCCCGTTTCAGATACTGACAGACCCACTGTGTATTTCCGGAATTTTCTGCTGTTAACTGCTTTCTCGTGTTCTGAAAGTGAAAATGGTCCTTCTTTAATAGGGTGAAACTTAAGGCAACGTTTGAACGAGTTTTTGATTTCTCATTTAATCCCGTCTAGTTTCTTGTCAGGCAACTGAAAGGTTCTCAAACGCTCGGGGCCAAAGGATTCTGCACAGATGTGAATTCCGCAAATGTGACCTCAGCGCTCACCTTGACTTGAATTGGGTGCCTGATGCAAGGTGTTAAGTTTTCAGTAAAGGATTATATACTTAATCTCGTTTGAAAAACTCCAGTGCCACTTTACACAATGCACAGAACCTTCAATAACATCGTCGCAATCAGAGGGCCTCTGACCTTTCAAAGCTTCAAATACTAAAACAGCCACAAGCTTCTAGATATTCACCGCCAAGCTTCCAGTTCCAGTCAACAACTTGTTCTATCTTACAATACCTTTGCTGCCTAGGTGTGTGAAACATGGTGAGACTCGCAAGGAAGACCCTGCTACTTGCTGTATTTGTGGGGAGAGGCAGCTGTCGTTATGGAGGAAAGGGTTTACAATAGAAAATTCCTGACGGCAGGAAGTTGCTCTTTTTAATTCCCTCTCTGGTTAATTTTGTGTTTGTCAACAATTTGCATTTATACCATGCCCCTCCTTTGGAAGAATATCTTAAAACACTTTATCAGAAAATAATATTTTGGGATACAGTCCATGAGCAATTTGAGACATAACATGTGGTAAGTGTAACATGCTTGGGAGGAGCAGGTGACTTTGGACCTATGGTTCCCAAACCTCTCCACCGCTGGGGTTTTCGTCTACAACTGGGTTTGTTGTAGAATAATTGATAGAGATCGATTGCTATGATTAGTCAACAGCTCCATTATCATTGTATCAGGCGACTACCAGGATGGTAGAAGACAAACTAGATGGAACTTGGTCTTTTATCGTCTAGCAATTCCTATGTTCCAATGTTTATAAGGGGCATGGAGACAGGATGGATTGGGGGAAGATAGACCAAGTATATGGCTGAAGAGATAGGTTTTGAATTTTAGGCTAGGAGTGTCATGGGTATCTGATTTAAGCCGGTTTTACACCGAAACATCCCTACGCATGCAAGATCCTATCAACCGCTCCTCTTCGTTACCTCTCTCTCCTCCTCTAAGACACTCCTTAAAACCTACCTCTTTGACCAAGCTTTTGGTCACCTGTCCTAATATCTCCTCATGTGGCTCGGTGTCAAATTTTCTTTGATAACCCTCCTGTGAAACACCTTGGGTCATTTTACTATGTTAAAGACACTGTATAAATGCAAGTTGTTGTTGTTGTTAGATGCAGAGTAAGGCTCCGCCAATTCTGCCCCATCCTCAGGAGAGCACCTCCTACTGCACCAGTGTGATACGTTCTATCCTGTATCCTGTAGGCTCTCTCAATGAGACTGTCAATTGTCACATTAGGGAGCAGATTTCTAGAGTGGGCTCCATGCCCATTGAGTATGGGACTGAGACAGTCAAGGCTCAACACAGCTACATCACCATATCGAAGGAAGAGGTCACATATCAGTCTTTAATAAAAGAGATGGTCTACGAAGAGTTTATGGCATCGAGAGGTTCTGGTAGGTTCATTGTTAAGGGCTTGAAACACTAGCCTTGACCAATATTCAGACCTGATCAGACTGTCTAAATGAACTTTGCCAATTCTCATCTCGGCTTATGATGGTGTGCCTCACAATTGCAGAAAGATCTTGGGATGAGGTAAGAGTTGGCAAGAGACATGCTCAAGCACATTATCTGCAGCATTATTTTCTGCAGCAATAACATATAAGTCAAAGAGGCCAAAGAAATACTTGCATTTATATAGTGCCTTATCACATGATCAAAACATCTCAAAGCGATTCAAAGAGTATGTGATGTCCAATGACTGTTGCTTTGTAGGAACGACGGCAGCCATTTCTGCACCAGCAACTTCCCACAAACATGAATGCACCGTTAATCTGTTTGTTTTTTATTGGTGGTATTTAATGTAGGAAGCAATGCTGGCCAGGGTACTGAGAGAATTCCCCACTCTTTGCGTGGTGCCATTGGATCCACCTCAACAATCAGACTGGAGCTCAGTTTAACATCTCATCTCAAGGACAGCACCTCTGACACTGCAGTGGAGTGTTGATCTAGTTTATGCACTCCAGTCTTAGTGTGGGGTTTAAACTTGCATCCTTTTGACCTGTTGTGAGAATACTGACCAAACCAAACTGATACAAGGGGGATATGATAAGTATCTGTGACAGGGCAATTCACCAACAATGAATTCTTTAAACAAATTATTTTGTGATATCAATATGAAAAATATTTCTACAGTTCCCAGACCAAGCATATGGGGTAGAAATTGGCCATCATTGTGCCCATTTTCCAGGCAGAAAACAGGGGCAAGTGTGACCAATTTCATAGGGCTATGCCCTGTGACCCAAGGACACCTGAAAAATGTCCAACGCCACATTGGCCGGGGACAATTTTCAGGCCCCCTGTCTATGCAGTCCTGATCCTCCTGGCTCCACATCAATGCTTAAAAAAGAACCTTCTTGATGGCGGCCGCATCCACGCTCGAAAAACATCAGCGGAGCAGGCCCAACACCGAGCAGACACAACACGGAGCAAGCCCGACACACGTGGAGCAGGCCTGACATGGAGCAGGCCCGACGCACACGGAGCAGGCCTGACACGGAGCAGGCCTGACAGGTAGAAGGTCCGACATGGAGCAGTCCTGACACATATGAAGCAGGCCCGACATGGAACAGGCCCGACTTGGAGTAGGCCCGACACACACGGAGCAGGCCCAACACACATGGAGCAGGCCCGACACATATGGAGCAGACCCGACACGGAGCAGGCCCAACATGAAGCACGTTCTGATCACAGTGCTAACCCCAATGAAACATGCCTTGGATTAACATTATATACTTCTGTCGCTCTCTATTGCTTTAATAGCTTGTACCTTTAGTCTCCACTAGATGGCAACTTTGAGAGGATCTGGAAATCAGTCGCACATCTCCTATCTGAGTTGGTTGACCTGCAGAAGGGAACAGCACTGTGAAACCTGAAAAGTGGAGAAAGGGAAGAGAGGAGATAAGAGAAGAGCTTGTTTGGCACCTTTTCTGCTGGTTGTATTTCTGCTGAGTTTGTGTCGGTGTGGCAATGAGTTGTTCTGATAAAAATGTGGCAATGAAAGAAAGACTCGCATTTATATAGCGCCTTTCATGACCTCACGATGTCCCAAAGCGCTCTACATCCAATGAAGTACTTTTGAAGTGTAATCACTGTTGTAATGTAGGGAAACATAGCAGCCAATTTGCTCACAGCAAGATCCCACAAACAGCAATGTGACAATGACCAGATAATCTGTTATAGTGATGTTGGTCGAGAGATAAATATTGGCACAATGCTTTTACAGGGACTGTCCAGTTATCAATTAACCCATCCTCCAAGCTTTGGGTACATCTGTGTTATTCCTACAATGGAACAGATCTAAAAGTACCATGACTTCTAGAAAGCTGCTTCCAAAACAAACCATGATGATGGCATTCCAGATAGGAATGGGATTTTTGTTGTACATTGTCTCCAGTGAGTCCTATGCCCCCTCCCCCTTCTTTTCTGGAAAGTGACGGACGGGATCAGACTTGGCAGTGACGCCCAGCCCTATATGGCTTTATATGACCCAGCCTCTATATGGTGAAACACTCTCCCAGTATTCCCTGTCTAAGCTCACATATGAAGAAGGGCAACTTGGCTGAGGTACAGTAGGACTGCTGGGGCCTGTGTATTACCCAAGGATGAGTCACTCCCTGCAGTAGAGGACTGGAGAAAATTGGAACAAACAAAATTGAACTGCCATTGTTACAGAGAAGTTGACCTTTAAGCATGCATATTTTAATCCCTCCGTAATCACTATGAAGCAAAAATAATGCACATGACACTCACAGAAGTTATAAACAGATCATTCATTCTATCGACTGCCTTCACCAGTGAAATACTGTGTGTTGCTGCATGGCGTACAAAATAATATTTCTTTATTACGACTGAACTCTTCTAACCATTCCTTTGTAGGTGTTCTTAAAATGTGAGATGGGCAACGATTAGATTACAGAACTGAAGCATTTCAACGGTTTTAACTGATACAGTCCTGGAGTCACAGATGTATTTGGCCATTTTATTCAGTTAAAAAAACAAATGATGTCGTGAGATTAGTTCCATTACGTGGCCAAAGCTACTAGTGTCTTGTTCAAGCTGTTTGGAAATCTGAACGCTTCCTGATCCCGTTCCCAGCGGATTCCGTTTTACAATTGGCAACGGGGTTGGCTCTTGCAAGTCTTTGTGAAGCCGATAGCAATGTTCATTTGGTAGCACTCTCACCTCTGAGTCAGGAGGTTCTGGGTTCAAGTCCCACTCCAAAGATTTGAGCACATAATCCAGGCTAACACTCCAGCGCGGTACTGAGGGAGTGCTGCACTGTCGGAGGTGCCGTCTTTCAGATGAGACATTAAACCGAGGCCCCCTCTCCCCTCTCAGGTGGGCATAAAAGATCCCATGGCACTATTTGAAGAAGAGCAGGGGAGTTCTCCCCAGTGTCCTGGCCAATATTTATCCCTTAACTAACATTACTAAAACAGATTATCTGGTCATTATCACATTGCTGTTTGTGAGACCTTGCTGTGCGCAAATCAGCTGCCACATTTCCTACATTACAACAGTGACTACACTTCAAAAAATACTTCATTGGTTGCAAAGCGCATTGAGACATCCTGAGGTTGTGAAAGGCGCAATATAAATGTAAATTCTTTCTTTACTTTGAAGCCTCTACTGCCACCTCATTCATATTGCAGTGCACACCTGTAGTATAAACCTAGTATAAGCCGATTCTGCTTCACCCTGCTTCATTTGATGCATGCTTCATCTAAAATGGGAAGTCTCCGACGAGATCCATTTTGCTTAAAAAAATTCAAGATATTATCAATTACGTCCTGAGCTACTCAAGCATCCAATGTCCCATTGTCATGGTAACAGCCTTGACCTTGGTGACAACCTATCAGCAACATCAACCAGGGCCTAGCATGCCTCCATTCATTTTCAAATCACTTGCCGTGGATATTGGGGGGGGGGGGGGGGGAGCCGCTGGACGAGGGATGTTGACTTCCGTCCATTCACACAGCCTTTCACACAGTTCTTCAGGAAGTGCCACATCCACTTTTATCAAGTGTGAATCTAGAAACTGGACGTGCCATTCCATCACACTGACCTCTTGCATCTTTAGGAAGTCCTTCACACAGCAACAACATGTCCCTTTGGGTCATTTATCAAAGTGTGATTGTGCACCACATTCCCAACAGCATGGCTGCAAAGCTGAGATATTCATGTCTTTATTTTTCCCTGCCCCACCTGAAGGCGCTGCTTCATGCTAGGATATAGTTTCACACACAAAAGGCACCCTCCTGCATCTTGCCGAAGTGGCCATTCTTCATGCGTGAGTCTAAAAGGTGAGTAGCAGCAGACTACTTGACTGTGAGGGCAATGGCATTAGTCGTGGCTCAGTTGATCACGCTCTTGCCTCCCACTCCAGAGACTTGAGCCCATAATCCAGGTTGACATTCCACTGCCAGTACTCAGGGAGCGCTGCACTTTCAGAGGTGCAGTCTTTCGGATGAGAAATTAAACCGAGCAGCAGACACAATTGCAACTGCTGAAAATATTAGGACGGCTGCTTCAGTATAGATTACAGATTAAATGTAACGACATTTGTTGCACTTTTTTCTTAGGTGGACGTAAAAAAGATCACATGACATTATTCGAAGAAGAGCAGGGGAATTCTCCCTGGCATCCTGACCAATATTTATCTCTCAACCAATGTCACTAAAAACAGATTATATAGTCATTATCGCATTGCTGTTTGCGGGACCTTGCTGTGCACAACATTGGCAGCTGCGTTTCCTACATTACAACAGTGACTATGCTTCAAAAATACTTCATTGACTGTAAAGCATTTTGGAACGTCCTGAGGTTGTGAAAGGTGCTGTATAAATGCAGGTTCTTTCTTTCTTTTTAGTACGGTTGCATCTGATCCTCTGTCCACCCGACATCCACATAAATGCAGTTTGCAGCGGGAGTCACTGGATATTGATCAACAGTGGGATCCCAAGCTGATCCTTTTTCCCCCTTCCCAGCCCTCTTACTGACCAGTTGATACCAACCTAACACAGATTGGGGATTGTACCTGAAACTTTCCTGATCTGTATGGCGTGGTTTCACATTGGGCAGTAAAAGAAAGAAGGAAAGAAAGAACTTGCATTTCTATAATGCCTTTCACGACCTCAGGTTGTCCCTAAGCGCTTTACAGCCAATGAGGTACTTTTGCAGCGTAGTCACTATTGTAACATTCACCAACTTGACTGTGGCCTATTCGTTGTCTTTACGCAATAACCAGCATTAGATTGATGATCTCCAATGCCACGTAGAATCTCAGATGATGGGCTTATTCCCTGACGTCATGTAAACACCGGAGAAGGGAAGGGTGAGAGGGGATCACACTGAGACATTCAGGATCCGTAAAAGTATCGACAAGTTGAACCCTAAGAAATTGGTTACCATGACCCCAAGAATGACAATGAGGGGACATTAAATGAAGCTCAGAATAGGGAAGATCGATGGACTTATCAGGATTGCCTTGATGGATTGGGGCAGGGAGCGGGTGGAATTGGCGCTGATTATATCAGTAATTTTAACAGGGAATTGATCAGGCATTTGGTGAGAAAATCAATTAAGGGAAAGAGATAGCAAAGTATGTATTCTATTTGTCAAGTGCGGGGCTGGTCAGATGAACTGCGATTGTCTATTCCAGTCCTGTACATTCCTATGTCCCTATGCATGGTCCTGATCATACGCACACCAGAGAAGTACAGGCTCTTGTTGGGTTCATCCAGCCACAGGATGCTTCTCCAGTCAATGGGGTTTCCATGTATCTTCTTGCGGTTTCTGGTACTGACGTGTGGTTTCCTGCAAAGACACTTCTCATGCAGTCCCCTGTGTCACTGCCTGGACACTGGTGCCTGCTATATCTCTGAAAGTCCACAAAGTTAGAGAGTATACTATTTTATTAATTGTCAACTTTCTTTCCCCCCTCCCCCCACTCCACCCCGGACGCTGCGATATGGCTTCATGGGCAATGGGTGCCCTTCAGGAGCTCACCCCAGTGGCCATTGTTCATGTATGAGCCTTGACAGCGAGCACCAACAGGGTATATGGCTGGGGGAGGGGCATCACAGTTAACTCCATATTATTCTCGCCTGACATCCACACATGTTCACACGCACACGCAAACTTGTACGGACATGCGCACATGTGCATACTCACACACTCGTCTAGCAGTGGTCATTGGTCAGCAGCCAAGGAGCAGGGATCCTGGCTGAGTTTTCCCTCCCCAACCTGCTGGTGTCAGCCGTGGGTCAGTTGGTAGCACTCTCATTTGCTGAGTTAGAAAGTCATGGGTTCAAGTCCCACTCCAGGAACATGAGCACAAAATCTATGCTGACAGTCCAGTGTGGTACTGAGAGAATGCTCCACTGTCGGAGTTGCCATTTTACGAATGAGTTGTTAAACCAAGGCCCCGTCTGTTTCCTCAGGTGGACGTAAAAATTTCCATGGCACTATTTTGAAGAGAGTTGGTGTCCAGGCCAATATTTATTCCTCAACCATTCTGGGCACCACCCTTTAGGAAGGATGTCAAGGCCTTAGAGGGTGCAAAAGACATTTACTAGAATGGTACCAGGGATGAGAGACTTCAGTTATTGGAGAGATTGGAGAAGTTGGGGTTGTTCTCCTTAGAACAGAGATGGTTGAGGGGAGGTTTGATAGAGGTGTTCAAAATAATGAAGGGTTTTGATAGAGTAAATAAGAAGAAACTGTTTCCAGTGGCGGAAGGGTCAGTAAACAGAGGACACAGATTTAAGATGATCGGCAAAAGAGCCAGAAGTGACATGTGGAAACATTTTTTTACGCAGCGAGTTGTAATGATTTGGAATGCACTGCCTGAAAGAGTGGAGAAGCAGATTCAATAGTAACTTTCAAAAGGGAATTAGATAAATACTCAAAGGGAAAAAATGTACAGGGCTATGGGGAAAGAGCAGGGGAACGGGACTAATTGGATAGCTCCTTCAAAGAGCCGGCACAGGCACGATGGGCCGAATGGCCTCCTGTGTTCTACCTACTATGATACTATGAACCAGCATCACTAAACAAAAACAGATTATCTGGTCATTATCTCATTGCTGTTTGTGAGACCTTGCTGTGTGCAAATTGGCTGCTGCGTTTACTACATTACAACAGTGACTAACTTCAAAAGTACTTCATTGGCTGTAAAGCAATTTGAGATGTCCTGAGGTTGTGAAAGGCGCTATATAAATGCAAGTCTTTCTTTCTTATGAACAACTTCAAAATGAAAGCTTAGAAGAGTTCACAAGTGCATTAGGCTATCTTCTTGGTTGCTTTATCTACATACCCTGACTCACTGCACATTAAAAAAATGCATGTCAGCTCACATTTACAGGTTGTTTGATAGAACAGCAGTTAAATTAATTGACAAGAAAGATGATCAACAAATGTCACTGCAGATTTCAATGTAGACTTAGCTCCTGGAAAAAGGATACGGGCAATATATAAACTTTCCTGTTTAGAATGACAGCATGATACCTCCCCACTCTCACGCGAATAAACAATACAAATGGACTTTGGGGAGATACCTTGACCTGCAGATCTGCATTCAGACTCCCACAAATATGATCTATATCCCTTGCTTGCATGCCTGGGTTTCGTTAGCTCCCGGAAACAGCTTCTTCCTTTTTATAAACAGAACAGGCGGTCAATGACCAACAGGGCCTGCAGTTTATGGCCAGTTTCTCTTCCATTCATCAATCCCTGACACTTTATCCTGCCTGCCTCACATTCTACACAGTGTAGCCTTGGCTGAGACAATGTCAAGCCCAAAACAAAATGCCCAGGACTTGCCTGTTTTTTCTGACTTCAGCTCCTGGATGTCCCTCTTACAAATATTAAGGCTGTTGGTTAATTAGCATCAGGCAGTAAGAGAATGCGCACAATTGTAAAATGAATAAATATCAAACCATCGGCTCACAAATAGGTAGTTTGTTAAAATGGTGATTTAATTTTTTTTTCATCCTTTAACTCCTTTTCTCCCAACTCTCTCACTTTGCTTAATGAATATTTGGCTTCGGGTAAAATTGCCACTGATTCCTTTGTCATTTAAAAACAGAGTTTACTTTTTTTTTAAAAACAGCAGCTGTCTTTTCCACTTCCCTCCCTGACGAGGATTTATAAGATGCCCTTAAATACTGGTGATTGATTTCGTGTTTCTGTCCCACTGCCGATGCGGTAGTCTTGGAGGAGGAGGGTGGGGAGAAAAAAAAATAGAAAGCTTCACTTTGTTTTTGCAAAACAAGACTGAAAGCACATGTCTCAATCCTTTAATACGCAATTCTGAATTTGATGCAAATATATGTTTCAAGAGGTTTGAGAGTTTTGCATTGATGTATGGATTGACCTAAAATGATGTGGAAGAAT
Source organism: Heptranchias perlo (assembly GCF_035084215.1). NCBI lineage: Eukaryota > Metazoa > Chordata > Chondrichthyes > Hexanchiformes > Hexanchidae > Heptranchias > Heptranchias perlo. Next base: position 8,464,155 of record NC_090345.1, on the reverse strand, counting down.
CGGAGTGAATTAATTTTGCGGTTTATAGTCCTGCTGCCTTAGCCTCAGCCCCGAACAATAGACAACACTCCTTTGCAATCCATTTGGCATTTTTATTAAACATACAAATGTCTGTTACTAGGCATCAGTTACAGTGGATTGTTTATTGCACTATCATTAAGCAGCATTGGGTCACTGTAGGGAAATTGGGGGGGGGGAATCAATTGACTATTGAATGAGACAATTCCTCCATGGGTACAAAATTTGACAACAGTTCTCAAAGGGTTAATGCATTTTTCGAAAGTGGTTTCGTTGGTTTCTGGAAACCATCATTCCCGAGCCTGGTTTGTTTTGCTAAACCACTGCCTCTAGAGCCCCATCCACTCCACCCGAGCTTTTTAACTGTTTCGTAGCCTGCTCGCGTGTGTAGTACAATGAAGATTGGGGGAAAAAAGTGCAAATGCTGAAAATCTAAATTAAATCTCAATCTAAATTACCCAGCAGGTCAGTCAGCACCTGAAAAGAGATCCTTCGCCAGGGCCGAGAATATTTTCTCACTAAGCTTGCACTTGTATAGTTCCATCCAAAACTCCAACTTTTCCTCTTTTGTTCCCCCTACACACTCTTTCTCCTCCCTGCAACCTGGCTGTCTGGAGACCAAGACCCATCAGACTGTTTCCTGCTCTAACCCATTCTTCGTCAGGATCTTAACACAGTGGAATGCCTCCCCTCCCTCAGTCTTCCCTTCCTCTTACAGTCTCCAGGCTCTTAAAACCCAAGCTTGGTGTCACCAAACCATTACTCCTTGATTTACCTCATCTTCTCTCCTACTTTTTTCAATCTTGCTGATGTCTAGCGCCTAGGATTGTAGAGATTTATAAAGTGAGCTTTTACTCCCCCCATTACATCACCATGGAGTGAGTGAGTGAGTGAGTGTGTGGGTGCGTGAGTGAGTGAGTGAGTGAGTGAGTGAGGGTGGGTGGGTGGGTGAGTGAGTGAGTTGCCCCAACCATCTGGGTAGAGTCACCTAATTTTTTCAATAATACACCTGACATATGGTCCATCATTAGGAATGGTAATCGCTCATTTTCATTTTTAAAATGTGAGCTTTTATTTTGTTTATTTTATATGACCTCAAAAGTACATACAAGTGCATACATTAATAAATTCTGTTTTGTCCTGGGGTGAGCTTTACAATCAGTGAATTTTCTTCCATTGTTTACATGGCCCTTTATACCGTGTGTGGGTTATCATCTCAGGAAAGGCATGACTTCTGCTTTCTGTCGGAGTAAAACTAATTGCCCAATAGAGATAAGTAAAAATAAAAGCTGAAAATGCTGGCACTGCACAGAGGCTCCATCAGCAATGGAGAAAGACAGGTTAATGCTTCGGGTGAGAACCCTCATTAGAACTGATAAAAGGAAGTCAAGAAAGGGTTCTCCCGCACATTCTCCGTAACTTTGGTGGCACCATTTATGCCATTTGTCCAGGGGTTGCCCCGGCTCTTCCACTGAAGATACAGCTGACAAGAGGGAGAAAGTCCCCCGCAGAAATTCACCCTCCAAGAGTCAGATATACAAACCACCACTACAAAGAAACAGTTAATGGATTTAACAGCCTGTGAAAAGATGTTTTAAGATGTTGAAAAGAGAGGGCTGATTCCACGCTCCCTCATTCTTCATAGGGAACAGCACATTAAAATTAATGGGACATAAAATAACAGTATGTGGATGCATGACTTCCCGTAGTGCACTCCCTGTAGGTGGTACTTTCTGTCGGGAGCACAGGACCGCAGAAGCATCCCTGAGGTGGATATTGTTGCATGATATACCTGCTAAAGCCTTTTCACTATCTGACTGGTAACCACAGTCAGGCAGTGAAAAGTCAATAGAAAGGCAAAAAGGAAGTAAAATCATTACAAGATAGAGATGAGCGTTGAGACTCCCCCAGTCACTCAGTTGTTAAGTGCAATGCACAGTGTGGAACTAAGCCATACAGACCGGGAAGATCAGAGGCTTGAACCCGAGGCTGAGCGAAGTAGCTGATTTCTGCTGGGGTGGGAGGGGGGGCAATAAAGAATATTAGCATCCTTGATTTAGGAAAGGGAAAAATATCAGCCGGGGTTCCTGCTCTTGATTACCATCTATTGGCCTCTGCTGGAAAGTGAATATTGCTTCACAATAGGCTCCCTGTTGTGTCAGCTGTGGCTCAGTTGGTAACACTCTCACCTCTGAGTCAGAAGGTTGTGGGTTCAAGTCCTGCTCCCACTTGAGCACATAATCCAGGCCAACACTCCAGCACAGTGCTGAAGGAGTGTTGCACTGTTCAAGGTGCCATCTTTCAGATGAGGCCCTGTCTGGCCTCTTGGGTGGATGTAAAAGATCCATGAAGACGAGCAGGGGAGTTCTTCCTGGTATCCTGGCCAATATTTAACCTGCACCTAAAAACATAATGATCTGGTCATTATCTCATTGCTGTTTGTGGGGCCTTGCTGTGTGCAAATTGGCTGCCATCGTTTCCTACACTACAACAGTGACTACACATCAAAAAGCACTCCATTGATTGTAAAAACCGGATTGTCATAAAAACCCATCTGGTTCACTAATGTCCTTTAGGGAAGGAAACCTGCCGTCCTTACCCGGTCTGGCCTATATGTGACTCCAGACCCACAGCAATGTGGTTGATTCTTAATTGCCCTCTTAGGGATGGGCAATAAATGCCGGCCTTGCCAGCGACGCCCACATCCCGTGAACGAATAAAAAAAAAGCACTTTGGAATGCTCTGTTGTCGTGAAAGGTACTATAGAAATGCAAGTCTTTCTTCCTCATCACGATCTGGTGAAGGGTTAACTTGACTTTCTGTTTAAAATGCTGACTGAGCTCTTGTGTATTTCCCAATTTTTCTGTGGCCAAAGCAGATACCTGTTTTTTTTTTGTATTTTTATTTTGGAGGTGGGAATTGAGTTTCCTCAACTGCCCATGGGCAACAGCCCTCGGTACTCTAGTGATTGAGAATGGGTGGAGAAATGAATGTTTGTATCCCTGTTTCCTGGCAGTCTCGCATGGAAAATGAAAAACTTGCATTTATATAGCGCCTTTCATGACGTCCCAAAGCACTTTACAGCCAATGAGGTATTTTTGAAGTGTAGTCACCGTTGTAATGTACGAAACGCTGCAGCCAATTTGCACAGTGCAAGGTCCCACTAACAGCAATGTTATAAGGAACATATAATCTGTTTTAGTGATAAATATTGACTAGGACACTGGGGGAGAACTCCCCAGCTCTACTTTGAAATAGTGCCGTGGGATCTTTTACATCCACCTGAGAGGGCCTTGGTTTAATGTCTCATCCAAAAGATAGCACCTTCGATAGTGCACTCCCTCAGTACTGCACTGAAGTGTCAGCCTGGATTATGTGCTCAAGACTCTGGAGTGGGACTAGAGCCCACATCCTTCTGACTCAGAGGCAAGAGTGCTACCACTGAGCCACAGCTAACGGAGGGTAAATTCTGACGTGAACTGGTTGGGTGGAATGGCGTGTTTCCATGTTTTCTCCGATGCTGATGCGCTTCCAGGATTTTCTGCTTTCATTTTTACTTATCTCTATCTATTGGGCAATTAGTTTTACCCCGACAGAAAGCACAAATCATGCCTTTCCTGAGAAGATAACCCACACACAGTATCAAGGGCCACGCAAACAATGGAAGAAAATTCACTGATTGTGAAGGTCATCCCAAGGATAAAATGGAATTAATTAATAATTTTATATTGACAGTGAGACTATAATTAAAGTTAAAACCCAAAATAAATGCAAGCAAGGAACAGATGGACTAAACAGCGTCAGTGTGTTCATGGCTATAACCCATATGATGAACGTTCACATCTCAATTGCAAACATGTCTTCAACCTTGAGTTGATTCTGGGCTATTCTCCATTTAATAATGCAGGCACAAGCACAGACTTAATGAAGACACCCTCCAGGGTGGGTGCAATTGATCCCCTAAAACAGATGGAACTGCAAATGGGCTCTTTTCCAATAGAGAGTGGAGTCAATAAGTAGACTGTTGAACCATATTGTCTATCTAAGAACACTGTTAAGGAACTGTAGCAGTTAAAATGCCATGCACCACAGCAAATACCTGGTTTTAAATTGTGAAATCAAAATAGAAGCCCAAGGCTTATAGTGCAAGATGCAACCAAGATCATAAAGGATAAAACAAAAGTTGAGGTAAGTCACGAAGTAGTGATTAGTTGACACCAAGCTAGGAATCTAAAACCCTGAAGATTGTAGGAGTTAGGGAAGACTGAAGGAGATAAGGAGTTCCACAGTTTTGAGTTTCGGAGCAAGAATGAATTAGAGTAGAAGATGGGATGATGAGTCTTGATTTCACATAGTGACGTTGGAGGTCGAAGAAGGACTGGAGGAATAGGAAGGAAAGTTCATGAAGCATAGTTGTATTGATGAAATAGAGAACAAGAAACATTGTGACAGAGAGTGAGGCTGGAGGTTAGAGGTGAGAGCGAAAACAATCACCCATCAGTCAACAAGTTTTTTCTTGTATCAGGTTCAGGAGTTCTAGAAGAGCCACCTCAGATGTGGGAACAGTGTTCAAGTGTTTGACAAACCTTGGGCTTTACAAATCTTTAAGAGTTGCTGAAGTGAAAAGAAATGGACACAATCAAGGCAACCAAAATTCTTGGAGGAGCTGTGGGAGGAAATAGATCAAGTTTGTCAACAGATGAAGAAGGACCAAGGATGAAGCCATTAAAGCAAAAAAGTGGCAGTAGATCATTAGACAAGAGACATGAAGAACTACTTCTTTGAAGAATTGAAAGAAAGGAGGCCAAAGGGTATGGAGCAGATTGAGATATAATGGAAATAAACTGCTATCATTAACCAACATAAAACACACTAAATCCACGTTGCTAAACTGTGGGGCTGAAATTCCACAGAGGTTCCACTGATATCCTGCCATAACTCCAGCAGGAATCCAGCAGAACTCCCAGTGAAATGGTTATTTCTGCCATTTCCCTGGGGATTCTGCCAGTCTCCTGCTGGAGTTATAATAGGGCAATGTAGAATTTCAGCCCCTATCTCTACATGCATCAGCCTAATTAATATATTTATAATAGTGTTTTTCCAGGGCACTGAGTCATTAACCTGCATGAAGTGTTTTGAGATGTTTTGATGATGTGATAAGGAACTATACAGAGGCAAATCTTATTTATATTTCAGATTTCCAGCATGTGTGATTTTTGTTCTCTTTCATCTGTTTAAACAGGTAGGATGGTTTTGTTTCTGTCACTTGGGAGATGGAATTGTTATTGCTTTTAATGACTACAAACCACAGAGCACTTAATGGCCTCTTAGGGAGGTTGCATCACCATTACATTTAACAGCACAGTAACAGATAAAACCCAAACAGTTGATGAACGCAGAAGTCGCCAAACAAGACTTTCCCCTTCACAAAAATAAATACATAACTGTAACTGAAAAACCCTGTGGTTTTTTTTTAATATTTAAAAGAAAATCAGTATTCATTGTGTAAAAAAAGGTCAGCAAGTTCCAGCATGATGTGGTGGGGTATGTGTTTGTACCTACAGTGCTTTTTAATCTTGGTCTTCTTTTAAGTGGGATTTCAGGAGTCTCTGTGTTGTTAAATCTAGTTTCTGCAAACCGAGGGCATTCTCGTAGCCCCAGTTTTGCCTGGTTTATGGAATGAGAGGAGATGTTAAACTGAGGCCTTGAATGCTCTCTCAGGTGGATGCAAAAGATCTCAAGGCATTATTCAAAGAACGTCCTGGGCCAACGTTTATCCCTCAACCAACAACAGTAAAAACAGATTATCTCGTCATAAATCTCATTGCTGTTTGTGGGACCTTGCTGTGCGCATATTGGGTGATACATTTCCCTAAATTATAACAGTGACTACACTTCCAAAGAGCTTCATTAGCTGTGAAGCGCTTTGGGACGTCCTGAGATCATGAAAGGCGCTATATAAATGCTGGTTCTTTTTTTCTAAATGGGCACATTGAAAATGGATGCAAGTGCTATATTTAAATGGAGGAAATAGTTACTTCCATGGTACCGCCACAATCAGGCCAACCTTAACATGATTGTGTTCAGGATAACAGGACCCACTGATAAAAGGGAAGATTTCCTAACCCTCCATAACTGCACCTAGTGAAAAGAACGGCCAAAATGTTGCCAGCTTTAAATCGATGCTCAAAGTTAGATTTTAAAAACAATGAAATGCAAAAATAAGACACTGGAGACACAAGTGAGAAAAATAAATCTTTTTACTTCAACGGTCAGAACCAATGTATCAGTATAATTACCTTCACTATAGCTGTAAGTATAATTTGTACATAAACTGAAAAATACAATTAAAAGGTAATAGTTAATACATATTTTATGTGCAATATTTGCAATGACACAGTAGATTTGAACACTCGAGGTAATACATGTGCCACCGTAAACAAATTAAAAAAACAAGAATACTGGGTTACAGTGCATGATAAATTGTCAAGATTGTGTTCCAAAAATGTGTCACATTGTTCTAGTCACAGATCCAGAAATACCAGCTGCTGAACTTTCAGAGGGCATGTCGTTCAAATCCTTCATCACAACCTCATACTCTAAGGGTATATTTGCACTAGATTTGTACCATGGTTTTGTTTTGCACCAACACAACAGTTGTACTGTAAATGAAGCCTGAACGCAGAGTCAGGCCCTGACCTAATACCAGAGGAAAGCAAAGTAAGACTCCCAAAGGAATAAGTCTTAATGTTCTTCGCTCTGGAGTTAGGTCAGACCAGATTTACACTAAACAAATTTAACATCAGCACAAAGACAAAATTGCTTCACTCAGTCACCATGAAAACCCCATGAAAAGGTCTTCAGTGAAACTTGACAGAGATGTGAATGGCAACATCCGGGAGCAATGCGGAGGAGAGTTACTGATTGCATACCAGTATTGTACAGCATATTGACTGAAGACCCGACCTGCTCTGCCATCTGTGTCAAGTGCAATTGCTTCTTATTGTGCAATGTGACAGTTCTGGGGTTCATCTAGGTGTTTCTGGACTGCACACTGTCATGGGCATTTAAAATGGTCTGATGAAGCAGGTGCACCCGATCCTTGTAGCAAGCTCTGGGATAATGGCAGTTTTCGGGGGGGCGGGTGGTGGAAGAAGCAACATCTGTCTCGTGACTGAAGTGCCCCCTTCGTTTGTTGTTCTGCTTATGTGGTAATTTTCAAAACTACTCTGTGGAAGATCTGACCAACAGATGAAAATCTATCTATTGCCTGGTGTCAGCTTGCATTGTACAGCTTCAATGTCTGTCGCTGTTTACCCCTTGCCTAATGATTTCACTTCCTTCTTCATGTTCTCTGAGATGGTAATTGCTTCAGAATTGTGTTTGGCAGACCTGGGTGAGGACGATTCATTTGTGTAGGCAAGAAGAATATTGTTTCTTTAATTTCTTTGGACTACACAAGCAGATAGAATGCTGCAGCTGCCAGAGAGGCACCGAATAATTTGCAAAGGATAGAGTAGAATAGGGAGAAGCTGTTTCCACTGGCAGAAGCCAGAGGACACAGATTTAAGATATTTGGCAAAAGAACCAAAGGGGGAGATGAGGAGAATTTTTTTTACGCAGTGAGTTGTTATGATCTGGAATGCACTGCCTGAAAGGATGATGGTAACTTTCAAAAGGGAATTGGATAAATACTTGAAAAGGAAAATATTGCAGGGCTTTGGGGATAGAAGGGGGTGTGGGACTAATTGGATAGCTCTTTCAAAGAGCTGGCACGGACATGATGGGCCGAATGGCCTCCTGTGCCGTGTTATTCTATGATTCTATGAATTTATGCAGTTAAAATGCAGCAAAAAAAATATGGATTAAGACATTTTTCATGTGGAATCTGCCTGATACTAGCAAGCAGATTAAGAAGGATATGATGAACAGTGTTTTTACACCACTGACTGTAAGAGCAATTACGTTAAAAATGTATTTCACTCATCCCAAAGTGCTTCACAGCCAATTAATTACTCTTCAAGTGTAGTCACTGTTCCGTAGGCAAACACAGCAGCCAATTTGTGCACAGCAAGACCCCACATCAGCAATGAGATATATAACCAGTTAATCTGTATTTGGAGGTGTTAATTGAGGATAAGTGTTGTCTAGGACACCTCCCCAGCTCATTTCATGTCCATCTGAACAGGACCTCAGTTTAACATCACATCCAAAGGATGGCACTTCTGACAATGCAGTGCTTCCTCATTCCTGCACTGAAGTATCAGCCTGGATTATATGCTCATGTCCCTGGAGTGAAGCTTGAACCCACGACAATCTGAAAAGGCAAGAGTACTACCACTAGGCTAAGGAGACTCTAATCAAATAGCTCGGATTCTGATATCGTTTCATAGAACTCTACGGTGGGGAGGTGAATTTGTAAAATCTACCCATTTGACTTCCTTGAAGTCATGTGTTTGGGCCACCTAAAGAGCTAAAATCGCCTATATTAATAACGAACGCATTAACATGCTTGTCTGTATTTCTGTTGTCGGCTACTTTACTTTTAAACCTGTTTATTTTTAAACAGGTTAATAGTTTTGTTAAAATAGTAAATGGAGAAAACTCATACAATTGCATTAATATGTTCATTATTAATATTGCATGGCAAGATTTCAAACTGCGATATATTATTGTTGTTTCACAGCTTCTTTGTTTTGAGGTGGAGAGTTGTTTATTGCCATTGACTTTTAATTTTGTCGTCCTTACTGGTTCATTGATACATTTGTGAACATCCTGTGCTTGGGCAATTTTACAACCTTTGTTTAATTTACAGGGTGAATTTTGCGAGATGCTGCTCCCAGCATGCAGGCTCGTTTGACTGGAGCTTGCATCAGAGAAACACGCGCAGAGCTAAATGGGAAAATTGTGGATGGCCGCAAATCTCTGTGCCCAATTCTCCAACCTGTACTCTGGTTACAATAGGTTCTGTGTTGGCAGTGAAACCTTGCAAAATGTGCTCTTAAACCCTTCTGTGGTTACATTACATAGAATGTTCAGAACAGAAACAGGCCAACTGGTCTTTGCTGGTGTTTAGGCTGCACACGAGCCTCCTCACACCCCCCTTCATCTAACCCTATCAGCATAACCTTCTATTCCTTTCTCCCTCAAGTATTTATCTAACTTCCCCTTAAATGCATCTATGCTATTCGCCTCAACTACTCCTTGTAGTAGCGGGTTTCACATTCTAACCACTCTCTAGGTAAAGACGTTTCTCCTGAATTCCCTATTGGATTTATTAGTGACTATCTTGTATTTATGGTCCCTAGGTTTGGTCTCCCCCACAAGTGGAAATATCTTCTCTACATCTACCCTTTCAAACCCTTTCATAATCTTAAAGACCTCTATCAGGTCAACCCTCAGCCTCCTCTTTTCTAGAGAAAAAAGCCCCAGCCTATTAAATCTTTCCTGGTTCAGACAACACATTTTTATACCAAAGAAATTCACTCTATTTGACCAGAATAAACAATTTGACTTCTAGAAGGTATCTATGCTATTCACCTCAACTATTATCTTTGCACCCTTTACCAGCCCCATGCAGAACCTTTTTTTATTTGTTCTTGGGATGTAGGTGGTGCCCATCCTTAGTTGCCCTGAGGGCATTAAGTGTTACTCATACCTTTAGCCAAGTGGTGTGAGATGCTCTCCTCCAGAGGATCTCATACTGCTCACCTACTGAGTCAGTTTGGGAACTGACTCTGGACTTGAACTGAAGTTTTTGCATCACCGTGAAGCAGAAAATACACTAAGAATTCTTACTGAATGACTTGTGTGAAAAATATAGATTTTGAAATACAGCTTTAAAATGTAATGGGTTTAAAGTGGTTATGCTCTGCTTTTGTGTTCACACGCAGAGCATTGCATGCTGGAAGTGCAAATTAGGATACTGGGTCCAGAGGATACTGTGTCCATTTTGCAGGCCACTCGATCTCTGCCCATTGATTAAAAAGAATGGACAATCAGGTGAGCTGCTTAATGGGTGTGGTATCCTTGGTGGTCGTTATTCCCATATGTGCTGCCGGCACGTGACGCTATGCACTGCAAGTGTAAATGCAACATGTTTACCCTTATATTCACACCAATCAAACCAAATAATATCAAAGCTTTATCGCATCTTCTCCTTTCTTCATTCCACGTTCATCAAGCCATGCGTACAGTGGGTCTCATTGCTGGTTGGAGTTATTCATATCCGAGTAAGTGATACTCCAGATATTGGTTTTTTTCTTCAGAACGGTGCAAGTTGGTAGCACTAGCTTTTGCAGTAGCAACAACAACTTGCATTTATACAGCGCTTTTAATGTAGTAAAACATCCCAAGGCCTTTCACAAGAGCGTTATCAGACAAAATTTAACACCGAGCCGCATAAGGAGATATTAGGACAGGTGACAAAGAGGTAGGTTTTAAGGAGTGTCTTAAAGGAGGAGAGAGAGGTGGAGAGGCACAGAGATTTTAAGGAAGGAATTCCAGAGCTTAGGGCATAGGCAGCTAAAGGCAAGGCCGCCAATGGTGGGATGAAGGAAATTAAAGATGCATGAGAGACCAGAATTTGAGGAACAAAGAGTTCTCGGACGGTCTACACCACTCTGTACTCAGGTTGACTGTCCTGCCAGCTCTTTACCAGTGGTTAAAATGTAAAAGCAGTCAGCCTGAAGTAATTTAAAGCTTTGCATGTAAAATAATCCCTGAACTGGACCGCCTTTACATTTGATATTAAGAGGCCATCTAGTCAAACCTTCATAGGTTGAAGTTGTGCTGTGTGAATGAATGTGTCAATGCATTCAGGTGGAATTGCTCATTCAGCTATTTCATTAAAGCAGCAGGCAAAGGAATTTGCTACGAATGCGTTTGCTATTAGTATTGCACAGCCCAAATTGCACAATCCTAAATTTAAAAAGATACCATGTGCACCAGTCATACTAGTGCACCAGTTATTCTAGGTGTTAGCAGTGACTCAGTGGTAGCACTCTCGCCTCCAAGTCACAAGTTTGTGGGTTCAAGTCCCACTCCTGAGACTTAAGCACAAAATATAGACTAACACCTCAGGGAGTGTTGCACTGTCGGAGGTGCCATGAGATGTTAAAGCAAGGCCCCGTCTGCCATTTCAGGTGGACGTAAAAGATCCCATGGTTCTATCCAAAGAAGGGCCGGGAACTACTCCCTGATGTCCTGGCCAATATTTATCCATCAACCAACACTAACAAACATAAATTATCTGGTCATTATCACATTGCTGTTTGTGGGACCTAGCAAATTGGCTGCTGCATTTCCTACATTACAAGTGCGACTACTCTTCAAAAGTACTTCATTGGCTGTAAAGCACTTTGGGACGTCCTGAGGTTGTGAAAGGCGCTATATAAATGCAAGTCTTTCTTCTCTCATTACAATGAGTGTGAAGCCCAAATGGTGAGAGATGATTTCCTGGTGTCCTCATGCTTCTTCCTAAAGCTCACAGAGCTGTGACACGATGGGCGTCATTTTAGCACCCGCTATCGGGTGCGTTCCTGGCGGGGGGCTCCGAAAATCGGAGAATCCCGGAGCTGGACCGGAGCCCGCCCCGAACCCATGCACTTCCGGGTTCCCCGCTGACGCACCAGCGTGCGCGCGCAGCCCCCGCTGGTGGGAATCCCGCAGGCAATTAAAGCCAGCGGGATGCCACTTGAAAGTATTTATGTAGGTATTTCAGGTCATTAACTGACCTGATTAAGGGATTATGTGAGGAGGGGTGGGATTTTAGAACAAACTGGGACTGTTTCCCACACTGGGGGAAACACTCCCAGGTCAAATGGATGTGCTGCAGCTGTCAGCCTGTGGCAGTTGCAAAGGTCCATTTGACAGTGGCGGGGGGGGGGGGGGCGGGGAGACCCTCACCCATTGCAGGAGGCCACTCTGTCACTTGGGACAAAGTTTGGCCTCCACCACCCTCCTCCTGACAGTCAAAGTCACCAACCTGCACACTTACCCCAGGGTCCGGAGACATGTACCTACCTTGCGGACCCCCTCAGATGTACATCTTGCGGATGGGGGCCGCTGTAGCTGCAGTCATGACCTCCTCGGAGGGCGAACAGCATCACCAGCCTCGCCATCCACGCCGTCCACCTCTGACACGTGGAGCTCCACAACAGAGTGCTGTGACACATCCACCTGTACAGCAGGAGGGAGGGCTACCGCAGAGAGAGATGCGTCGCAGAGGGCACTACCCTCGCCACAGGGTCCACAGACCGAGGCTCAGCCTCCTGGACCTCTCTGAGCAGCAGTGCACACGGAGGCTCAGAGTCACTCGACATGTAGTCGTGGACATCTGCAGCCTCTTTCATGCTGAGCTGCTCCTGGCTGGCCCGAGCACCATCTTCTTACCTGTCGCTGTCAAAGTCACCACTGCCCTCAACAACTTCTCCTCCTCATCCTTCCAGGGTGCAACCGGGGACATCGCCGATGTCTCTCAGTCGTCTGCGCAGAAGAGCCCTGCAAATACACCTACACCCACTCTGCAGTGACACAATGGGTGGCATCAGTTGTGGGTCCTCATAGTGATCCTCAGGAGCGGGCATTATTGCACAAACCAGACAGGATTCACGAAGACATGGCAGTAGTGGTGCCAATATAATATGTAATGTGAGTTGTTCAGAAATTCAATAAAAGTAACACCCATGACAAACCCTCAAACACCCTTGTGCATCCCCTTCATGCTCACGACACGTTTGCCTTACGCTGCCTACTGCACATATGTGATGCATGCCCTGTGGCTGCAGCACAGGTAGTGGCAGGTTGAGTGAGGCTGGCCGTGAAAGAGAAGCACGAGAGGGTGAGTATGAGATAGAGCCATGAGATTGTATGAGGATTGGGTTGAGTGGTAGTGGTGGGATGAGTACTGGCGAGGTGAGTAGGTGCAGGTAAGATGAGGATGAGGTTTGAGTGGGTATGAGGGGTGATGTGACAGAGTAGTGTTGGCAGTGCAGAAGGAGATGTGGGGTGGGGGCAGTGATGTGGCAGACGGAATGTAGGGGAAAGACTACGTGTACTCACTTTGGCTGACCTACTGAGGTCATTGGAGCGCCTCCTGCACTGTATGCAGGTGGGCGATATGTTGGTTGTGCTGGTGACCTCCTCTGCCACCTCGAGCCAGGCCTTCCTGGTGGCAGAGGCAGGCCGCTTCCTCCCGCCCGCCGGGAGGAAGATCTCTGTCCTCCCCCTCCTCCTCACCCCATGTATTGATACCTGGAGTGAGGCATCATTAAACTGGGAGCAGCCTTCCCCCTGGGCTGCTCCATGCTGTAATTTTTGCTATTTGTTGCAGCATCTGTCAGTGGAGGACTGCCCCTTTAAATAGAGCGCCTCCAGCTGACAGATCTTACTGCGCATGCGCAGCCCGCCCGACGCGCAGATCAGCAGTGGGGAACCCGGAAGACAAGATAAGTGGATCTAATTAGTGGATTGTCTGCTGCAATCACGCGGGAAGCTGACTAATTTCACCGGGCGCGCCCCCCCCCCCCGCCGAGGACCTGCAGCCCTGCTAACATCGGGCCTGATAACTCTAGAATTGATGCAAAGTAATTTTTGACGTGAAAATGATGCTGTGACTCAGGAGTGAGATACAGGTATAACCTCATAGTAGACTGAAAGCAAGAGGTGTCAGGCAAGCTCTAGTAGGTAATATAACCCCCTACTGCCAGGACTTTCACTTATCCCACTGTGACATGCAACAGGGCAGAACTGCTGTCTCTGGAATTATACTGCCACTTTTGTGTCATTGTGAAGTAGAAAGCACTTTGGAGCGATGAAAAATGGCAGCATAACTGTGGAGAAAAAGAAACAATGAATCTTAAAGGTGCATTCCCTTCAGGAAAAAGTAGTTGGCAAACTTTCTTATTTTCGTTTTGGGACAGAGTCCAAATCAGTGGAAGTCAAGGTTAAACTACACAGTGCTCTGGTCAGACCACACATTGAGTACTGTGTTGATTCTGGTCAATCTGACATTAGGAAGACATTCAGGCCCTGGGAGCAGTGCAGACAAGAGGCATGAGACTGATCCTTAGCATCAGATTAGGTTGTAAGGAAATACCTGAGAAACTTGGATTTTTCAACCTTGAAGTGAGCTGACCGAGAGGAGACTTCATAAAGGTATTGAAGACACTAAGCAGTAGAGAAAAGGTAAATGAGAACATTACTTCAAATTAAACCATATCAATGTGATCCTGTGGAAATACTGAGGGAGCAGAATGTTAATTTAATTACGATTATGTCAAACACTATATGAGGGTAAATTTAACCTAACCCGTCCATCGGGAAACTGAAGTCAATGAAGTGCAATATTGGGCAGGGTCTAAAATCAGCATTCCACCTGATCCCGTGGGTTTCCTGCCAGGTGGGTTATTACCCCCATGTGTTCCTTTGTGACATACATCAACACGTGGAACTTGCAAACTATAAAAGTTTTTCAATGCCCTTTTAAGATTTGAAAAATATTAGCTGCAGATCTTGATACGGGTTGTGATCTACACAGAGCTGGGCTCGTTCTGTGTCTCTAGTGCACTCTGGGCTGTGTGGAGGCATTGCTGGGCATTGTAAAAGGCCTGAATGCGTGAGTGTAAAATAAATTTCTCATTGCCTTCCTCTCCTGTCAGTGCTGCCGGGACTTGGGGGCGACAGAAAGGTTATTAATGGTCTTTAACTCTAAGCAAAAAGAAAAAAAATTGAACAGTGTACCCTCCATTCAACAGGAAAAGAGCATTTGTTTATGTGATTAAAAGCTGATAAATTCTTACTGTACCAGCGCTGTCAGGCTGATTGCCTTTTGGAAAACGTAGCGTGAGAGTGGGATTACTACAAAGCTGCACTAAAGAAAATCATTTGGTTAAAAAAATTGTTTTTATTACTGTAGATTTAATAACTATATAATTTGCTGTCTTTGTATGAACACAGAGAGATGTACGGCTTAAAATATGTTGCTCGTTAGGGTGAAGGGTTCCAATTTTTGCTGCTATTTATGTTAAAATTGCAAATGCACGTTTGTATTTACAAATCCTCTATAAATACTGAACGATAAAATCTTCCTCATTTATCTTTCTATAACATAATAAAAAGGTACATCTATTGTCCATCAAATTTCAAGTGCCTCTGTGAAATTTCTGAATCATACTTATAAAAAGGATTTTAAAAATAAAGTAAATTTGCCTGTATGAAGAACTCTCCAGCAACAGAAAATATCAAAGCCAGAATATCTCAAGTCTCTTAAATTGCCTTCATATGAACTCACTCAATGTTTACTCAATAACAAGAAAACGACTTTGTGACCTTAAAGGGACACAGGTTCTCCTTAGCAGTAGAATAATACATTCAACAACAATTTGCATTTATAAAGTGCCTTTAACATAGTAAAATGTCCCAAGGCACTTCACAGGAGCATAATCAGACAAAATCTGATATCAAGCCAAAGAAGGAGATATTAGGACAGGTGAACAAAAACTTGGTCAAAGAGGTAAGTTTTAAGGAGTGTCTTAAAAGAGCATTACATAGTACAATGGTATCATCTGACTTACTGTAAGCAACAATATAGGACATCTGCTAGAAACACAATAAAAATGGCTCATGTGTCTGTCACACTTCAGATCTTGCACTATTACACATACAGATTTCTGTATCACGCTTAAATAGCATGAAGAAAGAAAGCCATTTTCGAATGTACTCTCCCAGCAATTGAAAATACCTATTGGCATGGGAGTCACAATGACTGTAATCTCTGGCTGATTCTTTAAAGAAACAGAAAGCCAGCCATTCAATCCTGCTTTGTGACCTGCAACCTGAATAGCAATTAAACTCTGATTGATCTCACCTGGTGTTTATATGGCCTTAGCAGCAGAATGATACACTGTAGTATAATACTCAGTCCTCAAAAACAGCATATTATCCAACTGACTGTTAGCAACACCACAGCATCTGGTACCCATTCATTGCACCCCTGATACCATCCATAAGACATTACACTTCATTACAGATGCAAAACAATCTTTAAAAAAAAACCCACAAAACCAGTCATTAACCCTGAGCCTGAAATTTACAACTGCCCTGTCATTGATCTCAGCAGTTTACAAGTAGCTTCAAATACCTACATTTGCCTCTTTAGATCAGTGGTCTTAAAGGCACAGGCTAGTTTAGCAGCCAAACGTCACAATGTACTCTTGATCCAGAACTATCCACAAGCAAGCCCAAGCCATTAATAGTTATTTAATTTTGTACATATGTAGTAATGATACTGAATTATATAAATATATGTTTTAATGTGGGATAGATTTAACCAATTAGTGCTCCCAGTGTAGAACATAGTGCATATCAGGAATTCAAGTGCAATGGTTGGTGCATGATATTCTGTCCATTAATTTTAATTTGTAAAATCTACCCTATTGTTTCCACAGTGTCAGTTTTGACTGTTAAAAAGGTTACATCACAAATATTGGTTTAAGGTTGAGGGTGGGAGGGGAAACAGCAAGAATTGATTTTGTTACATAAAATATGAGCCTAGAAATTACCGTCGGCGATATTAGTTAATGAATGCTCATGATATTGTTCTGTCTGTTATTTTAATGGATGAGTAAACCTATTTTAAATGGCAACACACGAACAGGAGTAGGCCATTCAGCCTCTTGAGCCTGTTCTGCCATTCAATTAGATCATGGCTGATCTGTACCTCAACCCCATTTACCCCCTGTGCTCCATATCCCTTGTTACCCCCTTACCCAATAAAAATCCATCGATCTCAGTCTTGAAAGCTTCAATTGACCGCCAGCATCCACAGCCTTTTGGGGGAGAGAGTAGGTTAGTGCCTCCATCTAAATAATGGACAGAGGAATGTTATATGAAGGTTAAGCTTTTGACCGCTAATACCACCAACTGTAATTTTTGGGCTGTGATATTTAAAATATGAAATTGGATGATATAGAAATAATTAGAATAAATCTCTAGTTGTGAGGGAAGGGTAAAGTGATCTTTTTTTTGCAGTTTTTTTATTACTATTTTTGAAGGAAGGGAAATGTCACATTGTTAATGGATGGCAGGATAGCAATTGCAGAATAATGGTGTTTATATTAGGGTCATTTGTTTTACTGACTAACAACTCTGTAGCATCTATAAGAGTGTCTGCAGCCAGGAGAAGATATACATTATAAGACAAGCAGGCCCTGTTCCTCTTTCCCGAACCATCACACAACCTATATTTATAAATCTACTTACTAGGATAAGTAACCAGAATTATATTAAATAATTTTTTCCCCAATTTATCCCTCACCATCCATAACAATAGTTTCTAGAGCTGTCAGCCGGTGTGAACTGGTTTGACATTATCGCTCTCGTTTAATTTTACAACCCCATTTTGTATAAAGTTGCTTCACATGCAATCTGTTCAACCTGTTTTTGGACATTAAGTGAAGCAATTATTGATTTATTACCTCCTTCAGAATAGTTTAAAAAGATAAATTTTTGAATATGATTATTTTTTACACAATTTGGACTTTTTGGTTTCAGGAAATATCCTTTTCTCATACAAAAATGGGAAGGACTGGGATTAACAGCATAGGCATAAATACACACAATAACTGAATAAGAGCAAAAAACTGCAAATGCTGGAAATCTGATATAAAAACAGAAAACGCTGGAAAAACACAGCAGGTTTTCTGTAAAGAGAAAAGGCAGGTTAGAGCGTATACTCACTTCATCAGAACTGGAGATTAAAAGATAAATAAGTCTCTTTTATAGTGTAGATTTTCATACTGGAGTCACTGGACCTTCAAGGTGGGGGGAGGGGGGGGGGGGGGAGATGGTCGGAGAGTTCTTCCCAGGAGATCGTGAGGTCATCAGATTTTTGTCTGTCGTCAGACTTCTATATTTTTTGATTTACCAGCATATTATTAATATTGCTACATACTAATAAAAAAAATCATTTGGGTAGCTGACGCTGTCTTTTAGAAGTCAGCAGGAAAGTCTCCAGAATGTGTCAATATTTGCAGGGGGTCCCCAGGAGTCTGTCAATATTTACAGGGTATCCTTGAGAGTGCATCAATATTTGCAGGGGATTTGCTGAGAGTGTGTCAATATTTGCAGGGGATTCACTGAGTGTGTGTCAATATTTGCAGGGGGTCCCTGAGAGCGTGTCAATATTTGCACGGGGTCCCTGAGACAGTGTCAATATCTTCATGGAGTCCTTGAGAGTGAGTCAATATTTGCAGGGAGTCCCAAAAGCAGAAAAAATTGAAAATTGCTGTTTTATCGGACTGAACACAGGATGTGGTGAGGGGTGGGAGATGACAAAATGTCAAAGTCTAAGAGTCAGGAATCCTGATTTCTGTCACAGAGAGGCAGTTAATAGGTTTAATAAACTACGAACAGAGGTATTATATTGGTGGATTACAATATATCATACAGTCGGTGCCTCTAGGTGAATATCTGAGAAGTGCCTATCTTCTCTGTGCATACCCCCTCACTAAATTTATATACAAACTAAATTTTCAAGAATACACAGTCAATATTTACACAGTGACCTGTACTTCACCCATTTTTAAAAAATTGACCAAATTGCAGCAAATCAATACTTATAAGCAGATCTTTTTTAAAATTCGTTCATGGGATGTGGACGTCGCTGGCAAGGCCAGCATTTATTGCGCATCCCTAATTGCCCGAGAAGGTGGTGGTGAGCCGCCTTCTTGAACCGCTGCAGTCCATGTGGTGAAGGTTCTCCCACAGAGATGTTAGGTAGGGAGTTCCAGGATTTTGACCCAGCGACGATGAAGGAACGGCAATATATTTCCAAGTCGGGATGGTGTGTGACTTGGAGGGGAATGTGCAGGTGGTGTTGTTCCCATGTACCTGCTGCTCTTGTCCTTCTAGGTGGTAGAGTTCACGGGTTTGGGAGATGCTGTCGAAGAAGCCTTGGCGAGTTGCTGCAGTGCATCCTGTGGATGGTACACACTGCAGCCACAGTGCACCGATGGTGAAGGAAGTGAATGTTTAGGGTGGTGGATGGGGTGCCAAACAAGCGGGCTGCTTTGTCCTGGATGGTGTCGAGCTTCTTGAGTGTTGTTGGAGCTGCACTCATCCAGGCAAGTGGAGAGTATTCCATCACACTCCTGACTTGTGCCTTGTAGATGGTGGAAAGGTTTTGGGGAGTCAGGAGGTGAGTCACTAGCTGCAGAATACCCAACCTCTGACCTGCTGCTGTAGCCACAGTGTATGGCTGGTCCAGTTAAATTTCTGGTCAATGGTGACCCCCAGGATGTTGATTGTGGGGGATTCGGCGATGGTAATGCCATTGAATGTCAATTGTAAACAATTTTACAACACCAAGTTATAGTCCAGCAATTTTATTTTAAATTCACAAGCTTTCGGAGGCTTCCTCCTTCGTCAGGTGAACGATGTGAAAAATATCGTTCACCCGACGAAGGAGGAAGCCTCCGAAAGCTTGTGAATTTAAAATAAAATTGCTGGACTATAACTTGGTGTTGTAAAATTGTTTACAATTGTCAACCCCAGTCCATCACCGGCATCTCCACATCATTGAATGTCTAGGGGAGGTGGTTAGACACTCTCTTGTTGGAGATGGTCATTGCCTGGCACTTGTCTGGCGCGAATGTTACTTGCCACTTATCAGCCCAAGCCTGGATGTTGTCCAGGTCTTGCTGCATGCAGGCACGGACTGCTTCATTATCTGAGGGGTTGCAAATTGGATCGAGATTGGATCATTCTTATTACAATTGCACCTTTATTAGACTTCAAAGTAATAAATTGTGTACCAGAAACTCCCTACAAATGTTTTACTGCGAAGGATGGCATTACAGACAATGCAGCACTCCCTCAGCACTGTACAGCAGTGTCATCTTAGATTAAGACCGTAGACTCATGTTAGGGGGGTTTAAACTACAACCTTCTGACTCAGAGATGAAAGTGGTACTGAGGCAAGCTGACACTAAAAAACAGTTTATTCATTAAATGGGATCAAACCAAGGCTGTAGGAATTGCTCTGGTAATCAGTCCTCTCAGTGGATAACACTCTCGTCTCTGAGTTAGAAGGTTGTGGGTTCAAGTCCTACTCCAGAGACTTGAGCACATAATCTCGGCTGACACTTCAATGTTGTACTGAGGGAGTGCTGCACTTTCGGAAGTGCCATCTTTCGGATGAGACACTAAACCAAGGCCTCTCAGGTGGATGTAAAAGATCCCATGATTCAATTCAAAGAAGAACAAAGAAGAGGGAACATTTATACCTCAACCAACATCACAAACAGATTATCTGGACATTACCTCATTGCTGTTTGTGGGACCTTGCTGTGTGCAAATCGGCTGCCGCGTTTCCTACATTACAGCAGTGATTACACTTCAGTAATACTTTGTTGGCTGTAAAGTGCTTTGGGATGTCCTGAGGTCATGAAAGACGTTCTATAAATGCGAGTCTTTCTTTCTTTCTATTTAGGAATCAGAGGAAAATGTTACAAATGCATGTACCATATTTACACAACAGAGCAATTCTAAGGTCAATAATGTGTATATTACATCCAATTCAATAATTTATCCCTCCCATCGGACAGCATTATTATTGGCACTACTTAAAATAAGCAACATGCTCCTACTCGCTTGTACATAAGTCTTGGTGATGTTACTTCACTGTCCCTTTTAAACAGAAGGGTTGATTGTGACAGCCATTCACCGCCCTTATCGTCCAACACTTGGAAAAGTCATTTCACATGGAGCCATTTACTCGTCTGGTCTGATATGTCCCTCTGTGAAGCCTGGCTCCAGGTAGGTGCAACGATATGTGACATTTTATTTTCCTTCGAAAGCTCGGAAGTACAGGATGCAGAAAATGTGTGTAGGAAGTCGAAGAAGAACCAAGAGCTTTTGGAGTTTTCCAGTTGGCCAAAATTCCAATGCGGCGTCTATCTGAGTACCGCAAAAAAAGCCAACACAAGACAGTTGTACCTTTACTAGCAGATGGATGAAGTACTGCTCAAGATTGTTTCTACAGGTGTGTTAGATGCAAGGAGTTGTAATGGCAATAACGGTGCAACATCTATTAGAGTCAGTGTGGCCACTATTGATACACATTACATATCATAAAATAGTCTTAAAATTATGCAACAACAACTTGCATTTATATAGCGCCTTTAATGTTTAATTAAGAGTTTAGGAGCCTTGTAAGACATCGTGGTCATCTCAATATCTATAGGTTGCAATGTGCCAACAGAAATCTATATTTATTTAATAATCTATAAGGGAACTGGATAAGTACTTGAAAGAAAAGAATTTGCAGGGCTATGGGGGCAGGGGAGTGGGACTAGCTGGGTTGCTCTTGCATAGAGCCGGTGTGGACTCAATGGGCCGAATGGCCTCCTTCCGTGCTGTAACCTTTCTATGATTCTAAAAACATCCCAAGGCGCTTCACAGGAGTGTTATTAAACAAAATTTGAAACCCAAATGCAACCCAAAATATTAACTTATCTGTTTCCACAAATGCTGCCTGACCTGCTAAGTGTTTCCAATATTTTCTGTTTTTTGTTTCAGATATTTTCTAGTGCCCTTTTAGAAAATAACCTGCATCAATAGGACACTTTTTCACTGCCACGGGATACCCCATAGCACTTCTAAAATGATAGTCACGGTCACTCTTTTAAGGTGACTAAGTCAGATTTCATTTTCATTAGATAGGATTTTGCAATTGTTTTGGGGATTCCACTCTGCCACATTATCTTCTCTTCTCTGGCCTTTTTTTAAAAAAAGCTTAAGTCTTGGGATGCCGGCGTCACTGGCATGGCTGGCATTTATTGCCTATCCCCAATACAACTAAGTGGATTGCTAGCTCTCAGTTCAGCTTCGACTCCCTATGCACATTTTCTTAAAAC
Source organism: Heptranchias perlo (assembly GCF_035084215.1). Taxonomy (NCBI): domain Eukaryota; kingdom Metazoa; phylum Chordata; class Chondrichthyes; order Hexanchiformes; family Hexanchidae; genus Heptranchias; species Heptranchias perlo. The sequence goes on along the minus strand of NC_090345.1, from coordinate 8,442,220 downwards.
ACCTTGCCTTATTTTGCATCCAGTACTTCTGAGCTATCAAAGGAAAATTAAATCTCACACATCATTGCACCTATCCGGAGCGAGGCTTCACAGAGAACCACACCACAGATACTTCAAAAGACAGATAAGTGTCAACCATGTTGGTGTGGGACTGGAGTCACAATAGGCCAGACTGGGTAAAGACAATTACTAGACTAGTAATCAAGAGATGGTGAGTTCAAATCTGAGCATGACAGTTTGAGAATTTGAATTTTTTTTTAAAAGTGACTGTGACGCTGTGGGATTAGTGAACCAGTTGGATTTTTAGGACAATTCCACAACAAAAGTGATACTAGTTTTTTAAAAAACTTAATTCAAATTCTCTAACTTCATGGTGAGATTTGAATCCACAGTCACTAGATTACTCCTACAGTATCATAACCACCATGCAACCATACCCCTTACATATAGCTGCTTTTGTATTAATGACCTGCTACATTAGTGCCACCGTCTCCCCATGTGCAGCTCTTGTCCAGCTCCCAACCCTCAAAGTAGGTTTGCCCAATTTTTTTTTACAGCACAGAAACAGGCCATTCAGCTCAACTGGTCTATGCCGGTGTTTATGCTCCACAGAGCCTCCTCCCACCCTATTTCATCTAACCCTATCAGCATGATCTTCTATCCCTTTCTCTCTCATGTACTTATCTAGCTTCCTCTTAAATGCATCTATGCTATTCACCTCAACTATTCCATGTGGTAACGAGTTCCACACTGGGTAAAGATGATTCTCCTGGATTCCATATTGGATTTATTAGTGACTATCTTATATTTATGACATCTAATTTTAGATGCCCCCACAAGTGGGAAAAAAAATTCTACGTCTACCCTAGCAAACGCCTTCATAATTTTAAAGACCTCGATTAGATCAACCCTTAGCCTTCCCTTTTTGCCAAGGCTGGTGGCCCCATAAGTAGAATCGGATAAGTTTACTTCGGTGTTGCCCTCCGCGTTTTGGCGCCTTCACACTCACAAGCCCGTACAAATATATAAAAGCAACTTGTACCTAGCCAGCTTGTTGTATTATTTACACCTTGCATCGAAAAACACCTGAACACCCTATCTTTAAATCAGTGTGTTTTTTTCAATTATAGATTGACTCCACCCAATGGCATATGATAAAGGCTAGATACAAATCGATGTATTATATTTATAATGAGAAAATGTGTACAAGGTTTATGCATCAGAATATAATTTATAACTTAAATCTGAGAACCGAGATCATTGATTTTAATTTACAATTTGATGTAGTCAATGGGTATTGCCACCACCGTTTGGAGTGCAACGTTATACATAACTTAATTAAAATATTCAATAATACAGTTCTAATGGGCTACATTAATCATTCCGGCTTTTAAAACCCTGAGGAAACATTTGCTTCGGCTGCTAGTCCCAGCGTGCGGGAAATTGACCCCTGACAAATTGAGCATTTATATATTTTATACATCTTTCTATTTAATATGTAATTTTTAATTACAAAACAGTAATTAGGGGACTAAAAGTCTCACCACCTTGAAGCATCTTGACACAATCCAGACGTTTCGGATACTGTTCCCTTAAAGTACAGGAAAGCCTGGAGATAATGCAGAGTGAGGTTTCAGGTAGTTAATCTGTTTGTTTGTTTACCTGTAATTATTACGCGTCAATTGCAGGGGCCACTGTTCGTGGTGGCGTGGAATGGCGACACATACCTCGCAATCCCCACTTCACTCACCGAAGCTCGGCACTCGGGCACATTTATTAGAAATCCAGAACAGCCGGCGATTAGACCCGCAAAAACAAATAGATTCCCATAACTATTTTAAAACCGGGAAGGTTGGGGAGAGAGAGAGAAATGAAAACATTTATTTGTTGGAGTAAACCCAAAACTAGATTTATGTATTTCATGACGTGACTTTGTTCCGCTTGCAGTTATAGTCTCTGTAAACATTCACAGGTTAAACTGATTAATCAAACAGCCAATTGTTAGAACGCCGGTAGTATTATGCAGCTGAACGTCTAACTGAGTTGGGCTATAGATTGTTTTCTAAGGGGCCCTTGGTGTTTGTTTTCCCATCTGTGGCCCTGAGGCGTGGTGGTGGGAGGAGGCATAGCTAAGCACGTGTAATTCATATTTATGCAAATGAACCAATTTATTGCACTTTGCTAAATTACTGGTGAAATTGCATACGTGGTTTTCAGGACTTGATGCCTGAAATGTTTATTTTAGGGTTTTATTATAAAGCTTGCTGGATCATGATTTTTTAAAATATGGGTGAAAAGGTCAAGCTCCATAGCGCAGGACTCCCAACAAGGTTGAAAGAAAAAGTTAAAAAGGGGGTAAATGTAGAAGCAGTAATTTGGATAACACTAAGCTTGTTTTTTTTTTAAAGTCTGTAGAATATATAGAGGGAGATGAGGAGTCCTATAGCGTAGGGTCAGGAAAAAAAATCAAAGCGGAGACAGTGCAATGAGTCTTCATTTCAACAATGTAAGGACAAGGAAGGGCACAGGTTATTTAATCGCGATAGAAATACAGACATCGGAATTGGTAGGAAGATGAAGCCATTACCTTAAAAAAGATTTCAAAAGAAAAATAAAGAACTTGCACTTATATCGCACCTTTCACGACCGCAGGACGTCCCAAAGCCTTCTATAACCAATTAAGTACTTTTGGAGTGTAGTCTCTGTTGTAATGTAAAGAAACATAGCAGCCAATTTTGCGCACAGCAAGGTCCAACAAACTGCATTGAGATAAGCGAACAGATCATCTGTTTTAGTGATGTTGGTTGAGGGATAAATGTTGACCCTGACCACGGGGAGAACTCCCCTGCTCAACTCCACCTAGCTGCCTTCCGACCATATTCTCCAATCTCTCCTCTCCAGAAACACTCCTAATTGACCTTTGAAACCATTTTTTATCATCCATGCTAATGGATTCCCTGATGACGAAGAATACAAGGCTTACACTGAAAAATCCACCACTGGCAAATATCCTGCAGATTTTTTTTATGCAGCAAGTTTGTTATGATCTGGAATACACTGCCTGAAAGGATAGTGAAAGCAGATTCAATAATAACTTTCAAAAGGGAATTGGATAAATACTTGAAGGAGGAAAATTGGCAGGGCTATGGGAAAGAGCAGGGGAGTGGGACTCATTGGATAGCTCTTTCAAAGAGAGCCACCACAGGCACGATGGGCCAAATGGCCTCCTTCTGTGCTGTATTATTCTATGATTCTATATGGCGAGTTGCCCTTCTCGTTGTAAAAGATCCACCTGATTTCCATGCCCAATTTTTAGCTTGTGTCCCAAGGTGAAAAGCACAGCTCTATTGTCCAGCCCTCCCATCAGCTGCAGATGGTGTGTGCATGTCAACCCCTGCTGCAGAATTTAGTTCTATCCCAAATTTTTGTTTTAGGAGAGTGAGCTTCCAAATAAAGCATTTATCAATGTTTACTGTAGATACACAACGAGTCTAACGGGGAATAAAACAAAGTTTAAGGGCTCTGTCAAACAAACTCCAGTCATGGAAAAATATTTCTAAAAGTACCTCTAAACAACAGTAATCAAGCCATATTCCCATGGCCGGTTGGACACAGTGAGGCATCGCATACAGATGCAAGGGCCAAATGTATTCACTAATGGTGAACTTGCCATGCAAGCACTAACTTAAGTTGCAACTCTCAGTTCCTCCACATTATAAGTTCTTGGTGTAACAATTTTCCTGTATACTGAGTGCCTACTTGGGTCCGAAGGCTGTGAGTTAGAGTTCTGCACTTTAACAAGGCCTACTGTTCTGTGGCATACTGAGGGATTGTGCATGGTCAAGTATGCTGTCCCTTGAAAGAGGCATTACACTGAGGTCTGCCTGCCTCTCAGATGGGTGTTTAAAACTATGGGGTGGGTATAAAATAGGATGAAGTGTCTACTTCATCCGAACCTATCTTCTGCCTCATATAATTTAGCATCGTTGGAAACTGACAGTATGACAGAAAAACAGCACGTCTCCTTCAGCACATATTCACACTCCCACAGACACACACCCACAGACGCACACACACAGATACATACACACAGATACATACACAGGTTCACACACACAGATACACACACAGATTCACAAACACACAGATTCACACTCCCATAGACACACACCCACAAATGCACACACACAGATACATACACAGGTTCACACACACAGATACACACACACAGACAGATACACAGATTCACACACTCACAGATACATCCCTACCTAATAGCACTGTAAACAATTTTACAACACCAAGTTATAGTCCAGCAATTTTATTTTAAATTCACAAGCTTTCGGAGGCTTCCTCCTTCGTCAGGTGAACGATGTGAAAGGAGGAAGCCTCCGAAAGCTTGTGAATTTAAAATAAAATTGCTGGACTATAACTTGGTGTTGTAAAATTGTTTACAATTGTCAACCCCAGTCCATCACCGGCATCTCCACATCATGAACAGCACTGTGGGAGAACCTTCACCACACGGACTGCAGCGGTTCAAGAAGGCAGCTCACCACCACCTTCTCAAGGGCAATTAGGGATGGGCAATAAATGCTGGCCTTGCCAGCGACGCCCACATCCCATGAACGAATAAAAAAAAACACAGATTCACACGCACACAGATACGTACACACTTCCATTACTCACACGGTGAAGGAACCCATGCGACCTCAAAGCTAGTGGCTACACCTTGTAATCTGATATCACCGAAGCCTCTTACCTTACAAATGATCTAACAGAACGCAAACCTATACACTCAGACAACGTACACAATCACTGGCTCCTTTTATATTGCAGAAGTTCTGCTGAAAGTAGGTACCCCGTTCTCCCTCCATTGGCTGCACTGACCGCATTCAAATCAGCTGTCAAGTTAAGGCCAACAGTTTCTGTGAAGTATAAACACTTTAAATGTCACACATTTGCAATTTGATGACCATCAACATCAATATGCATTTCTAAAGACCCCAGCAAGAGGAGGGAGGGGAGCAGAGCCTAAAGCAGCCAACACCTGATTGAAAAGTAAAAGACAGCCGTACACAGAAAAGACTCTCCCTATTTAGTACATGGGGTACCGTTGTGTAGTGGTTATGTTACTGGACCAATAATCCAGAGAAGGAGAAGTCAAATCCCACTATGGCAGTTTGGAAATTCATAGAATCATACAGCACAGAAGGAGGTCATTTGGCCTATGCCAGCACTCTGAAAGAGCTATCCAATTAGTCCCACTCCCCTGCTCTTTCCCCATAGCCCTGTAGTTTTTTTTCCTTTTTAAGGATATACCCAATTCCGTTTTGAAAGTTACCATTGAATCTGCTTTGAGGCAGTGCATTCCAGATCGTAACTCACTTTCTAAAAAAAAATCTCATCTCCCCTCTGGCTTTTTTGAGCAAGTCAGAGGCTGGGTATTCTACAGCAAGCGACTCACCTCCTGACTCCCCAAAGCCTTTCCACCATCTACAAGGCACAAGACAGGAATGTGATGAAATACTCTCCACTTGCCTGGATGAGTGCAGCTCCAACAACACTCAAGAAGCTCGACACCATCCAGGACCAAGCAGCCCGCTTGATTGGCATCCCATCCACCACCCTAAACATTCTCTCCCTTCACCATTGGCGCACCGTGGCTGCAGTGTGTACAATCCACAGGATGCACTGCAGTAAATCGCCAAGGCTTCTTCGACAGCACCTCCCAAACCCACAACCTCTACCACGTAGAAGGACAAGGGCAGCAGGCACATGGGAACAACACCATCTGCACGTTCCCCTCCACGTCACACACCATCCCGACTTGGAAATATATCGCCGTTCCTTCATCGTCGCTGGGTCAAAATCCTGGAACTCCCTACCTAACAGCACTGTGGGAGAACCTTCATCACATGGACTGCAGCGGTTCAAGAAGGCGGCTCACTACCACCTTCTCAAGGGCAATTAGGGATGGGCAATAAATGCTGGCCTTGCCAGCGATGCCCACAACCCATGAACGAATTTTTAAAAATAGCTTTCAGTCATACTGGAACTGTCCCTTTTTTTCCAGCAGAGTGGTTTCTGCAGTGACAGGGTCACATGCATGTGCAATTTTTCTAAAGGTCCAAGCTGTCACTCTTTTTGTTGGGTGCTAATGCTTTCAACCATTAGGTTGGAAAAGGTCATTACTGATCAGTGATAGGAAACCATTTCAATGGCCTGAGTGGAGGTGGTTGGACGTCACTTAGCTGCCTCCATCTCTGATAGGAAACCACCCAGTGTTGATACTGCCAGAAGAGATACACCTCTAAACTAGCTTGAAGAAGTGAAAGGCGCTGTATGAATGGAAGTCCATTCTTTCTTACTGTCTATTTATCCCGATTGACTCAAATTTTGTTAGATGCTGATCAAAAACACAGCACCACTATCCGCTTATTTCACTCACTACATTGCTCACAATCTTCTACCGAATGCTGCAACTCACCCACCCTATCTCTGCAACCTCCCCCACTTTGGTCTTCCGAATTTAGCCTTTACTGTATCGTTCTCTCTCTCTTTGCCCCATCATTTGGTGGCTTCTTAAACTCTTCCACTTCTCTCTCCATTTTAAACAACTTCTGAAAACCCATCTTTTCGACCAGACTTTCAGCCATCTTTTCTAACTCACACTTTCCCTTTTGTCTCTTTTTTTTCTCCCCTTTTGTAAAGCACCTAGAATCATGGAATCATACAGCGCAGAAGGAGGCCATTTGGCCCATCATGCCTGTGCTGGTTCTTTGAAAGAGCTTTCCGATTAGTACCACTCCCCTGCTCTTTCCCCACAGCCCTGCAATTGTTTCCTTTTCAATTATATATCCAATTCCCTTTTGAAAGTTACTATTGAATCTGCTTCCACCACCCTTTCAGACAGCCCATTCCAGATCACCTCTGGACATTTACTGCGTTTAAGGTGCTATATAAATGCAAATTGTGATCAACACCGAGAGATCAATTAGTAGCCTATAATATACATTCTTCTTTATGATCTATTTGTGTAATTGCTCAATCGTAATCTTTTGATAATCAGCAAAATTTTGATTCAGAGTGAAGAAAAATCAAAGAAAGATTTTTAAAATCCCAATGTGACCATTCTTTAAACCCAGATGCTTAATCCTTGGAATACTATTTTGAGCTGTCTGATTGGACTAATGTATTCAGTGATTCGAATTCTGTCCTTAATCTGACTAGAAACCTGGAAATGTTACATGTTTTTATTAAAAATGAGTGAGTAGAATACTTTTTAAAAATGTGTTCCTAATTACCTTTCAGCTTTTCTGGATCTATCTTCATTTAGAACATCAGGAATTCCATTCAAGCCGACAGCTAATAATCATTACTGACTGTAATATGATTTGTTTAGTAGTACAGTATAAGCAAATGGTTACCACAGCATATCCCAGCTCCACCACATGCTGCAATTTTGTTTACAAAGGTACCATGTAGACTAGTCTGAAGCACACAATGCAATGTTATTCTGTAACAGATTGAGATGGATAATGACAGCAGCATTGCAGCATTTAACACACAATGTATTATAGCTGTGTTTAAGATAGTCTTTCCCTTGAAGGTTACGAAATCTAATTGCTGTAAATCCTAAGGTCAGTTAGAGGTTAATTGCAATCGGTGAGGGAAGTTTGCAGATTGGAAGCTGCTTGTTAATTTCTGGCTCCAGGTCAGGAGAAACTAGCAAGAAGTCTATTTTTATATACTTTTGACACTTTGAAATATGACACCTGGTTTATCATAAGACTGGACGTGCCAGGAACAAATTGGAAATAATGTACTTCCCTGCCCCAGACCACTCGCCCGTCCTGATCTCCACCTTGTTGCCATATGGAGTGCCCATCGGAAGGAGGGACAATCGGTAGGAAAATCAAGCAATCCCCATTCTGTCCACATCCAGACACCCGGTTAGGAGCGGCATTGTCGGTTGCGAGTGAGCAGGCCTCCAATCTATCCAGTAGTTGGGAGAAAGTACAGGTCTCAGGGAAATGAAAGGGGGAAAAACAAAGAACATTGACATATTAAATGTCAAAAAGGATGTACTAAAAAGTTGCATATGTCAGGGCTGTGCGCGTGGGTTCACAAGTAAGGGTAGTGACCAGATATAAAGTATTGACCAATTGTTAAGTCTGATAAATACCGGGATTATAAAACTATATGGTGCAAATTGCATTATGATAGCAATATTCTAAGATGTTTCCAAAGTTTTTAGGATAAAAATTACTTTCGACGATAGTAACAGATGAGCGCTTAACACATTCGTATGACATTGGTGATAGAAAGGGATTAGCTAATGCTATTATTACAACAGCAGTTTCATTGAATCATAGAGTGTTATGGCACAGAAGAAGGCCATTTGGCCCATTGTGCCTGGGCCGGTTCTCTGAAAGAGCGTTCCACTTAATCCCATTCCTTTGCCCTTTCTGAATTTTACTTTTTCAAATATTTATCTGCTTCCCTTTTAAAAACTGTTCTGGATTCTACTCCCACCACTGTTTCTAGTAGAGAATCCCACGACCTTACAACCCTCTGTGGAGAAAATATTTTCCTAAACACTTTCTTCCTTATTTTGGGGATGATTCTAAATTTATGCCCTCTAGTTACCGACTCACCGACCGGTGCTAAATCAGCTTTCTCCTATTGAACCATTCCATTTTCTGCCCTATTATTTACTAATCGTTTTCAAATGGATTGGACAGGCATTAATCTCTTTGAACCCTTTTGCTGAGAAATAAACTAAGTGTCTTATCTGCCCAGTTACTGTCCCGTACTTCAGCAAGATTACCGTACTTGGCTGGAGAGTCTAGAACTAAAAGTCATAGTCTCAAGAAAAGGGGTCAGCCATTTAGGACCGAAATGAAGAAAAAAATCTTCATTCAGAGGGTTGTGAATCTTTGGAATTCTCTATCCCAGAGAACTGTGTTGCTCAGTCGTTGAGTATATTCAAGACTGAGATCGATGGATATTTGGACACTAAGGGAATCAAGGGATATGGGATCAGGGCGGGAAATTGGAGTTGAGGTAGAAGATCAGCCATGATCTTACTGAATGGCGGAGCAGGCTCGAGGGGCCCTATGGCCTACTCCTGCTGCTATTTCTTATGTCCTTATGTCCCTTTAATGTTTATCTGTGGGTTTCACTGAGTTCCTTCAGTCCAGTTATTGCCTTGTCTGCATTCTGGCATGGGCTATTACCGTGTCACTTTGAACCCCGAGACGCGTGAATTCCACTAAATCTAATATTTTACAAGAGAATTATCCCTAGTTCTGGCTCTAGGCTATAGGACTTGTGCCTACTACTCCATAGCAAGGGACATCCAATATATGTACACTGTATATTAAAAAAACACCTTCTCAATTTAACCTAAGGATTATTATATTCTAATTATCACTTAGAAAGGAAAAGGAACATAAATGCATCATTTTCTCAACACGTACTTTCCTATTTAGAGTCTAGATCGGATTGAATTTTATGTTAGTCCTCCAGTTTTAAACGCATCTTTTTTTCTGTCGATTATTCGCCCAACGAATTTTTCATTTGTTTCTTCCTTTCTCTTTCCATTATACTGTATGTACTTTTGTTATCCCTCCCCCCTTCCAACCTCCCAACTAGCAACACTCTGAGCATGAGTATAGATATTGGGACGGATCAATAGCACATTCCGCAAACCCAACTCCCCATAACATTCATCAGCCAACACGCCATATACTTTTGTTGCCCCAAAGTAATTTGTACTATTTTTAACTTAAGATAAGAGTATGATGGATGATAAGCGTGTGGGGTTTACAGTGGTCGAAGGGCTACAAAAGGAACTTATCATGACTTTCCCCATTGATTTCTGATTTTCAGAACTAAGCGAGTCTATGTTTCACATGGAACTCTTAATTGTTTACTTCGAAAAAGATCAATCGGTACATGCAGAGCATGCAAGTATAATCCCATAACGTGTTTTATATAAATAATAATGCACTTATAAAGCGACTTATCACAGCGAGAATCATCCAAAGCCCTTCACCCAATGAATTAGAGTGGTAACTGCACTCCAAAATAATTCATTATGTGAAATGTACTGTCATCACGTATTTCGTTGTGGGATGGCTTGCAACGCCCGGAATAAAGTATGTTTAAAGGTATTTTCTACTTTATTAAAAGATTTTACAGACTCTGATAGGTTAGTTTTGAGCAGCTTGCCAAATTTCCGGTGAACTAGCAGCAGCCTAACATTCAGTCTTCTTTACTCAGTGTCTCAACCAATGAAAATATCTGTTAAAAGCGAACGGAGCTGCAAATCGTAAATCTATTCTCTACCCTATCTGGGCCATTACACTCGACCCTGGAAAATGAGTGCATTTGTTACCCAGATTAGACGTCCTTATACTGTAGACGTCTCCCTGTGTGCAAATAGTACCCCTTTTTTGTAGCCTATCCGAGGTTTACTATAAAATCACAGCAAATTATAAATACATACAAGAATGTGCAAGAAGGCAAAGGCCACTAACATTCGGCTGCCACTTGTTGATTGTTCTGGGATAACCTGATTGCTCTGGTCACTAAATGTAGCGACATGGTAAATACGATCATGACGAATTATTCCGCTCGCCCTTTCTAGCCATTTAGTTCCCTTTGAAGATCTTTTAAGATTTCGCTAGAAATACCAACCGACAATGGAGACCTTTGCGAACGTATTTGCGATGTCGCCACACATAGCGACCACAGCAATTGCCTCCACCCCCTCCTGGTAAGGAAAGGGTTGATTCATTTAAAAAGGGTTGATTTGGAAAACAACAGGGAAAGATTTCCCTTGTGGGCGAGGGATACCGTTTTAGCCGTTTGAGATTTCGCTACAACTAGCTCACAGGCAGAATCCCCTCCCTCACAAATGTGATGTTTTTTTTAAAAAATGTTATTGATTTGTGGGCTTGCAAGGCCGCGTTTAATGTCCATCCATAGTTGCCCTGAGAAGGTAGCGGTGGGCATTCTTCTTGTCACTATTTACTTTAGGTTGAGTTGTCATGGTTACCATTTATCTCTTCCAGGTACTATAGACTGTGTGTCCATCCACATTATTAATCCCAAATATAGTCATACATTTGATGATATTTTAAAACAGTATATTTCTGTGAAAGGTGCTTCGAAAACATAACAAACGGGGCTTCAGAGGGGCCTTAAAATAGTCCGCAATACCGATGACCAAATATTAGGACGATTTAAAGAGTGTCCGCGCCTTTCTTTGAAACGTATATCTAAGTATATATTTCTGATTTTAATGGCTCTTTTTTTTGTGCTCATTCGGTGAATGTTGTTGGAATCAGAGATAAAATGAGCTAACCTGGCAAAGCTGAGTAAACTAGCAGAGATCCGGAATGCTTCCTGTTCATTTACAAAGCTCAAAAAACTCCTCCAAGTCCGTTTCTAAGCACCCCACCCCTCCTCAATCCCCCGTGCAGTCATCGTTACTCCGTTTCTAAACACAAACAGAAGACGCATCAGAAAATTAGAAATTAATGCTTGGTCGTTAAATTTCCAGTTGATTATTTCTAACAGTTCAGAGTTTATTCCCCTATCTTTTCCATTTTCTTAACACAGATAACAAAATAGAACCGCATTGTGTTGCCCACGGATTCACTTTCTCGCTTTATTTCAAATCACTCATGGAATCTTTACATGGAATCTTACAGCGCAGACGGAGGCCATTCCGCCCATCGTGCTCACTCGTGTCCCTCCGGCAATTTTTGCAGCTTACAGCTGGTTAGACGTCTGGAGAGAGCTACCGGGCCACTTTGAATGAATGAAAATACACGTAGTGTTTTTTTTTAGAAGCGGGTGAGCCGATGGGTTTGATTTAAAAAGAACGGTGAAAATGTGCAATAAAATGTGTAGGATTTAAAACTGCAGTAATGTTCCCGCACTGTCAGTCATCATTCCGCAGACAAATTGAAACCCCCCGGTTTGTTATGATTTCGAAGTTAGAATTGATCAAGTACGTTTTACGCTCCGAAAAGCTATATTTCAACTGGGGACTCCGGGAAATTCAAATCACCCTCCAGTTCCCAAAAGCGTGTAACCAAATGTAAAGACACATCCACAGATGGATTATAAAATAACAACGTAAAGAGCGAGAGTGCTGAGAAAAGGGATGAAACAAAATACAGAATATATTTAATTAAAGAAATCAAAAACAGGCACAAAAAATGAAAATGGTTCCGTGCAATCTGTCATTCATTAGACTGAGCTTTAGTGAATTTCCGACAGGCGACTATTTCGGTGAAGGGAATAAACCCCCATCATGAATTTTCTATTCTATCCATTCCCGTTGTATTCAACCCTATGAATAATTACAGTTACCTATCAAGGTAATAAGTTTATTCATCCAAGTGACATGTTTATGTTAACCCTGTTCACAACTCAACAATACGCGGCGTGATTCGATTACTGGCGTGATCTATGACACAGCACCAAGTTAAATTTAGGAAATGTTCACAATTTTTGGAGAAATTGCCATTATAATTTTAATGCAACCGGGAATTATTAATATTTATTAGTAACGCGTCAATAAGTTCCAAAAGTTCTTTCCGACCGACTGCAAGAACATGTTGTCAACTCTCTTCGCCCCTCCTTCCTAAATATATATATATCTGTTTGTAGAGGTGGGGATTCGGGACTTTAACGGGAATGATAGTAAACAATCGCCCGTTTGGAGTTTGAATTTTTTATTTTAAAATAATGCTTCTCTTGAAGCTGTGAACTGGACGAACAAAATGTACACAGGGAAGGAAACACCAAACGCTCAAATGAATTATTTCTGTTCTGGATTAGTCTGGAGGGTGACCAGTAACGAGATTCGTTAATATTTGATACCGGGATGCCTCGTGGTGAGTAAAACAAAGATCAATTTAAGTTTTTCTATATTTAATGCATTAAAATAACGAAAGTAGTTTATCGCCTTGTAAGTCGAACGCTGCCCATGCGTTGAGCTGGTGTACGATAATTGTTCTGCACCAAAAGTACAATTTTGTTTCTTGGTAGAGCTCGCTGGTCCTTCGAGCTCGGCCGTAGCTTCATAATATCCCACAGGTTTTATGTTTTTATGGTCCTTACACTGGACAAAGTGAATAAAAGAAAAGATTAATGGACGCGAGTCCATTCATAACAATCTTCCCATGAACAGATAGTGCGTCTCCAGACCATCCTTTCGGCGTGATTTATGGCGATCATGAAAGTCCAATACAATTGTTTTGTACATATTTCCAAAACCACAGCGTGGAACCGGTGTGCGCCATTGAATGCGTTAACATCGTCCATCTCGACTCATGCATTTCGGGCCTTTTTTATTTGCACTTATTTAAAAAAAACAGAGCTAGTGTTTGACTATTAAATGCGCTTTATGCAATGTGAGTAAGTACTAAACAGTTGTTCTGCTACACACAAATCAATCATAAATAGCGCGACATAAATAAAGTGTGCATTTTACTTACACCCTAATTGCATTGCCATTTAAGTGCCTTTTAACGCATACACAGGCGTCATATCCAAATGCATTAAAATGAATATGATTCCATTTTTAAAAAAAACAATAACTGTAAAAGCCATATTGTAAAATGAAAAGCAATACAGCATATTTTCGGAATAGATATAGAGCAACTGAAGATTTAAAAAGCCTGCAGTTAATAGTTTGTCACCTTTGTGTTATTGTAACTTGGCCTATCATTGTACATTTTAGAAAACTGTTTGTGTTTGTGTGTAGAGGGGGAAATCAGGTAAAGTGTGTGAAACAAATCTGACACCCTTGACTTTAATGATGGAGCCCCCATAATTCCAACAACACCCTCTTAATTAATATTACATTATCCAAGCATTTCTTTAATAGATAATTGTTTTATATATATATATATATCCTTACCTGCTATTGCATTTATACGTATACCATTCCGTGAAATTCAGCTATGCTCAGCACTATCCTAAAACGAAACATATTCTTACTGGGGGAAGGGAAGCATTTCTTTTGTTTCCCTTACTTGTTTATTTTAGGATGTATTAGGATGTGGTCCGCCTGCGAGGTATTGCATCATGGAAAAGACAGCTTGTGTCTCGATTTCTCCATTTAAAGACAAAAGCTGGGTGTCTGCACTAACAGTCTGGGGTAGGAGCACTGTGAAGCGAGTGGAGGCTTTAATCTAAACAAGATATTGTTGATGGCGAGCGGATGGGGATTATCAAGCTGTCTTCTGCCGGAGTCTCAGTAGCATCCAAGCATTTGGCAGTGGCGCCGTGTTGTGTGACAGGTGTAGCGTTTCTCTTTGTTTTTTTTTCAGCACTTTTATCCAGGTAAAGCATGCATAAATGCAAATGCCGTAGGGAACGCTGACAATATGAGGAATCCGCGTTATTCAGTTAAGGGATGATTTGCCGCATCTCCCAGCGTTGGAAGAGAAATCAAGCAGAAACGCCATTAACGGTATCACGTGCAATTGTGCTTTTATTGACATTTTTTTGAATATGTGTTTATTGTTTAGTTGCTTGACAATATAGAACACATTGTGCACAAATACAATAGAATGTAATATTAGGAAATGGCAAATGGTAGCAATAGGATTGAAAGGCTTATTAAAACAGTGTAAATGCCTAGAACACGATTAAAACAACTGAAATAATTTGAGCATGTTTGTCATTGTCATAATATTATTTAGTGATTGGCTCTGTTAGTGGGTGGGCATTAGGTAGATAGAGTAAACACGTCCGTCAATCATTTTTGGGCTCAAAGGTTAACATTCAGACCAGGTAATTTTAAAATGCCGTCTAATTATATATTGTATTGGGTAATAAATGCCGAATGCAGGATTATCCACCACGCATGTAACATTAAGGGAAATGGTTTGAAATTGAAACGAACTTGCATTTTTATTGCTCCTGGTCAGGTCTCTCAGAAATGTTTCACATTTAAAAGTGACCTTTTCTTGCGTGAGACCACTGCAAGATGCAATTATTATTATTGTTGTTTTACTACTGCAAAACCAGGAAGTGCGCCTTACCGCACATATATATCTACACGCACATACATATATATCTACATATACGTGCGCACATATATAAATATCTATATACACACACATATATATCTACATACATATATATATCTACATGGTACTATTTTGAGGGGGCGGGGGTTGCCAGAGCAGTGGGACCTGGGGTTGCATAGTCACAAATCTGTGAAGGTGGCAGGGCAAGTTGATAAGGCGGTTAAGAAAGCGTTTGGGATACTTGGTTTTGTCAATGGGGCATTAAACAAGGAAGTCATGCTAAACGTTTACAAATCACTGGTTAGGCCTCAGCAGGGGTATTGTGTACAGTTCTGGGCACCACACTTTAGGAAGGATGTCAAGGCCTTGGAGAGGGTACAGAGGAGGTTTATTGGGATGATACCAGGGCTAAGGGACTTCAGTTGTGTGGAGAGATTGGAGAAGCTGGGTTTATTTTACGAGCAGAGAAGGTTAAGAGGAGACCTAATAGAGGTATTCAAAATTATGAGAGGTTTTGATAGAGCAAGTAGGGAGAAACTGTTTCCTCTGGCAAGTGGGTCAGTAGCCAGAGATCATAGATTTAAAATGATTGGCAAAAGAACTAGAGGGAAAATGAGGAGAGCTTTTTTCACACAGAGTGTTGTTAAGATCCCATTTCTGACATTCAGTCCTTTACATATATGGAACAATGTTTTCGACTAGCATAGATGCATTTAAGGGAAAGCTAGATAAACACATGAGGGAGAAAGGAATAGAAGGATATGTTGATGGGGTGGATGAAGAAGGATGGGAGGATGCTGGTATGGAGCATCAACACGGCATAGACCTGTTGGGCCTAATGGCCTGTTTCTGTGCTGTACATTCAATGTAATTCTATGTAATACACACACATATACATGCACACATGTATATCTACATACACACATACATATATCTATCTACAGACATAGATACACATGTATCTACATACACATGTGCATATATTTACACACATACATATATATATTTACACACATATATATCTCTACATACATACACATATGTATATCTACATACACTCACAGGTATATATATCTACACACACACATATATATATATATATATATATCTGCACACAGATACATATACCTATCTACACACATAGATACATATGTATCTACATACACATGTACATTTATTTACACACATATATGCACATATATATATATATATATATATATATATATATCTACATACATACACATGTGTATATCTGCATACACTCACAGATGTATATATCTACACACATAGATACATATGTATCTACATACATATATATGTATACATACACATATATATCTATATATATTTACACACACACATATATCTCTACATACATACACATATATATATCTACATACACTCACAGGTATATATATATATCTGTACACACATATCTACACATGCATAGATGTATATGTATATTTATATACACGTATATATATACCTACACACATATATATCTACATGCACATATATATACATATCTACACATATATATATAGAAATCTACAAACACATATATGTATATATGTCAACACACACACACATATATCTACATCCACACACACATATATATATATCTACACACACATATATCTACATACACATATATATTTACATACAAACATTTTTATATATCTGCATACATATATGGATATATCGTGTGTAAACGGAAATCTTTGTGTGTGTATACTCACGGTATAAACACACATATTTGGAGGCCGCTCGATAGACTTGTTGCTGCTGCAAGGATCTGTTGGTGAGCGCGCTATTTATAAACCCACGGGTAATGAATGTTTAATAATTAAAAGGAAGAGGATAAATCAGAATCAGCTTCGAGATATATAGAGGGGGCAGGGAAAAAACCGAAGTTAGATGTTCTCAGTTGTTACAAATCCAGATTTGCATGAATTCGGGAACTAAATGTACACAGGCTCAATTTAGAAATGATAAAAGGAAAAAAAATACTTTTCGCCGTTTAGATTTTGACAGCCATTCTTATTCGCATGACAAAGAAAAACGTCAGAAAGTTTTCCCAACAGCCATTTTCCCAGCGAAAACTGCCCTGTGATTTATTACACGCTGGCTGTTACGAGGCAAGGCGAACACTTGTTTATACTGTTAGGAGGGAGAGAAGGAAAATCTTTTAAAGGCCCCGGATGCTCAAGTATCCGTAGAATAAACAATCAGTATTTTAAACATCTTCAGTCATGTTGTTTGGAATCATGAGTTCAAGGGGAAGGGGGACTAGCAAATGTATTTAAAGGGATGGCCTCCTTTTGGCTTTCAGAGACCCCTTTAACACCATTAAGGCTGAATCAGTCTTACTCTTTGCGGTGATATACGCACATGTTTCATGTAACCACATCGGAGATCTGTGTCACCTTGGAAACGGTGCTTTACTGTCCTTATTGTGAATTGCAGCAATGATAATCTACTCGTCTTGCTTATTTTAATAGATATAGATCCACATTTTACATTGTAAATTGTTATATTTACCGTGTCCTTCCTTATTCAGCATCATGAAAGGAGGCTGGTAATCATTTGGTTCTAACAAACACGACGAACTCTTGTGGAATTGTAAACACTGTACGTATATATGTATGTAGATATATATGTAGATTATATATACACACATATATATGTGTGTGTGTGTATGTAGATATATATGAGTGTGTGCACCTGGATGTGCACCTGAAGAGCCGTGACCTGCAGGGCTACGGACCAAATGCGGGAAAGTGGGATTAGGCTGGGTGGCTCATTTCTCAGCCGGCGCGGACACGATGGGCTGAATGGCCTCCTTCTGTGCCGTAAATTTCCTATGATTCTATGTGTGTATGTAGATATATACGTGTGTAGGTAGATATACATGTATGTGTGTGTATGTATGTAAATATATATATGGGCTGCGGCGCACTTTCCGGTTTTATTATAGTCAACCCCCAGGTCGAAACGGAAAAGAATTAAACTGAACCCAACAGTCCATCTTCCTGTCCCCGACTTTTTAGGCTGACAAATATGTTTCACATTTAAATATGCCAGAGACAGGGAGCGCGTTGTTTTGAGTCTGCGGGAAGCTCAGCAGTTCAGGTAATGTACAATACTTTAACAGATTCAAAGTAGGCCTCTGAAAACCCATTACAATGGCTACAGTAAACACACGGAGTTTCCTGTTCTCTGGTGGCGGTTTCACCACTAACTTTCTATTCAAAGTAGGTATATATTTAGCAGGCTGCCTAGACACGCTTGGCGATTATGTTATCTGAAAGCGCTCTATCTCTTTTTTTTTGAAGGGGAGGTTTATAGGTCGCTTACTGCTCTCTCTCGCTCTCTCTCCAAACCCCATCTCTTCCCATTGTCTAGAGGGACTCGCCAATCTACCACCATTCGGCGGCTGCTCTAGTTGCTCCAGAACGGAAAATCAGCCCCGATAGTGTCAGATCCTATCGGCCGACACCGCCAGCCCTGATGCTGTAGGAATTTTAATTGAAATAGATGACTGCCTTTCACGTGATAAGGTATTAATAAACCACAGATAATTGACTTTAAAAGACAAGCGCAGGCAATAGAGATTTTACAATATTGATATACTTCCTTTTAGTTGTGACACTGATTGAAGAAATATAACGCAATTATTTATATCAGAAAAGTTCTATTTAATATAGATCGATTTCACATACAGTAGAGTATTAGAACCGACGCATAAATTGTATTCAGTTACTAGATTACTAAAGTAACTCTTAATTTTTACAATTTATAATTTGACAATCATCAAATCGATTACCCTATTAAATGTCAATTTAAACGGAGGCCTGAGAAACAGGTAGGGGAGGGTGCAATGTAATCTATTGCTTGTGAAAATCGTTACCCCAAGAAGAGTTCCTACTTACATCAGACATGCTTGTATTTTTGCACCTAACATGAATTTATGAAACGGAGGAGAACGAGTATTTTAAAAGAAAATCTGCAATGTGTTGGTGGAAATTAGTGCAAGCCAAATGTTAAAAAAGATATCAGGAAGAATCTTCATACTAATTGATAAATGTTGGAAGTATTCCACCCTGTGTATTAGGGACGATTCGTAAATTAGAATAATCTGCCACACGAGGTAGACGAGACAAAAGCCTCGCGTCGTTCAAAATACAGTTGGATGCTGCAATAGGAGAGTTACCGTTCTGGCTATATGGCAGCCAGCGTGGATGAATAAAAGACTTTCATTTAGTGCCTTATCACGACTCTTTGAAACACCGCAGAGCGATGGGCCGAATAGTTGCTGACCTAAGTTATGTTCTAAGTGAAGTGGTCAGACAGAACCATTTACTCCCCTTTTTTTCTCAGTTTTAAAACAAAAACTACACGCATGTCCAAATTTGAAATTGCAATTTATTTGTGGTCCTGTATAAGTAAGTATCGGGGAACGGTTTATGACAGATGCTCAGTCCCGGAAGCACAGATTTCCCATTTATTCCCAATATACGGAGGAGTTGTATGTTCGATGGGCGTCAGGTAATGAGTCATTTACTAAATTACTAAAGACATTTTTAATAACTTTTAAAATTTGTAGTCTGACAGATATTGGCAACCATCAATTCGATGACCCAATTAAATGGAGTCCTGAGAAACAGACACGGCGGATGCAATGTAATTTATTGCATCAGTTCCAATGCAGCTTGTGAAAAGTAACAAGATAGGCGTGCATCCATCCGAATTCCTCTCCTTAAACAGTCAGAATTAAATCGTATTTCATAATCTTACATCAGATAGAACATCTAACTGGATTGAATTGCATTCAAATTATTGCTTTTCACTATTTAATTTATAAGCAAGTGATGGAAAGACTATGTAATAACATGAATTCCGCTCAGATGTCCGGCCATATACTTTGTCATTTTTTTAAAGTAGATGATGAAAAATTGTAAGGCGGGTGAAATAGTTTTTCATCACATCTTCAAAAGATATGACAAAGAAATGCAGCGATATCCATCAGATATCTCCGCCCCTTCCATTACTCGCATATCAGTTAAATATCGCTTCTTTGAGTATTCTACCAACACTGCAACGCTTTATAAAGTGCTGCTATTGTAAACGAAGTGAATTAGCTCCATTGGTACATCGTCGACATTTACCGTCCTTGAATTCAATTAAACATTAACTTTAAAATAAATGGACCGCGAGGCGAGTTCAGGCTCGCACCGTCTTTGCTGGTTCCTGCCCAAGACATGAAGTTTTAGCTCCCAGCTCCGCTGAAGAATCACTTCTACCAGGATTGTCGGAAGGGGTCTCTCCCCCCACCCGCCCCGGTTTCCCCCTCCCCACTCCTGTCCATTCTGTCCGGCTAAAGACACGCTGGTTCGTTCCAGCTGACCAGTGTAGATGATCAGACCCTTTCTCGTTCGCTGGTCGAACTTAGAGTGAAGAAAAAGTGGGGAGAGCTGGCACAATGTGAGAGCAAAATAGTTAATTACTCACTCCCGATACCTGTACAGTTTGCGGTTTGGCACAAGGCAGGCGCTTGAGTTAATATCGACTTATGATTCCAACATCTCAATTTATATGTAAATCACGCGCATTTGAGGAAAAAAATTAAACGAATGAAACACTAACAATGCTGAGTTATTAATAACCAGGCTGGTTCAGAGGTGCGACGAAAAATAATGGAATAGATTTGGTTATTGGTGGAAATAGAAAGTAATGATTAAGCTATTGATTAAATAGTATTATTAATTGAGGTCCCCCAAATTACTTGTCCTTTAAACTGTCAATTTCTATCATTTCACTTTCTCCTCCTTTTATTGAAATCTGCAAGAGAATCCAATTTACTTTTCTTTGGTTTGAATCCTCCCTAATTATTTGATCCCCAATGCTTTAGAAATGGCTAGAAGTGTTAATGAACTGATGGGTTCACTGACAGGCCCCGCTTCTCGATCTGGCACAGCACTCGATTATAGCGTAGCTGATAGTTTGAATTGAGAAATAATTACTTGTGCAGCGTTAGCTGATCTTGAGAGAAACCCCTTAACAAATAATTGTAATTGGACTGGGCAGTTGAACAATGTTTAATGAAATAATCTACTAGTTTTCAGTGATGTGTTTTCTAAAACTTACGCTTTCAGTTTTAGCCTCGATGCACAGAACGGGTCGGTTTAGAATCGAAAAACGCATCGATCAGATTGCTTGCAGCAGCGATTACGCGAAGAGAAAATCGCATCGCCGAATAAATCCGCATTTAAGTTTTATTTCAGAACACAAAAGCTCCGCTTCGCGAAATATCTCTTCGTATCGCCACCCGATCAGTGCAGTGATCTACATCTGATTCAGCTCACTTTAAACTCAAAGAGGCTGAGATTTGAATGCAAAGCGGAAACCGTAGATGTGTATGTAGATTTGTTATGGATCTTCACTGAGGCGCGGAGCAAACCAAACATCAACACTTCAAAACCAAACGATTGTTGCAGTGCTCCACAGACCTGCATGGTTTGCCAGAACGTATCTTCCCTCTGTTTTTTTTTTAAATGCTATTTTAATTTAGATATGTATGTCTTCTATTGGTCTTTTATAATAGGACATTAAAGTACAATTGCAGGGGCAGAAAAACATCAGTGGTACACCTCGTGGCAGCAATATTATTTGTAATTAATAGTTCAAATTGTTTTTTGGTGAAGAGGCCGACAGTTCATGACACCGCCATGGTTTAAACAAACGAGGCGAATCGAGCAGTTGTTGGTTAGATAACACTAATCTCGAGTTTTAAAAGACAGTAGATTGCAGGAATGTAAACACTTCAATGTGCTAGGATGATGACTATTATGAATGAAGTGGACCGAGTGGTTTATATTGTGGGTGTTTTACGTGACATTTCCTTTGTCTTATTTGAAAAACGAATTTTTTTTATTAGAACTATGGTAGGCAAACAGTTGATTGTAATTATATTTAAACAGTGATATTTCCCCATATCTTCCTTTTTTTTATGAAGCTCTACCAATCCCAATAAATCCACTTTTGTTGGCATCGGCGACCGTTGCCTGTTAAAACCCCCAGATATCGAAGAAAACGCGTATAAGCTGCAAAACGGGTCAGTAACTATTTATCGCCGCGATATCCCCGATTTTCTCTCCCCCGCACCCCCCTCCCCCGCAACAGGCTGAATGCGGTGTGAGGACATTGCATTTCTATAGCAAAGCTGCATTTTTAAATCTGCACACAATACAATAGACCTCGTAATTAATTTCACAATTATTTTGAAACACCTGAATATCCCTCGAGTATCCCACTCGCCGCAGCACGTTTCATGTGTTTTAAACAATCCTAGAAATTTTAGTGGGTGACTTGTGAGACTGCATTCTGCCAACTCCGTCCGTGCCTCTTTCAATTCAATTCCGTAGATTAAGCAGTAGAGCGGATTCCTTCTTTGCGGTATGATTGTAAGGAGAAACACTGATACGCCGAAACCATAAGTGGAAAATTAATATCGGAGCGGGCTAATTTTCCGAAAGTCTCCAAGCAAGTTATTTTTATTATTATATGCGGGCACGTCGCAGTTTTACAGTTTGAGATTTTTTGCTAAATTTCCCAAAGCTTTAGGCGGTTCAACTGCATTAAAGTCTTGTGTACACGTTTATTGTATCACTGTCCAGTTGCACTCTACGTAGTTATGAACTGCTTAACCCGCAAGAGGCCTAGAGATCAATGACAAACACCTATTGGGGCGGAAATAGGTTTACATCAGTGATAAATTCCTTATGGCTGCTTATTCTTAGATTTCAAAAAGTATTTTTAAATTTACAAAAGAAACACACTGACGGACAATGGAAAATACAGCACCGCCTCAGTTCATTTTCAATGCATGGCATCTGATATAACCCAACCTTGATATGTTAAATATAGGAGTAAATTGATTTATATATTGTGCTTTATACTGGCAGCTACAAGCTATTTATTATTATTATGATTCATAATGATAGCTACATGGTATTTTGTTAATATTATGATTCATAATGATAGCTACTTGGTATTTTATTATTACATTTTATGCTAAAGGTACAAGGTATTTTATTATTGGAGAAACTGTAATCTAGCAAATGGGGAGGGAGTGATATGACGGTAGATGGGCCTGTTCACAGCCACTTTTATCTCTAGATATATATAAAATAAAATTGCAGATCTAACAAATGGACGTTTTCTCCACGATTAAATTACACATGAGAAATTAAGTGTAAGAAAGGCACCCATAGATTGCCCCTTTACACCTTCGATTATTTTTTCTATAAGCATTAATCATAAAAATGTCCCTGTGTTCGTGTGACTATTAATACTAAGTGTTCACGATCAAGAGTTATTTTGCACTTTATTCAAATAATGGCTTCTAGTGACTGTTTTGTACGCAATGAATGCTATTTAGACAATAATAGGAATGAGGTACAGTTTAAAAGATAAAAATATGAATGAATGGCTATCAGCTGGGGGCAGAAGTACAAACGTAAAAGAAACGGTTTGGATTTGCTTAAATGCATATTAGTTTTTTTTATATAGTAAAGATCAATATTTCTTTAAATGATAGCAAAGCAAAGACTAAGAGATGTAATTTCGAATTGCATTTTTGCATTATTGCATCCTGAATAAACTATCCCCATTCCTACTGCTGGCTGGGGCGCGCGACCTACTTTCGCCCAGGGATCGTCTGGAGACGGCGAAGCGCGTGAAACGCTGGGTTAGCCAATCAGCGGCCGGGAAACGACAGGGCGCGCTTTCCTCCCCGCCCCCCTCCCCCCCCCCAATCTTCGGCGCGAGTGAGCGAACGACGTCCCCAGGCTCTGCCCCGCCCCATCCATTGTGACGTCACCCGCTTCCCGGGGTGGCCGAGCAGTAACAAAACTGGACTCGGCAATTCTGCACAGTGTGCAACCCATTGGCTGCAGCAAAAAAAATCCCACCTAATCCACTGTAGTTGCAATGTAAATTTTACGAAAGAGAGTGGGGAAAAAAAATCGTGCAATTAAGGGGGAGTTTGAGATCTTTTGTTTTCGATTGCAATTTAGGAGAGAAAGCGTGCTGGATTTTTTTTTTAGAAAGAGATAAACTGGCGGATTTATAATTAATCTCCTCGCATCTTGCCCGATGATGCTTCCAAGTCCGGTCACATCGACGCCATTCTCGGTCAAAGACATTCTGAATCTGGAGCAGCAATCGCACCACCAAGTGGCCCATCATTTGCAGCAGGATTTACCGTCTCAGTTCCAGCCGCCGCCGTCTTGCATGCACGCCGCGGGAGAAACTTCCAGCTTCTCGGATGGGGAGGAGAAAATCCCCTTTCTGAACTCTCTGTCAGTGCAAGACAGTCAAAGGGACGTGAGCCTTTCTCCCGAGCTTTACGTTCACGCAGCACTGAGGGGTCCGTGTGAAACCAAATTAGAAGGCGAGATCCTACGGGATGAGGACAAGAGTAAGTACCATTATATATTTTTCAATTGATTCAAAAGAAGTAAAGCGATTAATTAGACCGTGCAAAAAATATTATAAACCCCTGGTTGCATTAAACTTAAAAAATCCAATATTTAAATGTAACTATTTTAAAATATAGTTTAAAAAAGTTTTTGCAAAGGCGCCGTTGTCTCTTTTGTTACTCAGCTCGAACGTAAAAGCTTTTAATTTTGTTTTCGCATGAATAGGATTCATACAGTTCTCACCGAGCAGATCTACACGTTTCCCCCACCTCTTCCCCAAAATAATTCCTTGACAATTGAAAGCAAAATTACAGCGAACTTACTTATTTTCGAGGAGCCCAAGGATAAGGTGCATTCTTAAGACTGACGCAAGATTTCAAGAATCTTTTTTAAAAAAATGCTTTATATTGATCGATTCTCATACATAGAACACGGGCTCCCCATGTCCATTCAAAGACACGAATATAATTACACAACCCCTGGAAATTTCCTGCAATTACAACCCGGGCCCTAGAACCAATTTTTAGGGGTGTAAATCGTGTTCGCTTCCTTTACTGTAATGCCCATGTATAGATTTTTTTTGCAAGTTCATGCCAGCATTTAAAATATTCAAACTAGCTCCATAAAGTATGTATCCCATTTTGGGCCTATATATAGGGTGGCCACTGACAACAATTATAGAAAAAGTTATTAATTCAGGTATTTTTAAAAAAGTATTTACTTAATACTGTACATTGGAACAAACAGGCCGTGTCAGACATTGTGGTGAGATAACTCAGCGTGAGAATTGGAAAAATGTGGCATTTTATTGGGATTCTCTCGTTTACAAACGGTTGCACTCACATTTTAAACGATAGATCTTGGCCACAGATACTAACATGTATAATTTTTTTAAAGCACTGTGGGTTAATGCGCAGAATGATTTTATTTCATTTTAAGTAAATTAAGTGAACGTCTCCATGCTATTATGGGATTAAAAGGCACAATTAAACGGACGACGTGATATTTTAGCCTTCGATTGAAATTAATTCAATAAAACAACGCTGCACTGAGATGTCACTTGGTGGAATGTGGATGAATTTCCTGAATGCCAAATAAAGTTGCAATCTCCTCTCGAAATCTGCGTGATTTGAAGTAGATTAAAATCACTCTCGCCAAATAATCCCGGATTCAATAATTACTCGAGCTCACAAATATATTCCCGGGACCCGAAATATTATTCTTTAATTCATTAGATTTTTTTTTTAAAACACGGGGTTCTCCGGCTGTTGCTGGAGATTACGCTCCCCACAGCGGGGCATAAGGCGATCGTGCTATTAATGGTTCGCTCATGTTTCTGCAGAAAACTGCACTTTGAAAAAGTCCCCAGAAAGCGAGGACAATAAGAGGGAAGATGCAGAGCGGCCAAAGCAGAGGCAGAGAAGGAAACCTCGCGTGCTTTTCTCGCAGGCCCAGGTGTTTGAACTGGAGAGAAGGTTTAAGCAGCAGAGATACTTGTCCGCCCCCGAGAGGGAACATCTGGCCAACACTCTCAAACTGACCTCCACCCAAGTCAAGATCTGGTTCCAGAACAGGCGTTACAAGTGCAAAAGGCAGCGGCAGGACAAATCCTTGGAGATCGCAGGCCACCATCATCCTCCTCCCCCCAGACGCGTGGCGGTCCCCGTGCTGGTCCGGGACGGCAAGCCGTGCATAGCAGGATCCCAAAGTTACAGCAGCCCTTACAGTGTCGGGGCCAACGCTTATGCTTACAATGGCTACCCCGCCTCGTACGGCAGCTACGGCGGCAACCCGGCCTACAACGCAAACTACAGCTGCACTTACACCAGTATCCCGTCGCTGCAGCCTTCCTCGGCGCCTAATACCTTCATGAACGTGGACCTCAGTAATGTTAACAGCGCGATGCAGACGCAGTCTCACCAAGGAGCCGCCGTGCCTGCATGCCAAGGGACACTACAGGGCATCAGGGCCTGGTAAGGTGACTTGTGAGACGAGACACTTTTGGATGTATTCAATTGCTCTGAACTTTTTTTCATGTAGATCATTTGAAAAATTAAAGGGAGATTAAAAAAAAGACCAACATTATGGTTACATTTCAAGAATCCCGTCTGGAAAAAAACCCGTAATGATTGCCGTCCGGTGGGATGCTAGCCGCCAAATATTATCATCGTTCTCTGTGTGTATATTGTATATTATTTTCTAACCCATGTAATTTCATCCTATGTGGTTTGATTGTATGTTAGGCTTCGACGAGGAAACGAGCACACGAATCATCTGCCATATGCTGTCCTCCAGAACTATGTCAACCAACACTAGACTCAAAAGGGATAAATGAAGAGAATTTAACAATGGAGATAGAGAAAAGGGGAAGATACAGCCACACCTCGACCTTGTGTGGGCTTTTTGAAAGTGTTTTAACAGTTTTTTTTCTCCCCCTCACTATCCGGTATTTCTCACTTCTCCAAGAATGGAGAGAGAGAGAGATGTCATATTACTGGTTGGAGAAAAGGCGCTAAAAATTCTCGGAGATGTGGGCCGGCAGTTATCGCCCATCCCTAGTTACCCTGAGAAGGTGATGGGCCTTCTTCTCGAACTGAAGCAGTTTGATACAATTGAGTGGCTTGCTAGGCAGCTTCAAAGGACAGTTAAAAGTCAACCATGTTGGTGTCACATATAGGCCTGACGGTAGGTCTCCTTCCCTAAAGGACATAAGTGAACCAGCTGGGTTTTTAATAAAATCATAATCCAACAGCTTTATGTGTCACTTTTACTGACACCAGCTTTTTATTTATTTCCAGATTTTGTAAACTGAATTCAAATTCTCAAACTACCATGGTGGGATTTAAACTCGTTAGTTCTACTGGATTAACCAGTCCAAATAGCATAACCGCCACACTACCATACCCTAATGCTGCGCTGTGGTAGTTTAACTGACCCTTCCACTCCGGAACTCGGTCGTTGGGATCACAATTGAAATTCAGGGATTTGCCTTATTCCGCGAGGGTGAAATCAGGGACGCCACAAAACCTCAGCGTGTTTCTGAACTCGTGCAGTGTTTTCGATGTCCGCGCGGTTAAAGGGAAAGGGTTGTGCACACTTTAAATATCTGAGAATGCCACTAAAGCAAAAGAACGCGTTAAATCAGTAGCTGCGAGCGAGAGTCCCTTTAAGGTGGGGCAGAAAAAAATAGTAATACGTATGCTTTTTTTTGGCCAAAAAATGTCATACATTCTACCGAATGATCCTCAGAAGCCTCACTCTAAATTGTACTTAAGTTGTGAGTGTATAGGTTTAAATGACATGTATAAAGTTATGTATATAGCAAAGCCTATGTCAGTGAAGGATACCCCAGCTTGTATAAAACACTCTGCTATACAAAGAACTGCTGGAATACACTAAGTGGAGTTTAAAAAATAAATGTTGAGGTGCAATATGTTCATAACTGAGTACTTTGTGTAAAGTTGTGTACTTTCTTGGTTCCATTATTTTCGATGAGCGCTTGTATTAGCATAAATACAACGTTCCGGTATTCGGTAAATAATAGCAACACGGGACATGACCAAAATAGTGTTACTCAGTTTTTTAAAAATATATTTTTAATTAAGAACACGTTTTTAAAAAAAATGCTTTCTCCGTGTGTTGGGAGACTGGTTTAATATCTGTATGTTAATCTATCCGCCAGTAAGATCATATCTCTATTTTTAAACATATATTATTTAAATAAATGTCTGAGTAAAAGAATTAGAAAATAATTCTGCATCACGGTGCATGGATTTGCAGGTTATTAGAGGGCACACGGTTGGTGTTTTTCTATCTTTTTAATCGACCCGACGAACTACTCGTGAAATGAGACTTCAGGTTAGAAACAGAGGGTTTCACCGGGCCAAAAGGCGCCGACTCAAGTTTTTGAAGGAACCCAGAAGCAAGAATAGCAACATCAAGCGTTCTATAGTAAAACAAAAGCATCGTTTTTTAAAAAAAGAATTCAAATAGGTTTAAGAAAAAAAACTTTAAAAATAATAGGTTTTTAAAAAAAAAATCCCCGGTGGAAACTTAATTCTGTCAAAAAAAAAATAATGAAATGTTTATTCAAACGCTCTGCAAAACCGCCCAAAAAGCTGCTTTTGTGTGATCGTGTCCTTTGCTAAATTGCCTCGCACAGAGAGTTGGAAAGGGCATCTCCTGCCACACTCGACATGAATTGTTCATGTGCCAAGCGGCGTGAAAGAGAAAGTTATTATATAGAAAAAGCCTTTTGAGAGGTGTGATTAGAAGCCCTAAATACACTGAAAGAATGTCCGAGTTAGGCTGCAAGGTACGTACAATGGCTTTTATTAGTTTCGGGAACAAAAGGTGTGTGTCGGAAGGACGGAGTCTTCGCGCAGAAACAAAACCCCAAAGACCCGAGATTGACGTTTGTAAATATGGCCCCATTTAATAGGCTGATTAATAGAACGATGCCCAAAATCTGTTTGCTTTTTTTGTCCCAACCCCTCCTCCCCATCTTAACTTTTTTTTTTGTCCGGCCTGAAAGGCGTCTGATTAGGGAGGGGGAGTCCTGCAGCAACTCGCCGTCTGAAGATCCGAGTGAACATATAGGATTCAGCAGGAGGCAGGCCGGCCGAAGCAGGGTTATTATTGTTGCAAGTCTATCAACTTGTGCTGGGATATTTCAGAGGGCTGCAAGTCTTAGGAGGTTTTTTTTCTTGTTGCAACATTCCATTAGAGAGAGGCAGAGAAATGGGAAGGAAAGGGAGAGGACGAAAGTGCATTGGGCTACGAGTAATAACTAGAACAGAACATGCCCAGCCAAAAAAAAGGTGCATAATATTTATTAAGTATGACAAATTGACACCATTCATAAATACAAACGCAGAAACACCATCAGAGTATTAATGGCTATTTTCTTTTTAAACACTTGCGATAATGGCAATGTAATGCATGTGGATTGAATTCAAACTGGTTTGAACTCTCTGAGGGAGGGGAAGGAGTTGCGGATGCGCTAGACTCCATCGTGTGCAATTAAAAAATAAAATAAAATTGAAGGCGATAGTGAGAAAGCAGGAACTGTCGTGTCCTCGTGAACTGCATGTAATATCTCACAGACACAGCTCTTAAATTATAATTATTCAGCTTCCCTACACAGCAGCGTCGCTCGCACTCACCCCACCTCTCAAAAAACATTCAAATTTAGATTTTTTTTTACATTTAAGCCTACAATTGAAAAATGAAATCAGAAAGTTATTTCGATGCTGTGTATTCATTTTTAAAATTTATTTTGCTGATCATATTAGTTTTTTAAATATATATTTTTAAGAATATATGTACCGTCTGATTACTTGTAAATTGGCTTAAAATGGGAAAAGGAAGGGGTTTATTTTCCAATGCAAGTATATGAGGCCGGCAGAATTCGTGAATGTAAATGACACTATCCACACTCTGAGAAACGCATACGCGCACCCAGTCGTGTACACAGAGATCCGTGTGCATAGTCACACTCGACTAATATTGTACACACTGGAATGCACAGATGCATTAGTGCACACTCTGGGCACACATTCAAGTGCAGACAAAAAACTGTAGATACACACGCTCGTATAAACACGAAAATTATATGCACTGGCACTCATATACACGTAGAAATCAAATGAACACGCATTCACACGTAAACAGAAATCTACATATACATATCCATATAGAAATATGCACATATGCAAATGCAGCAGAAAATCTGTATATCAACACACCCATATACACATGTTCGTATACACGTTGAGACACTACTCTTACTCGCCATGCCCGCAAAGTCGACTCCGGTTAGACACAGTAACTAATGCTTATACTATTTATTGGAGTAAGATGAGAGTTTAAACACACAGGCCTTCGCATCACATTAGGTTCCTTATTTGGGGGAATTAGGGATGTAAATTAAAATGAGATCGAATATAATTCTTATTTAATAATCGGAAATGATTAGTTGTGTTAAGCTCTCTCACTACGAGAGTTTAAGGTTACCTTTCACACCTCTGATCGATGCTGCATTTTCGTTGCTCGCTTGGAGGCACAGTTCCGGAAAACTCCAGCGGCTATTTCTCAATCGGCGCAACTCGATTCCGGTGTAATCCGGGTCATAAAATGAATTGATCTAACTGCTAATAGGAAAAAAAGTACAGTACTGCGCCTATTTGAATATTAGAGATAAAGTAGATAGACAGGGAGGGGTGGGGGACACAATGGTTCGGAATGGATTTGGGTTTGTAGTCTGGAAGCTCGAGCGATGTGAAGTATTCCAGATGTAGTGAAAAAAGTTATCCCAGTCCCAGCGATTTTCCTGCTCCCAATTTCCTCTCCCGGCTGATGTTTGAAGCAAAGTGGGGATTATTCCATCCATCCGCTGATCTGTATTTCACATCTACTGAAAATGAATACCGTGTCCTGTTTATGAATCTTGATCCATGCGTTTGTCCTATTTTATCACTAATATATAAATATGACACAAATTTATGTCGTGGCTAAAGCCTCGCTTCATATTTTATGTCCAGAAGTAACCCGCGGGTATACGGATTTCTCTAGTCGTTATGCAAATCCACAGAGTAAACGCGTTGTTGAAGTTATCCTATCCTCGGTCTTTCTAGCGAAATGGTAACAGAACCATCTCACTGGAATTTGCCAATATAGGAAAATGTCTGAGGAACCCGTTTCGGATTTACCTGGAAATTAGGGTATTTACACACTGTTGCTACTCATAACGACTAGAGGAATTTTACCTTCAAACAGGCGACGATTAGTCCAGCAACTCCCATACAGGTTGAAAGTGGATATGACACCGGAGTAGTGTGAGTTACGCTGGTCTTGCGGCCCGTTTTAAAAGGCTGTAATATATTACTGCCATTCGGGGCCTGTTAATGTGTTTAGACACGGCTTGTTTACAGGGAACACTCCTACCGATCACCCTTCAGAGATAAGATGGACCTATTGCTGCGATTGTGGGCCAGCGGGTCTAATGGACAGATAATTAGGAACAAACAAAAGGAGGGTCTTTAAACGGTGACTGTCCAAGGGACGGACCCACTTTCCCGACTGCCCCACTACCGGTGAAACATACCTGCATTATCAGGATAAGTGGTGCAAAAAAAACCTGCATTGAATCAAAGTAAATAAAAGCGGCGACAGAGTGGCGATGCCCGCGGACCACTTTAGCCAAGAGTTGGTGAGTGTTTGTAATGGGAGTTTCAGATTGGTATCAGCTCAGGCTGAACTGAAACCGTGCAATACAATCTTTACCTCTTTTTTTTTGTTGCAAAACAAGTGATTTGGTTAAACTGAATACCCAGGGCTAGCAAGATGCTGATCTATTACTTTTTAAAGAAATGGGGAGGAGGGGGGGGGGATTCGAAATGGAAGTGAGAATAGGAATAAAAACAATTATATTCTGAATACTAAATAACATTATTAAATATATGGACATAAATGTATTACAGTGGCGGAATGTCCACCAATATTTACATGTTGCATATTTACCAAATGTATTATTTCCGTGGTTGTATATTCTTTAAGATATGCTTAAGTTCATGCAAAGTGAGTCACCACACTCCCATCACTTCAAGGCGTCACCACCGTAGCGACCCTATTTATTGGCCTTCCAGCACCCGTTGGTCAATTTTAAAGCCTATTCCCCCAGTATCTAATATCGACCAGGGATCGGAGCACGCCAGATTGAGGGGTCTCTGAAATAGGAAATATTGCCGTGGGATCCGATTACAAGATCCGAGAGAAAGGGAAAAAAACAACTCGAATAAAATAACACAACAATTCAAATCGAACAATGTTTTTAAAAAAATGTTTTAGTAAATTGTGGTATATATTTCAGAATAGACTAAATGGGAAATGAGAAAAGCCAAGCAAACATATCCGTTCATACTTGAGATTGCATCAGTCTTGCACATTGATTAATATTCTCATTTTGTTTTCTAAGATAGATCCATAAAATTTTGATGAAAGGATTAGGGAGTGAAACAGTGAGGAACTGATTTAGAGGTGTGCAAAATTATGAAGGATTTTCATGAGGTAAATAAGGAGAAACTGTTTCCATTGATGGGTGGGTCGGTTACCAGAGAACTGATGTTTAAGGTAATTGACAAAAGAACCAGAGGGAGATGAGAATGTCTTTTATGCGAGTTGTTGGGATGCATTGCCTGCAAGGGTGGTGGAAGCAGATTCAATAGTAATTTTCAAAGGGGAATTGCATAAATACTTGAAAAGGAAAAAAAATACAGGGCACTGGGGAAAGAGCAGGGGAGTGGGACTAATTGGATGGTTCTTTCAAAGACCCGGCACTGGCACGATGGGCCAAATGGCTGTCTTCTGTGCCGTATGATTTGTTTGATTATTTATAGTTAAATACAGAGAGAGAAAGGAAAGTGTGTGTTTGGGAGGGGGGGGGGGGAGTTAAAGCAACATATAAGCCGTTTACAGTGTCCGATGCACAATGCGAATTATTCGGTAACTCTGCATCAAGATGGCAAGACAGAATGTGATGTTGTACATAAACATCTATTAACCGTTTCAGTTGAGAATGCCCAGCACTGTTAATATCGAAACTCAAATCTCCTTAAAAGTGCCTGAAGAAGATTGTCGCACCACAGAGATAAGATGAGAATATCACAGGACATTGTCGTGTAAGTGATTTAACCAAACCAATGCATGACGTAAGGCAGAAGATTCACCTGTTTCAACAGTAGTGACAGCAATATACCACAATAAAGAGAGAAAGCACAAAATTATTCTCTGTTGATGTTTTGGATTGCAAGTGAACACAAATTGGGGCTACCGAAAACAAAGTCCACTCATAAAAGCTAATTTACCCACATTCTGGGTTCAGGTTATTGGACCAATAATTTCTAAATTATTTATATAATTATTTAAAAATTAACACTTTAAAGAAAGTTGAATCTAAATGTTTCCACATACCACGTATATATGTTTGTACTAATACATCCTTTCCCTCCCACACTCCACAGTATTGCTCAGATTTTCTGAGCAAATTACCCCAAGTTCAGTCGCTACCAAACAATGGTGAGAAATAAGTGCCCTAGAGAGCTGTAAAAAGCAGATATCATTAATAATGAGACACCCGACCATCGATTCTTGGATTGCCTTCTCATTTATCCTACATTTTTCATCCTCGGTGGTGTTCTGCACTATAGGCTTCACTGACTCATCTAGGTGACTCAATAATTATACAAATTGGAAGAGTAGAGCAGGATAACATAACGTTGGATACTTATCATACAACGAGAAGACTTCAATACACACTGGCCCAATGCAAAGTGCCTCCGTATACAAGTTGGCACAAATCTGTGACAACATGTTATAGATGTGACCAGATACCGGCTTGAGTGACAATTAAATACATTATCTACCTCAATTCCTCCACACCTAAAATATAATGACATCAACATTTCTTTTCACCTAGCCCCCCTCGTGAATAAGAAACGACAGTGAAGAGCCATCCGCTGGATTCTGTGCTTAAACAATTTAATTGTAAACAATTTTACAACACCAAGTTATAGTCCAGCAATTTTATTTTAAATTCACAAGCTTTCGGAGGCTTCCTCCTTCCTCAGGTAAATGTTTACCTGAGGAAGGAGGAAGCCTCCGAAAGCTTGTGAATTTAAAATAAAATTGCTGGACTATAACTTGGTGTTGTAAAATTGTTTACAATTGTCAACCCCAGTCCATCACCGGCATCTCCACATCATAAACAATTTAAGGAATGGCTTTTCCGAGATACCGTGACTTTTCCTCCGAGGCCAGCTCTCTCTCTCACACAAACACACACACAGGCACATGTTATATTAAAAAATATTCATCGCTCGTTTGGAACGTAGAGACCACGACCAGTCAACCGAAGGATATATACCAAGAATGACTGGCCAGCAATGGAATAGATTCGGACTGGGAGAGCGGAAGCGGTGGATATATTTTACATCTGTATGTGTTATGTGCATATATGTTTATTCATGTGTGATTGCATCTGTGTATGTATGTGTGTATACGTGTTAATGTATATATGTCTACATGTACTTTGTATATGCACGCGTGTAACTATATATGCATGTCTTTTTTTGCGTATGCATTTATGTATGTGTGTGTATATATGTGTGTGTGTGTATTGGGAGTGAGTGTTGGGTCCGCCAGTGCCAACCTCTCACAATCAATGTGTGAATGCAACTCCTGTCAAAGTTTCTATTCTGGGTTAGATTTTAGAGTTGCTCCCTCCCCCATTCCCCTTTTTTTTCCTGTTTCGGTCTATTAATGAAGACCCGGTGTACATTTGAAAGTCTTTAGCCGTAAATCCCCTTGAGGGTTATCCATCACCGCAGCCTCACAACTAAAAAATAATCACACCATAAAATTACAGTTCAAAAGCAAAATACTGCGGATGCCGGAAATCTGAAAAAGAAACAGAAAATGCTGGAGAAGCTCAGCAAGTCAGGCAGCATCTGTGGAGAAAGAAACAGAGTTAACGTTTCAGGTCGAAGACTTTTCGTCAGAACTGGAACATGTTAAAAGAGTTAAAAGTTTTTGAGCAAGTACAGAGCCAGGGAAAGGAGGGGAGGGAAGGAAAGAACAAAAGGGAAGATCTGTGATAGGGTAGAGGGCACAAGTGATTAAATGACAAAAGGGATGATGGTGCAAGGCAAGGAGGGTGGTAATGGGACAGGTTAAGAAACAAAAGATTGATCAGGAGTAGCTGTAAATGGCAGCAGCAGAACCATTACCAGCACTAGCTGACCGAAAAAAATATGATCTGAAGTTATTGGAATCAATGTTGAGTCCGGAAGGTTGAAATTATATAAAATTACAGTTTTCGTTTTCCTCGCTGCAAACTATCAAAGTATTTTAATCACTTCGTTGTTTGCGACGTTTATTATATATACTGTGATCAGTAATTATGTCGCACAGTCTGACTGCAAACAATTATGGGGTGGAAACAGCTGAGAATAAATGTTTTTTTAAAAAAAACTTCCCAGTACTAAATGGGCGGATGGGAAATGTCAGTTGTTATGGCAATAATGTTGATCCCACAAACACACCCACACACAAAAAAAAACAGCTGTAAAACATCTCTCACTGGTTCTCAGAAACAATAAAACGAATTAATCTAAACGGAGTCACGAAAATCAGCAAATTCCGCATATAACCAGACTCCCCCACCCCCGACATTGACTCCTGTGGGGGCGGGGAGGCCTTGATATCCCTGTTCCCGGAACGTTTGATCGGCACCGTTTCCCTTCGTTCCGATCAGTTTCATGTAATTCACACCGCAGGTAAACCGTGACCGTAAAGAAGAGAGACGTCGACCTGTTCCTTTACGCCTTGCTTTCGGCCAGACTGCAGGGTTACCGGGGCTTTAATCGGTGTGATCATGTTCCAGGAAAGCAAGTAAAACCTACTCCAAGTGAGCGGCCGACTGACCTTTCGTTACGCCGCCACGTTTGAGGGTGTTTTAGTTCTGGGTAACGCGGCGGCTCCGCGATTACATAACCCCACCCCGCCCAGCTGCTGACATGAAAGCACTATGGGTGTCTTGGCTCTGGCCCAGCAAGGCTGGGAAAGCCGCAGTGACGGGTAAGGAACCGCCAGAAATCTTTTTTTTCCCTCTTCAGCTTCTCCCTCTCTCTCACTGCACCTCGTTTTCTATGTGTCTATCTCATCTACGCAATAATCGTGGGGGACTTTAACCTTCATATAGACTTGGGCATGCCAAATTGGCAAAAGTAGTTTGGAGGACGAGTTCATGGAATGCATTGGAGACAGTTTTCTAGAACAATATGTGGAGGAACCAACTAGGGAACAGGCTATTTTAGATCTAGTATTGTGTTAATGAGACAAGGTTAATTAGTAATCTTATAGTTAAGGATCCTTTGGGGGCAGAGTGATCATAATATGATAGAATTTCACATTGAGTTTGAGAGTGATGTAGTTAAGTCAGAAACTAGGGTCTTAACTTTAAACAAGGCCAATTACGTCGTTATGTGGGGCGAGTTGGCTAAGGTAGATTGGGAAATTAGATCAAAAGATATGACAGTAGATAAGCAATGGTGAACATTTAAAGAAATAATTCAGAATTGTCAATGAATATACATTCCCTTGAGAAATAAAAACTCAACTGGCAAAGTGATTCAACCGTGGTTAACTAGAGAAGTTAAGGATAGTATTAGATTAAAAGAAGAGGTTTACAGTGTTGCGAAAAAGAATAGTAAGCCTGAGGATTGGGAGGGTTTTAGAAATCAGCAAAGATTGACCAAGAAATTGCTAAAGAGGGAGAAAATTGAATATGAGAGTAAACCAGCAAGAAATATAGAAACAGATTGTAAGAGATTCTACAAGTATGTAAAAAGGAAGAGATTAGCAAAAGTAAACATCGGTCCCGTAGAGCCAGAGACAGGAGAAATATAATGGGGATTAAGGAAATGGCAGACACATTAAACAAATACTTTGTATCTGTCTTCACAGCAGAAGACACAAAAAATACAGTAAATAGTGGGGAATCAAGGGTCTAATGAGAGTGAGGAACTTAAAGTAATTAAGGTTAGTAAAGAAAAAGTACTGGAGAAATTAATAGGACTAAAAGCCGACAAAGCCCCTGGACCCCTGATGGCCTACATCCTAGGATTTTAAAAGAGGTGGCTGCAGAGATAGTGGATGCATTGGTTTAGATCGTCCAGAATTCCCTAGATTCCAGAACAGTCCCCGTGGATTGGAAGGTAGCAAATGTAACCCCGCTATTCACGAAAGGAGGGAGAGAGAAAACAGGGAACTACAGGCCAGTTAGCCTGACATCAGTAGTAGGGAAAATGCCAGAACCTATTATTAAAGATCTAGTAACGGGGCACTTAGAAAATCATAGTATGATTAGGCAGAGTCAACACAGCATTATGAAAGGGAAATTGTATTTGACAAATCTATTAGAATTTTTTGAGGGTGTAACCAGCAGGGTAGATTTGGGGAACCAGTGAATGTAGTATATTTGGATTTTCAAAAGGCATTTGATAAGGCCCCACACAAGAGGTTGTTACACATGATTGGAGCTCATGGGAATGTGGTAATATAATAGCATGGATTGAGGATTGGTTAACAGACAGAAAACAGAGAGTAGGAATAAACAGGGCATTTTCGGGTTGGCAGGTTGTAACTGGTGGGATGTCGCAAGGATTGGTGCTTGGGTCTCAGCTGTTGACTTAGATGAGGGATCGAGTGTAATGTATCCAAGTTTGCTGATGATACAAAGCTAGGTAGGAAAGTAAGCTATGAGGAGGATGCAAAGAGATTGCAAAGGGATATAAACAGGTTAAATGAGTGGGCAAGAAGGTGGCAGATGGAGTATAATGTGGGGAAATATGAAATTATTCACCTTGGTAGGAAGAATAGAAAAGCAGAATTTTTTTTAGATGGTGAGAGACTAAAAAATTTTGGTAGTCAGGGGGATTTGGGTGTTCTTGTACACGAATCACACAAAATTAACATGCAGGTACAGCAAGCAATTAGAAAGGCAAATGGTGTGTTAGCCTTTATTGCAAGGGGGTTGGAGTATAAGAGTGAGGAGGTCTTGCTACAATTATATAGAACTCTGGTGAGACCATACCTGGAGTACTGTGTACAGTTTTGGTCTCCATACCTAAGGAAGGATATACTTGCTTTAGAGGGGGTGCAACTAAGGTTCACTAGATTGATTCCTGGGATGAGAGGGTTGTCCTATGAGCATAAATTGATTAGAATGGGCCTCTATTCTTTGAAGTTTAGAAGAATGAGAGGTGATCTCATTGAAACATTTAAAATTCTTAGATGGCTTGACAGGGTAGATGCTGAGAGGTTGTTTCCCCTGGCTGGAGAGTCTAGAGGCCATAGTCTCAAGATAAGGGGTCGGCCATTTAGGACCAAGATGAGGAAAAATTTCTTCGCTCAGAGTGTCGTGAACCTACGGAATTCTCTACCTCAGAGGGCTGTGGATGCTCAGTCCTTGATATATTCAAGACTGAGATCAATAGATTTTTGGACACTAAGAGAATCAAAGGATATGGGGATAGGGCGGGAAAGTAAAGTTGAGGTAGAAGATCAGCCATGACCTTATTGAATGGCAGAGCTGGCTCGAAGGGCCATATGGCCTACACCGGCTCCTATTTCTTATGTTCTTATATATGTCCTCTCTCTCTCTATTCGTCTGTCGCTTTCTCTCTGCCTGTCTATCTCTGTACAGTATGTCTGCGTCTCTTCCCCTGTCTGACTGTCTCTATCTCTGTCTCCGCGTCTGTTTCTCTTCCTGCGCCCGTGTCCCTCTTGACATTTCTGTCTGGCGTTTTCTCTAGGTTTCTGCATCTTTTTCATGTTTTTATGTTTCTCTCTCTCTCTACGTGTCTGACCGTCTCTGTGCGTTTGCCTGTATCTCCGTGCATTTGCCTGCTTTATGTACCCCTTCCTTTCTAGGTGGCTGTGCCTCTCTCTGTCTTTCCGCCTCTACCTTTCTGTAATTTCCGCCTCTGTAACCCCTTTCTCCCTAATTATTTATTACTCTCTAAATGCGCGTTCCTGTCTCCCTGTGCCAGACGCTTATTCTCAACTTCTGAATTCGAAGAGTAGAACTTTCATACTGAATCTGGAGAAAAAATAAAACATTTATAACGACTCACCGTTCATATTCTTTTACCCTCAACTGTAAGCGAAGCACTGTTTGTCATTTTAGTATTTGCCTGGAACATCTCTCAGAATATATTTCCATTTTATTTATAGTATTTGTTTAGTACTGTAATACTAAGTTTATTATCTCGAATCTATGCAAACCCGGGCTGAAGGTTTGGGACAACTATTAGTACAGTTAATCCACCCACCCTCAAAACTTAATCCATGTTTTAAGAACGTATTCTCTATATGTTGAGCGGCCCCAACAAACAACTTCACTGATTTCAAGGGCAGGCTCATGTTCAGCAATTGTAAACTTACTATGAACTGTCTGGCCAACAGTATCTAAGAAAAAGTTTGACGTTTTAAATCGCTCTTAACATACAAATTAAAGAGGCAAGGGGCCGGATTCACGGCGGTGGACAATAATCTACGTTAAACGGTTTCATCAACAAAAATGAAGGGAGTTTTAAGCCAAACTGTAAATAGTCACCTTAAAACGTCCAAGTCCTTTGGCCGCATTTTTGAGTTTGGCGCTCCCTAAAGACACTAATTTTAATTTGCGAATGTTTTTCTTGGACTCAAAAGGCAAAAAGATAGCTGGTATATGCCTCTTTTTAATAAAATGCGCCCAATTCACCAGATCCTATTTCTGTTGAGTTTAACTGCAACAACTGTTCCCTCGTATTACCAGTAGATGGCGCTCTTTCCTAATGTATGGTGCTAAATTCAAAACCCAGTTCTTTCTGTTACTTCTATATATATGTGTGTATGAAAATACTCCATCGTAATATAGGTTTCCAGTTTCAAACGTATCCATTCCTAATACATGCACCGTCAAATATTCTTCCTTTAAGTAGGGTTTCAGTGTAGCACGTTCACCTCTGAGTCAGAAAATTGAGAGTTTGAGCCCCATGCCAGAGACTTGAGCGCATAATGTAAGCTGACACTTCTATGCCGTACTGAGGGAACTCTTCATTGTGGGAGCTGCTGCCTTTTGGAGGGGGAAATAAACTGGAGCCCTGCCTCCTCAGGTGGCCATAAAAAAGTTCCCATGGCACTCTTCAAAGATAATGGCCTGGCCAACATTTACCCCTCAACCAACACCATCAAAAACAGATTATCTGGTCATTTTTGTCATTGTTGTTTGTGGGACCTTGCTGTGCGCAAATTGGCTGCCACGTTTCCCTACAATACAACAGCAACTGCACTTCAAAAAAGCATTTAGTTGGCTGTGAAGGGTGTTATATAAATACAAGTTCTTTCCTTAATTTCTCAAAAATGCTCCTTTTCAGACATGTTACCAACCTCTTAAAATATTCTTTCCCAATACATGGCACTTGTCTTGTAAAATGCTCTTTTGTAATACACAATAACAATCTCTTAAAGTATACCTTCCTAATACCAATCTCTTAAAATACTCTTACTCGACACAATAGTGCACTTTTTAAACATGCTGCCAAGATCTTGCAACTACTTCCGCCCAGAGTTTATTTTGTACAGCTGGAACTAATTTGGCAAGAAATTGCATAGGTGATTCAAAAATTCTACACAACAGAAGTGTACATTGGAACTCCAGGCTTGGATCAGCAATGAGTTAATCCAGGCTCGAATAAGCTCTATATTAATATTGCATAGAGCTCCTTCCTCATTGTTCTCTGGTTGATCTGATCAGTTACAGTGAATCTAGTATCAAAGGATTACCCTCCGGTGGCAGCTGCATCCAGCTGACACGATAATCACCAAAGAATCAGACCTCAGTAGCAGCAAAGCAGCCCTGCCTGACTTTCTAATCCGAGTACAGTCTTGGGTTAGCCTGTTGTACAAACAGGTGTCAAAGACCACATTTATTGGATGACTGTTTGATCAGTACCAGGATCATATTAAATTAAATGGGAGGACAGTTAAAAGAAAGACTTGCATTTATTTAACGCCTTTCATGACCTCAGGACATGCCAAAGCACTTTACAGCCAATGAAGTACTTTTGAAGTGTAGTCACTGATGTAATATATGCAATGTGGCAGCCAATTTGGGCACAGCAAGCTCCTACAAACAGCAATGTGGTAAATGACCAGATAATCTTTTTTTTAGTGAAGTTGCTTGAGGGATAAATATTGGCCAGGAACCCGAGTTGGGGGGGGGGGGGAGAATTCCCCTTCTCTTCTTCGAAATAATACCGGGGATCTTTTACGTCCAACGGAGAGGGCAGACAGGACCTCGGTTTAACGTCTCATCCGAAAGTTGGCACTTCAAACTGTGCAGCAGTTCTTCAGTACTGCACTGAAGTGTCAACCTAAATTATGTGCTCAAGTCTCTGGAGTGTTCTTACTAAATATGAAATACTGATCTGTTTTTAACATTTCTTGAAGAGCAGAGTCCTTTTTAAAAATATAAATGATAAAACTAGGTTCATAGTGTAGCAGGAGAAAAGATTAGGTAAATCAAGAAATATTGATTAGGTGATGCCAAGATCATGGTTTAAAAGCCTGCAGATTGTAGGAGATAGGAATGACTGGGGAAGGTAAGGAGCTCCAGAGATTTGAGGGCGTGACAAAGAATGAGTTGGAGAAGACTGTGAGGCTCAATTTTAACTAGACGAGACTCAACTAGACAGATATATTACATACATAGACAAATAGTTGGAGAACTAGACAAATAGATTATTTATAAATTATATACACATACAAATAGTGAGCCAGATGGATAAATTATATACTTGTATAGATAGATAGCTAGCTAGTTTATATTTTTGATATATATTAATGACCCGGACTTGTTATACTGGATAAATTTAAAAGTTTGCAGATGACACAAAATTCAGAAATGTAGTAAACAATGTGAAGGATAGTAAGAGACTTCAGGAGGACATAGACAGACTGGTGAAATGGGCAGACACATGGCAGATGAAATTTAACGCAGAGAAGTGTGAATTGATACATTTTGGTAGGAAAAAGGAGAAACGGCAATATAAACTAAATGGTACAATTTTAAAGGGAGTTCAGGAACAGAGAATTGGGCAAAGATTTGTAGCTGGCATTTGTCCTGCCAGCTACAAATCTTTGAAGCTGGCAGGACAAGTTGAGAAGGCTGTTAAAAAAGCATATGGAATCCTTGGCTTTATAAGTAGAGGCATAGAGTACAAAAGCAAGGAGGTTATGCTAAACCTTTATAAAACACTGGTTAGGCCTCAGCGGGAATATTGTGTTCAATTCTGGGCACAACACTTTAGAAAGGATGTCAAAGCCTTAGAGAGGGTGCACAAGAGATTTACTATAATGATATCAGGGATGAGGGACTTCAGTTATATGGAGAGACTGGAGAAGCTGGGATTGTTCTCCTTAAAGCAGAGAAGGTTAAGAGGAGGTTTGATAGAGGTGTTCAAAATCATGAATGGTTTTGATAGAATAAATAAGGAAAAATTGTTTCCAATGGCAGAAGGGTCGGTAACCAAAGGACACAGATTTAAGGTGATTGGCAAAAGAGCCAGAGGTGACATGAGGAAACATTTTTTTATACAACGAGTTATTATGATCTGGAGTGCGCTGCCTGAAAGGGTGGTGGAAACAGATCCAATTGTAATTTTCAAAAGGGAATTGGGTAAATACTTGAAGGGAACAAATTTACAGGGCTATGGGGAAAGAGCAGGGAAGTGGGACTAATTGGATCGCTCTTTCAAAGAGCCAGCACAGGCACGATGGGCCGAATGGCCTCTTTCTGTGCTGAACCACACTATGATTCTATGATACGATGATATATATACACAGTTGGCTCACTAGACAGATAGATTATATAATATATTAAAAATCTTATGTCTGCACACAGCTCCGGCTAACAAACTTTTCCATTATAAATTCATCAATCCATATTTATTGCCTATGTAAACTTGTCACACTGCAATTAACCTCCCCCTCCTCGGTGGAGCAACTTCTGTACCACCACAGTTGGGAGGGTGTAATTACAGCATAACAAGTCTACATGAGCAGTTTTCATTATAAATGTGGACATAGGAATTTATAATGGAAATTTAAAAGTAAGAACAGAATAGATAGATAGAGGGACCGATAGATAGATAGATAGATAGATAGATAGATAGATAGTACCACACACAGAAGAATCACAAAAATCACCCCAGACAGACCGAACGACCGATATGTGAATTAATGCCAATAGCTGTACATACCGATACAGACAGACCGATCTTTCTGTTTCATATATTTGGATTGAAAGGCAAAATAAATTACTTGAGGTGCGAGGAATACATTACACTGCCAATCCAAATTTCATCCCAAAGCAGGATTAACTTCACTTCATTTCTCGGTGCTCTGTTAAGGCTGATAAAATAGATCTAACCTTCCGGTTCAGAAGCCAAACATAAACGCCCCCCTCCCCACCTTACAAACATATTTAACTCCCAGACCCACTAGTTCAGCGCCTGGGACAGAGTAAAGCGGGACACTTACTGCATGCTGCGTGTAGGAGCAGGTCTTCAGGTGCTTCCAGCGCGCACTCCCTGGATATCTCTCTCAGGAGAACAACGCGG
Source organism: Heptranchias perlo (assembly GCF_035084215.1). Lineage (NCBI taxonomy): Eukaryota > Metazoa > Chordata > Chondrichthyes > Hexanchiformes > Hexanchidae > Heptranchias > Heptranchias perlo. The sequence continues at coordinate 8,398,450 of NC_090345.1, read as the reverse complement.
CGATGAATTCCTGGATAGAAAAATGTAAATATTCCAGCTTGTCCTGATCTTGGCCATGTGTCAATCCCTTTGTGTGAAATTGGAATCGGCCTGCACCTCCCTCGGTGAGTTGGGACGGGAGTTTGTTGAGTGGAGGACGAGGTTCACCTTGAAACTGCAACTGTCTCGGTTGTTGTTTGCTGTTCTCTGAATTTTCACTGTCAGGTGAACTATTCTCTTTTTCTTAAACCCTCCAGCCGGACCCAGCTTCCAGTAGAATCATTGTGTGTTCCTATAACTATCGGTGATAAAATGGCTGTGCAGGTAAACTTACCCGCCACATACACTCTGACACTTACCCACACTCAATCACGCACGCTCACTCACACTAACATACATACACACTCACTCACACACACACACTCACTCACACTAACATACATACACACTCACTCACACACACACTCACTCACACTAACATACATACACACTCACTCACACACACTCACTCACACACATGTACACACTCAATCACATACACTCACACTATCATACATACACACTCACTCACACTCACTCACACACACTCACACTAACATACATACTCACTCACTCACACTCACTCACACTAACATACATACACACTCACTCACACTCACTCACACACACTCACTCACTCACACATGTACACACACTCAATCACATACACTCACACTATCATACATACACACTCAGACACACTCACTCACAAATACACACTCACTCACACACACTCACTCACACTAACATACATACACACTCACTCACACTCACTCACACACACACTCACACTAACATACATACACACTCACTCACACACACTCATTCACACATGTACACACACTCAATCACATACACTCACACTATCATACATACACACTCAGACACACTCACTCACATATACACACTCACTCACACACACTCACTCACACATGTACACACTCAATCACATACACTCACACTATCATACATACACACTCAGACACACTCACTCACTCATACATACACACACTCAATCACACACTCGCTCACAGTAACATACATACACACACACTCACTCACACATGTACACACACTCAATCACATACACTCACACTATTATATATACATACTCAGATACACTCACTCACTCACACATATACACACTCAATCACACACTCATTCACACTAACATACATACACACTCCCTCACTCATACATACACACACTCACTCACACTAACATACATACACATTCTCTCACACTCACACACACTCTCTCACTCACACATGTACTCACACACTCACACTCACGTACACATGCACATACACACACACTGACTCAGAGGGAAAAGTAGTACCAACTGGGTCAAAAAATGGCCCAGAATTTGCTGTCAAAATAATGGTGAGGCTAATGGCGCTCAAATGCTGCAGCAACTTCAGGTGAGGGCAGATGTGCATTTAAATGCGGAAATCCAAAAGTTGCTGTCCGAGATGCACCTCTCCACCGTTAGTTTCACGAAAACGGCATCTCGCTGTCTGCCTCACCATTGAAATGTATTGAACGGTGTGAAGTTGGTGCATTTTTGAGGTAGATACGAACTAAACTTACCACAGAAAGTTAAGTCTTGTAATTTCAAGTCTAAGTACCCTTTTAATGATGTGATAAGTGACAATTGAGTAGAATGAGCCTATACTCTCTGAAGTTTAGAAGAATGAGAGGTGATCTCATTGAAACATATAAGATTATGAGGGGGCTTGACAGGGTAGATGCTGAGAGATTGTTTCCCCTGGCTGGAGAGTCTAGAACTAGGGGGCATAATCACAGGATATGGGGTTGGCCATTCAAGACTGAGATGAGGAGGAATTTCTTCACACGGAGGGTTGTGAATCTTCGGAATTCTCTACCCCAGAGGGCTGTGGATGCTGAGTCATTGAGTATATCCAAGGCTGAGATGGATAGATTTTTGGACTCTTGGGGAATCAAGGGATACGGGGATCGGGCGGGAAAGTAGAGTTGAGGTCGAAGATCAGCCATGATCTGATTGAATGGGGCCATATGGCCAACTCCTGCTCCTATTTATTATGTTCTTATGTTCTTATAATTACTGCCAGTCAACCTCTCTGGCACTGAAAATTAACTGTTACAAGTGTGGAATCTCATTCCTTCAGGTTTTAATTGTTGGAGATTTTTTCTAAAATTACATCTTTTTTCCCTTTTCCTCTCTGTCTCTTTTTTTTTTCTTTCTCTCTCTTAAACCAATCTTTCTTTCTCTCTCTTTATTTCTCTCTCTGTACCTGATTTGACATTGAATTCACCCACTGTAACTTACACTTCCTTCTCGGTCCTTGCGCTGTAAATTTCACAAACCTCCAATCTGATTGATTAAGGCGATACACAGTTGCTTGCCCTGTTCACACCAGTCCCAGATGCCCGGTTACCCTCGCCACGCCATTTCCATCTCACACTTGCAGCAACTTGCGGCGCAAACGGGCAAGGGCAAGTCTAACTAACAGCGGACGCTGCTCGTTGCCCTGCTACAGCAAATTCTGTGCCATGGAAATCAATCGGTGTCTGAAAGAGAAACATAGGTCATTGCTTCACACCAATGCCAACCTTGCAGTAAATGAACCATCACTCTACTCTCAAGAATTAACCTCATGGCCTTAGAACCAGTATAGCACTCCTATTGCACCAGAGTGACACACCTCTTTGACCAGCCTGTGGCCGGTTTGGTGTTATGCGCCTGTGGATGCGATACATAGGTTGGTATTTCCAAGTTCATTCCACTAAAGATCCCTGCAGCCAGCATGATGAGAGTTCTTTCATTCTATCAGTCTGGGCTGGATTGGAATTCAGGCCACAGAAAATGAAGAACAATGTTCTAACCCACTGAACCATGAAGACTGCTGCAGTATATGCAGAATTTAGTTTCAGGGGATAACACACAAGTGATTATGGCTGCTGCTGCCAAGTTCTTGCCAGATTTCACACAAAGCACACTGCAACAACCCACCAAGGTTACTTCGACGGTACCTCCCTCCTCTGTGGCCGCTACCAGTGAGAAGGACAAGAGCAGCAATTTTGTAGAAACACCATCACCTCCAAGTTCCCCTCCAAGCTACACCCATCATGAATTGGACAAACATGGCCATTCCTTCGTTGTCACTGGGCCAATACCCTTCCCAGGGTAACTCAGCCACAGCTTGAGTACTGCGTACAGTTCTGGTCACCACATCACAGGAAAGATGTGATTGCACTAGAGAGGGTACAGAGGAGATTTACGAGGATGTTGTCAGGACTGGAGAAATTTCGCTATGAGGAAAGATTGAATAGGCTGGGGGTGTTTTCTTTGGAATAGAGGAGGCTGAGGGGAGATTTAGTTGAGGTGTATAAAGTTATGAAGGGCCTAGATAGAGTGGATAGGAAGGACCTATTTCCCTTAGCAAAGGGGTCAATAACCAGAGGGCAAAGATTTAAAGTAATTGGTAGAAGGATTAGAGGGGAGCTGAGGGAAATTTTTTTCACCAAGATGGTGGTGGAGGTCTGGAACTCACTGCCTGGAAGGGTGGTAGAGGCAGAAACCCTCATCACATTTAAAAGTTGCTTGGATGTGCACTTGAATTGTCGTAACCTACAAGGCTACGGACCAAGAGCTGGAAAGTGGGATTAAACTGATGGCTCTTTTTCAGCCAGCACGGACATGATGGGTTGAATGCCCTCCTTCTGTGCCGTACATTTCTATGATACTATGATTTTATGAACTAGTGATGGGCAATAAATGTGGCCTTGCCATTATGGTCCACATCCTGAGAAGAAGTTTTTTTTAAAAAAAGGTACCCAATCAGGTACTGGAAAATGTCTACATCTGATGATTCATTTCAAGGATCAGTAAGGCTTCATTTATACTGAGCTGTAACCAAGCAATATCCTATTCACGCTGTCTAGTGACTTGAGCACATAATCTAGGCTGGGAGTTCAGTGCAGTGTTGAGGGGGTGCTGCACTGTTGGAGGTGCCATCTTTCGGATGAGACATTGACCAGAGGCCCCATCTGCCCTCTCTAGTGAACAGATCCCATGGTATTATTTGAAGAAGAGCTAGGTAGTTCTCCTGGTGTCCTGGACAATATTTATCACTCAACCAACATCACTAAAGAAACATTATCTGGTCAACTATTTCATTGCTGTTTGTGGGACCTTGCTGTGTTCAAATTGGCGTTTCCTACATTACAACAGTGACTACATTTCTAAAGTACTTCATTGGCTGTAAAGTGCTTCAGGGCATCCTGAGATTCTGAAAGGCGCTAAATAGGAACATAAGAAATAGGAGCAGGAGTAGGCCAGACGGCCCCCCGAGCTTGCTCTGCCATTCAGTAAGATCTTCGACCTCAACTCCACTTTCCCCCCCCGATCCCCAATAAGAAAGAAATAAATGCAAGTTCCTTATTTCTTTACTTTTTACTTGATTTACCTTATATTCTCTTCTACTTTTTAATCAGCTTAAGGATGTTTTGCGCCGTGGGCTTTAACCCATCGCCAGGGTTTTTACAGTGAAAACAATGGACAAAATCTTTGCCATCTCCATGGCATTGCCGTTTTAACCAGTCATTTAATTGGCTGGAATGATTTGGACAAGATACATAAAGCTACCCCTAATTTGGCAAGTTCACTGACAGAGACCACTAAAACAGCTGATGTGGGACATGGGAATGTCTCGCTAGTTGGGGTTCGGGCACTTTGGGATCAAAATTGCGCTAAGCAATATTAGCAATTAATGGTACTCTCTGGCTGCTAATGCTCACCTGGTAAGGGATGGAAAAGTTCAAGCACCAAGTGTCAGTATCAAGCATTCCCAGGTCAGGTATAGCGCAGCCAGATGCAAAGTGAACCTCCCTCTATTCTGCCCAACAATGTACCTCAGCCCCAATCTCAGAAAAGCACTTTTTCCCACATTTCCCACACAAACTATCCTTAGGCCTCTCTGAGTGAGATTGCCAATTGGTGCCAGTTTTGTGTTGTAAACCTATGCCTGGCAGTAACTGGATGGAGGCTGCCCACACTTATTTCACAACTGGCAGACAGAGGGGACTTTCACACCAGTCTGGGCTAGGTTTGAAACAAGTGGTAAAAGGCCATTGTTTAAATCACTTCACCAGAAAGCTCCCCCGTTGTCTGCTATTTTAGTGAAGGCGTTAGAATAAATGAGTTAAAGTGAGTTAAGACATTTGCTTCAGCCATGATCTTATTAAAGGGCGGAGCAGGCTCGAAGGGCCGATTGGCCTACGCCTGCTCCTATTTCTTATGTTCTTATTTCATACAAAGAACATTGCAAAGTGTGAATTCAAGCAGATTATTGGGGCAGTGTAGAAGCAGCTTCACTTTGCATCTAATCCATGTTATACCTAACCCTGGAGTGCTTGATGCTAATAATGGCTGCCTCAAATCTTTTTTTAATTCATTCTCAGGATATGGATGTAGCTGGCAAGGCCGGCATTTATTGCCCATCCCCAATTGCCCTGAGAAGAAGCTGATGGGCCTGCTTCTTGAACCACAAGTTTTTTAATGTAGCAGTTTGATACAACTGACTAGCTTGCAGGGCCACTTCATGGGGCAGTTAAGTGTCAATCACGTTGGTGTAGGACTGGAGTCACATATAGGCCAAATTGGTTAAGGATAGCAGGTTTCCTTCCCTAAAATACGTTAGTGAACCAGTTGTTTTTTTATGACATTCTGACAAGCTTTATGGTTACTTTTACTGATATCAACTTTTTACCTCCAGATGTTTTAAGCTCATTTCAAATTCTGAAACTGCCATGGTGTGATTTGAGCTCACATTCTCTGTATTATTAGTCCAAACCTCTGATTTACTAGCCCAGTAACATAGCCACTACATTACCGTAAATTTCATAAATGTTCCCCAGCACTGATGTCCTTCATCTTAATGAGTGCACAAAAGAAAATGTAATTGAAGCAATGTCACTTTAAGAACCAAATTCAAGATTCAAGATTTCAGTTTGCTGATTATTAGGGCTTAGTGTAGGTTTAATAGCTGACACGATTACATAATTTTTTTTGAGCAGGCTTGTTCATGCTTAATATGCCAGTGGCACCTAAAGCGAACCTGATATGGAAGCACCTGCACTCTGGAAGAGTCCATAAAGTTGCAAATGAAAGTTATTGTTCACCAGTAACAAAAGTAAAATACCTGGTATTAGAAAAAAAAAGTAGATCCGTACAGGGCGTGGGAAGTGAATCTCTCCAGGGTACTCAAAGAGGATAGAAATAGAAAGATTTCAAAGGGATTTTAGGAATATCTTGGAGTCAGGTTGTAAATAAATTTTTACTATGCTAAAGCTACCGGGATACATTCATAGGTGGTCAAGTCAAACTGAGCAGTACAGATTAATGGAAGGCATGCATTGTACAATCTGAGCTTCTTAGCTGGCTTCTTATTTGCAAACCCAACGCTGACCTTCAAATAGAAACTGTCTGCAGCATTTCACAAAAATCAGGTCACCTACTGATAGTTAATCTGGTGTCGAGAAGGGTTGATGATGAAGATTTACTTGGAAAAGAAAGGAAAAACTTGCACCTTTCACAACCCCGTGAAGTCCCAAAGCACTTTACAGCCAATTAAGTACTTTTTGAAGTGTAGTCACTGTTGTAACGTAGGATAACATGGTAACCAATTTGCACACAGCAATGTGAAAATGACCAGATCATCTGTTTCAGTGATGTTGGTTGAGGGATAAATGTTGGCCAGGACACCCAGGAGAACTCCCCTACTCTTCTTTGAAATAGTGCCATGGGGTCTTATACATCCTCCTGAGAGGGCAGATAGTGCCTCGCTTTAAAATCTCATCCAAAAGACAGCACCTCCGACCGTGCGAGATTTTGTGTTCAAGTCTCTAGGGTGGGACTTAACCCCACAGCCTTCTAACTCAGAGGTGAGAGTGCTACCACTGAGCCACAGCTGACTGCCTTTACAGAGAGCTTGTGAGAGAGAGGACTAATAGGATGCGCCTTGCACTGCAAGTGGTCAAGATCAAGATCTGCATCCCAAAAAAAACAGCACAGGAGATAACCAACACTGTGCAGCTGTTTACAGTAAGAATCATGGATACCCGGTGAAAAGGGGCAGAGCAAAGTTGCATAGGAAGAACACATAATATAACTCGAGGCTAACAAAGCAATTATTTATCCAATAGACGGGACTTAATTTCTTCATTCTGGATGCTCTAATCTCTGCATTAATGGCTGGTATGTTAACTTGGGACACTTCATCAGTTTAATCCACGTACAAGTGCTGGTTCAACAAAAAAATAAGTACTCCTGAGAGCATTATCCATTGGCAAAAAATAAAATATATGCTGTTGTCAGTATTAATCGGCAACTGCTGAGGTTTTAAGCGACGCGCCCATACTGCCACTTGTATTCCTACTTATGGACGCTAGAGCATCCACACAGGTATTTAAAAAGAGGGATTGTGGGATTGTAAATTAGTATCTATTCAGAGTGGCAGCTCGACTATAATTGACGAGGAAGGTACTGAAGATAAAGATATGGATCCAGAACACTGTATTAGAAAGTATGGGGATCTTGGGGGGCGTGGCAGGGGGGACAAGGAGAGGTAGCGGGATGCACAATGTGATCAGGAACAAGCAGCAACTAAGGTGGAGGAGTAGATGGGCTGAGCTTTCAAAATAAAACTAAACCATACAAGGACAAGGAAAATGTATCAGTAAATAAGCCATGTAAACAAATCAGGAACGATCCATTGTCTCCACAACGAAGATAGGCAGCTTGGGCTGGTACAAAATGACCTAGGACCCCTGATAATGGGGAGACACTGTTTTCCCTCCAGTTTAACTGTCTTTATAGCAAAACAAATCTTGAAATCCTTGGTAAAGCCGCAAGATTGCATCTCTTCATGTGATTTTTTTTAAGCCATTGACAATTACAGTCAAAGATGGATACCCCGTTTAATGGCTCAGAGGCAAATGGTCAAAAGAAAGCAGAGAATGGGTTAAAGTGTTCGGAAGTGTAGAGTCAGCTTTGGCATTTTGAGCAGAATTTGCCACACTAACTTAACTTCCCGCCTCGTGTGGCACCCTTCCTCCCTCTACGTGCAGTAAGTTCAAAAAAAGGCTAAATGCTAACTGGAGATCTGAAGGATTGTCCGCTACCTCGCACGGCCCGAAATTAAAAGCTATATAATCGAGCAATACTGGGAGCTGCACGGACGCTGTGCATCACCCTGCAGTCTTTAACTCAACCGCTATACCGGCTTTGGACACCACGAGGCGCTGTTACCCAAATTTCTTTGCTAATTTTTTTTTGCAGGCGAGAAGAAAGCGTTCTATATATAAACCGAAATACTATTTTTCTTCTGTAGTTTGATTTCATATTATTTTGTCTATGCGATAAGAAATCAACCCCATCTCACTGCCAAGTGCAAAGGGACAACGAAGTATCCGAATCACATACCGTTCCTCAAAGCATTTCTGTGAGGTGAGTATTGTAAATATTGAGATTTTTATCACTTGCAATATATTTACGATCAATATCCTAGATTTACATTGCAAAAACTAAAGGCTCATTAAACAGGCCTTATGCCATTTCAGGTTTTGATGAAAAAATATAACATTCGTACAATATTACCAACATCCACAACGTGGGTTTGCTTTTTAATACCAATATACTAGAAGTCGAAATTGCTAAAATAAATGTTTGGTTATTTAAAAAAGTACCTTGTAGTTATTTAACTTTTTTTTTTACTAAGTCTGTTGTCCTGATATAAAGTATTTCTCTGTCTGTCTCTCTATATATTTATATATGTATATATATAGAGCGATGTGGAGATGCCGGTGATGGACTGGGGTTGACAATTGTAAACAATTTTACAACACCAAGTTATAGTCCAGCAATTTTATTTGAAAATCACAAGCTTTCGGAGGCTTCTTCCTTCCTCAGGTGATTTTCAAATAAAATTGTTGGACTATAACTTGGTGTTGTAAAATTGTTTACAATTATATATATAGAGAGAGAGATACAAAGCTTGAGAGACAGAGTGACATGCAGACAGATAGATGTATGCGGCTTCTTACTCAGTCGATGCAATAATTTTCAGTAACTAGACAACATATCGACCCCAGAACGAAGGCTTTAATTTGTATTATATTTGAGGACGCATTTTTCTTTCAGTTACAGTTTATACGTAGATGGGAGATTTTGACCTGTCGATTCTTTTGTTTTTGATTAAACAGCACACACTGTATGTGAATGACTATATCAGTCCATCAACCCTTTTTATTCACATTTTTAATACCGTTTTTAAAAATATCTTGTGTGTTGATCGTCGCACATTCTGACCGCGCGCACTAACAGCGCGAATATTTTCCGTGTTCATTTTCACTAAGGTGTATCCGGCGTTTTATTACTGAAATGTCGCTCGTATGGCTAGTTCCCTTTTAACAGAAAAAAAATCGTATTGTTTCCAATCCTGTGTCTATTATTGAAAGCTCGCACACACATGTGCAAAAATATAGACTCGTGCATTTACAAACATGTATATACATTTTATATATACATATAACACACATGTATATACTCGCGTGTCATGATAAATATCATGTACATACATACGTCATATAAATACACGCAGCTCATATAAGTATCTATTTAGTCACAGATACACACATATGCTATATATATTTATATGTGCTATAAATACTTTTAATGTTTCCTTTCATATAGTGATTATATACATTTCTGGAAAGATGGTCTAAGATGAGCCGAATGATTTTTCCCGGCGGTGTCTGTCTTGTGATCTTATGATAAGGAAAACACGCCAATTGATTTCCTGCATTGTCAAATCTCTTACAGGATTTCCTGTTATTAATGCAATCATGTGGAGTGGGCACTCATTAAAAATTCTTAGGCTAAATATTTATTAGGTATACAGAACAAGGCGAGAAACTCTTTTTTTGTAATATTCAAGCCAGACTGCGAAATCCCACCTAAAACCTAATCATTTTTACACCGCTTCCCTCCTACATAAACCACGCAGCGAATAATCCGTATTCTGTACTCAGTATTACCTTTCTAAGGATTATTTGTAAATGGCAACGGTTCCAGACTTTAGCATGCATCATCAGTGCGAGCACTATATACCCAACCGAACGCTGAAACAAGCTACCCTACAAAGCACACGGGATGCCTATTAATAGAGGGCAAGTTTATCTTTCAGGTGAGGAGGGTGCAAGTATATTCATTCATTTGGGTGATTTTTTTTCATCCTGTGACTAAATATTTTTTTCCTTAAATCTCTTCATAAAACTTTCAGCACGGTAGATTTTCGAATTTGTCACGGGGTGATTAGCCTGTTAAACTGGCAGGCTGATTGCTACAAAAAACAAACTGTCATAAATTAAGTTCTGGTGGAGGTGATGGGTCTAGACTGGCGGGCAATAAATTGTTTGCAGGAGGTGAGAAGTATGTCAGCGAAGTCGTGAAACACACAGAGACCACCCAGCTTCCAAGATACCTCTCCGGGAGATCCAAAAAAATAAACTCCACGATGGAGTTGAGTTGGTTTCAAAATAAAATATATTCCTCCTTTTGGGCCTGTGTCCAGGCTCCATACAAACCACAGTACGGCTTGGATAACGAGATGTGAGAAATAAATATTTTTTAAAATAGAAAAATCCAACAGTTTCGATAAAAAATAATTCTCGTTGTTTTAGATTAAAATTAGGGCGATCGCAGATTGACGTGGCCAGGTTTCGAATAAAGATTCTCTAAAACTGCATTGAACTTGATGTAGAAGTTTTAAAAGTCGAGGCGGTTGTCAATTGTTCCAGAGATTGTTTCGAAATAGGCAAACACCTTAAAGAAAGGTTCGTAAGACAATTGTTTTGATGAAATATCTAAAATTTCTATTTTTATATAATATATTAAATTTGATTCCGTGTCCACTTTGGATCCTGCCAGTTTGACCTCTCAACATACACTGGGAAATAAAGAAAGACTTGCAGTTATATAGCGCCTTTCAGCACGTCCCAAAGCGCTTTTCAGCTAATGAGGTACTTTTGAAGTGTAATCACTGTTGTAATGTAGGAAACACGGCAGCCAATAGACACAAGGTCCCACAAACAGCAATGAGATAATGACTAGATAACCTGTTTTAGTGATGTTGGTTGAGGGATAAAATATTAGCCAGGGCTTTGGGGAGATTTCCCCTGCTCTTCTTTGAAAGAGTGCCATGGGATCTTTTATGTCTACCAGGGCCTCAGTTTAATGTCCTGGCATTTCCATCAGTGCCGCACTCCCTCAGTACTGCACTGGAATGTCAGCCTAGATTTTATGCTCAAGTCTCTGGAGTGGGACTTGAACCCACAACTTTCTGACTCAGAGGCGAAAGTGGTGGGAAATTTAATACACAGCAAGATTACACTGTTGTGTGGTTTAAACCCTCCTCTCACAGCAGCTGTTAGTGATAGAGGGTGCTGAGGCGATGGAGTTCTAGCAGGTCTCAATCAACCCTGTGTCAACTCCTGATAGCTTGCCAGTATAATCATGGTCATTTCCACATAACTGCAGATTTCTTTTTTCAAATTTGAAACAATGCCCCGTGGAGATAAAATACATATTAGAAAAGCTGAAAGTGCTGGTCCATCAATATCTGAAAGAGAGAGAGAGAGACCTTAAAAAAAAGGTTCTTAAAACAATTACTTTTGTGCAATATCTAACATTTCCATTTATATGTTCACACTGGAGGCCCTTGGTGAGAAATATTCTGATGAACGGGTCACTACCAGAAATGTCACCTTGTCTTCTCTCTTTTTTAGATGCTGGCTCACCTGCTGTCAGCCTTGGTTCAGTGGTCACACTCTTGCCTCTGAGTTATGAAGGTTGTGAGTTCATGCCCCAACTCCAGAGATACTGAGCATGTAATGCAGGCTGACACTTCAGTGCTTCACTGTCAGAGGTGCTGTCTTTTGGCATGAGATATTAAACTGAGGCCCTGTCTGCCCCTCTCAGGTGGATGTAAAAGATCCCGTAGCACTATTTCAAAGAAGAGCAGGGGAATTCTCCCCAGCATCTTGGCCAATATTTATCCCTCAACCAAAATCACTAAAAAAAAGATTATCTGGTCATTATCACATTGCTGTTCGTGGGATCTTGCCTATGCAAATTGAATGTTGTGTTTCCCACATTACAATGGTGATCACACTTCAAAAAAAAAACTTAATTAGCTGTGAAGTAGTTTGGGATGTCCTAAGGTTATGAAAGGTGCTATGCAAATATGAATTCTTTCTTTCTCTGTGCATTTCCAGCAATTTCTGTTTATATTGCTGGCTGGATGGGCCCACTTTAATCTTGTGTTGGCTCCAGGACCATAGTTAATATATGTTGTCCAGGATTTGTGTGATAAATCCAGGTTGAGTTCATGCTTGGCTTGCACACTCTTTCCTGTGCCCGACACTTGGCCGTGTTTTTTTTTGTCTTGATGTACAGTAAAAGTGTGTACCAAGGAGTCTCAGAAGCCATATTATTATGGGGTTGCCAATCCTTCTGGATTGCCTCGGAATCTCCAGGAATTAAAGATTTACCTCCTGGACATGGCTGTGAGCAACCCTGGAGAAAAATTATAGTGGCATAAAAATATGGGAGATGGAGGAAAAGGGTAGTTTGACTGATAGTCAAGAATCATCCAATTGGATAAAGAATGCTCTGTTCGCTCAGTGGTAACACTCTCACTTCTGCAAAAGAAGGCCATGGGTTCAAGCCCCACTCCAGAGACTTGAGCACATAATTTAGGTTGGCACTTCAGTGCAGTACTGAGGGAGTGTTGCACTGTAGGAGGTGCCATCTATCAGATGAGATGTGAAACCATCTACCCTCTTGGGTGGACGTAAAAGATCGCAAGGCACCATTTGAAGAAGAGCAGGTGAGATGTCCTGGCCAATATTTATCCCTCAACCAACACCTAAAAATGGATGATCTGGTAATTTATTTCATTGCTGTTTGCGGGACTTTGCTGTGCGCAAATTGGCTGCTGCATTTCCTACATTATAATAATAACTACACTACAAAAGTACTTCATTGGCTGAAAAGCACTTTGGGACATCCTGTGATTGTGCAAGGTGCTATATAAATGCAATTTCTTTCTTTATCTGTAATATTTTGTTTGCTGGCTGTGTAGGTTAATGGTGCTGTTATAATACAGTTGCTATTTTGACAACGCTGCTAGCTGAGATGGATACACATCCAGCACTCGAAATATGCTGCTACCAACAAGTTGCCCCTTGACCAGAGAATATGGGCCTCAGTGTATACATAACTTACAAACATGCACAGAGCCATGCTTAGCAGCATCTGAATACCAGTTAAATTTTTGATGTTAACGATGGTTGCTGGGGTGGCTGTTTCTCTGGTACACTCAGAAGATCAATAATGAAATTGCACAAAGTGGTTTATTGGTCTGACATTGGTCGCTACAGCACAAAGGTGCAGATTATTCTGGAAGGATAACTGTGGCTAAACTTGACAAAGACATCAAATAGGCTGAAGGGCCTTACCATCTGAACCTATCTTGTTAAAGGTGGAAGTAATAATTCCAACCATATACCGCACAAAGTGTGAGTCCACCTTGAGGTGAACGCACATCCACCAAACCTGACCCAGTTCCCTTCACACCCTAGTTACACTCCACAGTGTTTGTTGATGAAAAGGTGAAACCATCTCACATTAATGTAAAAGTATCTAGTACAACCAGCCAATAATGCGGAGCCTAGTTGCATCTGTGCCAACCACTCACTTCACTTTTTTTTTAACTAGTGTACCATTGTGTGTATCAACTAAAGAAAAATCAACACCCTTTGTGAAGAAACCCAAGTAACATGAATCAATTTGATACACATTTCATTACAGCTGAAGTATAGAAAAGAGGCATCTTTTAATTTATAGTTTAAATGTCAAAAGCACAAAATGGCATTCATTTCACCCCATTGAGTAATCGTTGTTGATTGCATATTCTTGTCAAGCATGTATTTCTTTTGTTACCAACACTGTATGCTTAAGAAGCCAAGATGGCATGCATCAGCAAGTGTTGTACGGTTTCTGTCAGGTATTTTAATCAATGTTTGCAGACTCTCTCCACTGAACGAGACATGTTAAAAACCGCAACAAACAGCATTACGAGTAACTGTGAGGAAGAAAAATTGAGAATTAAAAAAAATAAAAGTGCTGTGTTATTGTTGAGGAGCTTATTGTTAAAATCATAGAATCATAGAAGTTTACAACATGGAAACAGGCCCTTCGGCCCAACATGTCCGTGTCGCCCAGTTTATACCACTAAGCTAGTCCCAATTGCCTGCACTTGGCCCATATCCCTCTATACCCATCTTACCCATGTAACTGTCCAAATGCTTCTTAAAAGACAAAATTGTACCCGCCTCTACTACTGCCTCTGGCAGCTCGTTCCAGACACTCACCACCCTTTGAATGAAAAAATTGCCCCTTTGGACCCTTTTGTATCTCTCCCCTCTCACCTTAAATCTATGCCCCCTCGTTATAGACTCCTCTACCTTTGGGAAAAGATTTTGACTATCTACCTTATCTATGCTCCTGGGATACATTTCATCAGGTCCCGGAGATTTATCTACCTTGATGCGCGTTAAGACTTCCAGCACCTCCCTCTCTGTAATATGTACACTCCTCAAGACATCACTATTTATTTCCCCAAGTTCCCTAACATCCATGCCTTTCTCAACCGTAAATACCGATGTGAAATATTCATTTAGGATCTCACCCATCTCTTGTGGTTCCGCACATAGATGACCTTGTTGATCCTTAAGAGGCCCTACTCTCTCCCTAGTTACTCTTTTGCCCTTTATGTATTTGTAGAAGCTCTTTGGATTCTCCTTTGCCTTATCTGCCAAAGCAATCTCATGTCCCCTTTTTGCCCTCCTGATTTCTCTCTTAACTCTACTCCGGCAATCTCTATACTCTTCAAGGGATCCACTTGATCCCAGCTGCCTATGCATGTCATATGCCTCCTTCTTCTTTTTGACTAGGGCCTCAATCTCCCAAGTCATCCAAGGTTTCCTACTTCTACCAGCCTTGCCCTTCACTTTATAAGGAATGTGCTTACCCTGAACCCTGGTTAACACACTTTTGAAAGCCTCCCACTTACCAGACGTCCCTTTGCCTGCCAACATACTCTCCCAATCAACTTCCGAAAGTTCCTGTCTAATACCATCAAAATTGGCCTTTCCCCAATTTAGAATTTTAACTTTTGGGCCAGATCTATCATTCTCCATAGCTATCTTAAAACTAAAGCTAAAACTAAAACTAAAACTTAAAGCGAAACATTCTGGGAGACTGGGAGGATTAAGCATGTTTCCTATTCATTCATAGGACGTAGGATCAAATCCAATTCAGATGAAAAGGTTAAAGTCTAGAAATTACGTTGCATGATATTAGCATATGAATGCTTAACATGTTTGTATGGTATTGCTTCATCCATTATTTAATGGACATGTTAGCCCATTTATTTTAAAGAGAGAGCTGGCATTGATATAGCACCTTTCACATCTTCAGAGTGTGCCAAAGCACTTCACAGCCAATTAATTACCTTAGATGTGAAGTCATTTTTGTTATGGAGGCAAACACAGCAGCCAATTTGTGCACATCAAGGTCCCACAAACAGCAATGAGATGATAGACCAGTTAATCTGCTTGGTGGTGTTGGCTGAGGGATAAATGTTGGCAAGGACACCAAGAGAACTTCCCTTGCTCTTGTTTGAATAGTGCCATGGGATCATTTATGTCCATCTGAACAAGCCTTGGTTTAATTTCTCATCTGAAAGGCAATACTTTTGACAATGAAGTATTGCACTGAAGCATCAGCCTAGATTAGGTGCTCAAGTCTTGGAATGGGACTTAGAAGTGAGAGGATTACCACTGAGCCAAGCTGACATTTTAAGAGTATTTTTACCTTCATTAAGGTAATAGACAAAATAATGTCTTGCCAACACATTAAGTGCTCATATACAAAAATTAAACACAATAATTTTTATGCTTAAATATTTCCTTTCTGTGTGGATTTCAAGCATCCTATGTGAAATGGGTTTATGGAGTCTCAGCCCAGTTCCTTGCTCATTATTGAGAAACCGTGGCGATGGGCCAAGGAAGACCTCCGAAGTTGAAAATGGTAAGATAGAAAATTAGATGTATCAAGAATTGATGGTTGGACAACAAGAAGATTGAATTTTTTGATGCTTGTTGATTTTAGAAAGAAGGGAAGACAGAGGGAGGGAAAGAGTTCCATCATTTTGAGGCCTGGAAAACAATAAATTTGAGTTGCAGATGATTCCAATGAGTCTTGATTACAATAAAGTCAGGATACAAGAGGAAGACTATGTAGGATGGCACATAACATTTCAGAGGAAGAAGAGAGGAACATTCAGAGGAGCAACGGCCATAACGTCATGGACATAGGAACAGGAGTTGGTCAATCAGCCCCTCGAGCCTGTTCCACCAATTAATTAGATCATTGCTGATCTGTATCTTAACTCCATCTTGGTTCCATAACCCTTAATACCATTGCGTAACAAAACAGAGAAAGACAAGAAAGGCTGCAATGGAGAAGAGAACGCTTGGAGGCTGGCGATGAGAGAAGGATTGTTTATGTGCCTAATCAGTACCACACCAATGGCACAAAAGTGCCCTTAATTATACAATCTCACCCAAAGAGGTTGATGTGGATTATCAGGAGCGGAGAAAGAAATCTCAACCAGTGCAGTGGGTGGGGAGGTTCTCCCTTGACATTGGGGCAGAGACATTGGTGGGGGAAGAATAGAGAAATGGAGCATCCGGTCATTATTATACTTGCCCTGCGAGTGCTTGATGCTGACCTTGGGGACTATATATGGATCCATTCTATTCGCAGCACGACAGCCCTCACAAGGGGGGAAGAAATCACAAAAATAATAACAATATTGGATGCCCATCAGCTTTTGGTTAATTTTTCTCTTGCTATGTCTTCAGCGGAGTACGGTGTCTTTTTTTTCAAAAGGTGTCGCTCAATAATGGGATCGTGAGCTCAGCGGAACATCCTCCCATTCTGCTGTGTAAGGGACTGGATTATCTTTTCCCTGCACTCCATGTGGACTGTGGATAAATTGAAGAATGCCGTCCTGGCACAAGTCGTTGAGGGACACCTCAGAATGCCGGATATGTCACATTGGCAGGTTAGGGGAGAGTTTATGGTCTCACCAACTCAGGATTTGATGCATAACTTTTCAAAAAAAAAACATATCAACAGTATTAAGGGAGTTCTGATGGTTTATTTTAACTGAGGATGGCTTGAAACTTACACGCCCAACAAAGAAAATGCCCTCTTCGAGGTTTTTCGGCTCGAAGTTGGTCCGGGCCGAGGCCCATATTCTTTCAGTGAGGCACGTAAGGGTGAGATCAGACAGCATGCACAATCACCCCACTTTGACCACAAGGCCTGGATGGTGTACACCCTATGGAAACGCTCGGAGACCTTTAGTGGAACAACACAATTTCTCTTGATTTTAGTCAGTTATTAAGGAAACGAACCCCAGTGGTGTCACTCCAAGCAGGCCCATTATAATCAGATTTCACTCCATTGCTGCATGGTTAAGGGAAATTCGTCTCCGCTAAGAAGCTATTTTTGCTTCTATCTGTGGCATTCGCCGACAAAGCCTCACAGTCAGAGATAGCAATGCATCCCTTTGGTCATTATGTGAACGGCCTGTGAAACCCCGAATTTTCAGTTCGCCAAATTACTGTGGGTGGGAATGGCGTAGTAATTCATACCCGTCCGCCTTACGTGCATGTTTTTATTGAGCCGGTAACATCTTGATTTTAAGAACCGGTGCCAGAGATGGCGAGCTATAAATGAGGTGGTAGCTTTGCTTTACATAACAGTGACTGCACTCCTGGGGTTAATTCACTCAGTGGTGTGCAGCGAGTTGGAATGTTTCTGAGAAATGTTGATAAGGCGCTATATAAATGCAAGTCTTTGCTACTTAATTCGTTCTAGTGTGTACACAACTGTAGGTCTTAGGACTTGCCATTTGACTTTGCCTCGTGTATGTGGAGAGGTGCTGAGGGCGGTGTCACTAACCAAAAGTCAAGGGAACTGATGCACTTTAATAATTCCTGATTTTTTAGTATTCTAATAAGTAGTGTACTGAGAGCGGGAGGATACTAAATATGCCCTTTACAGAACGGAATTCTAGACAGGTTATTGAAACCGCTGTGAATAATGTCCTTTAAAAAAAATTGCAGCAATTCCATTTTCTACACTGTGCAATTTCAAAGTAAATATAAATTGAATTTGAAAAACTATATGTAACAATAAATAATAACATTTCAACAAGCGTCGAGCAATATCGGCACTTCCGAAATCATTTAATTAATTTTTTTAAAAAGGTTGATGAACGTGCTAGTGCATCTTGGCTGCCACGTAAGAGCATGTAAAGGGAATTTTAACCCTGAATACCATCTTTGTCAGACCTTGCTGAAAGAATAGTCTCTATAAATTGGACCAGGGTAAGGCTGTGAGACTGTGAAATTGACGGATTAGCTCCCCCCATCGACCCCACCCCCCTCTCTCTCTCTCGCTGTCAATCTTCCACCTCCAGAATGTTAATCACCCAACCACAGTGGAAGTGGGAGGGGCGAATTGTCATCACACGTCCAATCAGGGTCACCCAACACCATCTGTCAATAAACGATGTAAATAAAGTGTAAAAAACGTGATCCCTTGGCTGCCCAACAGAAGTTTTCGCGGATTTAATTTTTTTTTCTTCTCTCTCTTCTCCCAGATCGAATGCCTGAAGCTAAATCGGTAGCAGGAGGTAGTCTGAGGCGTTCGAGAGATTTCTCCAAACGAAAAAAAAAGGGCGGATGTGCAGAGATTCGCTTTTATCTGTGGGAAAACCCAGAAGGAAAAACAAAGGAAGCTGCAATCTTGGAATTAGCTTCGACTGAGAGCAAAGAAGGATTTGATTCACCTTAATTTATCTCTATATACATATATAAAAAAGATGGCAGTTCAAGGCGGCTCCTTGACGCCTTTTACCATCCAAGATATCCTCACCCGGAGCAATGACACTCGGCTGACTCGGAATTCGCACCAGGAGAGGGTGAAACCCGAGCCCCAGATCTTGAATTCGCATTGCGACTCGAGTAAAGGGGCTGCGTTGGTGGGGGAGAGACGGGCCCCGCTCATCGTCATCAGGATCGACCAGGACGAGGGGGAGACATTAACGAGCGGCTCGGTGGAAGCCGAGAGCCAGCAGCCGGCGTCAGAAGCTTTGAACGGCGACCGGCAGCCCGAGAGTAACGAAAGCGGGCGGCTGGATGTCGAGTCTCTCAACGAGGAATCGAACGAAGGGAATAGCTGGGAGAATAACGCCGAGAAGTTCGATAAAGGTAAGCAGCATCTCTTGAAGAGGGGCATTTAAATATCGAGAAACATCTTTTTAAAAAAAAATGTTCCGAAAAGAATCGTGTTACGTACCAAAAACTCTAGTTGGTTCTATCTTGAATCAGACCCGACTATAAAATTACAGCAGCCCAATTGCTAAACTTTTAGCAGTGAAGTTGGTACATTGATTTTTAAAAAACTATCTTCACATCTGTTTTGGATATATTGATTGTATTTTAATTGATTTACTTAACAGTTACTTAAAAGCTTAGTTGTCAGCACTTCGCTGCTGGTGAGTGTTAATTTCTGAAACTGATTTGAAATTGACAACAGGAAGTATCGCGCTTCTTTCTTCGCCCGCTAGTCAATTGTGAAATTGTTCTACATGTTAAATGTGATTTAAAAAAAAATTGTAGCAGTGTCACGAAATGCAAATATTTAGCACCCAGTGAACGGTGGAGGTAAATATATCAATAAACAGCGCGCTCGGTGAACCAGTTGTAAGCGTTGAGCATGTAACTTATACGTGTTTACACTAAATGCCAACGAGTCTCGTGAAATTGCTGGCATTTTAAGGACTGATATTTGTCACCCAGGAAGTTTATAAGAGAACCAGATAGCTTGTCAATGTATTTCCTGCTTCGGGATCTCAAATCATTGCAGAAAGCCACTCTGCAATAAATATGAATCCGATTATTTTAAGGAGTGTCAGGCTTTATAATCTGTTGCACTTTAATAATTCCCGATTTTTTAGTATTCTAATAAGTAGTGTAAACAGAGCCAGTGTGCACGAAACATGCCCCTTTCCTGTACTCTACTGGTCAACATTTATAAATCTGGTATTAACCTACCGCAGAACCGCTTGCGTTCCTGCGCCTTCCGATTGCGGAATTTGCAAAAAAAAAATCATAGTTTTTGTGGAAATAAAAGCGGAGTGCACTGGGGTTGTGTTTTTTTTTATTTCGGAACTTAAGGTAGGCCCCAAAAATGAGCCAATCCCCAGATACGAGAAAAAGAGAGACGCAGATAGAATTGAACTTAATTGTAACGTCGCCTTTATACATAGAGATGATGCATAAACAACCAGGAACGCTGGGCTGTGCAGGCCCAGAGGAATGAGCTGGAGTTAAGTTGTTTTCAAATGATTGTTATACCAGAGTAGTTTGCTTCTGGATGAGTATTCCATTGATTCGGCGAGGCCTTTATCACAAGCAGTTTTTTTTCGTGTGTATCTTTTTGAATTATATTTATAAAACGGACGCTATCTAAATCCTGCTCGGGCTAGGCATTTGTCTATAATTCCTGAACTTTCATGGGTGAAGCTGTTCTTGGAAAGTGTTTTTGCTTCCGCCTGTTAAATTCTAACTTGTTGGTGCATATGAGGACGAGGCCTCAATCTTAACACGACCGTCATTTCCACACACTCGCCCTGAATCCATATTCACTGGGTATTGAGGGTTTATTTTACGGTGAAGTATGGTATCTCTACAACGGACAAGTGGTCAAACGGTTCCAGACAAATAGAAATCAAACAGGCAAATACATTCAGGGCATATACCATGCATAAATAGATTGGATTTACGCACGTTACATATTAAATATTTTCACTAGCTCTGTCGAATATTTCAGATGCAGATCGACAGATAGCGACTGACGACGAGGAAAAAACAGAGAAACTGGTCCCGTCCGACCAACCCAACAAGTCCGGCAAAAAACGCTCCCGTGCCGCCTTCTCTCACGCCCAAGTGTTCGAGTTGGAGAGGCGATTCAACCATCAGAGGTACCTGTCCGGCCCCGAGAGGGCAGACTTGGCAGCGGCCCTCAAACTCACAGAGACCCAGGTCAAAATCTGGTTCCAGAACCGAAGGTACAAGACCAAGAAGAGGCAGATGGCCGCGGAGCTGGTCGTTAATTCGGCGCCAACGGCGGCCAAGAAAGTAGCTGTCAGGGTGCTCGTACGAGACGACCAGAGGCAATACAGCCCGGACGAGTTAGGAAACCCACCTTTACTCTCGTTATATCAGGCTTATCAATACTATCCCTACATGTACTGTCTACCAGCCTGGCCTCCGAATGTCATCCCTCTCTGTGGAGGAACTCATTGAAGAGACAAGGGAGGGTAAAAAGAACCTAGAATTAAAAGTATTGTTTTTATACAATCGACCATACCAAAAAAAAATAAACCTTTGCAATTGTCTGCAATCAGATACCAATCAGTAAACTGTCAGATCACAGTCGCATTCACGCAAAGAAAATTCACGGTTTCATTTATTATATGGGACAAAGATACAGTGAGGCAAAGTCAGAGTGCATCTGTCCGAAGAATTGTTCTTTTTTTTTGGGGAGGGGGGGCATCGAGAACTGTAGCGAGTTTTTGTATTAAAATAACAACTAGTTCTTCCATGTCAGTTACCCAGTGGTTTTATTAATCGTTGTTATGTGCTGTTACTGATTGATTGTGTCAATTGATTGATTATATATCGGCTGTAGAACAGCCGAGTAAGTCATTAGAAGTTATTTTCAAACGCCAAAAACAAAAAAAAAAGAGGATCCAAACTTTCCTGGAGAGATTTGAAGCGCATTTTCTGATGAATACTTGACTTTTGTTTTTCTACATTAGAAAATAAATGGGAGGCGTGTGACTTTAAAAGAGTGGTTTCGTTTTCAAAACCAACCGTCCGGAAGGTGTATTTTTTTGCACTTCTTTCTGTAAGTAACTAACAAGTACGAACAGAATTTTATAAATATATATTTAAAACTAGCATTTAAACTTCAATTGCTGGTGTGACTGAACCCTTAAACTGATTTTACTGTCGCTAAAATATCAAAATCGGTTACTCTCTTTTATATTGTATGCTCATATCACTAATCTCTCAAAGCTTGTTAGCTCAATTTATAAATTTTTAATTTTTTTAAACAGTTCTTAATTTCCTTGATGTAGTTTTTAATGTTTGCACAATTAAAATATATTTCTGCCCCTTTCCCGGCAAAGATTTGCTGTTGTTGATTTTGTTTTAAAACTGTGTTGGGAGTCAAAAAAAAGTTTTAAAACAGCACAATATAACCAAAGATGTAAGGACGGCCACAGATTCCTAAAGTCGACGCTTCTTCGCCAATTGGATACCATTTCTCCATCAGCTCGTTCTCGTTGACCGAATAACCGATTCGCACTTAGGAAGAACATTCTTTACACTGTGAAAATGGTTATTTCAGTAAGATACGTGTTGTCACTCAGCTCACTTTACGTAGGCGATGGGGATGAAAATTGAGCAGCAGTGGAGCAAAAACACGAAGGCTGACTTATTGGAATTACAGATACGGCGTCGAATGAACTCTGGGAATCAGCAATATATTGACACTGGTTTGTTCTCTGTACTTGGCATAGGGAAATCGTTAACGGGTTTATAAGGACACGCAGTAAACCTGCCCCCGTAGTTAACAGCATTGACTACCAGTTGTATAGAACTGACAGAGATAAACGCTATATGTCACTGCACAGTTTATAAATTCATTACAGAGCTAGTTATTTAATGCTGTCCCTGCTTTGTACGTATTGCTTTTTCCCCCTGTGGAGATTATTCAGTTTAATAACTCCTCGATTGACATTTATTCGTTCAGAACCAATTTAAAAGGTCAATAAAAGGCTGCGGGAAATGTAATAAAACAGAAATCGATGTCTGTTTATAATTTTTTTCATGAATAGTTTCCCACTTCACTCATATCTAGCGTATACACGGTAATCAAACAACATTCAATTATCCAATCTCACGGCTGTAGTACCTAATTCCTGATTTGTATCGTCTTCTCTCTCACTCTTTCCAACTCTGTGGGCAGTGCCCATCTCTAAGGGTTACAGGGTCTTTCACCTTGGGTTTAGCAATTTTACAAAATCGTGCTGTCAATCTTTATAAGGAAGAGTTTTAAAATGAATAATTGGAAAAGCACAGAGCTAAATAGGCATTCAGAAATTAAATAAAGGCCGACAGTGGGAAGCAACTTTCATCTCATTGATAGCTTTTTATTTGGAGGAGAGATGGAAGATGTAACTCGAGATTGTCATTAGCACCACCCATTACCAGTATAACTACTTTCCGTCCAGATGTAGCAGGAATATAATTGTCTGAAACCAATTAGACTTGGTCAGCCACACACAGATAGAATCCGTAGAATTACCTGTAGCACTCCCAAAGAAACTGCTAGATAATGTGTAAGCAATAATTTGCATTAACTTGGCGGGTTTAACCTAGAAAAACGTCCCAAGGCATTCCGCAGAGGGAAACACGTCTGGACCACGTCTAGACGTGGTGTGGAGAATTAAGCAGAGGTGACAGAAATACACTGAAATACTTCTTTAACTGGGTTTATTTAATAATTAACAAAAATCGTGAACATTTTATTTATTTAAACGTATTTAAATACACAGTGATTACACATGCAGTGGGAAGATTTATTACATCAACACTATTAACTAAGTGACGATAATTTATAACCGTGGTGATATTACAGGATACTGGACGAAGAATCGCACTGCTTGCTGTGTGTAAAGTAAATGGGTTCGTGCAGATTCCGTCTGGCCGGTATTAATAGCGAAACCGTGGACGTGTTAATGCATTAACAGCAACCAGTACAAATCTCCCTCCAAAATCACACCCCGCAACCTTTCACTTTCTCTGCGAACATGTGGATTTTCAACGGGATGTGAACAACATTACTGACTCCTAACGAAAATATCCTCAGCTAATGGCTGTTTCCTGTCTGACGGTTTATATACCTGTTTGAGACAAAATTAAAAGAAAAAGCGGCGGCATATATTCTCTTCCTCTTTCCACATACACATAAAACACTCATTATGATTGTATTGATACAGTAGTTAATGGTGTTTAAAATCGACAATTATTTTTTAATGCTAAATTAAAGCGATCGAGCGTCAGGAATAAAAGGGGGGGGGGGAAACGACAAATATGAAGTTAAAAAAAACACAAAAAATGCTGGGAATACACAGTTGGTCCACCAATCTCTGAAGAGAGAAAAGCCGGTTAAAGGAGGCTGTTGGTCAGAATTCGGGACTGAAGTTGGACTTTAAACTTTTAACATCAATTTAATCCTTTCTGGTGTGAGATAGGGCACTCGTTGGAATCCGAGTTTAAATTCCACACAAAAATAAAAGCTTTATGTCGTGATTATCTTAATAGAATATGGAGAACCTCCAATTTAAAGATTGAAGTGTGGAATTGTATGCCTCGATGATATGGTGCCCGAACCGAGAGCGCCAGGGAAAGTGATAGAAAATAGAATTTTACAAGAATAAGCGTCAACGTTGAAAAGGCTTCTTTCATCGAGTTTCTGTGCAGTTTCACTACAGCATCAGCTGGCGGTGGCTTCAATATCTGGGGTTCTCATCAGTAAGCTGTAGATTTTTAACGTGTATACAAGGGTCGAATCGTTTGGCCTCTACTGTGGAGAAGTGAATAGGCGCCTGTTTATTTTTGTTAGAGGGGTACCTCTGGGTATTTTTATAATCCCTGGGTGGCCCTTGGAATCCCAGGTGGGCAATTGTCCTTCAGGTGTAAAATATTTCCATATTGTGAAGGACTAGTTTCCGGTCGCTAGATTATTGACGGTAGGACAATGCGAATGTAAAGTCGAAGGTGTCCGGAGAGCGACAGTGCGTCCTTGGTAAATGCATGTCCAATCTCTCTCTCCCCCCCTTCTCTCTCTCTCCCCCACCCCTTATCTCTCGGTTTCCCCTCCCTTTCACCCTCTCTTCCATTCTCTCCCTCTCCGTCTCTCTCTCTCTGTCCCTCTCTCTACCTCTCCCTCCCTCTCTCTTCCGTTTCTCTCCCTCTATCCATCCCCTCTCTCGCACTCTCCCTCTTTGTCCCTCTCTCTTCCCGCTCTCCCTCTCTCACTTTCTCTCTCCCCAGCCTTCATAACTGTATCAATTTAATATTAATAAGTACGTAAGAAATAGGAACAGGAGGAAGCCATCCGGCCCCTCGAGCCTGCTGCTCCATTCAATAAGATCATGACTGATCTTCTACCTCAACTCCACTTTCCCGTCCTGTCCCCATATCTCCTGATTCTCTCAGTGTCCAAAAATCTATCGATCTCAGTCTTGAATATTCTCAACGACCGAGCATCCACAGTCCTCAGGGGTAGAGAATTCCAAAGATTCACAATCCTCTGAGTGAAGAAATTTTGCCTCATCTAGGTCTTAAATGGCCGACCCCTTAGCTTGAAACTATGACCCCCTAATCTACTGAAAAGTATGATACAAACTGAAGTGAAATTTGTTGGTGAAGAGACCATTTGCCTCCACCTTGAACACTCCACGTTAGTTAGGACAAGATCATATAAAAAGGGCCTTATAGGACATATAATAGCATGGACTGAATTAGAAGCGAACAGGGAGAGCATGGTTCAATATTGTTGAAGAAAAGAACTTTGGCGCAGTCCCCTTGGTGATTGTGTCAACCATATTTTTGCGGGACCATGGTTTTAAAAGTGCTGCACTTAACCGAGAACGTTCAAAAAATACTTGGAGGTAGAACCGACTGAAATGGTACCTGGTGAAATGAGGCTGTATCAGTCTGCGGTCCTTTTATTGATGGTCTCGTACAACAGGTCGCAAAATACATTTTTCAAAAAGACATGTTTGTTTAAAGGACCTGACCGTCCTGGGGATTTGGGGATTTTTTTAAAAGTAAAGCCTCAGTGTTATTTTGTCCGTATTTTCAACTTGTTCATTATACACGGCAACCGACTCCAAACCTTTAATCTTCAATTCGCTTTGTACATAAGAATTCACGAGGCAAAAAAAAATCAGTCGGAGTCAATCAGTGGATTGAGAGGTCTGAACTATAGCCCCGGAAATGCTGGTCCTTACGAACATCACCTGTGATACATCAGCCCAATGCAACAGTGTAAAATGGTGCTATCGGTCTCCTGGGCGCATAGTGCACAACACAAGCTCCCACTCAATCGCGCATTTGGTTCATCGAGCGACGGGGGACTCTCCTTTAATGAAAGCTTTCTTTTGAGGTTCGATGGGGAGTTTAGGATTAGGGGCAAAGCTAAATATAAAGAGAGAAAGAAAATAGAGGAGAGCTTTCGCTGCCTGATTTGTGGGAAATGTGCCTCCCTTCAGGCTTCACTCACTGAGTGGGCAGGTACTTGAATCCGATCATCCTTACACTGGGAATGCACTTAGAGTGCACTATGAGTTATTACAATACAAATAGTGGGGAATTAAATGGTCAGCTTGTTCACGCAGAAAATATGCCACAGTGACGCCCTCTCCCATCCCCTCACCCTGAGTGAAATCGTTTGTCGCGTTACTGGCAATAGACTAACCGGAAATGTATCGCTTGGACAGCAGGGCAGTACGTTGATATGTTGATGGCGTTTGATGAAGAAGGGTGGGAGGAGGCTCTTGTGGAGCACAATCACCGGCATGGACCCGTTGGGCCGAATGGCCTGTTTCTGTGCTGCACGTTCTATGCAATTCTGTGTAATACCCCTGATAACGTCGCCGTCACTCACATAGACAGTGACGCCTCATAAAGATGGTAAATTGCAGGTCCCACAGTTGGTTATGTACATTATACATCACGTTTTTCAGACTCCAGAAGGATAGATTTAAGCAGAAAGCTAAATCGGATTATTCCACACCTGATGTTTACAGGGAGTATGGGGAGTAGCCGTATTAAAGTGACATTTTTAGATATAAGGGCTCAGCTCGTTTTGCAATGCAACTTTCATCTGATGAAATACTGCTCTCTGAAATTATCAATAATTCTTTTTTTATTGCCATTGTCCCTCACTTACAATAGAGTTATACAATCACCGAAATTAAAAGAAAACTGCAGATGCTGGGAATCTGAAATAAAAACAGAAAAGACTGGTCCATGATAAAAACTCTACCTCCCAAATATCAATCGGTCTTGTCTCTTTTCAGAAACTATTGTGGATTTCCAGCATTTCCTGCTTTTATATCACATATTCATACATTGGGGCCACAGTATATATAGATCACGGTGCTCAATACGCGGCAGCAGGGAAATTAGCTTTATATACTGGGTTAGGGACGACCTAAGGCTGGTTCTGGTACCTTGTGTTCCGCCAGTTCTAATACCACTTTAGGTCCAATATGTCATGAATTAAGTGCTTCCAGTTTGTGAATGGAATTGAAACAAAAACAACCTTTATATCCACAATTAATGTCAACCCTAGGCGCCTCCATATAGCTCACCTTTGTACCGCGTATATTACGTTTACTCAAATTACACCCAGTAATATTCCCGCGCCATATTTTGCGTGACAAACACTTCAGTTCCATTTACCGAACTGTCCAAGGCTGACGGCATAGATAACCGTATGAAACAATTTAGATTGCAATCAACCCGCGGAGATGAAAGTACCCGGACACAGCACAACACGTCAAACTAACAAATCATCACCATTTCTGGTAAGTGATTTATTTATTTAATTTTCGCTGATGTTTGAAGAAGATTTCACTTGACAGTGACCGACTGCAATTATCCAGAATCCTTTTTTTTAAAAAAAAGAGCGACATCGCCCGTAGCATCGGATTTAAAACGTCTTCCTTGATCAGTACAGTTAAACGGGAAAGGGCGTGGGACTGATTAGAAGCGTGTTATCTTCGGCTATTTCCCCAATACAATCCCAGTCGAATTTAAGGGGAGGAATCATGATTTTAACCATATAAAAATGGGTATCATTTAGAATTTATTGCCCATCCCCAGTTGCCCTTGAGAAAGTGATGGTGGGCCTTCTTCTTGAACCACACTGTAACAGTTTGGTACAATTGAGTGGACTTCAAAGGGCAGTTAAGAGTCAACCACGTTGGTGTAGGACTGGAGTCACATATAGGCCAGACAGGGTAAGGATAGCAGGTTTCCCTCCCTACAATACATAAGTTGAATCAGTTGGGTTTTTACAACAATCTGACAGCTTCATGGTCATTTTATAGATTAAATGTCATTCACAATACCTATCAAGCGATCATTCTATCTAATGTTTAATTACTGTGAATCACCCTCTCCAGACTCAAGAGCCTCCACACAACAGAGCTGCTGTTGAATTATAGATAGTTAAAAGACTGCATTAATTATAGACACATATAAACTCATCGAGAAATCTTTCAGGAGATTGTCCCTGTCCTTTTAATATCATTTCCCCCCTTTCCTTGTGAGTGAATGCACCGCGCCTACAGCTTATTTTCTATTATTAATTATAAATAGCACTCCTTGGAAGCTCACTCTTAAATACACAAAGGGCGCTGATTTGATTTGTTATTGAGAAACCTAGGCGAGGTGCTTTTATTGTAGAACAGTACACAGGTTGAAAAGAGGTGAATCAAAAGGTTAGAAAACCCGCAAATGCTGGAAATCTGCTATAAAAACAAAAGATGCTTCAGGCATCTTAACCCGAATTTCCCTTCGCACGCCGAGGGGACCTGCTGCGTATGTCCAACGTTTATTTCACATCAAAGTAGTAGTGGTTAGGGGAGACCAAACTTTGGGTATTATGGACTGTGGGAGGAAGGGGAGACCGGGGGAGGTCACGAATTCCACAATCTTCTGCGAAAGAAATGGGTTCAATCTTGATTTCAATACAGCGAGGAAGCAGGGGAGAAGGAGGATGTGTGGGGCGTGATATTTGGAGTTTAGGAGGGACAGGAGAGGAAAGTTCGGAGAAGCAACGGCCTCTGTGTGTGAAAAAAATGGATGAATAGATAGAAACCGTGTAACTATAAAGACGTTGCTATTCGACACAGCGATGGTCCAGGTTTAATCAACATTTTTAAAGCGAATTTTACAAGAAGTTCACTCTTGTTATCCTCCCCACACACACACAAACACAGACACAAACACACACTGCCCGCAGCTATAACTCACTCCCCCCGAAGTAGAATTATGTATTTTCTTTATTTTAGTTGCCAAAAAGGCAGCCGTCCCACATTCTGTATTCAAAATCTAACAGGGACAGCAGATGTAATTTAAATGTGCGCATTATTCAAAGGGTCTGAACAGTTGATATGTCGACAGATTAGATTACACCATACAGTGCCCGGAACTGCTGCCGGTGTCCAGTTCACGCCGCTGTCCCTTCACGAGATTGATTCCGGTTGTGTAGGTATATCAGCAACGTTTATAGCGGTCAGTATTTCGTTATCATCCTGGCTTGGTTATTTTTCTTTTGAAAAGAGAAGGGGGACTCAATGTGTATTCGATGCACAACCCAAACAGAATGTATGCAATTACATAAGGAAAAAAATAAAAGGAATACATTATATTTACCTGATATCGGGCACTGGGAAGTTGAATTTATTGAATTAGACCAGCAAATAATGTACCACAATTCGACTAACCCACCCACCTAGTAAGTTTTCTGTTTATTACAATCACAACGCAGCAACTTTAATTCGTTATTATTAATATTATTATCACGTATTAATAGCTAACGCAAATTATGCCGTCCATCTGAACGAATCCAGCAGTTGGAGGTTAGAAAATCGATCAGTGCGCCGTGAAAGACAATGGTATTTAGATTAAAACATTTCAATCCACTGTAAATTTGAATTTTGTGTGTTTAACGGTAATAGACCCCGAGAAGCGTGCGCAAGTTCCAATGGGATGGGTATCCATTCCGCCATTCAGATATTTTTCAATCATGGTGATCGATTTGCCTATGCCTGCATGTCTGTTTATTTTGATCCCTATCTTTCTATGTCTATTTTTAATTTTTTATCTTTCTATCTCCATCTATTCATCTATCTGCCCGCCTGTCTAACTATCTCTATCCATTTGCCCTGTATGTCTAACCATCTATCTATCTATCTAACTATCTATCTATCATCTATCTATCTAACTACCATCTATCTAACTATCATCAACCTAACTATCTGCTTATCTATCTATCTATTTGCCTATCAATCTCTATGTCTTATCTATTTCTATCTATATGTCTATCAATCTCTATCTATTTCTGTTTATCTATCTATCTGTCTATCCATTATATATCAGAATATTTTAATTGATTTATTTCCCGCATTCGTGGGTAAATCCACATGTAGTAAAAATTCTCTCAGTCCATTCCGTGCTGTACATAAATCTTCTCTTCATTTGCAGGCTTATAACGCGATATGTTTGAGTGAAAGATGTTAGAAAATTGGGATTCTCCTGCTTTCCGAGCTTCTATCGGGGCTTGTACTGAACTCTACCTCTAAATAAAACGGAATCTGTTTTGTTTCGATTCTTCTGAATAATGTTTTCTGAGCAATTAATAAAATAAATATATTGGAATTGCCCATTATATAATAGGAGGAACGTTCTAGAACATCTAATAGATTTTACTACAAGATCATTAAAAATGTCAGAAAAACACTTAGCGTTTGGTAGAGCGAATCATTCTATTGTATATTTTGTAAATACGTCAGATATACAAAACCACGCCTGAAGCAACATATACTACATTAATAACACAATGCAGTAAGGGAGTGGATGCAAAACTTATTTATAAACAATTGCTTCTAAAGTCAACCCTGAAAATTAAACTACAATCGTGATTAACAGCTCGAAACTGTATATTTTCCATAAAAACTCATTAATATAATGAGATTTGAAATAATCTCAAATTGTTGTGGTAACACAGCAGCCTTTTGTTGATATATGAGTGTGATATACGTGCGTGTATTTGTATGTGTGATGTGTAAGATGTATATTTGTGTCTGCATGTATATCTGTGTGATATACGTGTGTGTCCGTGTGAGATGTGTGTGTGCATGTATGTGTGTATGAGTGTGATGTGTATTTGTGTATGACGTGTGCGGGTATGTGATGTATATATACGAGATTTGTGCATATCTGTACATGTATGTGTTTGTATGTATGTGTGTGAGTTGAGTGCGTGATGTATATGAGATATGTCATATATGTGCCTGTCTGTGTGTGTATGTAGGTAGGCGTGTGTGATATGTGTGTATCTGTGCTTGTGTCTGCATGTGTGAGATATATATGCAGCCGTTTGTGTGAGATATGCGTATGATGTGTGTTTGTGCATGATGTGTGTATGTATGTGCAATATGTGCATCCGTATGTGAGAAATGTGTGTGAGATATATGTATGATGTGCGTTTGTGCATGATGTGTATGTGTGATATGTATGTGACTATGTGAGAAAGGTGTGTGTGATATGTGTATTTATTTTAGTGCGCATTGCATTATATTTTGGTCCATTCATCAAGTTTGAATATATGGATGATATATTCCTACACAAACCCACACAAGCAGTTCGACCTCCAATATTCAGCCAATGATCTATTTCTTACTGTGTGATGTGGCGCGTTAGGTTTTACCTCAGACCGAGATATCCCTAATTCCCAAATAACGAGTCTCTGCATCCCATTGGGCAATTAACTGTGTGAAGCGCATTTAAACATTTGCACATGAGAAAGGACTTTGTATAAATGCAAGAATTAACTTTACTGCAGTTGTATGTGATATAATCGTACGCTAAATTGTGAGAAGCCAACTGTTCCTCAGACCTGTTCCATGTACATGTTTACTGTCTCCTACCCTAGGTCCTGTTTTAATGTCTGTGTTTTAAAATGAAGGCAATGAAAGTATAAACCCACACGCTCCCAGTTTCCCAAACAGATGCAATAACCCAGTTTTACGTATTACAAATTAAAATTATATATATATAGTATTACGTAAAATTGGATTATCTGTTTGGAAAACTGTGAGCGTGTGGGGTATATATAAATATGCATATATAAACTATATATATATTTATAGATTTTATATATTTAGGTTCAAATTCAACCAGTGTAGCCAACGAAAAGTTATGCGGCTTTAAACAGGCCGCGAAGTACAGTTGAGATCAGCTTTCTGTTTCTATTTGTGAACAGTCTGAGACCATGGAACGACCACAATTATAAACAACTACGTTAATCTCACTTGTCATCGAATGTGTTCAGGCAAATGAATAGGCAGGTTATTTTATGAGAAATAAAATTGGGGGGGGGGGGGGGGGGGAGGGTAGAACAACGAATGAGGGAGAGACAAATGAAAGAAAAAGAAAAATACAGGCAGAGATAATAAAAGTGTATCTTAACCAGCGTCTGAGGGAGTATGTGAGTGTGTGTGAGTGAGAGACTAGGGGAAAGTGTGTGGGTGAGAAAGTGCTTATGGATTTCGTGAACTTTATTAAGCTCATCGAAATCCCAGTAGAAATCTTCAACTGTTATTGGAGCTGGGGTGATGTCAGTGGCAGATATAGTGTGAACATAGGGGAAGAATGTGACGAGTGTTTGTCAAAAACATCATCCAGCTCCCTGATACACAGATGGACGAATAATTAAAGCCGAGGCTGATCCGCTTGTTTGTTTTCTAAACAGTGAAGATCGCGCCGTTTACAGAGGTCAGGCTCAGTTTTTTTTTTAAAAGCTCACCTCTAGCCATCGATACCCGAGTGCAGCTGGTCCACCTTCCCATTGGCCTACACCTACATCGAGAGAGTGCGACGGACAAATCCATTCGCCGGGCAGGCGAATACTTTTTCCAATACCTCAGCAATCGACCTGAAATGTTAACTCTTGTTTCTTTCTCCACAGATTCGGCCTCACTTGCTGAGTTTTTCCAGCATTTTCTGTTTTTAATCTCAGTAATTAGTTGTTCGGGGAATCTGGTTCGTTCTAATAATACTGTGCTAAACATCTTATGCAAAGTTAGACTATTTTGTGAAGATTCAAGTCTGAGGTGCAAGCATTATTTTAAATAGGTTGTTAAAATCCCTTCGAATTTATGAGATACAGAAATAACGATCTTGGGGAAAGCACGTTCTAACATGCGATTTATAAGATACAAAAGGCACAATCGAGTCCAAATATAAATATAAATAGAGATATCAATGCAAGTTATTTCACAAAGCTCCTGATATAAATATATAACTCAGGGAGTCCTCGGTCCTAGTCTGGAATTCCCACCCTAAACTTCTTGGCCTTTCCACTAGTCTCTCCTTCTCAAACCTTATCTCTTCTACCCACCTTTAGGTTACCCTCCCAATCACATTCTGGTTGCACTCCGTTTTCCTCAGCCCTACACGTGTTTCACGTCAAAAGACTATATAAATGCAAAAAGACTACGTAAATCAGGAATCATATGAAAAATACCATAAATCACATTTCCAGCAACAGGGAGACAAGAGCACACGATCCGATTGGGGTAAGAAAGCCCCTTGGGTTCAATTGATCGCATCCTTCAAGCCTACCAACACAACGCTCTTCCTATCACGGTGTCTAACCGGTTCTCAAATGAGTCCCAGTGTCCAGGACTAGCGCATATTCTGCATATGTTGAGATTTACTTGGATCTGAATTCTGATTCCACTTACATACAATCAATGAAATGAATCACTTAAATTAACGGACACTCAGTTACTGCAAGTTAGAAGCATCCGTTTCTCAATGTGCCCAGACTGGACGGTCCTGTGCTTTGTTTTTCAATGTTGTAACCCTTGCATTTGTCACCGAGAAATAAAGAGCATCGAGAGAAACAGACAGATAATATCAGGCGTTGGACAACGAATTCAGTCACACGCTTAAAATCTGTTCATTACTGTTGTCGGCGGTATTTAAATAGTCTGCATGTATTCAATTTAATTGAGACTCGTAATGTCTTTCATTGCCTCTGTACTTGCTTATAAACTGTTAAATCTCTAATTTCTTCCAGTTCTGACGAAAGGTCATCGACCTGAAACGTTAACTCTGTTTCTCTCTCCACAGCTGCTGCCTGACCTGCTGAATGTTTCCAGCATTTTCTGTTTTTATTTCAGATTCCCAGCATCCATAGTATTTTGCTTTTGAATAGGAGTCAAACGCTTTAAAGTTTCAACCTCCTGGTACCAGAACTGTTATATGGAACAGTCATTTTTCTAATATAATTAATATATATTAAAATCGGCCACCAAAATCTCAAGGTTTCCCAATATCTCATTAGGGACAAATACTCTTAAAACTGAAAAGTAACAGACCAAAAAACTAAATGTTTCTCGTTTCATTTAGAAATTTCCAAACCATTATTGCTTTGCACCAGCTTTCCAGTGACAACAGTGAAATCTTGTTGAAGTTAAAGTAATCGCTTGTTGTTTAGATGCGAGGGCTGCATTCTTCCCCTGCGAAACACGCCAGCGTCGCTTTGGATAAGTTCGTTCCTTAATGAAAATCAGATGCATAAAAAGTGTATGAGTAGGAATATTCATACGCTAAAATATACATTTTACACTATATAACGATGAGAGATTTATCGAAAGTGAATGACAATCGAGAATGTACATAGTACAGTATACAAATGTACAGGTTCTATATAACGCGCGTACACATCACGGAATATACAGATTGCAGTGAATAAAGATAGATTGCACAGAAAGCGCGTGCACATTCTGTATATGTATATATATTACAAAATATAACGATACAGATTGCACAGAATGAGCTTGTACATATGCTCATTGCAGTACATAAATATTCTACATATAGTATATGAACTTATATCGAATATAAATGCAGTATATAAATATAAGCATTGTACAGAAAATGTAGGAACGTAACAAGTACGTACAGGCTACAGTAAATAATTATACACATTGTACACTCACACCTGCCACATTACCACACAAATGTTTAATGGTTCATCTAAAATTCTTTTGTCCCTAATTTAACAGAAGCGTTACGCGATTTGTAATAAACAGACCGGTGCCTTTGTTAAGATATCAGACAGAGGAAGTTAACACAAACATGTTAACATTCATATGATAATATCACACAGTATAAGTTGCAGGCTACAATCTACGGGCCTACAGCTATAACACTATAAAAATATCTATATACTATATATATATATATATACAAAGCGTATGAGCATAGCTAGGAATGTACATATCCCAGTATACAAATATCTGTATATACAATCTAACCAATGTGTAGGCACCTAGCTAATAATATATTAGTATACTTATATATTATACATATAAAATATATTTATATGTATACATGCACGTATGATTATATCTATATATAGTATTCACAAGTGTAGC
The DNA here is from genome assembly GCF_035084215.1 of Heptranchias perlo. NCBI lineage: Eukaryota > Metazoa > Chordata > Chondrichthyes > Hexanchiformes > Hexanchidae > Heptranchias > Heptranchias perlo. The sequence continues at coordinate 8,362,865 of NC_090345.1, read as the reverse complement.
TAATAATATGCATATTACGTTATATAACTGTATACATCTGCAGTTTGTACAAAATGGGGAAAGATTACGTGTATCACAATCTGTCCTTTGTAAATTGGTTTAAATTTTTCTTATGCATAATGCTTGGAGGAACTACATAATAGTTTTCTATACACAGATTGCATTCCACCAGCAAGGAAATAATGCGTAAACGTGTATTCGAATTACAAGGGTCAAAACGAGTGTGCTCCAAACTGTTTGTCAGTGGCGCATTTATACTATTTTAGCATTGATGTAAAGCAGTTTTCACTTGGTACCTCACATGTAGTGAGTTGTTTATGTCATTGGGACTACCATTGGTACACTGGGTCCTCCTTTTATGTGCAAATTTTTCCTTTAAACACAGAAGCAGTGGGATTCAAGATATGGTGACTTGGCGCATGGAAATTCCTCCTTTGGGGGTAAATCCTTTCCCCACCATGGCATGCTGCATCCTTGTTATCATTTCTCAGCTTTGCTTAGTTGATAGTACTCTGACCTCCAAGTCAGAAGGTCGGGGGTTCAAGGCTCACTGGAGGCTTTGAGCAAATAACTTAGGCTGATATTTCAATACCGCAATGAGGGAGTGCTGCATTGTTGGGGGTGTGGTCTCTCTGATGAGATGGTAAACTGAAGTCTTAGCTCCTTGTTAAGGTGGGCATTACAAATCCCATGATGCTTTACAAAGAAATTCATAGGTTGCAAGGCATTTTGGGACATCCCGAGGACATGATAAGGTGATATATAAATGTAAGTCTTTTGTTTCTTAATACTTCCCTGTATGACTCCGAGTATTTTGCATATACGTTTAACAGCTGTTACTTTCCTTCATGTCCATATAAATGTTGCGCTGCTATTTCATCGTTATATTTATACCTTACTTTTGTGCTCGTGCTTAAGTTGTCGGAATCTCTTCCAGATCTCCAGCCAACCAGAATCAGAAATTGCGATTCTCGGCATCTCCTTAGCACTTTTGAGTGGGGGTTGGGGGCACCAAATCTCGTCCACCAAAAATATAATTACAACACTTCATCACAGGTCTCATGAGAACATGTGGGACCTCGTCAATAAAACCAGCTTTTCTCAATCATCGCCGACCCATTATCCACAAAAATCGTGCACTCCACAGCTGGATTAATGAGCTTTGAGATATTTACACCCATTAAGTGGCTTGTTAGCTGCTTCAGAAGTGTTAAAGGGTCCTTATTGTGGGTACATCACGATTGGCTGTTAGTTTTTCATTACCACTGTATTCTCAGGAATTGCACATCTCAAAAGAAGCTTTCACACAATTTCCTTATTGAGCCGCTAATTATGATAAAATTGGGCATATCTCTTGTTTGTTGAAAAATGGAGAAAATCTAGTCCTTGATTTTGCTGTTTATCATTGGTATGTTATAAAACACTGTGGAGCAAAGTAAATGATTTTCTTCCTTTTTATCATGCATTTTATTTTCTCCATACTGATCTTTCTTTAATCATCTCACTCCAGTACCAGTGATAACAGAACCAAAATACTCAAATTCATGGTTGATTCTGAATGCATAAGATTAACTTGGAGCTGAATATTAAATCAACTGATGGAAAAAGAAATAAAAATTACTTAAACTGAAAAATTACTTTTGGTGATATTAGTGAACAGGCGTTAAGCGTGTTTGTATGATATTTCTCTATCTGCTATTTTAATGGAGGGGCTAACCCATTTATTTTAAATGGGTTAAAGCCCCTGTTGAAATATCATATGAAAGTGGCTAAGCATTTGCCCATCAAAATTACCAACAGTTCCTCTTGGCTCAGTGGTAGCATTCTTTGCACTGACTCCCAACATTGTGGGTTCAAGCCCCAGGGGTTACGCATGTGATCTAAGCTGACCCTTCAGTGCAGGACAGTGTTGTTATAGACACTGTTCTTTAGATAAGGTGTTAAACTGAGGCCTTGTCTACTTGAGAGCTCCCTGCTTTTCTTTGGAAAAAGTGCCATGGAATTGTTTAGGTCAGTGAAGTACGGGCAATAAATGTGGCCTTCCAGTGTCACCCACATCCTGAGAATTTTTAAAAAAGTGATTTCCAGGTTACAGTGTTAAACCCCACACAATCTCCTGAGGAATCAGTCAATGCCTGTGCAGGTTACAGTATTGTTTTGTACACAGTTCAGTATATGGGAACACTTCTGTTATCAGATGAAGATTTCATGTTCCTATCAGTCATTGTGTTTATATTACAAAGTTAATGTCAGTGTGAAACATTTTCCACTTTGCATCAAGGCTAAATTTGGAGTCAATGTCTGGCATGACTCCAGAGTGAAACAAAGTGAGACTCCCTGGAGGGGACAGCCTCATACCAGTTTAGGAATGTAAATCCAGTGCGGGTTCAAGCTGGGTGTAAAAAGTACCCAGGGATCCCTTGCAGTTAATTTAAATGTTTTGACAAGACAGATGCTACTGCCCGCACTGTCTAAACATTTAACATTTAACATTTAACATTTAACTGCTGGGAGAAGAGATCTGTTAATGCGTGTAAGTGCACAGGCACAGAGCTCCGTCTTGGGCAATAGAAGTTGCAGGCAGTCACCGTAACCCAAACTGTAGCGACCGGTCTTAGACTAGTAGCTGAAGTCCAAGGCTGCACTTACAGCACAACTGGGCAAAGCAAACCTGGAGCCTGGGTTAACACTACAACATCTTAGCATCTGTGCAAAGCAAAACTAGTTCGCACAGATTGCAGCCTAAACTTAAAAAATAGAAAGTATCTTGAAGGAGTGATATAGAAGACAACTCTAACCCTGCCAGGGGAACATCTATATAAACCAAAGCAAAGTCTTTGCACAATTATTTCCATTACATTCCTATTGCTATTAACGCTCAATAACAACAACAACTTGCTTTATATCGTGCCTTCAGAGTAGTAAAACATCCCAAGGTGCTTCACAGGAGCGTAATCAGACAAAAATTGACACCAAGCCAGATAAGGAGATATTAGGACAGGTTGGTCAAAGAGGTAGGTTTTAAGGAGTGTCTTAAAGGAAGAGAGAGGTAGAGAGGAGGAGAAGTTTAGGGAGGAAATTCCAGAGCTTAGGGCCTAAGCAGCTGAAGGCACGGCCACCAATGGTGGAGCGATGAAAATCGGGGATGCGCAAGAGGCAAGAATTGGAGGAGTGCAGAGATCTTGGAGAGTTACAGGGATAGGGAGGGGTGAGGCAATGGAGGGATTTGAAAATAAGGATGAGAATTTTAAAATCGAGGCGATGATGGATCGTGAGCCAATGTAGGTCAGTAAGCACAGGGGTGATGGGTGAACAGGACTTGATGCGAGTTAGGATACGGGCCGCAGAATAGCTAAATTTGTAAATGTGGATTGTAATTAATCCCTCTTCCCAGTAATAACGTGCAGCAGGGAGTGTGGACGTGTTAGGTCAGGTGTTAAAACCTGTTACCGTAATGACAGTAGACGGTCCTGCCTGTGCTTGGTCAACTCCAAGTGCCGGGCGGCAGATAATTAACCCGGTCAACTCCAGAAAGTGCCAGTTCTTTGGGTGGATAAATGCCTGCAGGAGGGGCAGTGGGACCCTTGATGGAGGAAATGTCACCAAAAGGCAGATGAGCTAATCTTTGAATTAGCCAAGGGCATCCGCAACCTGCAAACCGTGAGGCAGCAGCAGTGCAGAACAAGTGAGTAGAAAAGCGACCGTGGAGAGACCCAAACCACAACACCAGTGTTAAAGTCTATGCCTTAAGAGGTGTGGAGGATGGTCACTGGAGTTCCGATGATAGTCAACCGATGATGATGGAATGTGGTGAACTTTCATGCATTAACTATACCATCTTGCCCTGAATCATGCTTCTTTTGTCAAAGCAGTCATAAGGTAAAATGGTTCAATGTAATAATGGATGTCGTTTGTTCCTGATGAGGGAATAGTTTTGGCTTCCAATAACAAGATTCAGTCTCACGTTTAATCTCACTTAATCTCATTTAATGACAGTGAGGAAGGAATGCCCTGGTTGTGATGCATAGTGAAATCATAAACACATTCTTTTTTGAATGCATTTACAATGTCGCTGCACATAGCAAACAAAGCAATTCTTCTCCCTTAATGATTTCTTAGTTCATCTTTTGACAGAAATATTTTTCTCTCTGAAAAAAATGAAAAAAAGAAAGACTTGCATTTCTATAGCACCTTTCATGAACTCAGAATGCCGCAAAGCGCTTTACAGCTGGTGAAATACTTTTGAAGTGCAATCACTGTTGTAATGTAGGAAATGCAGCAGCCAATTTGCACACAGCAAGGTCCCACAAACAGCAATGAGACAATGACCCGATAATCTATTTTAGTGATGTTGATTGAGGGATACTGGGGAGAACTCCCCTGCTCTTCTTCAAAATAGTGCCACGGGATCTTTTATGTTTACCTGAGAGGGCAGGCAGGACCTTGGTTTAACATCTCATCTGAAAGACAGCACCTACCGACAGTGCAATACTCCCCCAGTACTGCACTGGGAGTGTCAGCCTAGATTATGTGCTTAAGTCTCTGGAATGGGACTTGAACCCACAACCTTCGCTGTGGCTGACACAACCAGCTAGGGTACACAGGTGTTAATGTGAAGTAAATGACTTGACAGATACAATACGTTCATTTATTAATTTTGCTCAGGTACCAGGAATTTAGAGCAAAACAAACATAAATATTTTCTGTTCCACAATGATTTATTAGGTTTAATTTGGGTGGAATATTTTGCAAAGGGCAGTTTCTGCCGTTAACGGTTCAATGGGCCGATGGCAAAACATTTAAAATCCTGAGAGCCAATTACATGTCTACAGGACATGACTGCAGTGTAAAAGTGATTGTAAAATAGGCAAAACATGTACTGATTTAAAGGGAAGTTCTAATTGTAATGAACAAGAAGTAGTGGGACCCAGGGCTGAGGGACATCAGTTATGTGGAGAGACTGGAGAAGCTGGGATTGATTTCATTAGAGCAGAGATGGTTAAGAGGAGATTTAATAGAGGTGTTGAAAATCATGAACGGTTTTGATAGAGTAAATAAGGAGAAACTGTTTCCAGTGGCAGAAGGGTCGGTAACCAGAGGACACGGAATTAAGGTGATTGGCAAAAGAACCAGAGGTGACATGAGGAAGCATTTTTTTATGCAGGGAGTTGTTATGATCTGGAATGCACTGTTTGAAAGGGTGGTGGAAGCACATTCAATAATAACTTTCAAAAAGGAATTGGATAAACACTCAAAGGGAAAAACTTTACAGAGCTTTGAGGAAAGAGCAGGGGGGTGGGACTAATTGAATAGCTCTTTCAAAGAGCCGGCACAGGCCTCCTTCTGTGTTGTATCCTACTATGATACTATGATGGTAGAATGGATATAGATAGAAAACAGATCAAGATTTTCACTTGCCATTTATAATTCTGAGTTGATAAATATTCATATATATGTGTTAAATATCCCCCAAACCTATTCAGACAACATTGTGCCATCAAAGAATTAATGTATCCCTGACATCGGTCGTTGGGAAAATGCTGGAATCCATTACTAAGGAAGTGGTAACAGGGCACTTAGAAAATCATAATATGATTAGGCAGAGTCAACATGGCATTATGAAAGGGAAGTGGTGTTTGACAAATTTATTAGAGTTTTTTGAGGATGTAACTAGCAGGGTAGATAAAGGGGAACCAGTGGATGTCGTATATTTGGATTTTCAAAAGGCATTCGATAAGGTGCCACACACAAGGTTGTTGCGCAAGATAAAGGTGCATGGGGTTGGGGGTAATATATTAGCATGGACAGAGGATTGGTTAACGGACAGAAAACAGAAAGTAGGGATATATGGGTCATTTTCAGGTTGGCAGGCTGTAACTAGTGGGGTACCGCAAGGATCGGTGCTTGGGCCTCAGCTATTTACAATCCATATTAATGACTTAGATGAAGGGACCGAGTGTAATGTATTCAAGTTTGCTGATGATGCAAAACTAGTTGGGAAAGTAAGCTGTGAGGAGGACACAAGGAGTCTGCAAAGGGATATAGACAGGTTAAGTGAGTGGGCAAGAAAGTGGCAGATGGAGTATAATGTGGAGAAATGTGAGGTTATTCACTTTGGTAGGAAGAATAGAAAAATAGAATATTTTTTAAATGGTGAGAAACTATTAAATGTTGGTGTTCAGAGAGCTTTGGTTGTCCTGGTACAAGAAACACAAAAAGTTAGCATTCAGGTACAGCAAGCAATTAGGAAAGCAAATGGCATGCTGGCCTTTATTGCAAGGGGGTTGGAGTACAAGAGTAAGGAAGCCTTACTACAATTGTACAGGGCTTTGGTGAGACCTCACCTGGAGTACTGTGTACAGTTTTGGTCTCCTTATCTAAGGAAGGATATACTTGCCTTAGAGGTGGTGCAACGAAGGTTCACTAGATTAATTCCTGGGATGAGAGGGTTGTCCAATGAAGAGAGGTTGAGTAGAATGGGCCTATACTCTCTGGCATTTAGAAGAATGAGAGGATGAGAGGTGATCTCATTGAAACATATAAGATTCTGAGGAGCCTTGACAGGGTACAGGCTGAGGGGTTGTTTCCCCTGGCTGGAGAATCTAGAACTAGGGGGCATAGTCACAGGATAAGGGGTCGGCCATTTAAGACTGAGATGAGGAGGAATTTCTTCATTCAGAGGGTTGTGAATCTTTGGAATTCTCTACCCCAGATGGCTGTGGATGCTCAGTCATTGAGTATATTCAAGATGTGGAGATGCCGGTGATGGACTGGGGTTGACAATTGTAAACAATTTTACAACACCAAGTTATAGTCCAGCAATTTTATTTTAAATTCACAAGCTTTCGGAGATTTTCTCCTTCCTATATGAAACATTTGCCTGAGGAAGGAGAAAATCTCCGAAAGCTTGTGAATTTAAAATAAAATTGCTGGACTATAACTTGGTGTTGTAAAATTGAGTATATTCAAGGCTGAGATTGACAGATTTTTGGACTCTAAGGGAAACAAGGGTTATGGGGATCGGGCAGCAAGTGGAGTTGAGGTCGAAGATCAGCCATGATCTGATTGAATGGCAGAGCAGGCTCGAGGGGCCTGTATGGCCTACTCCTGCTCCTATTTCTTATGTTCTTATGCATCACAAATTGATTGTAAAATAATTTTAACCAGAGGTCAAAGATTTTGTTACAACAACTTGGATTTATAAGTTGCTTTTAATGTAAGAAACATCCCAAGATGCTTTGCAAACAGTCATATAGAAAACAGAGGCCAAGCCAGGGAGGGAGAGATCAGGAGGGGTGACTGCAAGCATGGTCAAAGGCATGGGTCTTGGGCCTATTTTTAAGCAGGAGAGAGAGCTGGAGAGATGGTGGGGTATAGGGAGGGAGTTAAAAAGAGGAGGACTGAGGCAGCTGAAAGCTCTGCCAACAATGTTGGGTGAACAAAGGAACAGGAGTAAGCCATTTAGCCCCTCGAGCCTGCTCTGCCATTCAATGAGATCATGGCTGATCTGTGACCTAACATCATATACCCACCTGAGCCCCATATCCCTTAATACCTTAAGGGAGGGCGGAGGGGAGGGGGAGTGGGGTGGCGGGTGAGGGGGATTGGTGGGGGGGTACACAGAAGGCTGGAGTCAGAGACTGCATGTGAAACGTAACATAGTTAGTTAGCTGTGCAAAGGCTGATTCCCTGTTTTGCTCTGTCACATACCTGCAGCTGCTAAAACTACAAATGATATGGGCCGATATCAGTTCATAGAAAGAGCTGAGAGAGACTCCAGTATCCACAGCGCTGCTCGTAAGCTGCCTGTTTTCTTTTTTTTATCTATTGTTCTTTGAGGTTTATTTATGGGTCCAGTCCAATTCAATTACACCCTACTCTGATGTTAGTAAATTCCTCATCTCAGCAAATCTTTATCAAGACCCAATTTGCTGCTAGCAGTTGTTTGCACTGATTTACCCAGTCCTGGTAACTTCTCCCTTCCTCCCCAGATATTGTGTATAATGTGGTTCCATTGCATTTGTAGATAACTTCTGGTATTCCTACTTCATAGAACCTTACAGCACAGAAGGAGGCCATTTGGCCCATTGTGCCTGTGCCAGCTCTTTGAAAGAGCTATCCAATTAGTCCCACTCCCTGCTCTTTCCCCATAGCCCTGCAAATTTCTCCTTTTCAAGTATATATCCAATTCCCTTTTGAAAGTTACTATTGAATCCGCTTCCACTGCCTTTTCAGGCAGTACATGTCAGATCATTACTCACTACTTAAAAAAAATTCTCATCTCCCCCCTGGTTCTTTTGCCAATTATCTTAACTCTGTGTTTTCTGGTTATCAACTCTCCTGCCAGTGGAAACAGTTGCTCCTGATTTACTCTATCAAAGCCCTCCATAATTTTGAACACCTCTATTAAATCACCCCTTAACCTTCTCTGCTCTAAGAAGAACAATCCCAGCTTCTCCAGTCTCTCCACATAACAGAAGTCCCTCATCCCTGGTACCGTTCTAGTAAATCTCCTCTGCACCCTCTGCAAGGCCTTGACATCCTTTCTAAAATGTGGTGCCCAGAATTGGGCACAGTACTCCAGCTGAGGCCTAACCAGTGATTAATATTTAATATACAATCTAATAGGCTAGTAATAGAATAGCTTTTGCATCAGTGCAAAGTACAGCTGCCGTTATATAACGGCTCCCGATCTATGACTGCTCCCTGCAGCCCCACAATATTATCCCGCAGTCTTGAACGGCATCAAGGTGCATTAACAATGAACTTTGTTCCTGAGTGCTTCAACACATGTGCAGAGCGCTGCTCGGATGTTATGTTGAACGTTGCTGGGCTGAATTCACTGAGCCAGTGTGGGTCTCCACCAGGCAATGAATCTGATCTGGGAAGCATCCTCGCATGAAATCCAATCGGTCTATGGAAGAAAATATACAGGATTGATACAAACTCTAGAACTGGAGGCACAGGCTCAAGCTTCAAAGTGGAAAGATATCCAGACCACGCCAGTCAGCCAATGAAGAGTAGTCACTGTTGTAATGTGGGGAAAAATGGCAGCCAATTTGCACACAGCAAGATCCCACAAACAGCAACAAGATAATAAGGTAATGATAATGTAGAACAATGTAATGCTCTCATTATATACTCTTCCTATAAAATGAATGTTTGACTGTTCATATTTTGCAATGCTAATGATATCCTGTGGGGTATTCTGGGCACATGTTGGTTAAGGCATAAATATTGGCCAGGACACCACGGAGAACTCCACTGCTCTTCTTCGATATAGTGCCATGGGATCTTTTACGTCCACCTAAGAGGGGAGATGGGGCCTCGGTTTAATAACCTCATCTGAAAGACGGCATCTCCGACATTGCAGCACTCCCTCAGTAGTGTGAGAACAGATTGGAGAAACTTGGACATTTCAGTCTTGAAAGGAGGCAACTGAGCACTGATCTTAAAGGTATACAAGATAATAAATAGTATAAATATAAAATTAATTAAAACTAAATTGCAAGAATAGGATAGGGGATAGGTTCAAACCAGTAAAAAGAAAATTTAGGACCAGCGTCAAAAAGTTCTTCAAACGATGAGTGATTAGTCTAGATTTATGTGCTTATGTCTCTGGAGTAGGACTTGAACCCATAACCTCCTGACTTAGAGGCAGGACTGCTACCCACTGAGCCACAGCCAACACCATGTTACTGGCTCAGGACTGATACACAATTGGTCCACAGATAGGCCTGATGGAAGCACACCAGCACCATGAGGCTATGTTTAACTGCAGCCGTCTGCATTATTAATAATTATATTGCACAGGAAGGGAGTAAGCTTCACACCTGCTCTGTTTCAGGAAACACACACTTGATTAAAACAAACTAAGCTGAAAATCAAAGTACCCTTTAATATATGTCTTAAATTTAGTTTGAAATATTCTTTCATTTGTTTCAAAGGTTTGCTGCACAATATCCCATGGCGCCCAATCGCACATATTTCTATCCGTTTCACCCAGAGATTGATATTTTGTAATCCCCGTCATCCTGGATGATCAAACAACAAGGGTTCTGTGTGGAATGAAAATCAGGGATTGTGCTGGGACCAGGCAGCTGGACTGACTCCAAGAGCAGCTGTGCTATGTAAAGAACAATCTTTACCTGGATACAGAGAGAAGCTCATCGCCGCCCTGAGACAACAAAGATGTTTCTTCACGTTACCAAAATCCAGGGCCACGAAAATAGGAAGAGTGGCTCGATTCCAGTGACTGCGCAGAATGGCTCGAGATGTAACTGAATAAAAATAAAAGCAAGGGAAGTCAACAAGTCTTTGTCAGATTAATCCATTCACCGACACAAAATCAGTACCTTTTTGGAATAAGTGGAGGATTTGGAGCTCGCACATTTCAGAAGTCAGCAGGTGTCCCCTTCCCCTCCCCTGGATACTCACTCCTCCCTCTCCCACTATGATATATGCTTCCCCCTCCCTCCCCATGAAACCGCTTCCCTCGCCAAAGGATTCCCGCTTCCCATTTCTCAGTATACCCAGTTTTGCTCCTCAGAATAACTACTTTCCATCACACCGTGATGCCCACTCTTTCCCCTGAGAATACCAGCTTCCTTTATCCTGGGAGACCACTTCCCAATGTCCAGGATACCCATTTCTCACTGGCCACAATAACCATTTCCTTTCCCCTAGAATACCCACTCCTTTCCTCCAAGAATACCTCCTTCCTTCAGCCTAGGATACTGACCTCACTACCCAGGTTACCCACTTGTCTCTCCTTAGAATGCCCACCTCCCACTACCAAAAATACTCACTCCTCTCGTCCTGGGATATCTGTTTTCCACTGCTGAGGATTCCTGCTTCTCCACTGCGCAGGATAATCATTTCTATCCTCCAAGGATGCTCACTTCCCACTGCCATGATATTCCCTTCCCTGCTCCTATGATACCCACTTTGCTCTCCCAAGGATATTTGGCTCGCTTTCCCCCCCCCCCCCTCCCCAATCACAGATTACCTGTTTCCCTTCCTCTTGGATACCCATGCCCCTCCCCCCAGATTCCAGCTTCCCTCTCCCCCATGATATGTTCATCCCTTCCCCTCCCTACCACCAGAATGCCTTTTTCCCTTTCCCCAGATTACCCACTTCCTTCTGCCAAAGGATACCACTTCCCTCTGCCCCTGGTTCTTGGCTTCCCTCTCCCCTGTAAATTGCCAGCACAATATCCTCTTATTGCTTTACAATTAAATACCTGCTGGTATAAAAAAAACAAGGAATACTCCCCTAATGTGCAGCATCTCAATCAGCATCTGGCGCAGAAAGTTAGGTCTAAGATTTGGATGGGACCCTTCGTCAGAACTCAGAACATTAACCTGTCTTCCTCTTTCAGATGATGATTGACCAGCTGTGCATTTCTCACATTTTATGTTTGAATTTTACATTTCAAACATTCATGTTTATCTCCCTCTGATCTCTGATTGTGATACAACAATGTGAAAAAACAACTTCCTATCACTCTGAGTAGAAATTCCTGTGAGAGGCTTGGTGAGGTTTATTTTGGCCATTAGCACTCCCCGTGTAGAGCTCTGCGTGGGGACCGTGTAATGGAGAATTGTAGCTTTCCAAACATTCATTTTAATGAGTGGAAAACCGTGCACAGCACACGTCGGCATTCCAACATGTGCTCCCAGAGTGCAACGCTCTGTACTGGAGGCACTGAGGGCAACAATTTATCCCAGTGCTCTTTCTCTTGTGTGTGGGTGTGTGTGCTTGTGTTTGTGCATGTCTGTTTTTTTGCATTTGATTCTTTGTCCTCCCTCGTATGTTTGCTTCCATTCTGTGTCCTCAAACTCGCTCTCTATTCTGTCTCCAAGCTCCCTGTCTATTTGGTGTCCCCCAAGCTCCTTCTCTATTCAATCTCCAAACTCCCCCTCTATTCTGTGTCCCCCAAACTCCCCCTCTATTCTGTGTCCCCCAAACTCCCCCTCTATTCTGTGTCCCCCAAACTCCCCCTCTATTCTGTGTCCTCCAAACTCCCCCTCTATTCTGTGTCCCCCAAACTCCCCCTCTATTCTGTGTCCCCCAAACTCCCCCTCTATTCTGTGTCCCCCAAACTCCCCCTCTATTCTGTGTCCCCCAAACTCCCCCTCTATTCTGTGTCCCCCAAACTCCCCCTCTATTCTGTGTCCCCCAAACTCCCCCTCTATTCTGTGTCCCCCAAACTCCCCCTCTATTCTGTGTCCCCCAAACTCCCCCTCTATTCTGTGTCCTCCAAACTCCCCCTCTATTCTGTGTCCCCCAAACTCCCCCTCTATTCTGTGTCCCCCAAACTCCCCCTCTATTCTGTGTCCCCCAAACTCCCCCTCTATTCTGTGTCCCCAAATCTCCCCCTCTATTCCATGTCTCCAAACTCTCTATTCTGTATCCCCAAAAGACCCTCTCTTTGGGTCCCAAACTCTCTATTCTGTGTCCAAAATCCCTGTCTATTCTGTAGACCCAATTTACCTCTTTATTCTGTGTCCCCAAATTCCCTCTCTATTCTGAGTACAACAAAATCCCTCTCTGTTCTGTCTCCAAACTGTCTCTCTATTCTGTGTACCCAAATTCCCTCTCTATTCTGTATCCCCAAATTCTCTCTCTATTCTGTGACCCCAAATCCCCTCTCTATTCTGTGACCCCAAATCCCCTCTCTATTCTGTGACCAACAAAATCCCTCTCTGTTCTGTCTCCTAGCTCTCAATTCACTGTCCCCAAATTCCCTCTCTATTCAGCGTCCTCAAATTCCCTCTCTATTCTGTGTCCCACAAACTCCCTATCTGTTCTGTCTCCAAACTGGCTCTCTATTCTGTGTCCCCAAATCTCCCCCTCTATTCTGTATCCCCAAATTTCACCCTCTCTTCTGTGTCCCCAAATTCCCTCTCTATTTGGTGTCTCACAAGCTCCCTCTCTATTCTATGCCCCCAAACCTCCTCACTATTCTGTGCCCCAAACTCTCTATTCTGTGTCCAAAATTCCCTCCCTATTCTTTAGACCCAAATTCCCTCTCTATTCAGTATCCCCAAATTCCCTCCCCATTCTGTGTCCCCAAATTCCCTCTCTATTCCTTGTCCCCACTTACCTCTCTATTTTGTGTCTCCAAATCCTCTCTCTATTCTGTGTCCCCCAAAATTCCTCTCTGATCTGTCTCCAAATTCCCTTTCTATTCTGTGTGCCCAAATCCTCTCTCTTCTGTATCCCCCCAAATCCCTCTCTGATCTGTCTCCAAATTCTCTCTCTATTCTGTATCCAAAATCCTCTCTCTATTCTGTGACCCCAAATTCCCCCTTTACTTGGTGTCCCCAAATTCCCTCCCTATTCTGTGTCCCAAAATTCCCTCTCTATTCTGTAGACCTAAATTCTTGTAGACCCAAATTCCCTCTCTATTCTGTGTCCCCAAATTCTCTCTGTATTCTGTGACCCCCAAGCTCGTTCTCTATTCTGTATCTCCGAGCTCGCTCTCTATTCTGTGTCCCCAAATTCCCTCTCTTTTTTGTGTCCCTAGCTTACCTCTCCAGCTTCTGTTGCAGCCTCTCTGTATTCGTAAAAAGTATTTCCAATCGAGATATATTCAGTCTGTATCCTCAATGCTCTTCATGACATCAACGTTTTTCTTGTCCTCAGTATCGGCTAATCACATCTGCAGGTTGTCCTTAGGCTGATAGTTTAAACCTGCACCGTCTGTAACCCAGTTCCCTCTACCAGTTTGGAGAAGAACTTCTGATACTTTACTCACCGTGTATTTATGATTCTGCCAGGGTGTGAGAATTAATCCCTTGATTGATAAGTACCTGGAATAATCTCTTTATTGATCTGGTGTCGTAAAGTGTTTGATTCATCTCCCAGCCCATGGGAAACATAAACCCTAAACAACCAGATTAATACCTTAACTGTCAATTGAGGGATTAATTCACACCTGGCAGAAAGAGTGAAATGAACTCAAATATCCTTCACCGTTTTGGTGTTTTGAACTATATTACAGCTGTTGGAGGAGGATGAGGTACAGTTTCAGGAAAGCTGAATCCTCAGTTTGTGTAGTTAACAATTTTACAGTAAAAGTTGACTCCCCAGATGTTGCTGTTGGTAAATTCACCCTTAAGGGGGGGGGGTGGGGGGGCGGATTTTAACTCTACCCTCATGGCGGAAACTGGGTGGGTGGGCAGTTAAAATCGCCCAAGTTACTTACCTGCCCTGGAGCCGCTGGGAGCTGACAGCTTTTAATTTTCACCTGCTTTCCTAAGCAGGCAACAAGGACACCCCATCCAAAGCTGGTGGAGTCCTTTCTAATGTATGCATGTCAGGACCCGACTGCAATTTTTATCAGGCATCCTGAGCAGCAGTGAGTTTCCCGCCAGCCCCAGCCCAGTGACGAAGAGGATCAGGGACAGAAGAGGCCCCCCCCCCCCACAAAAAGAATAAGTTTTTATATTTTGTTTTTAGGAGTGCTCCTCCAGGCCTGACCAGGAAATATTAGGCCTTCCCTGCCGCAAACTCCGCCCACCCCCCGCCATTTTCTCGAAAGCGGGACACCCGTGGGACGGCCTGGCAGTCGCTCCCGCCGCTTACCTGGTGTCGGCTGGTGGCCTCAGGGCTGCACGATTTTCCACCACTTCCTGCCAAATCCCTGATCACCCCCCCACCCCTACCCCGACATTACATGGTCAGAGCGAGACTTCCAGCTGCCACCTGTATTCTGCCATGACTTCGACCCAGTTTTCTGGATCGGAGGTCATTACCTATTCATGGGAAGCTCCCAGTGGGATTCCCACCAGCAAGAGGAGCCCACCAACGATACAGGTGGTGCACCAGAACAGGCCTGAAGAAATCTTAAAGGGGCCACGCGGCCCTGAAGATTCCAAGGTGTCATTCGTTAAAGGCATCAGCTGAGCCCAAGGCCTTCAGCAGGTAGGGCATCACGGCGAGCTGAAGGGAATAGAGGCCTCTGCCAGGCCCTCTCCTTCCATTTCGAGAATATGGGGCCGTTCCCACCACTAATGCCGCGGTGGTAGCCACCTGGTGGTCTCGAGGAGTGTTGGGAACAGGGGCGGATGGTGAGGAAATGGGCCAGAGACCTCAGCCCTGTCCCTGTGACCCTGCCAGCTTATGGGGTAGGAGTGACCGGCAGTGGTCCTGGCAAGGATGACAGGCGTGGGGGGGGGGAGGGGGGAGGGAAATTCAGATTGGGGCAGTAAGGTAGTAGTGAGCCACAACAGCCAACTTTGCTCCCTTGTCCGCTGCTATTCCGTTCGTTTTCCAGTGGGATGGTGGGGGGAAAATCCACCCAGTATTATTTCAATTTGAAGTGGTCTGTGAGCGGCGTCATATCACAAAATGGTCCATCTGGCTTTAATGCACATATTTAATGCCTGGCCCATTAACAAATAAGCTCCTCTTTGACTCAGCGGCTGTAAAGAGAATTTGAAACCTGTGTGAACCCACTTTGATTTAAAACTCACCACTTAAATGTAACTCATTTTTGAATCTCTTCTGAGGAAAAATGGTCAAAATAATCACAAGACGTGACAGGACACCCTTTCTGAAAATTTCCTATTTTTTTCCCAAAGTTAACAGGTAGCACTGTGGCTGCTGATCAGACTACGCTGTGGGAGGCCTTGGGGCCTACTGCATCCATTATCAGCCACCAGCCCCTTCGCCAGGTGGACTTTCTCGTGGAGGCTGCAGAACCCGCCTAAGAACGTACAAATTACCCTGACCTTGGAAAATGGGCTGCCGCCAGTGGCGCATCCCTGTGGCGGGCAGACCTCCCATCCCACTGGGATTCTGCTTTGGCGGAAAATCCAGGCTTCACTGCCATCAGTTCGGCGGGGGATCGGTGGAAACGTCGGAGAAGTGGCAGAAGATCGGGAGAATCCCTGCGGAAATTCTACCCGCTATTTTCTAACCGTCTGTTTGTTTGATATGTGTAGTATTGGCCTAACCTCAATGAAACCACTTCTGTAGTGAATAAAAGGTGTTTTTAACCACACAGGTCCTTGACCTATTAGAGTGAGTGAGAGGGAGAATGATGGAGAGAGAATGAATGAGAATATCCGTATGGGACCAACCAATTTCATTGTGGAAAGTAGACGTCTTTTCTCTTCCCCCATTTCACTATCACATTATTTCTAAATAATAAGAAAAAAATGTTTTCTGCAATAATAGCATTGTTTTTCTTTTGGTAGCTGATTGTCTTGCAGAAGGTAGAACAGGGGACCCCTAGGAGTGTGTCAGTATTTGCAGAGTGTCCCCAGGAGTATATCATTATTTGCAGAGGGTTCCCCAGGAGTGTGCCAGTATTTGCAGAGGGTCCCCAGGAGTGTGTCAGTATTTGCAGAGTGTCCCCAGGAGTGTGTCAGTAATTGCAGAGTGTCCCCAGGAGTGTGTCAGTATTTGCAGAGTGTCCCCAGGAGTGTGCCAGTATTTGCAGAGTGTCCCCAGGAGTGTGTCAGTAATTGCAGAGTGTCCCCAGGAGTATATCATTATTTGCAGGGTGTCCCCAGGAGTGTGCCAGTATTTGCAGAGGGTCCCCAGGAGTGTGTCAGTATTTGCAGAGTGTCCCCAGGAGTGTATCGGTATTTGCAGAGTGTCCCCAGGAGTGTATCGGTATTTGCAGAGGGTCCCCAGGAGTGTGTCAGTATTTGCAGGGTGTCCCCAGGAGTGTGTCAGTATTTGCAGGGTGTCCCCAGGAGTGTGTCGGTATTTGCACAGGGTCCCCAGGAGTGTATCGGTATTTGCAGGGTGTCCCCAGGAGTGTATCGGTATTTGCAGGGTGTCCCCAGGAGTGTATCGGTATTTGCAGAGGGTCCCCAGGAGTGTATCGGTATTTGCAGAGGGTCCCCAGGAGTGTATCGGTATTTGCAGAGGGTCCTCAGGAGTGTATCGGTATTTGCAGAGGGTCCTCAGGAGTGTATCGGTATTTGCAGAGGGTCCTCAGGAGTGTATCGGTATTTGCACAGGGTCCCCAGGAGTGTATCGGTATTTGCAGAGGGTCCCCAGGAGTGTGTCAGTATTTGCACAGGGTCCCCAGGAGTATATCTTTATTTGCAGGGTGTCCCCAGGAGTGTATCGGTATTTGCAGGGTGTCCCCAGGAGTGTATCGGTATTTGCACAGGGTCCCCAGGAGTGTATCGGTATTTGCAGAGGGTCCCCAGGAGTGTGTCGGTATTTGCACAGGGTCCCCAGGAGTGTGTCAGTATTTGCAGAGGGTTCCCAGGAGTGTGTCGGTATTTGCAGGGAGTCCCCAGGAGCATATCAGTAGTTACTGAGGGTGCTTTTGAAAACTACTGTGTTAAAATAATGTGCAGGAATTTCATACGAATGGGTTAATATGCTCATTACTATTTTTAAAGAGAGAGACAGAGCCAATCTGGGTAATTACAGGCCAGTTACCTTAACATCTGTGGTAGGGAAAATTATAGAGTCTTTAATTAAGGATGAAATTACCACATATCGAGATAAAAACAAAATAGTTAGAAGTAGCCAGCACAGAATTCAAAAGGGACGCTCGTGCCTGACTAACTGCAGAATTGTGTGAGGAGGTAACGTACATGGCAGACGGGGGGAAATGCAGTGGATGTAGTGTACATGGACTTGAGGAAAGCCTTTGACAAGATACCACAGGGGACATTGTTAGAGAAGATTAAGGGGTATGGAAATAGGGGGAGGATAGAAAACTGGATTAAAAATTGGTTAGAAGGGAGAAAAGAGAGAGTAGGAGTTAAAGGTTGTTTCTCAGAGTGATTGGAAGTGAGTAGTGGTGTCCCACAGGGTTCAGTTCTGGGTCACATATGTACACTGAGTGTGTACCAATGATTTGGATATAGGCTTACAACAACAACTTGCATTTATATAGCACCTTTAACATAATAAAAGAGGAATTGGTGTTGAAAAATATGAGATATAGTTAATTCCTGAGAAGTCTTAAAAAAAAAAGCTGCAATGGGATATTGATAAGATGGGGGAATGGGTTAAAAGGTGGCAGATGGAATTCAATGCCAGTAAGATGGTACACTTTGGTTAAAAACGATAACAGCGGGAATTACACTCTGAATGGAACTAGTCTCGGTGCTGTGGGAGAGCAGAGGGCTTTGGGGGTACAGTTCCATGGGACATTAAAGGCAGCCCCTTGGGTTGATAACACTAAAAAAAAGCTAATGGAATTCTATGTTGCACCACAAGATGTATAGAATATAAAAGCCAGTAGGTAATTATGAGGCTATGTAAAATCTCAATAAGACCTCAGTTAGAGTACTGTGTACAGTACTGGGCTCCACACCATAGGAAGGATATTGAGGCTTTAGAGAGGGTACAACACAGATTCACTAGCATGTTGCCTGGTATGAGGAAATACAAATACGAACAAAAAATTTTGTTGGAACAATGCAGATTAGGGGGCAATATGGTGGAAGTGTTTAAAATTATAAAAGGATGGGACAGGGTAGATAGAAAGAAAGTGTTTCCAATGGTTGATGGGTCAAGAACGAGAAGCCAGGAAAATTCAGCAATTCTGCTCTACTGTGGGGGGGTGGGGGGGGGAGCCATGCTGAAAGGGAGGGGGTGTCGAAGAATCAGTGTTATATAGATGTCTCCGTACCTCTGACTGCTGAATTTATCTTTAAATGTACATGATACGGTAAGAAAGAAAGATCTTGCATTCATGTAGCGTCTTTCATGATCTCAGGACGACCAAAAGCGCTTTACAGCCAATGAAGTACTTTTGAAGTGTAGTCACTGTAATGTAGGAAACGCAGCAGCCAATTTGCACAGCAAGGTCCCACAAACAGCAATGAGATAATGACAAGATAATCTGTTTGAGTGATAAATGTTAACCAAGACACTTCGAATAGTGCCTAGGGATCTTTTATGTCCACCTGAGAGGGTAGACGGAGCCTCGGTTTAACATCTTGTCCAGAAGATGGCACCTCCCGCAGTGCGGAACTTCCTCAGTACTGCACTGAAGTGTTAGTCTATACTTAAGTCTCCGGAATGTGTCTTGAACCCACAACCTTCAGACCCAGAGAGCGAATGTGCTACCACTGAGCCACAGCTGACTCCAATTATAGACTGTATATAACCTGTGGAAGGAGCAGGTCCAATGGTCCAAATGGCCTTTTCTCATTCCACATTTTCTTATATTTTTATGTTCTAAATTTCAAACCTCAGTTACACTATGCATTTACTGTAAATATGTGCACACATATGTGTGGATGGTAGTTGGGTTTATGGATAAGTATCTCAGTGCAAAGACCAGATTAAAGGGTAAATTTTGCACAGAACCTCTCATGATGGCTACGTAGATCTGAGAATTGGGAGTCGAGGTAACTGTGCCTGAGTTGCACTGCTCCTGAGTTTCTTGGGTTGAACAATTAACGCCTGAAAATTGGGAGCATGGTGAATGGGACCCATTCACCTCCACGCCCAACTCGCCCACCTGCACTCCTGTTGAGTGAGGCTCCGCACAGGGTGCAGAGCAACATTTATTCTTGTATATACATGTGTGCCGGCGCACCTGCAAATTTTGCAGCAACATTACCACCAGACAGGAATGAATGTAAACGAAGCATAACTTTAAACATTTCTTTTGATCAGACAAGTGTCTGACATGGGATTGGGGCGTGCATGGAACCCGTGACCATTCTTCAAAATCTCCACATCAAACTACTGAGAGAGCTCATTAGTGCAGTTTCTGTTCGTTTGAAATGGATTTCACACTCACTTCCTGCAGGGACACACCCCAGTTACCTAAATCCACAGAGGCACTAGTTGACACGAGCCAAGTCTTAGCGATTTCAGTGACACTTGTACTACTGGGGTACGGTAGAGTAGTGGCTATGTTACTGGACTAGTAATCCAGACAGAATGTGAGTTTATATCTTACCATGGCAGTTTGAGAATTTGAATGCAGTTTTAAAAAAATCTGAATATTGATATCAATAAAAGTGACTGTGAAGCTGTCACATCGTCATAAAAATCCAACTGGTTTACTAATGTCCTTTAGGGAAGGAAACTTGCCTGGTCTGGCCTATTTGTGACTTCAATCCCACACCAATGTGGTTGACTCTTACCTGCCCCTGAAGTGGCCCAGCAAGCCACTCAGTTGTATCAAACTGCTACATTGCAGTGGTTTGAGGAAAAGGTCCACCATCACCTTCTCAGGGCAACTAGGGATGGGCAATAAATGCCGGCCTTGCCAGTGATGCCCACATCCTGAGAATGATTTTTTAAAAGAAAAGTGGTTGCAGGAGTACTGCTGGAATTTGACCAGCTAAAAACTATGCAGCCTACCAGCAAACAGCACCAATAAGTTTTCCATTACTCATCCAGCTAGGACCACCCTATCCATCAGAGCATTAGCTTGTGGATATTACTTGGAGTTGAATGGAAAAAGCCTCAGTGAGACGTTAAACCGAGACCCTGTTTTCCCCTTTCAGGTGGACGTTAAAGATCCCACGGCACTATTTTGAAGAAGGGCAGGGGAGTTCTCTCCGGTGTCCTGGCCAATATTTGTCCCTCAGCCAATTTCACTAAAAGAGATGTTCTGGTCATTATCACATTGCTGTTTGTGGGAGCTTGTGCACAAATTGGCTGCTGCATTTCCCACATTATAACAGTGGCTAGACTTCAAAATTACTTCATTGGTTGTAAAGCGCTTTGGGACATCCTGAGGTTGTGAAGGGTGCTATATAAATGCAAGTTCTTTCTTTTCTATTCATTGGCAGATACAGGTTAAGCTTGTGGTGTGTAAGTCTAAACTCTTCTCCTTCATGGTTTAAACGACACGGTGAGGCTGACTGACAATGTACAGTGGACAGCAAATTGCTCCATAAAGATTTGTCTCTTGTTTACACATCAAGAAGAGAGGATCAGTAATTCATGCTCATCCATATCATGCTGAAATACATGTACTGCCTGGATGATGGAAATATTATATGTGGATGTGCTTGTGCAAAAAAAAAAGATAAAAATGCCAATAAATGAAATTTAGTGACTCGCCATAATTCCCAGGCTTTAATTCAACGGTGGAAACAACATGAAGTTCTGGTAGGCGTGTTCCACTACAGTCATCAGGAGCCTTTCACATTACACAGAGGACTGGTACGAGATTACGACTGTGGCTCAGAAACAAGTACTGCAGACTTCACAAAGTATATATTTTATACATCTATCAATAAAAGTGAAATGATCAAACTGTGAGGTTTCTTTTAATTTTCGCTGTGGTTTTGGAGGCTCTATATCTTTTTTTTGGCCGTCAACATTTGAACAGGGATCCTAACAGTACTAGTGATGTCTGCTATACTGAATCCTGTTAACAGGAGACTGTGAATTCTTGCTGAAGTGAATAGATGCAGCCAGTCTCTGCATTCCTCATTCTTACAGTGATACAAACCATGTCCTCCTTATCCACTGTAGATTTTTGTATATGTTACAGATTTCTCCCCTTTTTATCTCCTCCTTTGCTGTCCTGAAGTCACTGGGGTGAAATTGGTCTTTGGCAATAGCACAAAACAGGCCATAGCGAATCGGCAGCTCGTTTTACAGCCCACCCGATTTTCTTTGCTATTGAAGTCCCCCTCCTTGAAGACCAACTTCATCCCCACTGATTCTTGAGGGGGTTACAGTTCCCCAGGATCTGTCAGCCCTCCAGTACCTCATCCGAGTGGCCATTCTTCAGGTGCGAGCCCAGGCAGCGAGGGTTGGCAGTCTATTCAATTCAGGGTGACAAGGCACTAAAATGCAAATCTTTTCTGATTTACAAAATGTGAAGTCCCCTAGCACACCCCACACCTCATGTCACACAAAGTCCTGCTTTTGTTTGTTCTTTTTTAAATCAACTTATCTCTCTGAATTTTTAATTATTTGTTCTCATAAACTCCGACTCCATTGTACCACTCCTGATCCTCCAGCTGAAGCTCATTTCCATGTTCCTGTCAGTGACACCTCTTTCAAGAATGTCCAAAAGTAGCAGCTCAAGTTGAGATTTTTTTTTCTTGCTGCTCGTGGGTAAGAGGCTCATCTCTAATACCCAGGCTGAGATCTGGACTTCGTGGTGAGAGGTAGAATGGGCATGAACTGACATAAACTTCTCAAGGTATATGGCAATGTGAAAGGTATGTATTGGTCCATTCCATGGTGGACGACAACTCACAGAACGCACCAGTGTCAATTTTTCCAAGCACTCTGGTGGACTTCAACTCCCAGAATGCAATTTAAGGCCAACATCTTCTGCTGAGTCCATTCCTCAAATAATGAAGCCCGCTTGCAGCAAGACCTGGACAACATCCAGGCTTGGGCTCATAAGTGGCAAGTAACATTCGCACCAGACAAGTGCCCGGCAATGACTATCTCCAACAAGAGAGAGTCTAACCACCTCCCCTTGACATTCAACGGCATTACCATCACCGAATCCCCCACCATCAACATCCTGGGGTCACCATTGACCAGAAACTTAACTGGACCAGCCATATAAATACTGTGGCTACAAGAGCAGGTCAGAGGCTAGGTATTCTGTGGTGAGTGACTCTCCTCCTGACTTCCCAAAGCCTTTCCACCATCTACAAGGCACAAGTCAGGAGTGTGATGGAATCCTCTCCACTTGCCTGGATGTGTGCAGCTCCAACAACACTCAAGAAGCTCAACACCATCCAGGACAAAGCAGCCCGCTCGATTGGCACCCCATCCACCACCCTAAACATTCACTCCCTTCACCACCGGCGCACTGTGGCTGCAGTGTGTACCATCCACAGGATGCACTGCAGCAAGTCACCAAGGCTTCTTCGATAGCACCTCCCAAACCCGTGACCTCTACCACCTAGAAGGACACGAGCAGCAGGTACATGGGAACAACACCACCTGCACGTTCCTCTCCAAGTCACACGCCATCCCGACTTGGAAATATATCGCCGTTCCTTCATCGTCCCTGGGTCAAAATCCTGGAACTCCCTTCCTAACAGCACTGTGGGAGAACTGTCACCACACGGAGTGCAGCGGTTCAAGAAGGCGGCTCACCACCACCTTCTCAAGGGCAATTAGGGATGGACGATAAATGCCAGCCTCGCCAGCGGCGCCCACATCCCATGAGCGAATAATAAAAAAAAGACAAGGGGTTGGGTGTTACAAACAAACAGCCAGGATGGCATGTTGTGTAAGTGATCCATTTTGCTGCTTATTATTAAAAAAACTGTTTCTTCAATGACCAATTGTTATTGAATTACATTTGAAAGTCATGATGTGGAGATGCCGGTGATGGACTGGGGTTGACAATTGTAAACAATTTTACAACACCAAGTTATAGTCCAGCAATTTTATTTTAAATTCACAAGCTTTCGGAGGCTTCCCCCTTCGTCATTTTCACATCGTTCACCTGACGAAGGGGGAAGCCTCCGAAAGCTTGTGAATTTAAAATAAAATTGCTGGACTATAACTTGGTGTTGTAAAATTGTTTACATTTGAAAGGAGGGAGGAATAAAACATGTTTTACCATTGTGTGAGAGTGGAAAGAAGCCCGCAACGCTGGAGACATTGTTTAAAATTCAGCCAAGCCATTCAAGATGAATGAATACTTTAAAGGTGCCTTTCATTTTCTTGTGTAAAAACTATAAAATGGTGTAAAGCATAAAGCAACTAATCTGCGGAAACAATATTTCAGTGAGCGAGTGGTCAATATATGGAACAGGCTCCCTGGGGAGAAGGTAGAAGTGGATTAATTCAAATGCAAATTGGAAAGATTTCTTTCAGAAAATAACATTTTGGGTTACAGTACATGAGTAATTTGAGACATGACATGTAGTAAGTGTAGCAGGTCTGGAGGAACATGTGACTTTGGATCTATGGCTCCCAAAGCTCTCCACCACTGGGGGTTTTCCTCACCTCATGTCTGGGTCTGTTGTAATGGATCGATTACTATGATTAGTCAACAACTTCATAATTGTTGTACCAAGAGACTACCAGGATGGTAGAAAGCAAATGAGATGGACCTTGGTATTTTCTCGTCTTAGCAATTTCTATGTTTCTATGATTTTTAGTTATATCTGAGATAACTGATGGGAGAAACAATAATACCATTTGCAAAGAATTGTAATTTATAATCTAACTGTAATATATTAAAAATGGTGAGTGGTCTCAGATCTCCAAAGGTACTACACTTGTAGGCGGAGCTTCAATGTAACGTTATGTGACAAAATAGAGCCTCATCTGGTGTTACATGACAGCCCAAACGCTACCTTGAGCGAATCCTCATACTAAGGAAAGAAAGCGGCAAGACAGAAAACTTCAATTGAAGCCCATTTTACCGAAGAAAAGTAAGCAACTGAATACAATAAAGACGGTCTCAGAAAGGGAAGAGTCAAATATTTCATTTG
Source organism: Heptranchias perlo (assembly GCF_035084215.1). Taxonomy (NCBI): domain Eukaryota; kingdom Metazoa; phylum Chordata; class Chondrichthyes; order Hexanchiformes; family Hexanchidae; genus Heptranchias; species Heptranchias perlo. The sequence continues at coordinate 8,338,481 of NC_090345.1, read as the reverse complement.
AAAATAAACGCTGGATGTTGGTGGCACAATAACAGCAGATATGTACTCTCAGAATGGTGGAGCTTCCCCTTCCCTCCCGAATACCGGAGTAATACTTGGCTGTCAGTCCCCCCACCTCCACTAAGGAAGTGTTCTCCCTACCACCCCCCCACCTGCACCCCCCCCCCCCACACTGAACAAGTTTTTAACCCCTGTCCCAGCCCACCCCTGAGCAAAATTCCCTCCTCCTGTCCAAAATAAGGAAGAAATGCCATCAAAAATTCATGGTAGGTGTGGGTTGGAAGACAAGTCCAAGTAAGCAGGGATTACCTTAGACACTGAAACCCTGAAGAAGGGGTGGAATTGCCAGCATTTGCTTGAAATGAGCAGCAAAGAAACCCCCCACCCCATCTGATACCTACACCTCCCCCTCTGACCCAGCCCCTCCCCCTCCCAGCTGAGCAGGAATCATGGATCACCTCTACATTTCCCATCTACAGCACTTTCCCCCACTCCCTCCACCCCAACTGGCCAGTATTCTCCTCTCAAATGATTGGTTATCCCATGCCTCAATTCTCCTACCCTGCTAATCTGAATTCCCCTTCCTCCGCACATCCCCCTCTCCGGAATGCTGAATTTCCCAGTCATTGGCACCTTCCTCCAATCCCTGGTATTGAGAGAATTTTCCAGGCAGAGATGCAGTCCACTGAATAGCACCCCCTCTTTTACCTGTCTTCCCCTTCCCTCCCTTCCCCTCCTCTCTCCCATTACCTCATTCCTCCTCACCCCCTCTCTCCTTCCTCTCGTCCTCTTTCCTCTGCCGCCTTCGCCCCATCCCCGACCTGCCTCCTCCCTTCCCTCGTCTCTCTCCCTCCGCCATTCCAACTCCCACTCTCTTCCTCCGCCTTCTCTGCCACTCTCTTCCCTAGAACACCCCTCCCTTCCCCTTCCTCTCTCTCTCCCCCACTCCCTCTCCCCCTCCTCTTTGCTTCCTCTTCTTTCCCCCTTGCTCTTTGACTCTTCCTCCCACTTCCCCCTCCCCCACATTGGTTCCAATATTCTCTAACCCTGCTTGACCTGAAAAATTCAAATTGGACTTGACTACCTGTGTACAAGACCACGAGAGATCGACTAGTATATTATTAAAAGTCTTGTGAAGAGCACACACTTTCTGCTTACAAACCCTACTTTCTGCCATCACAATTCTTGGTCATGTTTTTCTGTTAACATTTCCCATTCAATTTTGCTACGTCAATTGTCACAATGTAAATGCAGTTGCAGGCTCTGGCCACTAGATGGCTCTGAAGTCTCTCTCCGAACTCCGTTGCCATCTTGGATATAAGCAACAGTTATATTCATCAGCTGTCCATGGGCCATGCCATTGGCAATTTACTAGTAATACAATAATACTGCAAATATTGTCTAGAACCAACCCTTCCACTCTTACCGACCTCCAACCCAGTTTCAACCTCAACCCTCAGCTTCCAATGTGCAAATCCAAGAACAGCTCTGTTCCTGGGCTCAGCCCTACTAACACTTCTGCCCATCCCAGGACCCAGACTTTGGCCAGGTAACAGAAAATCCAGCCTACTCCATTGTTGGTTCAACTTGGGACTCGAGTCCTGCTCCAAGCCCTCCCTCACCCACCTGCTCCACTTTCTGCCCCAATCTACAATGCCATGGGAGACTGACACTGTACTTCAGTAGACTTGGAAATCTTCAAAGGCTGCTTGATGAGATAGATGTGATTTTATGGTCTATAGATGTTGGTGCTTACACATTTAGTAATGTGTGCTTACACATTTAGTAATTTAGTTTATTCAATACCTCCATTATGTGTTTCGATTTCCTCTTTGATTGGTCAATTAGTTAGTGTGTGAACTTCTACAAGAGTGTACAATAACGAGAAAGAGAAAGGGGATCTGCTGGTGTCGCTAGGAAGCATCATGCTGTTAATTGTATCCATGTCATTGATTTCAATTAGTGTTAATTGTATTCAGGTGGTGCGAATCAATTGGGGACTCTCTTGTATCCATTTATAGGAGGGAGCTTATCTAGGGGGTGCTGGGTGTGTAATGAGGAGCTCTGAGAATAAAGGCTTGGAAGCAACTGAAGACTAGCCTCCAGTATTCTATCCTTCACCACCTGCCTATCCAATTTATTACACATGCAGTCTGAGCAGAAGAACACACCTCGGGGATCATTTTAACTTTGGGCAATAGTGTAAAGCGGGCGATATCGAATTAGCTACCCATTCTACACCAAGTCCAACTTTCCCTTCGAATGAAGTCAATGGGAGGGAGAATCGGATGGGGCGTATAATGGGTGGTTAATCCAATAGCGCCCATTATACACCATTGTCCAAAGTTACAATGATCCCCATTGAGTAGGATCAAGAAAAGTACTCTCACAATGATATTTCTTTTCTTAGTGTGATGCATCATCTAAATGTGGCAGGTTAAGGGAAGCTGAAAGCCAAGCTGATAACACCATGAATAGCCATGGCAGTACGCCTAGTGAAAGTTCTAGTGCCCAATGGTGTTCCAACGCAGATGTTTCAATGCAGATCAAAATCATTGCACTATCCCTGGAGGACTTTATAGCAGCAGGGGGAATATTATGAAGAGTCATGGCAATTAGACTGAGTGGTGCAGCAGCTTAGGATGCTACACTTTCGCCTCCAGGATCTGTGTTTGAATCAAGCTCTGCCGACAAGGATAAGATAAAAACACGAAATGCTGCACATCTGAAATGGAAACAGAAAATGCTGGAGCCTCATAACAGGCCATTCAGCATCTGCAAGGAAAAAGGTAGAAGAATCCGTCATCAGAAATGGTACTGGGCGGGCTCTCACATACATCGACAAGTTGCGTAGAGGAGGCAGCACATTGCGGATGTGAATCAGACGGTGATGTTTCTCACCAGGCTACATGAGAATTTTCAGCAGCACTTCCAAATTTTGAGAGGAATATATTCAAAAAATAGGGGGGTCATTTTAACTTGTCATACTGGCAAATGGTGAGAATTGGAGGAACGGTCTGTCCGATAGTTTATACACAGAGTTTCATTGATGAATTCAACAACTACAATTAGAACAGTGTGAAAAGATTACCAACCCACCCAGGAAGTACAGATTTACCAAACAGTGAATGGTGGACAACCGCCCTGAATATGGATCGAAATGTTTAAGGAGGAATCATTTCTGGTCACACCCAGAAAACCGGAATTTCAATGAATAATTAGTGCTTTCCAGCCATTATTACACTGAGAGTAACAATCCTTATGTCTGTACAATATCAGCATCATAATCAAACTCACATTCATTTAGATAATTACTTACAAATGACATTTATTAATGATCAGTGATAGAAGTAGTTCCCCATTGGCCTAGTGCTTAATGAACTGCCTGGTGTAACACCAAGTCATACAGACCAGAACATAGGAACAGGAGGAGACCTTTCAGCCCCTCGAGCCTGCTCCGCCATTCAATTAGATCATGGATGATCTGCACTTCAACTCCATTTACCTGCCTTTGCTCCATATCCCTTGGCACCCTTATCTAACAAAAGTCTATCGATCTCAGTCTTGAAAGCTCCAATTGTCCCACCATCCAAAGCCTTTTGGGGGAGAGAGTTCCAGATTTCTACAACCCTTTGTATGAAAAAGTGCTTCCTGATTTCACTCCTGAATGGCCAGCTGTAATTTTAAGATCAAGTCCCTTTGTTCTTGATTCACCCCACCAGAGGAAAGAATTTCTCCGTATCTACCCATATCAAATCCTTTTAGCATTTTAAACACCTCGATCAGATCACTGATCAATCTCCTACACTCAAGGGAGTACAAGCCAAGCCTATGCAACTTGTCCTCATAATTTAACCCTTTAAGCCCCGGTATCATTCTGGTGAATCTGCGCTGCACCCCCTCCGAGGCCAATATATCCTTCCTGTGGTGCGGTGCCCAGAACTGAACGCAGTATCTCCAGATGGGGTCTGATTTGGTCTCTGGCCTGTCCTGAGTTAGCAGATCTCTGCCAGGGAACATTTGGGGCACTCAAATTGGCCTCAGGGTCTCTACCGCTGGGGAAAGGCAAAGGAATCAGGCAGGGTTATCGCTCCTGATCACCAATGACATTTACTCAACAGTGTGCGTGTGCAGGGGTCAGGTGAGAAGAGGATTGGGTTTAGCTCCGGCTCCCTCCTCAGCCTGTCAACCTTTCAGATAAAGAATGTCCATACAGGCAAGATACCAAAGAGCTGCTGGCACTTGTGGAATTCTACCTCAGCAAAGGGTAAGTTCATCCCTGCTCCCAAAGGGGAGAGAACACTCAAAGGGTCAGAAAATTGACATCCCGATGTTATAGCTCAATCTCTGACCCGCACTCCCGTCTTACACAACTCCCCACTGGGAGCATGGGGGGAGAAAATCCAGAAAAATGTATATATAAAAGCATCTTACCAAGAGCCAAAGCAAGATTGCAGCTGTCCCTAGATTATATACCGTATTATCAGTACATATATTACGTATATGGAAAAAGTAATTGGAAGGTAGCATCTATTAGACTTGATGGGGCATAAATCCGTCTCGGGCTGTAGAGCAAAAGGGGCAATTGCGAATTGGCAGCCCGTTTTGTGCTCCGCCCGATTTTTATTTCCATTCACTTCAATCCCCAATTCCAGGATACTCCCAGATAATCCGGGAGGATTAGCAACCCTACTTCCCATCCCAAAATGGGTGAGAAGTCGGGCCGGAAGCATTTACATAAGGCCCGGGAGTTAAAATACCCCGGGCCTAGTTTTTGTTGCAGCGGGTGAGTTTTGAACTGAAAATCTGGGCCTTGGCGAGACTGACGTGGGCCAGGATTCACTCATCTGAAATAAACTGGGTGGTTGCCTGGCTGGGTAGCTGAGATTTAATGTGTGTGATCTCCTAGGAGATTGTGCGGTAGGGAGGGGGAGAGGGCGGGAAGAGGAAGCAGAAGCAATGACTTGGCAATACTGTGTGTGAGGCCTAGCCCGTCAGTGAGCCTGAGCAGGCTCAACTGATCAGGCAGCAGCTGAGTGACTCGGAGTGCAATATAATATAATATGTGTGGTACAAATATGTATTTTATCTTGTTTGTTTTAATAGGGAGTGGGATAATGATAATTGTATCCCCCTCAGTTACAGGAGTCAGTCATTTTAATGGCCCTGTTGTAAGGTGTAACTTTAGGAAGCAGTTTGCAAGCCCAAACACTACCACTGATTTAATTCACAAATATTGACATAAACGCACATTGTAGAGCTTTAGAGGAAAGGAGTAGACATTACTGTTTCAATATAGAAATGCAACAAGCAGAAGTTTAGATTTTTTTTTTGAAATATGATAAAATGAAACACAAAGAAAACTGAAATATTTTCAAGGTCCAAGTAAAGGATTAGTGCTCACTTTTTGTAACCGTGCAGTAAATTTGTGTCAAGTTTCATGCTGACCTACTGCACAATTTTTGTAACATTGTTAGATGCCCTCAGTCAGTAGGATCTAGAAGAACCTCTACCAGTGCCTGGAACATCACACGCCAGAGGCTTGATAGAGATGTCTTGCTGAATGCCTGATTGCATGGGATGTCTGCATGAACAAGAGTAAAGGAGAAAGTGCCAATCATAGTGTAATATAGCTCTCCAAATGACATACTCAACTAACACCCACACTACTCAATGTTTGTTTAAGTGTATACTGTAATTTAATATCATTTTGAGAGTACCGTAAATACTCAGGTATAAGCTGAGACATTTATAGAAGGAAAGAAGAAAGAACTTGCATTTATATAGCACCTTTTAGGACATCCCAAAGAGCTTCACTGCCAATTAATTACTTTTAAAGCTCGTGATGAGATCCCATAACAGCAAGTGAGATAAATGAGCAGTTAATCTGATTTTCACAGTGTTTTCAGGGATGAATGTTGGGCAGGACACCGGGAGAACACCCTGCTCTTTGAATAGTGCCATGGGATCATTTCTATACAGTCAAGCAGGATCTCAGTTTAATGTCTCATCCAAAAGATGGCACCTCTGACAATGCAGCACTCCCTCTGTGCTGCATGGAAATGACAGTGCTGGAGTGGGGTTTGAACCTACAAACTACTGACTAGGAGGCTAGTGTGCTACTGACTGAGCCAAGCAGACACTAATTATGCCATTATTTGGGCAATAGAATGGGAGGGAGTCAGCTTACATGTGTAGGCGGTCAGACACAACATCTCAAGTGCAATTAGCAAATCCAGACTCAACCTCCATTCACTGCAGTGCTCCATTTTATCCAGACCCATTTTTATTCGGCTTGAAAGTAGAGGGGGGTCTTATGTGTGGGTCACCTCACAGCCAAGTATATGTGATAAATTCATTGGGTCATTTAATGAATCATTTCATAATCTTCATTTTTCCACTATTCTTCCTCTCCTGAAGGCACTTACTCATGTTGCAATACAGTTCCACTGGTGCTAGGAACTCTTCCATAACTCACTCAAATGGCTATTCTACATATGCTTGCCTAGGAGTGAGATTCATGAAACTACTTGACATTGTAATGGAGCATCATAGCCAAGCATGAGTGTATCCTCACACACACACACACACACACACTCATACACACTCGCATGCACACACACACACACTCATACACACTCGCATGCACACACACACACACACACTCACAGACACACTCATAGGCACACTCATACACACACACACACTTACAGGCACACTCATACACACACACACTTACAGGCACACTCATACACACACACACACTCACAGACACACTCATACACACACACACTCACAGACACAATCATACACACACACTCATAGACACAATCATACACACACACACTCACAGACACACTCATACACACACACGCTCACAGACACAATCATACACACACACTCATAGACACACTCATACACACACACACTCACAGACACACTCATACACACACACTCACAGACACACTCATACACACACACACTCAGACATACTCACACACACACACACTCACAGGCACACTCATACACACACACACTCACAGACACACTCATACACACACACACTCACAGACACACTCATACACACTCACAGGCACACTCATACACACACACTCACTCACAGACACACTCATACACACACACACTCACAGACACACTCATACACACACACACTCACAGACACACTCATACACACACACATACACACTCACTCATACACACACTCATACACTCATATACACACACTCATACACACACTTTCCAGTGCCATCACTTGATGGTAATTAGGAGAGCAATAACATTGGCTCATTTTTCTCTTCCTTAACCAAGGGGAGCTGAAGCCAATTGTAGTGCCCTAACTGTGAAGAGGTAACACAGCATATAGCAGGGATCAAAACTGGGACCCCCTGCTCTGAATGGCTCAGAAACCACACTGTAAATTAGTGTGACTGATTTACATGGCATCTACCCGACAATGTGGAAAATTGCCCAGGTATGTCCTGTCCACAAAAAGCAGGACAATCCAATCCAGCCAATTACTGCCCCATCAGTCTACTCCCAATCATCAGCAAAGTGATGGAAGATGTCGTCGACAGTGCTATCAAGCGGCACTTACTCACCAATAACCTGCTCACCGATGCTCAGTTTGGGTTCCGCCAGGACCACTCGGCTCCAGATCTCATTACAGCCTTGGTCCAAACATAGACAAAAGAGCTGAATTCCAGAGGTTAGGTGAGAGTGACTGCCCTTGACATCAAGGCAGCATTTGACCGAGTGTGGCACCAAGGAGCCCTAGTAAAATTGAAGTCAATGGGAATCGGGGGGAAAATTCTCCAGTGGCTGGAGTCATACCTAGCACAAAGGAAGATGATAGTGGTTGTTGGAGGCCAATCATCTCAGCCCCAGGGCATTGCTGCAGGAGTTCCTCAGGGCAGTGTCCTAGGCCAAACCATCTTCAGCTGCTTCATCAATGACCTTCCCTCCAACATAAGGTCAGAAATGGGGATGTTCACTGATGATTGCACAGTGTTCAGTTCCATTCGCAACCCCTCAGATAATGAAGCAGTCTTTGCCCGCATGCAGCAAGACCTGGACAACATCCAGGCTTGGGCTCATAAGTGGCAAGTAACATTCGCACCAGACAAGTGCCAGGCAATGACCATCTCCAACAAGAGAGAGTCTAACCACCTCCCCTTGACATTCAACGGCATTACCATCACCGAATCCCCCACCATCAACATCCTGGGGGTCACCATTGACCAGAAACTTAACTGGACCAGCACATAAATATTGTGGCTACGAGAGCAGGTCAGAGGCTGGGTATTCTGCGGCGAGTGACTCACCTCCTGACTCCCCAAAGCCTTTCCACCATCTACAAGGCACAAGTCAGGAGTGTGATGGAATACTCTCCACTTGCCTGGATGAGTGCAGCTCCAACAACACTCAAGAAGCTCGACACCATCCAGGACAAAGCAGCCCACTTGATTGGCACCCCATCCACCACCCTAAACACCCTTCACTCCCTTCACCACTGGCGCACAGTGGCTGCAGTGTGTACCATCCACAGGATGCACTGCAGCAACTCGCCAAGGCTTCTTCGACAGCACCTCCCAAACCCACGACCTCTACCATCTAGAAGGACAAGGGCAGCAGGCACATGGGAACAAGACCACCTGCACGTTCCCCTCCAAGTCACACACCATCCCGATTTTGAAATATATCACCGCTCCTTCATCGTCGCTGGGTCAAAATCCTGGAACTCCCTTCCTAACAACACTGTGGGAGAACCTTCACCACACGGACTGCAGCAGTTCAAGAAGGCGGCTCACCACCACCTTCTCAAGGGCAATTAGGGATGGGCAATAAATGCAGGCCTCGCCAGCGACGCCCACATCCCATGAACGAATAAAAAAAAGTCTCACATGAAGCAACTAATTCACATAGGCCATAGTTTGAGCGATACTTTCTCTTTAAGCAATGTTATGATTTAAGTGTTTGAGTTTTTAGAGAGTACCATAGTCTCTAGATGTTGGCCTTCATTTTAACCCTTACTTGCACCCCTCCCCCATGGCCATGCATCTCCTTCATCAAGAGGGTAGCCTGCCCAGGTCTCTCTCTGTACCACCAGTAAGCTGCACACAAGGCGGTCACGGGAGATACCCAGTGACAACTCACTCTCTTATTTCCATGTGGGAAGATGCCTGATTTCCACACTGCACCTCAGACCTCCCACAGATGCACAATGTCATTTAAAAAAAAGGATCGCTTGTCTTTGTCCCACTTGAAGAGTACTTTTTTTGCCTCAATTAGAAAGGCTGGTTTCTGGTTCATCTAAGAGGGCAGATGGGGTCTCAGTTTAACACCTCATCTGAAAGACAATGCCTTCAGTATGTAAACTGCTCTGTCTCTTCAGTGTAGTTTACATACTCAAGTTGCTGGAGTGGGGCTTGAACCCAGAACCTTTTAACTTAGAGGCAAAAATGCTACCACTGAGCCAAGGGTGGCATTCAAGGTAGTATTGGCGAGCTGTTTGACTATGGGAGGGGATCATCACAGCAACTCTACAAACATCGCTGGAACCCTGGAAAACAATTAGGAATCCTAGCAAGTTATTTCTTCTCCTTGGCCTGAGTCTCAGCACAGACCATGGGGTAAGAATTACTCTGATCACTAGCCTTAGCAACATCATAAATGTGTTTGTGAAGATTATGCTGGAACTACTAAACAGAATAAATCTTCACAAACAATGTTGCTATACATAGTGACCTGAGAAATTCTTGCCTCCCAAGAGTCATTACAGGTCTGTATTGAACAGTTTTTAAAAAAAGACTTGCATTTATACTGCACCTTATCGCATTTCACAAAAATTTCACAAAACCCTTCATATACAATAAAATACTTTGAAGGTCAGTGACGTGGTTAGAGGACAGCCATTTTACACACTGCAAGATCCCACAAAAAGCAAACAAGATAAAAGACAGGTTAATCTGTTTCAGCTGGTATTGTTTAAGGGAGGAATGTTGACCCGAATATTGGGAGAACTCCTTCTGCTACTATGAATATCACCATAGGATCTGCAAGACCCACCTGAATCACTGGAACAGTTGATGGAGCTTCAGGTTAGCACCTCCGACAAGCACTGTCCTGTTGTCTATGTAGCTTATTTTGGTTTCCTACATTACAACAATGATTACACTTCATAAGTACTTCATTGGCTGTGAAGCGCTTTGGGATGCTCTAGGAGGTGAAAGGTGCCAGATGTGCCTCAGTGGCAGCATTGAGTCAGCAGATTGTGGGTTTAAGACCCACTCCAGAGACTTGAGCACAAAATCTAGGCTGACGTGTTCTGCACTGTCGGAGCTGCCATCCTTCAGATGAGACTTTAAACCAAGGCTCCGTCTGCCCTCTCAGGTGGGTGTAAAAGATCCCATGACATTACTTTGAAGAAGAGCAGGGGAATTTTCCTCTGTATCCTGGCCAATATTTATCCCTCAACCAACATCATTAAAACAGATTATCTGGTCATTGTCTCATTGCTGTTTGTGGGATCTTGCTGTGCACAAATTGGCTGCCGAGTTTCCTACATTACAACAGTGACTACACTTCAAAAAAAAGTACTTAATTGACTGTAAAGTGCTTTGGGATGTCCTGAGGTCGTGAAAGGTGCTATATAAATGCAAATTCTTTCTTTTAAGTACTGAACTGGAGTTTGAATCCATAGCTTTCTGACTGAGAAGTGAGGTGGTCATTTACCCATTGTGCAGTCTTTTCAATTTTCGTTGGATAGAAACTCGGAAGGACGTTTTTTTCCTTCTAAAAACACCGGTTGTTTGGCAATCAGTGGTAGACTCACAATACCAGATTTTCCACCATTAACATGCCTCATCTAAGCCACACAATGCCTTTCAAAACAAAACTAGCCATGCAGAATATTCACTAAGGTGATCATTTTGAGACTGCCTGTTTTCCCTCTTTTTTTTAAGTTTGTTTTTATTTTACAGTATGTGCACATGCAGTCACACCACCCTTGAAGAGTGAAATTGTAAACCTTTACTGTCCCTGAATTGATTATAACATTCTTGTACCGACCTGCCTAGTGAGGCTATAATTATAACGTATTCACACTGATATGCACCATTTAAAGAGCCAACTTGTTCTCCTCTCCCACTGCATTAATCCCTGTAATCCCCCTTTTGAAAAGCTTTTGAAGAGTTCTTTAAATTATATTTCTGTAATCTCTTCACTTGCTTTTTGTTAAAAAAATATCTACCTATATATACACACTGTACACACATGTAATGATGTGTTAGTTCATAGGAATCAGCTGTTGCTTATTGCTCGATGGTGAAAACATCAAATTGAGACCAACTACAGTGAGGTCAGAATAACTTTCTTTAGCCTAATCAAAAACTGGGGCCCTGGTGGAACTTAAATTTACTTTCGATTTTCTCCCCTCCTCCCCTAAAGGTGCTGACTTTTGCAGGGGTACAAAAGTTCCTCTTGGTACCGCGCGGAAGTTGCCGTCTTGCATCTGCGAGCCTAGCCTAGTGATTGCCGGCAGGCTATTCGACTGTGGGGGGCATCACAGTCAATCCTAATCCGATCCCCACACATGACATCCGGCAGTTGATTGAGATGTGAATTGACACTATCATTATCTGTATAAATGTAAAACATTCTGTCCATCCCTTTCATGAGATTGAAAGTGGTCACATGGTTTGTGGGAACCATGTGACCACTAAATCTGAGCTCTCTTTTGTTGTAGCACCTTCTTCTGCCAATGTGGCAGCCTCACCCACATCCAAAGGACAATTTTTTTTAAAAAAGGGCAGATGTGTTGTCTTAGCTGTGGCTCGAGAGACTGAGGAGGCCAGAATCTCTGCACTTCACCTTACTCAAAGGGGAAGGAAGATTCAAACCGGACAGAGCAGAGAGGTTCAGCAAGCTACAAATATAGTGAAATATGGTGTACATAATTTTTTTTAAAAATTGATCGGTAAAAATAAAAGCAAGAAAAATGGCTGCCTTTTCGTGTTCTTGTGGGGATCGTAGTTTCATGTGGTGCTTGGATCATTGCTGGGGTCTGATTGGTCCAAGGTGTCACATGGTTTGCACATTACAGACACACACATCCAAACTTTTAATACTGGGCCGTATCTTACTGGAAAAACAACGGCGTGTTAATGACGCACGCCGTTATTGATGTGCAAATCGGACAGCAAATTCAGGGCATTAAGAGATACACTGTGAGCTGTAAATCTCCAGAACTTGCTGGCCAATTTGCCCAAAAGGCATCTCGCCTTTAGCCTCCCCATTATTTTTTAAGATCTTGCTGGAGTTGCACATTAATTGCCCATTAAACTCGCAACAGAAAGTTAAGTCTTGTAATTAAGAGCGTATGTACCTTTTTAATGACGTGATAATTGATATTGTAATGCCAATCAACCTCCCTGGCCCAGAATGGGAGCAATTTAAAGTGTTCAATCTCAATCCTGCATGTTAAAAATTTAAAATTTTTAATTTTTTTTGTATTTTTCCCTTCTGTCTCTTTTTTCTCTCTTAATCCAATCTTTCTTTCCCTCTCTATTTCGCTTTCTGTACCTGATTTGACTCTAATTCACCATCCTTCTCCGTCGTTCCTGTTTCTTTCTCAATCCTTAAAACTCATTTGGTGAAGGAGATAGACTGTTGGTCCCATTGTTCACTAAAGTCCCAGATGCCCTGTTGCCCTCAACGCGCTGATATCAGCTCGCACTTCCAGCAAGTTACGGCGCAAAAGTTTTTCGAGCTGAAGGGTGCAGGATAAAGTCTAACTAGCTGTGAGATGCCCCACTCCAGCAAGATCCGGGCCAATATAACTATTGTACACAACTGACTGAGCCCATGGACTGATCACAAGCCAATAATCTAATTGCAGAGGTTAGGTAACAGTAACAAACCAGTCAGGTTTTGTGCTTGGAGCTTGAGACTTCATATGAATTTTGAGATGAGATTACTGCCTTGTAGTTGCTCCCAGCAAGCCATTGTTTTATATATGACACATACATACACATATACACATATAGACCATCTGAGGAATAAAGAAATGGCAGAGACGTTAAGCAAATATTTTATATCCGTCCTCACAGTAGAAGACACAAAAAGCATACCAAAAATAGAGGGGGAACCAAGGGGCTAAAGAGAGTGAGGAACGTAAAACAATTAATATCAGTAGAGAAAAAGTACTAGACAAACTAATGGGACTAAAAGCCGGCAAATCCCCTGGACCTGAAGGCCTGCATCCTAGGGTTCTAAAAGAGGTGGCTGCTGAGATAGTGGATGCATTGGTTGTGATCTTCCAAAATTCCCTAGATTCTAGAATGGTCCCAGCGGATTGGAAGGTAGCAAATGTAACCCCGAGGAGAGGGAGAAAAGGAAAAAAGTCAACCAGGGTTCCCGGTCCCGATACCTATCTGCCGCTGGGTTCCATGGTTAAATAATGCCTAGGTTCACACATGAAGAGGGGGCATTTAGTTGAGATACAGGAGGCCTGTGGAACAATACCTTTAACTCAGGAGGGAGAGAGTGATGGTTTTACACATCCCTTTATTAGTGGAAAAGATTCCATATCCGACAATTAGCTGCCGAGCACCCTCCATTTTTATGTCTACTATCCATGAACTTGGCATGTTTTTCAGCAATATACGAACAAACATTTAATACAGTGCTCTCTTTTGTTGGAGGATTATCTGGAAGCTCGATATAAAACTAATCTTTTGTTTGGAACTAAACCATGACCGATAGAGATACATCACGAGCACTGTTACAATGTTGACTTTCAACGAGATGCAATTTTTAAGAGAATCTCGAATTAAGGGCTCTACGATGCATTAAACAATCGAGTTTAGATTACATCGGCATTTGCACAAATATGGTAACTTGTTAAGAAACAAGATTGCCTGCACAGGCCTTGTTTCAAAACAAGAAGTCATTTAAAAAGGTACATTTTTTCTTGGACGTGAAAAAAAACTTATCAGGTATATCTTGTTGAAACACGATAGAAAAGAAACAGAAAGGCTGAACAAGAATTACATAAGGCAACGAGGTTGAAAGAAACTACCAGACTAAGGCTGCAGTTGTATTGCAGGCCCCGGTGCTGTCATGCACCATTGTTGTACTCTCACCACTGCTTTACACAATGGTCCCTTTGGATCAACATTTTTCTTCAAAATAAGTTAGTTATGCTCCCCTCCTCCCAAGCGTAAAGGGATAAAGAAAGAACTTGCATTCGTAAAGCGACCTTTCATGACCCCAGGCGTTTTACAGCCAGTGAAGTACTTTTGGAACTGTAGTAATGTAGGGAAATGCAGCAGCCAATTTGTGCACAGCAAGCTCCCACGACCAGCAACATGGTAATGAGCAGATGATCTGTTTTAGTTGTTGGTTGAGGGATAAACTTTAGCCAGGACACCAGGGAGACTGCCCTGATCTTCCTTGAAATAGTGCCATGGGATTTTTTACATCCACTTGAGAGGGCAGATGGGGCCTCAGTTTAATGTCTCATCTGACAGATAGCACCTCCGACAGCACAGCAGTCCCTCAGTACCGCACCTGGGAGCACCAGCCTGGATTTTGTGCTCAAGTCTCTGGAGTGGGAATTGAACCCACGACCTTCTAAATTCAGAGGTAAGAGTGCTACCCACTGAGCCATGGCTGACAGCAAAGTACTGCCTTTCTCCCTTAGCTAGGGACCCAAAGCAATCGAATGCACTGCCGAAACCGACAACAGAAGGTAACATAGCATTTAAAACATTTTGGATTGTCCACACAGAGTCCCCTTGCAAGCCCACGAATACCGTGGTAAGATGCCACAGCAAAATTCCTCGGTCCTCTCGCTGGGAAGGAAGAGGTGGAGGAGGGAGGGGGGGCGGAGGCCCTGATAGCATCAGAATGGCCCAAAACATTTAAACAACCCTGATGGCATTTCAGGCGGCGTCACGGTCATAGACGAGGGGCAGGCGGAAATTCCACTCCGTCCCAGAGCCATTCCGGGAAGCCCACGCTCCCAGGGCCTTTCCAGGATTTTTGGAATTCCAGGGATACAACTGGGAAAGGACAGGCCCTGAAACTCAGTCAGGGTAATGAGTGTGGTACCGGTATCAAAGCCTGAATTATGTCTCGAACAAAACACCAGCAGCTGAAATATTTTGCCCCATTACTCAGTGAGAAACTTTAAGTCTGTTCTGCTCAACTATATGAGATATTTATAAAACAGGGGTCTTAATTCATAGAATCATATAGCACAGAAGGAGGCCATTCGGTCCATCGTGCCTGTGCTGGTCCTTTGAAAGAGCTATCCAATTAGTCTCACTCCCCCTGCTCTTTCCCCATTGTTCTGCAAATGTTTCCTTTCCAAGTATTTATCCGATTCCCTTTTGAAAGTTATTATTGAATCTGCTTCCACCGCCCTTTCAGGCAGTGCATTCCAGATCATAACAACTTGCTGCGTAAAAAAAAATAGCCCTCATCTCCCCCCTGGCTTTTTTGCCAATTATCTTAAATCTGTATCCTTTGGTTACCAACCCTCCTGCCAGTGGAAATTTACTCGATCAAAACCCTTCATAGTTTTGAACACCTCTATCAAATCTCCCCTTAACCTTCTTTGCTCTAAGGAGAACAACCCAACTTTTCCAGTCTCTCCACGTAACTGAAATGCCTCATCCCTGGTACCATTCTAGTAAATCTCCTCTGCACCCTCTGCAAGACCTTGACATCCTTCCTAAAGAGTGGTGCCCAGAATTGGACACAATACTCCAGCTGAGGTCTAAATGAAGCCCCTCATTCTAGAGATAACTTGTGACCTGCACCTTCCAAAGTGCAGAAAAAGGGAGGGAGAAGTGGATTCATTTCACAAGAGATCGCTTTTAGTAAATATTAACCGAGGCAGAGATTTCCACATCCTCCCAGGAGGTCGAAGGGTTTGTTTATTCAGAGATCTGCAGGGTCCAGGCACCATCCCGCTATGTGGAACTCACTCCAGACTGATCTCCTTTAACTTCCAAACTTGAGCACTATTATGAATCCTCTTCTTCTCGTCTGGCCCTTCCTCGTCTCCCAGGTCGTCGCCGGCAACCGGATCGCCTGCCAAGCCAGGAAGCCGGCAAACTATTCCCTCAGATTCCTGGCCGAGTGGAACATCCTTTCCTTTCCAAAGCAATTTCCAACACACAGACCTCCGGCCCAGTGGTCTATGCTTTTTGGTAAGTCTTACGGAAATTGGTTGTATTCGTGATTTTCAAAAAAAAAATCTGCTTGATTAAATCTTATTGCAAAACTAGTAGACTGAGGCAATCCAGCCAGTAAATGATAGATGAATAGAAATTCAAAGAGAACCATTTACTATCTGCACCCATTGACTTAGATATTCGATGGCTCCGAGCCCGTTTTTCAGGCGCAAAACGGGTGCATAAGCCTCCAATATAGTGATGGCTGCTTTCAGGGAAACAAGGTCAACATGCAGCCTCACCAGTCACCCTTTAAAGGCACTGCTGGAGGTTGCCACCAAAAAGGTAATAGTTAAAGGACTGCAGTGATGATACCACTTTTGCACTGATTCACCTTGTGATGAGACTGAAATGACAGTATAACTATAGAGTCAGGTCTAGGTCCAATGTTGGAGTCGGAGCAATGTGAGTTCTTCGACAGAGGGCAGCTCACACTGCTTTGGTTTGACTCTGCATGGGGTTGAATTCTCAAACCACATTCAAACTGCTCATGGGTTCCCCAGGACCTTATGGACAGTGTATAAACTGCAGCCAAGTTTCTTTTTGTTGCTGTGTTTAAAGAAAGCGGGCACATTTAAAATTTACCAGCGGGGTATAGATCTCTCCACATGCCTGTTAGTACCCACGCTGTCTCCTAGCTCTGACAGTTCAATTCAGAGCCAGGCAGTATAACTAGGGTTCTGACGGGCTGGAATCAATTTTCTAACGGCTTGTTTCAGGCTGGTAAATATGGTAGAAAGCCTTTGTGAAAAAATATTTTGTAAGCCAAGCCATAAGTAGTGTAGTGGTTATGTTACTGGACTAGTAATCCAGAGACCTGGATTAATTAATCTCAGTAGACCATAAATTCAAATCTCTTTAAGGCAGTTTGAGAATTTGAATTCAGTTAAAATAAATCTGAGAAATAAAAAGATGGTAAAAGTGACCATGAAGCATTGTTGTAAAAACCCAACTGGTTCACTCCTTCCCTTTAGGGAAGGAAACCTGCCATCCTTACCCAGGTTAGCCTATATGTGACTCCAGTCCCACACCAACTGTGGGTGACTCTTAACTCTGAAGTGGCTGAGCAAGCCACTCAGTTGAATGAAACTACTGTCAGTGGTTCAAGAAAAAGGCCCATCATCACCTTCTCATGGGTAATAAATGCCAATGATGCCCACATCCTGAAAATGAATTTTTAAAAAAAAATTTCCATTGTGTTTAAAAGTAACACAACACAATGATATAAATTCCATTGAAATGTATCATGGCAAAACATTTCATGGCTCTTCAAGGTAATGTTAATTAAGTCTTTAAATTAATAACTGCAGACATAAATTCCTGTCAGTTAGGACCTATTTTTGTCCACATTTCACCATGTTTCCATTACTGTGTGGGTCCCTGTGATTCTCACAGCCTATCATAGTTCGGAAAATTAAGTGACTCAATCAATTAGTTTATTTTTCTGGAAACTGTTCCATGACAATTTTTTTAAAAAAATAGGAAATAGTGCTGCAGAAAGTATTTTAATCATCCTTTACTCTGAATTGTTGATAAATGGTCCAATCAAATAAAGCAATTAGTTGTATAAGTGCCATTCGGAAAGAATGGCAGCTCCTTATAGGATGGAGACAGGGGCTGTGTGATACTGATCTCAGGATCAGATCATACCAAACCTTGCCGTCAAATTGCTTTGGATCCATATTCGTGGTGACAGTTCTTGGTGCGTCCGGTGTCGGTGATGCAAAGTGACATTCACACCGAATGATTTTACTGAGAGGTCATTCAAACGTATGTTTCCATAGTCCAAATTGTACCACATCACTTCATCCTCGGTCCTTTGCTCTCACAGGTTGTGTCCACAACTATGACTTCACTCTGTGGGCTGAAGGGGTCATGGCCTCCTCTGGCGTTAGAATGTTTGTGGAGGATGGAAAACACAAAATTCTGTTAGAAGAGGCGAACGCTACAATGGGCGCAGTGCAGAGCTGGTTTCATGCTAACCCCATAATGGCAGGAGAAGGGAATTCCAGTACTGTATTCACCGTCACTCCTACACACCCTCTCGTAAGTAAAAAGAACCAGAAACTTATTTGACTCAATGTGTGTTTTATAACTCTTCAGATAAATGATGTACGTTTTATCCCCCTCCACTTTCAGATTTCTCTCTTACCGCCCTTAAGGCATTGACTCAGGCTGCGATATGGCCTATGGGTGCAGTACCATTACCAGTACCTCATCCATGAGGCTTGACAGTATATGCAATCAAGTTGACAATGGAGAACACCACAGCCAAGGCCAATACACACACACACACGCACACACACACACGCACGCACACACACACATGCACACACACGTGCTTTCCAGCAAGGGTTCACTGTATACCAATCTAAGGACCACCTAAAACAGATTTTCTGGTCATTATCATATTGCTGTTTGTGGGAGCTTGCTGTGTGTAAATTGGCTTCCACGTTTCCTACATGACTTCATTGGCTGTAAAGCGCTTTGGGACGTCCTGAGGTCATGAAAGGCGCTACATAAATGCAAGTCTTTCTTTTCTGTCTTTCAATCAGGAGCAGCACCCATTGCTGGTTTCCCCCCACACCCCTAGCTCAGGAACATTGAGGCCAATTGTTTTGTTGTGGTCAACCCAGTGTCTGACAGACGAGCAAACCCATCACCACCAATCTCCTGAGAATCCTAAACAAATAGAGTTGCTGTTTGCCTGCTTATGGAGGCAAACCCTTTGCCTATGGGCTCACACCCCACTTACCTACTTACCACTTGGGTACAGGTTGCCAAGGTTTAGGCCTTCTGCTGCCCTGCCTGAGTTCTGCTGACTCATAGAGGCAGATTCTCTACCTGCCGCCCCAGTGTTGCGGATCTGCCGCCAGTTTGTAGGAACTGCCCGATTTCCACTGAAGACAATGGCAATGAAAATCAGACAGTTTCTATAATGGGCAACTCATCCTCAACGTCGTTCATCCATCACCCCTGTGCTCGCTGACCTACATTGGCTCCCTGTCCGGCAATGCCTCGATTTTAAAATTCTCATCCTTGTTTTCAAATGCCTCCATGACCTCGCCCCTCCCTATCTCTGTAACCTCCTCCAGCCCTACAACGCTCTGAGATCTCTGCATTCCTCCAATTCAGGCCTCTTGCGCATCCCCGATTTTCACCTCTCCACCATTGGTGACCGTGCCATCAGCTGCCTAGGCCCATATCTCTGGAATTCCCTCCCTAAACCCCTCTGTCTCTCCACCTCTCTCTCCTCCTTTAAGACGCTCCTTAAAACCTACCTCTTTGACCAAGCTTTTGGTCACCTATCCTAGTATCTCCTTACATGCCTCGATGTCAAATTTGGTCTGATAATCGCTCCTTGGGATGTTTTACTATGTTAAAGGCACTATATAAATGCAAGTTGTTGTTGTTGGGCAATAAGTTGACAATCTACCCCACAAATAGGACGGAGATTGAACTTTGGACCTTCCCTGGTCCGTATGCCTTGATAGCACATTGGGTAGTGCATGTATCGACAGAGCCATCGAGACTCTGTATGTTCTAACAGTCCTAGAATTGAAGCTTCTTAGTGGAAATTTTCAGAATGTGAGGGATACCAGTGTTGTGAAGTGGAAAAATGTTCCATTCTGGCTCACCCTCACATTTCATTGTCTTGTGAGATAGGCATGGGGCCATCAGTACATAAAATTACCTGGAAAATGCAACACGGAAACAGGCCGTCCGGCACAACTAGCCCATGTTGTTGCTTATCTTGCATACAACAACAACTTGCATTTATATAGCGACTTTAACGTAATAAAAGTCCCGAGGCACTTCACAGAAGCATTATCAAACAAAATTTGACACCGGGCAATGTAAGGAGGCATTAGGACAGGTGACCAAAAGCTTGGACAAAGAGGTAGGTTTTAAGGAGCATCTTAAAGGAGGAGAGAGAGGTGGACAGCTTTAGGGAGGGAATTCCAGTGGCCAAGGCCTAGGCAGCTGAAGGCATGGCCACCAATGGTGGGGCGATGAAAATCGGGGATGCGCAGGTGGCAAGAATTGGAGGAGCGCAGAGATCTCGGAGGGTTGCAGGGCTGGAGAAGGTTAGAGATAGGGAGGGGTGAGGCCATGGAAGATGAGAGTTTAAAAATGGAGGTGTTGCCAGACCGGGAGCCAATGTGGGTCAGCGAGCATGGGTGAGGTAGTGGGTGAACAGGACCTCGGTGCAGCAGAGTTTTGGATGAGCTGAAGTTCATGGAGTTGGCCCAATCCCAAATTCCTTTATCCCTTTTTCCTTCAGCCACCTTGGTAATGTTGCATATGGACATTGCTTACCGCTCTCATTGTACCTATATATAAAAGTCCTGCATCTAGCAATATCTATCGCACTTTAAAGTGTCAAAAATTTATAAAAGTCGAGATAGAATCGTTTCTCGTTGTTTTTCTGACCTTGACAATCTGGTCTCTCCCCAAGGGCAGGAACTGGACATTTACAAGCAGCTGCCTATCTACAGAAACTTTCCTCTGCAATTAGCCTCTAAATGACCTTAGGATGTCCCCATTTAGACCACTTCCCCTCAGGATTGCCTGAGCCGTGACCATAATAGGACTGGCCAGATTAAACATAGCTCTGGCTGAGCCGCTAAGTATCACAATTATGCTCCAGACTCCAAACTGCCGAAAAGTGATGCCACAGGAGATCAGCCAGTTTAAAAAAGAGTGTTGGTATCAAACCTTCCCAGGCTAAATGTGGACTTGACTTCATACTCTTACAATAAAATTGTTTGTGTTTTAATTGATAAATAATCACAGAATCCAATTGTCTTAAACTGCCATCTTGAGCGAGGCAGAAGCTGTAATTTTAGTGATTGTGGCATGACTGTCAGCCATGTTGAGTGTGGCAGTGGCTGTCTTAGGCTTTCTATAAACAACCGGAGCAAGGAGATAAAATGGGAGGACGAACTAACAATGATGATTTTTTTTGTTGTTGCTGGCATGTTTGAAATGTGAGAAAAATGTGACAAGTTTAGCAAAAGTCGTAAGACAATCAACTCCATAGAAACACTGCGCCTGCATTTTTTCACGAGCCTGCTATGGAGTTAAGAAGGGTATTTACGGGATGAATGACCCAGTTCAAAGGTTGTGGTTTTATCATATGATTGAGGTGAGGTCACATAACTCACAAGTACTTACCACGAACATCATCTGATAAGGAGCTTCAAGTCAACTGTGGTTTTGTTCTTTTCCTTTATATTTTTTCTGTTCATCAAGGTGAGGCATGTCAGCATTCTGAACTGAAACACTTTCTGCATTTTACAGCTGGGATCCCTATCAAGCACATTTTTTTTTTGGTCGCCATCTATGATGTGTTCTGTTTTTGCCACTAGTGCTGTCCCGGGACAAACACGCAAGGGTAAATATTATGAGGCCTTATGCTACTGACAGGGCCCCACGTGCAGTCAGAGTGCATGCTGGGAGCTCGCGGGACGTACACGAGGCCTTGGCTGGCGGCTTAGGGCCTTGCAAAATTTACCGGTTAATGCAGTCATTCTAAATTTCTCAGTATCCATGGTTGCTGCTTGAGATTAAAAAAAAGCGCAGAAATTCAGTTCAGCCCCCTACCACTGACATCATCCTCGCTTATCATGGACAGCCGCCTATATCGGGCAAACGGTGCTAACTATTTGACATCACCATAGGCGTTGCTTAAACCCTGTTAAGCGCGCTGACTATTTTGTGCAGGTCAGTACTTACCGGCTTTTTATAAGCCGTTTTTTTTTTACGGGTGTGTCCAATTAACATCTCACTCTGCAACATAAACTGGCAGATGTTAGAAGCAGAGGGACGTAAATAGAATCAAGACATCGCAGCAGAGGTTTACCTCATCTCATGTTAAACACGTCGGTTGACTGAAGATGCCCGAAGGCTCAACTAGCAGTGCGCACGGTTATCGACTACGGGAGGCAGTCGGAAAGTGGAGACTTTGGGCAACTTCAATCAGCTGACACGTTTAACGTGAGATCAGGCCAGCCTCTGCTACAACACCAACAACAACGACTTGCGTTTACATAGCGCCTTTAACATAGTAAAACGTCCCAAGGCGCTTCTCAGGAGTGATTATCAGACAAAATTTGACACCGGGCCAGAAAATCATGGGCTGGGAATGCACGACTTCCTGATACACTGGGAGTGTCGAAGTGGAGAATCTCCTCTTAGATCTTTTAGGTAACCGGGCCAATAAACAACAACAACTTGCATTTATACAACGCCTTTAACGGAGTAAAACAGGAGCGATTATCAAACAAAAGTTGACACCGAGCCACATAAGGAGATATTAGGACAGGTGACCAAAAGCTTGATCAAATAGGTAGGTTTTAAGCAGCGTCTTAAAGGAGGAGAGAGAGGGAGAGAGGTTTAGGGAGGGAATTCCGGAGCTATGGGCCTAGGCAGCTGAAGACACAGCCGCCAATGACGGGGCGAAGGAAATCGGGGATGCGCAACAGGCCAGAATTGGAGGAGCACAGAGATCTCGGAGAGTTGTAGGAGGTTAAAGTATTAAATGGAACAGTGGTATAGCATGCCGATCAAGATTAACGGGTGCATCTGTAAAACCTTCAGGACATTGCTTAGCTGCATTAAAAAAAAAGAGAAACAATACACTGTATTAGCAGAGCATTGTTGTACAAATCAAATGAGGTTGTATAGTTTGTGGTGTTGGGCAGACCCTATTGGAAGTATAGCGTGCAATTCTGGTCACCTAGGAAGAATATAAATGCCTGAGAAAATACAGAGGTGAGTAACAAAGATAAATCCGGGTATCAGGAATTTAATTTATCAGGATAGGCTAAGAAAGTTGGTTAGCGTTTCTTTGGAAAAGAGGAGTCTTTGATGTGATCTACATGGCTTCAACATTATGATGGGAAAGGAGAAAGTTGTTTCAGGCTGATTGATCAGCACGGTGAAAAGGTCATAAATTCTAAGGACCGCAGTTAAAAATTAGGAAGTTAAGCAGAAGAAAGGGAAACCAGACAGAACTTCTTGGCCCAAAGTAAAAAGCCATTGAGTCAAACAGTATAATTATGTTGAAGAGGCAATTAGAGGCATTAATAAAGGAACACAGTAATATGTAGGAGCAAAGACCACCACCGGTCCATCCAGCTGGTTCCAGTAAGAGAGTTGGGGCTGTGGGTTCCAGTGACAAGGTGGGTCGGTAGGGTTGATCTATCCTAAAGAAACAAACCTGTTGGGCGTAAACATTTTTAGGTTCTCATTTCCAGTTGGCTGGCTTATTTGCCAAGTTAGGGAGTGGGTCTCCTTTTCTTCAAGGAACCCCTGTACCTTTGCTAGCCCCCCGCACATCATGAAAGAAAAAGGCCGGCAGCCCCATCCACCGCTCCTGAACCTCCCTTCATCCTTACCAACTCATAAAGTGAAAACATAAGCACAGCTAGAACATTCCCTTTCATTTTCCAATCGGCACACCTTCACATCTGAGTAGCACTCTGTGGCTAAAACATCACGCAACATAGACACGGTTCACTGAAAGAATTTCGCAGAATCTTTAGGGGAAAAAAAAAACTCAGTCAAGTAATTAAAAGCCAGCAAACTTGAAATGCAACTTCTCAGCTGCCCGGCTTGTTTAGTGCTGTAGCCAAGTGTGAGGCTCTCGGTACAACTGGATGCTGACCGAACATGCCACTCGATGCTCGCCAAGGAATGTTCTGCTTGCATCAGGATGCTTTTCAGTCAGAATTTGCGTGGAGTGGGAAATGATGGGGGAAAAAAAACTTGCATTTATATAGCGCCATTCCTGACCTCAGGATGTCTCAAAGTGCTTTACAGCCAATGAAGCACCTTTGAAGTGTAGTCACTGTTGTAATGTAGGAAACGCGGCAGCCAATTTACGCACAGCAAGGTCCCACAAACAGCAATGAGGTAAATGAGCAGATCATCTTTTTTTAGTGATGTTGGTTGAGGGATAAATATTGGCCGGGACACCGAGGAGAACTCCCCTCCTCTTCTTCGAAATAGTGCCATGGGATCTTTTACATCCACCTGAGGGGGCAGACGGGGCCTCAGTTTAACGTCTCATCTGAAGGTACTCGTTACATGCATGGCCTTTTCGGGCAGTCAGCTTGGTTGATTAGTAAGGAGGTGAGTGTTGCAGTGAAAGTTTCTGGAATACGGAATGCTACAGGGAGACATCAGGAATAAAAGTCCAGCTTAAAACAGGAGGTGATAATACTGGTGTTCACTGTTGATCCTGGTATTGCCGATGTTCTGGATTTCTACCCACCATTTCATTGTACAAGTGGAGACTGCCCCAAGTATTTCCTTTGCCCTTCCCCTCCTCATATTGTTTGACCAATTTCCTCTGATTTTTACCCTCCCACAGGTGCGAGATCTATTTGTTTGCCTCAAATATTCAATGCCACTTGTTGGACTAATCCTTTGGAACCATAAAAATTCAGACTAAGGCCTTTCCATGACTTGATCTCCTGGTCCCAACCACCCCTGCCATTATCAGGCCATAATGGGAGTCTTACAGTTATTCTGGGTCTAGTCCTGGTCGAGACCCTCACCGCAGTACTTTGTGCCTTAGTTTATATGACCTTGCAGCATCGCTGTTGATCGACATGATCTCCCCTCAGGTGCTTGACGGTTGTGAACTTGTACTTAAGTATTGTTGCAATATTGCTATCATTGCATATTGTAGTTATTGCTATGTAATCAAATTTCTAAAAAAAAAACAAACGTTTAAAAGGCAGAAGAAAGACCAGTCTCGCTACATTTCTTCCATAAATGTGGATCTGTTTCGTTTTTGCACCGATTCAAACTCTGCAATGAAACTCGGTTATGAAGTTGCACAAGTTCAGTTTAGGCAACCAGTAAAATTTAAACAGCATTCAGATGCTGGAGAGTGGAATTGTTGCCTCTGTGTGAGCAGGTATGTCCAGATCTCCATTTTCCCCGAGCCACAGAGCGATCTAGAGCTGATAGTATAACTTGGGTCTGCCTGCTTTAAAACGGTTGCTGATCTCAAACGTGTAGTATCACAGCAACTTCAGTTCATTGTCTAGGCTGACGCTCCAGTGCGGTACTAAGGGAGGTCTGCACTGCCAGAAGTGCTGAATGGGCTGTCAAATCAAGGTCCTGTCTGCCAGTTCCGGTGGTTCAGGTGGTTCCACAGATCCCACAGCACCGTTTGAAGAGAAGGAGATGGTCCAGGTGTCCTCACCCAACCAGCACAAGCAAAACAGATTGACTAGTTATTCATCTCACCGTTGTTTGTGGGACATTGGTAAAATGGCTGCTGTGTTTGGCTACATAGCAACAGTCACTGCACTTCATTGTATGTGAACATTTTTGAGAGATGTGATGAGACTATAAATGCAAGTCTTTTCTTTAAACTTAAAAATGCAGTGTTGGGATTAAAAAGAAAGACTTGCATTTCTATAGCGCCTTTCATGACCTCAAGACATCTCAAAGCACTTTACAGTCAATGAAGTACTTTTGAAGGGTAATCACTTGTAATGTAGGAAACATGGCAGCCAATTTGCACACAGCAAGGTCCCACAAACAGCAATGTGATAACGACCAGATAATCTATTTTTTAGTGATGTTGGTTGAGGGATAAATATTGGCCAGAACACTGGGTGAATTCACCTGCTCGTCTTCAAAATAATGCCATGGGATCTTTTGTATCCACTTGAGAGAGCAGATGGGGCCTCGGTTTAATGTCTCATCTGAAAGGCGACACCTCCGACAGTGCAGCACTCCCTCAGTACTGCATTGAAGTGTCAGCTTGGATTATGGACTCAAGTCTCTGGAGTGGGACTTGAACCCACAACCTTCTGACTCAGAGTTGAGAGTGCTACCCACTGAGCCACGGCTAGTTTAATACTGCATAGTTTATACAATGTTTTTTTTTCTATCAGACCTGTGGTGGCCTCAATCTGTACAGATGTGTAACATTTCTACTAATTGAAAATCTTCAACATTAGTCAAATATCAGAATATGTATGGATCAGAATTACGGAGATTTGGCATGGATTTACCCAATTGCCATGTGCCGGTCCATTTCGATTATCCCACTTATAGGGTTATCCAGTCCAGATTTTTCAATTGACTGTTCTCGGAGGTGTTTAGAGGTGTCTTCAATAGTGTTTTAATTTAATGAAAAGAGGAAAGCTAGCCGGTTAATCTCTCCATCTTCTTTGAAATTCAGACATAAATACTGATGTCAGGACCAGTCAATCAGAACCATGCATTCCAAGTATCAGACACGAATCTTATTTTTACTTTAAGATTACATATTTGGACAGTAGTCATGCATGCCCACCAGTGACATTCCATTGGGGGAAAAACGGCACAATGGAACCTCTACTGACATCATACCCCTCAAGAGCAAAATAAAATACGTTACTTTAAAAATAACATCAAAATTTCACACAGTGATTTGTTTTTTTGAGTGCAAACATCCCATCCCATAAACAGCATTAAGATCAATGGTCAGTTAAGCTATTTTAGGTGGTGTTGCTTGAGGGAGGAATGTTGGCCAAAGATACCAGGAGACCTCCCTTCTGATAATACTGCCATGGGATCCTTAATGTCAACCGAATCACCTAAATAATCAGACGGGCCTTGGTTCAATTTCTCACCTGAAGAATGGCACTTCTGACAATGCAGCACTCCTTCAATGTTGCATTGGAATGGACAGGATTGCATTTTGGGCAGGAGTGACAGCCATTTAGTTAAAGGCCTGGCTGAAAGTTGATTCAGGCCGGCAAGTGGGTGCACAAGGTGCCCACCCAGGCTTTGAACTGCTGGTTGCCCATTTCTCGGGTGCATTGTCAGAGGTGCCATCCTTCAGGTGATCTCAGCCAGGATGGCAGTATTGTGCCACGATTGGATTTGGCATTGCTGGGCTACTGAGGAGAAATATTACCCAGAGTTGCCATTTCTGATTAACGTACAATGACCACCACTGGAACGTGCGAGTGTGTGGGTGTCGGGTGAGAACAGGACTGGGGTTGCCGGTTGCACACCTTCTTGTTTGAAAGCCTGTCAACACTCACCGGGGGTATTTTTCACTATCACTAGGGCGTGGAAAACTGGCAGTAGCATTCCTCTTAACCCACCGGGTGGGTAACGGGCGGGTTCGAGTCAGCCGCCCATTTTACACCCGCGCCCGATCTTACTCTCCATTGAAGCCAATGGACGGTAAAACCGGGCGCGGTGTAAAACCGGGCGCGGTGTAAAACCGGGTGGCCAACCCAATCCGGTCAGCACCCCACCAGGCTGGTTAGGTTAAAATGGCCCCCGCTGAGTCAGTGCTTTCACGACAGGAGGGAAGAAAATAGAGGCGGGGTGGGGGGGGTGGGGGGGAGAAATTATTTTGGGAGTAGCGCAAAATGGGCGCGAGCGATTTGGCAGTCCTTTTTAAGCTCCGACCGATTTTCTTTTCCTCTCTGCCGATTTGCTGCCGCCCGTTTTGCACTGCCGCCCAAGGTCGAATTTCACCCCCAGGAATTTCTTTTTGAAAAGCTACAAAGGTTGGGATTTTCCAGCTCCTTATCCTTGTGAGTCAGGTTTTTATTTCTAGTTTTGAATTTACACAAAAGACTAAGGAACTAACTGGGTTTTCACTTTGCTGTTCAGGTTTCATTCCTGGTGCGTATAATTCCCAGTCCCGATTGGTTTCTTGGCGCTAACAGTATAAACCTGTGTGAGAATAACAAGTGGAAGGAATCCTACACATTGGATCTATTCCCTTGGGATGCCGGGACAGATAGCGGATTTACATTTTCATCTCCAAACTTTGCCACCGACCCTCAGGAGACAATGTTCCAAATAACCGCCAAGCATCCCTCACACCCGGCCAATTCCTTCTTCTATCCGCGCCTGGAATCGTTGCCCAGAATGGGCTGCTCAGAGTTCGATCTGCTCTCCGCAGTCTCGCCCAGTCAGGCACCGCATCAGGGACCCGAGCAAACACAACCAAACCATGGAAGAAGGCAAAACCTGACTGAACTTCTACAGGTCGACCGGACACTCGCTGAAAATGAGACGAAAGTGGAAGTGGAACTGTTCAAAGCCGATGACGTTTTCAATGACGTGCTTGAAAAGCCTTTGGAAAAGGAGCCAGGAAGCAGATACGACCCAAATGGGAAGAGTAAGTCATAATCTGATCTGGACCTCGCATTCACCGGGACAGGAACCTTAGGAACAGGAGGGAGCCATTCAGCCCCTCAGGCCTGCTCCGCTATTCAATTAGATCATGGTTGACCTGCACCTCAACTCCATTTACCCGCCTTACCTCCATATCCCTCGATACCCTTACCCAACAAAAATCTATCGCTCTCAGTCTTGAAAGCTCCAATTGTCCCCCAGCATCCACAGCCTTTTGGGGGACAGAATTCCAGATTTGTACTACACTTTGTGTGAAAAAGTGCTTCCTGACTTCACTCCTGAATGGCCTAGCTCTAATTTTAAGATTGTGCCCCCTTGTTCTGGATTCCCCCACCAGAGGAAATAGTTCCTCCGTATCTACCCTGCCGAATCCTTTTAACATTTTAAACACCTCAATCAGATCACCCCTCAACCTTCTAAACTCCAGGGAATACAAGCCAAGTTTATACAACTTGTCCTCATAATTTAGCCCTCTAAGCCCCAGATGGACCCCAATTCGTGATAATTGGCTGGGAAATTCCTCAGCGCTCTGCCGGTGTTACTTTGCCAGAAGTGCGACGGAAACCCCGGTCACGCGGGCAATCCGGGTTTCCGCCGCACTTCCGGTGAAGTAACGCCGGCGGAGCGGGGGAGAAACTAAAAGCATGTTTGATGCCACGAATCGACTCATAACATTTCATCGATTTACCTTTGAGAGGCAGTTTTAGGCATTCGCGCTCCTGGTGCAGAACGTCATGCACAAAAATCCACGTCCCTGTAAACACACGTGTTCAAACCTCGCCTGCCGAGAAAATGACGGGCTGTCTAACACTTTTTTTTTCTTTACTCCCTGTTGTTTGGTTTGGTCCTCCACTCACTCACTGCTGTGATCTCTGCTGCTGGTGCCTGTCACCTCCATGCTCCAATCTCCCTAAAGGGTGATGACGGGAAACTTTTTGAACCTGAAGGGCTGGCAAAAGCTGCTCTCTTTTGGTGTCAGTCTACCAATTGGGGAGCAGTTTTTTCCAATTTGCCAGGCTCAGGAGCTCTTAAACAAACAAAGGGTCTAGACAGAGTAGATGGAGAGAAACTGCTCCCATTGGCGGAAGGGTCCAGGACCAGAGGGCATACATTTAAGGTGATTGGCAAAAGAACCAAAGGTGACATGAGGAAAAACTCTTTTACACAGCGAGTGGTTAGGATCTGGAATGCACTGCCCGAGGGGCTGGTGGAGGCAGGTTCAATCACGGCCTCCAAAAGGGAACTGGATAAGTTACTTGAAAGGAAAAAATTTGCAGGGCTACGGGGATAGGGCCGGGGAGTGGGACTAGCTGGATTGCTCTTGCATAGAGCCAGAGTGGTCTCGATGGGCCGAATGGCCTCCTTCCGTGCTGTATCCTTTCTATGATTCTAAAACCAGAGCATTATGCTCACACAGGCACAAAGAAAAAACTGGTTTTGGCTTCTTGGGTAGTAGAAGAGCTTGTAGATCACTTTGTAGGTGTCCTGCACTAGTGCTTCAAAGTGCATTAAACCACCCAGGACTGGGCAGTTTTTGGGCCTTTATTGTTTTGTGCCTTTATACAAAAGAGGTGGAAGAGCTGTGGAATTAATCCTCCCATGAACCTAATTTTGTAACTCACACAAAGTGCTGATCAGATTTTTATGTTTGTTTTTGGAGCCTCCATTTCTACATGTACAGCACATGAAATCTTGGCTAAAGGGGTATGTGTTCCTTCCCCAGTCTAACATGTGTGGGGAAAATGGGTGTGGTGTTCATGGGTTGAGAAAATCCATAACGGTTTAAAGATTCTTAAAAGGTATCTCCATGGTCCCAAAAATCAACAACATTGGGTGACATGAAGGTTATATTCCAGAGGGCCAATGGAGGACCAGTAGGCTGCTACCCATGGGACTATCCTAATATGCTACTCTCCTCTATGGTGAGGAGGTGTAAGAAAATGCTATCATGCTAATATCTACAGGCTAAATTTTAAATTCACAATTATCCTAAGATGATGCAGCACACTGAAGCTCTGGCCTGTTGTATTGGCTCAGTACCAGTTCCCTTGCTTTTTAATGATTTAGACTTAAATGTGGGGGGCATGATTAAGAAGTTTGCAGATTATCCAAAAATTGGCCGTATGGTTGACAGTGAGGAGGAAAGCTGTAGGCTGCAGGAAGATATCAATGGACTGGTCAGGTGGGCAGAAAAGTGGCAAATGGAATTCAATCCGGAGAAGTGTGAGGTAATGCATTTGGGGAGGGCAAACAAGGCAAGGGAGTACACAATAAATGGTGTAGGGGAACAGAGGGATCTTGGAGTGCATGCCCACGGATCCCTGAAGGTAGCAGGACAGGTAGATAAGGTGTTTAAGAAGGCATACGGGATACTTTCCTTTATTAGCCGAGGCACAGAATATAAGAGCAGGGAAGTTATGCTAGAACTGTAGTTAGGCCACAGCTAGAGTACCGATTACAGTTCTGGTCATCACATTATAGGAAAGATGTGATTAGAGAGGGTACAGAGAAGATTTATGAGGATGTTGCCAGGATTGGAGAATTTTAGCTATGAGGAAAGACTGGATAGACTGGGGTTGTTTTCTTTGGAACAGAGGAAGCTGAGGGGAGATTTAATTGAAGTGTATAAAATAATGAGGGGCCTAGACAGAGTGGATAGGAAGGACCCATTTCCTTAGCAGAGAGGTCAAAACCAGGGGGCAGAGATTTAAAGTAATTGGTAGAAGGATTAGAAGGGAGCTGAGGAGAATTTTTTTCACCCAGAGGATGGTGGGGGTCTGGAACTCACTGCCTGAAAAGATGGTAGAGACAGAAACCCTCATCGCATTTAAAGAGTACTTGGATATCCACTTGAAGTGCTGTAACTTACAAGGCTATGGACCAAGAGCTGGAAAGTGGGATTAGGCTGGAAAGCTCTTTTTCTTCTGGCACAGACATGATGGGCCGAATGGCCTCTTTCTGTGCCGTAAATTTCTATGATTCATCTGCTGGGATCACATATTGGGAATTCGGACGCAGGTTACCCATAATTTTCCATCCATTAAGCTCCGCACCTGAAGTGTCAATTCATAAGATTAGCCGTTTGACCTTAAGACATCATAGGGCTTAATTTTGTGACCCCCATGCTCCCAACAGAGGGCCACCAAAATGTTGCAGTTCCATTTCCGACTCGCGCTCCCTTCAAACGTGACTTTCGTGCTGGGAGTGTGAGATCGCGGAATTAACCCTTATTTTTTTTCCGCTCCAGTGACTTGAGCACGTAGTCTGGACTGACACTCCAAAGCAGCACTGAGGGACTGCTGCACTGTCGAAGGTGCCATCTTTCAGATGAGACCTTAAACCGAGGCCCCCATCTGCCCTCTCAGGTGGACGTAAAAGCATTATTTTGGAGAAGAGCAGGGGAGTTCTCCCCAGTGTCCTGGCCAATATTTATCCCTCAACCAACAACACTAAAAACAGATTATCTGGTCATTAACACATTGCTGTCTGTGGGACCTTCTGTGCATAAATTGGTCACCACGTTTGTTACATTACAACAGTGAATACACTTCAAAAAAGTACTTCATTGGCTATAAAGTGCTTTGGGACATCCTGAGGTTATGAAAGGTGCAATATAAATGCAAGTTCTTTATTTTCTTTTTACTGCTGTGCTCCGTAAATCCATTAACTTTCCCCTGTTGTCCCTCTTAAACTGTAAATGCACCATTCTGCACCTCCTCCCTGAATCCTCACTTGATCGAAATTGAGACTCGTCACACTGGGGGGAAGATTATCTCCGTGGCAAAACCGTAAACGTATTCTTTCCACGGGTGTTATCATTTGGTGGCAAGCATCGAATAAGGGGAAACCTTCCCCATCTCCCCTTTCTTATCAGGAGACCAAAGTGAAGGGCCGAGGCCCATAGTGCAGGACACCACTGGGGCTGAAGAGAGTAAGAGGGAAGACAAGGTAGATTGGCCAGTAGTGGTTGGCAATTACCAAGCTTGGAGTTTCCAAGCCTGAAGATTGTAGAATGAAGGAAAGTGACTGGGGATCCAGGCAGATGAAATACAATGGGCTTTTTTTTTCCCCTCAACCCTGTACATTCCAATAGCACTGACGTACTGAATTCTAAACCTGCAGCTCTGAACACAGAAGATCTGCTGGTGCCCAAAAAATTCCTCAGCAACTCCCACTGTTACTTTCTAGAGCTAAAAGACACCAGAGATTTATTGACTTCCAGCGATGGCGGGGCCCTGGTTCTCTCTTCGGCTTAAATTTTCATCTTCAACATTCCTGGTGCAGAGCTCCGCGAGCCAGGGGCACGCGCATGCCAGGAATCTGGCCATGCGTCTTCCGCTGAAGATCGAGGAAGGCATGACCCAAGTCCCAACCAGACGAAGCTCCGCAGCAAGAGGACTGTGGAATAAACATTTGCCCCTTCATTTTTATCAGGGTTGGGGGGTGATAGAGAGAAGGAGTTGTCCGACTAGCATTTTGTCAAGAGACTTTGAGGTTGATCTTGCCTGCCTTCACCTGTTGTTAATAGGGCAGTAACAACCTCAAAGTGGGGTCGGTAGCCCCACCGCTCCCGTTAATACCATTGATGCGGCTGACTCCATTTTGAAAGGAATCTACGTCTGCGTGTCCAAAGCCCCCGCCTGTTTCAGGCGATAGGCCTCTTTTAATATGGAAATCGGAGTCCTAGGACGTAAATAGGACCCCCAATTGCCATTTTAGGTATGAACTGGTCGGAGACTGTGCAGTGCACACTCCAATCAGTTCCACGGGCGATGGAGAAGAGGGCATGCCAAAGGTAAGCGTCGAATTATTTTTTGGGCCCCGGGTCCCCCACCCTCCACGATCGCAAGCCCCCCTCCCCAACAAGTCAAAATAGACGTCTTTATACCCGACAGGGTTGCCAACTCTGGTTGGACATATTCCTGGAGGTTTCGTCACATGACCTCCTGCCTCCACCCGCCCCACCCCCCCCTGCCCTCAATCTCCCACCATTGGTCACTCGACACGTCCATCCTCAGGGCACCCTGCCTTCCCAGGCCGATTGGAAAGCTAACAGACTCTTCCTACATGATTAGATGATTCCCGACTGTCAGTCAAACGGACCTTCCTCCTCCCCCATCTCCAATATTTTTATAATTAATAAACGAAAATGTTCAAAGAAAATAAAAAAAACATGCAATTTTTTTAATGCCCCTATGATTCTTCTCTTTGGATCGTTCACAGCAGTGTCCTGGAGACTCCCGGACAATCCTGAAGGGTTGGCAAACCCGAATACCTGACCTGGGCAAATTTCACATTGAGTGCAAAAACCTGTAACCATGTTTCCAATCCCGCCATTTGAAAACTGATGAGTACAAAAATTCACCAAGAGAACAAGCACTTTTTTTTTCTCTGACAACTGTTATCTCTACATTGACGTTGGGCAGCTTTACATGCTTTCTGCTGTACTAGTATTTGTACTGCACCACTAATGGTGGGCTGTCTAAAGCCAGGGATTATCGGAGAACCTGCATAAACCAATACATTAACACAAGGTTATCAGCAAACAACCTCAGCAGACAATTAATCCACCAGTAACAACCTCCAAATGATTTCTTTTCTTCAGCCCCTATTACTTGATTTATATTTGATCCCTCACACCAAGCATATCGTGAGAAAGGGTGTGGGCAAGTGACTTGATTTCAAATCTTTGCCAATGCTAATCAGTATCAGTAAGTGAAAGGTATGTGGAAGCAGAGAAGAGAGCCCAGCCATCCTCTCTAAGTGGAAATCGCTAGCCCCTATTTATCACCTCCCTTCAGCTCACCCCCCACACCCCCAATACATCAGAGATTGGGCACTCGATCCCTTTGGGAAGTGTAACAAATCTTACAACACCAGGTTATAGTCCTGATGTGGAGATGCCGGTGATGGACTGGGGTTGACAATTGTAAACAATTTTACAACACCAAGTTATAGTCCAGCAATTTTATTTTAAATTCACAAGCTTTCGGAGGCTTCCTCCTTCCTCAGGTGGACTATAACTTGGTGTTGTAAAATTGTTTACAAAGGTTATAGTCCAACAGTTTTATTTGAAAATCACAAGCTTTCGGAGGCTTTCTCCTTCGTCAGGTCACAGTCACCTGACGAAGGAGAAAGCCTCCGAAAGCTTGTGATTTTCAAATAAAACTGTTGGACTATAACCTGGTGTTGTAAGATTCCTTACATTTGTCCACCCCAATCCATCACCGGCATCTCCATACCTTTGGGAAGTGACAGCCATGAACACATGCCCGTCTATTCCATGGCACTATAAATTGCTACGCCAATGTACTTTGAGACTCCACTGCCCCGAGTCAGCAACAATTCTAACAATGCCACACACGGTCAAATATAGACCCGCCTAATTAAAATATCGCTAATCTCTCCGCCCACTTCCCAGCCCTAGCCCCAGACCCCAAGCTCCCTGATGCCACCTAGCCTGATTCCCAGTTATTTCCTTGTTTTTGGGGTGGGGTGGGAGGTTGTTGAGATGACAAGGGGAGAAGCCAAGCAGCTCCGTAACTAGAGAAACTTCCATCAACAACAATAATAATTAACCTCTAATTGACCTCAAGACCTACTCATACCACTTCCCCACGATGAGTATCGGAGCATTGATCTTAAAGGGACAGGCCAGTAGCTAAATATTACGAACGTGCTCTGCACCCCAGACTACTCAGGAATAATGCCACGGGAGATTAGCTAGTATAATCTGATGTATACTTCCAGTTGTTAAGTACAACATGCTGTGTTTATATATGCATATAAAAAATGTGTTAGGTTATTTGATACAGAGCTGTGACTTTCATATATATTCATTATATAATAATTCTGCATATGCTAAATAAATATAATAATTGACTGTAATATTCTAGTACAGTACACAGGTATACTATAATATATTAACTAATATTAGGATACAACACTGGTAGAGCAGCTTAAACCAGGATTTACAAGAACATTACCAATGCATAATATTCAGTTTCTTCCATGGAGTAAATTTCATACATTAGCTCTAAACCAGTACTGTCCAAAAGAAATTGTTGACTAGCCACAGGTGTGGCTACAGCGACACCATTTAAGCCAATAATTTTGGTTGAAAATGCCTTACACACAATGCAGGTAAATGTACTTCACATTAACATCTACCCACCATTCAGTAACCAAGGAAGTAAAGCTCTCACAATGATCAAAAACCATTCGCACACTCTCACCATTTTACCGACAAACGCACAAAAAGTTTAAAGTTCACGTGCACACACTGTGTGAATATGAGTATTGAGATTGCACGCTCACTGACGGTGCCTATTACTCATTGTTCATTTACTGATCAGAAATGCAATTAGCAACATCTGGATTTGCAATTACGCTAACGTTAATGGTCAACACTGGGCCATACCATGCCATGTGGAGCAGGAATTTAAGTGATAATACGTGGTGTCAAAGCAGTATTTTAGCGTTCGATGGCAATGAATTACCACCTTATTGGGGAGTGAAGTTGAAATGCACAGCCATGTACCGAGTGGTAACAACTGAATGCCATAACGTTATAGTAATAAGGTTTTTTTTTGTAATCCTTCAGAGTCACAGGACAAGGATTTCACCAGCACACCCCTGGACTGCGAAGTCTCCTACTGGTCTTCCTGGGGTCTCTGCAGCCAGAGCTGTGGGATTGGCGCCCGAGAGAGGACACGGTTCATCGTGCAGCATCCCGCCAATGACGGGGAGACCTGCCCACCCCTGCTGATCCAGGAAGAGTGCGAGGAATCCCCGTGTCCGACCCCAGTGGCAGACGGCAATGTCACTATTTCTGACCCAGCAGAAGGAACGGTAACGAGACAAGTAGAGCCAAACTTGAATGAAAGCAAAGACTCTGGTTCATTGGAAGAGACACAATCACTACACAACGAAACAGGAGGTGAACCTGAGAATATGACAGCACTAGCTCATCATGACGCAACCAGAGTCCAAGAAACTGACGAGCTACTAAAATTAACAAGTAGGTTTCATTTTGCCCTTCTTTCCTGGAGCAATTGGGACAGATCTTCTTGTTCATGAGCCTGGGATTGATAGATCACCGGAGCACAGCGAATATGGGAACTGTGCAGGCCAGAAGGTTCCTGATTCAATCCCTAGCCCAGTTATGCTGATGAGTTAGCCAACCCCAGCCAGAATGGTGGGAAGGGCACTTGACTTCAGAATCCCCAGGTTAGGGAAGAGCAAAATTACCCAGGGTTTTTGGGGAGGAATGAGTACAAGACCCTAAGGGAGCCCACCTGATTTTCCGTCAATTCATTTAAATTCATTCTTTACAGACATGTGTATCCCTCTCCACCCGATTTTCCTGTATTCGCTGCTCCCAGGCTATCCAATAACCTCAGGTGTGGGTTCAGGAAAATCTGCCTCACCCACTCTTGCTGGGGTGCAAAATTACAGATCGAGGAGGCCATTTAGTCCATCTACCACATCCTTTCATAGAAAAGAAAGAAAGAAAGACTTGCATTTATATAGCCCCTTTCATGACCTCAGGACGTCCCAAAGCACTTTACAGCCAATGAAGAACTTTTTGAAGTGTAGTCACTGTTATAATGTAGGAAATGTGGCAGCCAATTTGCTCACAGCAAGGTCCCACAAACAAAAATGTGATAATGACCAGATAATCTGTTTTATCGATATTGGTTGAGGGATAAATATTGGCCAGGACACCGGGGAGAACTCCCCTGCTCTTCTTTGAAATAGTGCCATTCACATTCAACTGAGAGGGCAAATGGGGCGTTAGTTTAATATCTCGTCCGAAAGACGGCACCCCCGACAGTGCAGCACTCCCTCAGTACTGCAGTGGGAGTGTCAGCCTAGATTATGTGCTCAAGATCAATGCTCGGAATGGATTCCCAGATAGAGTAGTGGAGGCAAAAACCCTGGAATCATTTAAGAAACAAATGGATGTTGCAATGGGGGGGGCTGTAGCATCTTACTAGATGATGCAATAAAATGGGCCGAATGGCCTTCGTTGTCTGGAATTATCTTGTGATCTTGTGATTATATCTCCACTGCGTTGTGGTACAGCACCTCCCTCATTACATCTAAATGGAACAGATCCACACTAGACAGTACTTTCACTATGGAAAGCATCAGAGGAACCAATAGTAACAGATTGCCAGCACTACAGAGCTGCTTATTTCTTTATGGCTATCCTAGCTCACATGATAATCGATTCTATTTATATTTCTCTCTCTCACCTGCAGGTAAAAGCCAGGGGCACTCAGAGGCTGGAAACCAATCCATTAATAGTCCTCTGGCGCTTCTGAATGCTTCCACTGACCAGTTCTTCACCAACCTGACCTCAAACACAGCATCAGAAAGGGGTGGATAGGAAGCATCCCAATCTGCAGAAGTTGCCAGACCCCCCCCACGCCCCCTACTAGTTACGGTTAATGAGACAGTTAAAAAGAATAAAATTATTTATAAACCACTTGTGTGTGCAGTGTGGTGCAAGTTAACTGGGCAATGTGGAGCTGGGGTACACGTGGAAAGGATAATATCAGAGAGAGACAGGCAGTCGACACCTTGGAGAGATACTGTGCGAGTTTGTACTCTCCTGACAGAGCTTTGCTCAACAAGAGCTGATTGAGTACTGCGTCCAGTTCAGGTCGACGATACAGAGCAGAGATGAGCCACATGGTCGATCCCCAGTCTGAGAGGTCTCAGTTATGAGGAGAGATTGGAGTAACCTGGGCTCTTCAACCTTGAAAGGAGGCGCTTGAGAGGTATATTGAGGCAGTCAAACGGTAAGGGAAAGATAAATCCAGATAAGTTCTTTAAATTAATTTGCAAGAGTAGGACTAGGGCTCTGGGTTAAACTGATAAAAAGGCAAATGTAGGATTGATAAGGAAAGAGAGGGCTAAGGCTAAGGGGTAAACCTGATAGGGGTCTTTAAGATTATGAAAGAGTTTGATAGGCTCGACATAGAGATAATGTTTCCACTTGTGGGGAGTCCAAAACAGGGGTCCACAAAAATAAGATGGTCACCAATAAATCCAGTAGGAAATTCATGAGGAACTTCTTGACCCAGAGAGTGTTAGAATGTTGAACTCGCTACCACAAGGAATAGTTGAGGTGAATAACT
This sequence comes from Heptranchias perlo, assembly GCF_035084215.1. Classification (NCBI taxonomy): domain Eukaryota; kingdom Metazoa; phylum Chordata; class Chondrichthyes; order Hexanchiformes; family Hexanchidae; genus Heptranchias; species Heptranchias perlo. Next base: position 8,299,894 of record NC_090345.1, on the reverse strand, counting down.
TAGATGCATTTAAGGGAAAGCTAAATAAACACATGAGAGAGAAAGGAATAGAAGGTCATGCTGATAGGGTTAGGTGAAGAGGGGTGGGAGGAGGCTCATAAACGCTGGTGGATCAGTTGGGCCGAATGGCCTGTTTCTGTGCTGTAAATTCTATGTAATTCTATGATATCAGGAAGTTCTTCACACAAATGGTCAACACTTGGAATGAACTCCCAGATGGAGTAGTTAAGGCAAAAACTCTAGAATCACTTAAGAAACAACTGGTGCTTCAGTTCATTACGGATGAATGGGTCATTCCTCGTCTGTAATTCCCTTGTGATTTTGGTAATTTGGGCATGTGGGCCTGACTCTCTCTAGAGTCAGTGGTCTCCTAATTCCACTGATAAGTAGCTATTACAATTTGATGGCAAAAACAGCCTGTTTAAAGTTTAAAAAAACAAATGGGTAAGTCAAGCAATGGGAAGACTTTCATGCAAACATCAGTTTTGTCTTTACAATGAAAGATTGTACTAGAACTAAAATACTGATGGAACTTCACTGACAGACTTTGAATATATATCAGAGTTCAGCAGTGTTAGTCTATCCTGCAGTCCGTTTACATTTCCCTCTTTCCTCCTGCAATCAACCAGCTACTTCAGCTGCTAAAGTTCAGTTCTTCCAAGATACCAGAATCCTGAAATCTCCCTTTTATGGAAAAGTGGAAGAATGCCGACATGATTATCGACCGCTTAATGAAATCACACTCTCAGAAATCATGTGTTTCCGTGATTTTGTTAGCCGGGCATTAGATATGGAAAAAGTTGAGTATTCTCTCATTCCAGGGAAGAAGGATGGATATTAAAAGAAAACTCCAGGAATATGCGAGTATTCATTTGAATCTTTTCAGTGGCTACTCTAGAGGGTGTGAGCGGAGACTTAAGGCTGGGGAAGTTGCAGAGGTAGGGTGGGGTAAGGCCATTGTAGAGGTAGGGTGGAGTGAGGCCATTGTAGAGGTAGGGTGGAGTGAGGCCATTGTAGAGGTAGGGTGGAGTGAGGCCATTGTAGAGGTAGGGTGGGGTGAGTCCATTGTAGAGGTAGGGTGGGGTGAGTCCATTGTAGAGGTAGGGTGGGGTGAGTCCATTGTAGAGGTAGGGTGGAGTGAGGCCATTGTAGAGGTAGGGTGGAGTGAGGCCATTGTAGAGGTAGGGTGGGGTGAGTCCATTGTAGAGGTAGGGTGGAGTGAGTCCATTGTAGAGGTAGGGTGGAGTGAGGCCATTGTAGAGGTAGGGTGGAGTGAGGCCATTGTAGAGGTAGGTTGGAGTGAGGCCATTGTAGAGGTAGGTTGGAGTGAGGCCATTGTAGAGGTAGGGTGGGGTGAGGCCATTGTAGAGGTAGGGTGGGGTGAGTCCATTGTAGAGGTAGGGTGGGGTGAGTCCATTGTAGAGGTAGGGTGGGGTGAGTCCATTGTAGAGGTAGGGTGGAGTGAGGCCATTGTAGAGGTAGAGTGGAGTGAGGCCATTGTAGAGGTAGGTTGGAGTGAGGCCATTGTAGAGGTAGGGTGGGGTGAGTCCATTGTAGTGGTAGGGTGGGGTGAGTCCATTGTAGAGGTAGGGTGGAGTGAGGCCATTGTAGAGGTAGGTTGGAGTGAGGCCATTTTAGAGGTAGGGTGGGGTGAGTCCATTGTAGAGGTAGGGTGGGGTGAGTCCATTGTAGAGGTAGGTTGGAGTGAGGCCATTGTAGAGAACATAAGAACATAAGAACATAAGAAATAGGAGCAGGAGTAGGCCAATCGGCCCTTCGAGCCTGCTCCGCCATTTAATAAGATCATGGTTGATCTGATCCTAACCTCAAATCTAAATTCATGTCCAATTTCCTGCCCGCTCCCCGTAACCCCTAATTCCCTTTACTTCTCGGAAACTGTTTATTTCTGTTTTAAATTTATTTAATGATGTAGCTTCCACAGCTTCCTGGGGCAGCAAATTCAACAGACCTACCACCCTCTTAGTGAAAAAGTTTCCCCTCATCTCAGTTTTGAAGGAGCAGCCCCTTATTCTAAGATTATGCCCCCTAGTTCCAGTTTCACCCATCCTTGGGAACATCCTCACAGCATCCACCCGATCAAGCCCCTTCCCAATCGTATATGTTTCAATAAGATCGCCTCTCATTCTTCTGAACTCCAATGAGTAGAGTCCCAATCTACTCAACCTCTCCTCATATGCCCGCCCCCTCATCCCCGGGATTAACCGAGTGAACCTTCTTTGTACTGCCTCGAGAGCAAGTATGTCTTTTCTTAAGTATGGAGACCAAAACTGTATGCAGTATTCCAGGTGCGGTCTCACCAATACCTTATATAACTGCAGCAATACCTCCCTGTTTTTATATTCTATCCCCCTAGCAATAAAAGCCAACATTCCGTTGGCCTTCTTGATCACCTGCTGCAACTGCATACTAACTTTTTGATTTTCTTGCACTAGGACCCCCAGATCCCTTTGTACTGCATACAGTTTTGGTTTCCATACTTAAGAAAAGACATACTTGCTCTCGAGGTAGGGTGGAGTGAGGCCATTGTAGTGGTAGGGTGGAGTGAGTCCGTTGTAGAGGTAGGGTGGAGTGAGTCCGTTGTAGAGGTAGGTTGGAGTGAGGCCATTGTAGTGGTAGGGTGGAGTGAGGCCATTGTAGAGGTAGGTTGGGGTGAATCAATTGTAGAGGTAGGGTAGAGTGAGTCCATTCCAGAGGTAGGGTGGGGTGAGTCAATTGTAGAGGTAGGGTGGAGTGAGGCCATTGAAGAGGTAGGTTGGAGTGAGGCCATTATAGAGGTAGGGTGGAGTGAAGCCATTATAGAGGTAAGGTGGAGTGAGGCCATTGCAGAGGTTGGGTGGGGTGAATCCATTCCAGAGGTAGGGTGGGGTGAGTCCATTGTAGAGGCAGGGTGGGGTGAGTCCATTGCAGAGGTAAGGTGGGGTGAGTCCATTACAGAGGTAAGGTGGGGTGAGTCAATTGTAGAGGTAGGGTGGGGTGAATCCATTCCAGAGGTAGGGTGGGGTGAGTCCATTGTAGAGGTAGAGTGGGGTGAGTCCATTGTGGAGTTAGGTTTTTTTTTATTCGTTCATGGGATGTGGGCGTCGCTGGCCAGGCCAGCATTTATTGCCCATCCCTAATTGCCCTTGAGAAGGTGGTGGTGAGCCGCCTTCTTGAACCGCTGCAGTCCGTGTGGTGAAGGTTCTCCCACAGTGCTGTTAGGAAGGGAGTTCCAGGATTTTGACCCAGCGACAATGAAGGAACGGCGATATATTTCCAAGTCGGGATGGTGTGTAACTTGGAGGGGAACGTGCAGGTGGTGTTGTTCCCATGTGCCTGCTGCTCTTGTCCTTCTAGGTGAGAGAGGTCGCAGGTTTGGGAGGTGCTGTCAAAGAAGCCTTGGCGAGTTGCTGCAGTGCATCCTGTGGATGGTGCACACTGCAGCCACTGTGCGCCGTGGTGAAGAGAGTGAATGTTTAGGGTGGTGGATGGGGTGCCAATCAAGCGGGCTGCTTTATCTTGGATGGTGTCGAGCTTCTTGAGTGTTGTTGGAGCTGCACTCATCCAGGCAAGTTGAGAGTATTCCATCACACTCCTGACTTGTGCATTGTAGATGGTGGAAAGGCTTTGGGGAGTTAGGAGGTGAGTCACTCGCCGCAGAATACCCAGCCTCTGACCTGCTCTTGTAGCCACAGTATTTATATGGCTGGTCCAGTTAAGTTTCTGGTCAATGGTGACCCCCAGGATGTTAATGGTGGGGGATTCGGCGATGGTAATGCCGTTGAAAGTCAAGGGGAGGTGGTTGACTCTTTCTTGTTGGAGATGGTCATTGCCTGGCACTTGTCTGGCGCGAATGTTACTTGCCACTTATGAGCCCAAGCCTGGATGTTGTCCAGGTCTTGTTGTATGCGGGCTCGGACAGCTTCATTATTTGAGGGGTTGCGAATGGAACTGAACACTGTGCAATCATCAGCGAACATCCCCATTTCTGACCTTATGATGGAGGGAAGGTCATTAATGAAGCAGCTGAAGATGGTTGGGCCTAGGACATTGCCCTGAGGAACTCCTGCAGCAATGCCCTGGGGCTGAGATGATTGGCCTCCAACAACCACTACCATCTTCCTTTGTGCTAGGTATGACTCCAGCCACTGAAGAGTTATCCCCCTGATTCCCCTTGACTTCAATTTTACTAGGGCTCCTTGGTGCCACACTCGGTCAAATGCTGCCTTGATGTCAAGGGCAGTCACTCTCACCTCACCTCTGGAATTCAGCTCTTTTGTCCATGTTTGGACCAAGGCTGTAATGAGGTCTGGAACAGAGTGGTCCTGGCGGAACCCAAACTGAGCATCGGTGAGCAGGTTATTGGTGAGTAAGTGCTGTTAGATAACACTTTCGACGACACCTTCCATCACTTTGCTGATGATTGAGAGTAGACTGATGGGGTGGTAATTGGCCGGATTGGATTTGTCCTGCTTTTTGTGGACAGGACATACCTGGGCAATTTTCCACATTGTCGGGTAGATGCCAGTGTTGCAGCTGTACTAGAACAGCTTGGCTAGAGGCGCAGCTAGTTCTGGAGCACAAGTCTTCAGCACTACAGCTGGGATGTTGTCGGGGCCCATAGCCTTTGCTGTATCCAGTGCACTCAGCCTTTTCTTGATATCACGTGGAGTGAATCGAACTGGCTGAAGACTGGCTTCTGTGATGGTGGGGATATCAGGAGGAGGCCGAGATGGATTATCCACTCGGCACTTCTGGCTGAAGATGGTTGCAAACACTTCAGACTTGTCTTTTGCACTCACGAGCTGGACTCCGCCATCATTGAGGATGGGGATGTTTGCAGAGCCTCCTCCTCCCGTTAGTTGTTTAATTGTCCACCACCATTCATGACTGGATGTGGCAGGACTGCAGAGCTTTGATCTGATCCGTTGTATGTGAAATCGCTTAGCTCTGGCTATAGCATGTTGCTTCCACTGTTTAGCATGCATGTAGTCCTGAGTTGTAGCTTCACCAGGTTGGCACCTCATTTTTAGGTACGCCTGGTGCTGCTCCTGGCATGCTCTTCTACACTCCTCATTGAGCCAGGGTTGATCCCCTGGCTTGTTGGTAATGGTAGAGTGAGGAATATGCCGGGCCATGAGGTTACAGATTGTGCTGGAATACAATTCTGCTGCTGCTGATAGGCCCACTAGCACCTCATGGATGCCCAGTTTTGAGCTGCTAGATTTGTTCTGAATCTATCCCATTTAGCACAGTGGTAGTGCCACACAACACGTTGGATGGTGTCCTCAGTGCGAAGACGGGACTTTGTCTCCACGAGGACTGTGCGGTGGTCACTCCTACCAATACTGTCATGGACAGATGCATTTGTGACAGGTGGATTGGTGAGGACGAGGTCAAGTAAGTTTCGCCCTTGTGTTGGTTCAGCTCACCACCTGCCCCAGGCCCAGTCTGGCAGCTCTGTCCTTCAGGGCTCGGCCAGCTCTGGTGCTAGTGAGCCATTCTTGGTGATGGACATTGAAGTCCCCCACCCAGAATACATTCTGTGCTCTTGTTACCCTCAGTGCATCCTCCAAGTGGTGATCAACTTGGAGGAGGACTGATTCATCAGCTGAGGGAGGGCGGTAGGTGGTAATCAGCAGGAGGTTTCCTTGCCCATGTTTGACCTGATGCCTTGAGATTTCATGGGGTCCAGAGTCAATGTTAAGGACTCCCAGGGCCACTCCCTCCTGACTGTATATCACTGTACCATCACCTCTGGTCGGTCTGTCCTGCCGGTGGGACAGGACATACCCAGAGGATGGTGATGGAAGTGTCTGGGACGTTGGCTGAAAGGTATGATTCTGTGAGTATGGCTATGTCAGGCTGTTGCTTGACTAGTCTGTGGGACAGCTCTCCCAATTTTGGCACAAGTCCCCAGATGTTAGTGAGGAGGACTTTGCAGGGTTGACTGGGCTTGGTTTGCCTTTGTCGTGTCCGGTGCCTAGTGGTCCGTCCGGTTTTATTCTTATTGTGACTTTTTTTAAGCGAGATTGTACAACTGAGTGGCTTGCTAGGCCATTTCAGAGGGCAATTAAGAATCAACCACATTGCTGTGGGTCTGGAGTCACATCTCGGCCAGACTGGGTAAGGACAGCAGGTTTCCTTCCCTAAAGGGCATTAGTGAACCAGATGGGTTTTTGTGACAATCCGGTAGCTTCATGGCCACCGTTAATGATACTAGTATTGTAATTCCAGATTTTTATTTAATTAATTGAACTTAAATTCCCCAGCTGCCATGGTGGTATTTGAACTCATGACTCTGGATTATTAGTCCAGGCCTCTGGATTATTAGTCCAGTAACATAACCACTATGCTACCGTACCCTTGAGGCCATTGTAGAGATAGGGTAGGGTGAGTCCATTGTAGAGGTAGGGCGGGGTGAGTCGATTGTAGAGGTAGCTTGGGGTGAGGCCATTGTATAGGTAGGGTGGAATGGGGTAATTTATACACAAGAGCGAGGGTTTTGCACTGGAGGGATGTAGATCCAGCAACGTGCAGTATGGCTGCATTATAAGGAATCCTCTTCTATAGATTTGGTTGTCGAGTGTGCATTAAATTACTGGGAGCTACGGTTTCACAGCATCATCTCAGTGCCTTTTTACACACGAGGGCTCTGTAAAAATAATTAGACTATTAAATTGTAGCAACTGCGATTGAGAATAAAACCTTCTTTGTTCTTTGCAGTGTGAGGAAACTTGAACTTCTCCTGCGTTCTGGGAGCAGAGTGACGAGCGGAGTTAATTTGCCTCTGATATTCCGACGTGTAATTGCTGCTAATCATGTTACGGATTCCAGGGTGCGGACCCTCGACCCACTGCTTCTGAGTGCAGCCACCAGCTGGGAGCAGTGCACTGTTTTGATATCGGAGCCGAGCCACTATAAATCATGTCACCGAATTAATATTAATCATTAAGATTCTGCACATACCAACCAAATCAGCTCGTAATGTAATGGCTGGTTCACATGAGGGATTGAGTGATGTCATGGGCTGTCCTTTCACCTTTGGGACCTGGGCTCAAATCTGTCTTAAACTCATGGAACAATTCACTTGTCTGTCAGTCATAATGGTTTCAGTTTGGGGCTGCCTCGGCCCAGTTTCTAGGGGGCAAGGGTCTGCAGTGCAAAGGAGTGGAGAGAGGCCTTTTTAATTCTTCATTAAGTCCTTTCCTCATCTTTACCTGTCTTGTTACTGAAGTTCTGAGTCATTAACAGAGCCAAAATAAGAACAACCTGTAATCGTTTAACAAGCAGTTGGCTGCTGTGCTCCTAGGTCAAATGTCAGCTTGGCTCAGTCGGTAACACTCTGGCAGGTTATAGGTTCAAGCCCTACTCCAGGACTCGTAGCACATGAATAACACTGGCAGTTCAGTGCAGTATCAGAGTGCTGACCTTTGGTTGCGATATCATTTCCCGATTTTAATCGAGAGCCCCGCACCGAGAAGGCGGGAGGTTTGGGTCGGAGGCTTGATTTACACTCTACCCGATTTTACCCTCCACTGACTTCAATTTGTGCTAAATGCTCGTGTAGCTTCTGTTAACATTGTTGCCTGTAATGGAGAGAGAATATGGGTGGTGGCAATATGTGGAATTCTGGTTCTGCTTCACTCTTCATGGGTTAGCGGTTTTCCCTCAGCCATGGAGTAAATGACATTATATTTCTGTGATAGTCTCAGCCCCCGCTCATGTTCCACCACATCAGTGGCCACAGACAAAGAACTGTGCAGGTACAAGCTCGCACGCACACAGCGAGGGAAGGAAAGGACTTGCAGTTGTTTGAAAGACACAGATCTCCAGTTTCACTACTTCTGGCTCAGATCTTTCCTGCTGTCTGAGCAAAATCCATAAGGGCCAGCGAGCTGAAACCACAGGGCCACACACAATGGCAATCACCAAACCAAAATAAAGAAAGAATCTGCATTTATACAGCGCCTTTCATGACCTCAGGACATCCCAAAGCGCTTTATAGCCAATGAAGTACTTTTGAAGTGTATCCACTGTTGTAATGTAGGAAATGTGGCAGCCAATTTACGCGAAGCAAGGTCCAAGGCCCAAGTTCCATCACAAACAGCAATGAGATAAATGACCAGTTAATGTTTTTCAGTGACGTTGGTTGAGGGATAAATATTGGCCAGGGCACCAGGGGAGAATGCCCATGCTCTTCTTCAAAATAACGCCATGGGATCTTTTACATCCACTTGAGAGGGCAGACGGGGCCTCGGTTTAACGTCTCATCCGAAACACGGCCCCTCTGACAGTGCAGCGCTCCCTCAGTGCTGCATTGGGAGTGTCCGCAGATTTGGTGCTCAAGTCTCTGGAGTGGAACTTAAGCCCATGACCTTCTGACTCAGAGACGAGAGAGCTACCAACTGAGCCACGGCCGACTGCATTATATTATTATTATTATAATACCAGGAGAAACCACATTTGAATTTGGTTCCAGGCTCCTTTGGTGGCGGTTTGCTGCCTCACTTATACACACAGTGCTGCCCAATACCAGCCCAGGAAATGCAGAATGAAATATTCCACTCTGCCCTATGATGGATATTGTACAAAGAGGGTTACGACTCTACTGTGTACGACAGATTATTAAGCAGTGAAGCGGCGAGGTTTTCCCTTTAGTTAAGTAGTGGTGAGTGATTTTAATTAGGACTATTGTTCACCTTTCATTCTGACCCTACAGTGAGGCAAGAGTGGAATAATCGCAACTCTGAAATGGAAAATCCTTCCCAATCAATATCAGTCAGATAAGCAAACACCTTGGCATCCAGAGCTGAACAGGAAAGTGTATGTTGTCACGGGTAATAGCCTTCAAATAGAGAGGAGCTTGCAGCAGCTTGCGCTCGAAATGCTTTGCCTGAATTCAGATCTGTCTGGAAAACTTTGGATTGTGCTATGTTTATCTTACAGGCCAGCGTTTAATGAGTTGCTTGTAATATGATGAATGAAAAATCTATATATATGTGCTTGTGTACGAGATTACATATTTAGGTGACCGAGGCTGAAAGTAGGGGCACTGCGAGTCATTGTGGCAGATGGCTCACTCTACTCATGTTCTCCTGCCCTGACCCCACTCTTCCTGTCTAATCTCAACCCTCCAGCACTGCTCATAAGAACATAAGAACATAAGAAATTGGAGCAGGAGTAGGCCAATCGGCCCCTCGAGCCTGCTCCGCCATTCAATAAGATCATGGCTGATCTGATCCCAACCACAAATCTAAAGAACACAAGAAGTCGGAGCAGGACCCGGCCACATAGCCCCTGGGCCCTCTCCGCCACCCACAGGGCATTGACCGATCCGAACTCAGCTTCATGTCCAATTTCCTGCCCGCTCCCCATAACCCCTAATTCCCTTTACTTCTAGAAAACTGTCTATTTCTGTTTTAAATTTATCTAATGATGTAGCTTCCACAGCTTCCTGGGGCAGCAAATTCCACAGACCGACCACCCTCTGAGTGAAGAAGTTTCTCCTCATCTCAGTTTTGAAAGAGCAGCCCCTTATTCTAAGATTATGCCCCCTAGTTCTAGTTTCACCCATCTTTGGGAACATCCTTACTGCATCCACCCGATCAAGACCCTTCACAATCTTATATGTTTCAATAAGATCGCCTCTCATTCTTCTGAACTCCAATGAGTAGAGTCCCAATCTACTCAACCTCTCCTCATATGTCCGCCCCCTCATCCCCGGGATTAACCGAGTGAACCTTCTTTGTACTGCCTCGAGAGCAAGTATGTCTTTTCTTAAGTATGGAGACCAAAACTGTATGCAGTATTCCAGGTGCGGTCTCACCAATACCTTATATAACTGCAGCAATACCTCCTTGTTTTTATATTCTATCCCCCTAGCAATAAAAGCCAACATTCCGTTGGCTTTCTTGATCACCTGCTGCACCTCCATACCAACTTTTTGATTTTCTTGCACTAGGACCCCCAGATCCCTTTGTACTGCAGTACTTTCCAGTCTCTCGCCATTAAGAAAATAACTTGCTCTCTGATTTTTCCTGCCAAAGTGCATAACCTCACATTTTCCAATATTATATTGCATCTGCCAAATCTCCGCCCACTCACCCAGCCTGTCTATATCCCCTTGCAGGTTTTTTATGTCCTCCTCACTCTCCACTCTCCCTCCCATCCTTGTATCATCTGCAAATTTTGATATGTTGCACTCGGTCCCCTCCTCCAAATCGTTAATATAGATTGTAAAGAGTTGGGGACCCAGCACCGACCCCTGTGGAACACCACTGGTTACTGGTTGCCAGTCCGAAAATGAACCATTTATCCCAACTCTCTGCTTCCTGTTCAATAACCAATCCTCCACCCATGCCAGAATATTACCCCCAATCCCGTGATTTTTTATCTTAAGTAATAATCTTTTATGTGGCACCTTGTCGAATGCCTTCTGGAAGTCTAAATACACTATGTCCACTGGTTCCCCTTTATCCACCCTATACGTTATATCCTCGAAGAACTCAAGCAAATTTGTCAGACATGACTTCCCCTTCATAAAGCCATGCTGACTTTGTCCTATTAAATTATGCTTATCTAAATGTTCCGTTACTGTCTCCTTAATAATAGACTCCAAAATTTTACCCACCACAGATGTTAAGCTAACTGGCCTATAATTTCCAGCCTTCTGCCTACTACCCTTTTTAAATAACGGTGTTACATTAGCAGTTTTCCAATCTGCCGGGACCTCTCCTGAGTCCAGGGAATTTTGGAAAACTATCACCAAAGCATCCACAATCCCTACTGCCACTTCCCTCAAGACCCTAGGATGGAAGCCATCAGGTCCAGGGGATTTATCCGCCTTGAGTCCCATTATTTTACTGAGTACCATCTCCTGAGTGATTTTTATCGTATTTAGCTCCTCCCCCCCGAGAGTCCCCTGTTTGTCCAGTGTTGGGATATTCTTAGTGTCCTCTACTGTAAAGACTGAAACAAAATATTTGTTCAGCATTTTTGCCATCTCCATGTTTCCCACCATTAATTTCCCGGTCTCATCCTCTAAGGGACCTATGTTTGCCTTAGCCACCTTTTTCTTTTTATATAACTATAGAAACTCTTGCTCTGATTGAGGGAAACAGGAGAACAGAAGCCTGAGACAGAGGAGCTAGAGACCGGGAGCCTGAGAGAGGTGAGTCGGAGATCAGGATGCTGAGAGAGGGGAACTAGAGATTAGGAATAGAGAGAGGAGGCAGTGGGAGAATGGGAGCCTGAGAGAGAGGAACTGGATATTTGGGGGGGGGGGGGTGGGGGGGTAATTTTAACTTTGGGTGATGGTGCAAACTGGATGATATCGAATTCACTGCCCATTATACACCTCGCTCGATTTTCCTCGCCAATGAAAATGAAGCCGTGTGTATGGTGGGACGGCCAATTCGATATTGCCTGGTTTACACCATCGCCCGAAGTTAAAATTACCCCCTCCGAGCTTGAGAGAGGGGAGTGAAAGACCGAGTGCTCATGTACCGTCTTACCCTTTAATCTATTTTCCCAGTCCACTTTAATCAATTCCGCTCTCATACCATCATAGTCTCCTTTATTCAAGCTCAGTACGCTTGTTTGAGAATCAACCTTCTCACCCTCTAATTGGATATGGAATTCAACCATGTTGTGGTCGCTCGTTCCAAGGGGATCCTTAACTAGGACATTATTAATTAATCCTGACTCATTACACAGGACCAGGTCCAAGGTTGCCTGCCCCCTTGTAGGATCAGTTACATACTGCTCAAGAAATCCATCCCTGATGCACTCAATGAACTCGTCCTCAAGGCTGCTCACATCTCTTAAGTTCCTGGTCTCTTGTTCTCTCACGCTCGGTCTTTCACTCCCCTCTCTCAAGCTCGGAGGGGGTAATTTTAACTTCGGGCGATGGTGTAAACCAGGCAATATCGAATTGGCCGTCCCACCATACACACGGCTTCATTTTCATTGGCGAGGAAAATCGAGCGAGGTGTATAATGGGCAGTGAATTCGATATCATCCAGTTTGCACCATCGCCCAAAGTTAAAATTACCCCCCCACCACCCCCCCCAAATATCCAGTTCCTCTCTCTCAGGCTCCCATTCTCCCACTGCCTCCTCTCTCTATTCCTAATCTCTAGTTCCCCTCTCTCAGCATCCTGATCTCCGACTCACCTCTCTCAGGCTCCCGGTCTCTAGCTCCTCTGTCTCAGGCTTCTGTTCTCCTGTTTCCCTCAATCAGATTCCTGGTCTCCAGCTCCCCTCTCTCCGCCTCCCAGTCCCCACTCCCCAGTCACCCAATCCCATCCCTCAGGTTTCTGCTCTCCCGCACCCTGCCTGTGTGCGGTCAGCGTGCATTAAAGACAAATGTCCTGCTCCCTGGGAAGCTGCGGGAGCTGATGGGGCATTTCAAACTTGGTTCATGGACATGGTCGGAGGGTTTTTGGATCGTCTTATAGGTGGGTTGCTTATGGTAGATGGTAAAAATATAAAACCTGTGGGGGCATCAGTACATTGACAATAGCAGGGCAAGCCGATGAAAGGTCCATGGATCAGAGCTGCAGGGATAGTAAATCCTACTGACTTCCTAGGGAGACGGTGGGAGCAGTTAATATTGATTCATTCAAATGCAAATTAGATGGATTTCTTTCAGAAAATAACATTTTGGGATAACAGTGCCTGAGTAGTTTGAGACACGACATGTGGTAAGTGTAGCATGCTTGGGAGGAACAGGTGACTTTGGACCTATGGTTCCCAAAGCTCTCCACCACTGGGGGTTTTCATCGCCTCATGTCTGGGTCTGTTGTAGACTAATCGATGGGATTGATTGCTCTGATTAGTCAACAACTCTATTATCATTGTATCATGCAGCTACCAGGATGGTAGAAGACGAACTGGATGGACCTTGGTCCTTTTTTCGTCTATCAATTCCTATGTTCCTATGACTGGGGATCCAGAAATCAATTACTAATCGTGCTGGAACAAGAGCCCAGCGTCTGTGAAAAGTTCATTAAAAAGCCTCAACCGCATTTACTCTGGTTCACACAAAACTGAACCCCAACTCTGGCCAGTGGCCCATGAAAAGTCATGTGGATAATCAAGAGCATGACAATCAAGAATGTCATAATCTAGAGTGCATATAATTGAGGACTCACTTATGTAAATGAGGATTTTAAAGTTCCTCTTATGCTGTTAGCAGCTGTCTTTTGGTGAATAAGTTTGTTTTATAGTGAATTGGGGGTTGCAGTGCACTGACCAAGAACCTTAAAAGAGCTCAGCCCAATACTTCTACTATCTAAAACCACAAGTGAAGAGAGGACTTGGGAGAGTTCAAAGAATCACATTTACTTAACATTACACTCAGGTCACCTTATGACAACATCAGTGGTCTAGGAACCTATAGGAATAAACCATTCAGCCCCTTAAGCCTGTTTCGTCATTTAATTCGATCATGGCTGGTCTGTACCTCAGCTTCACTGGTCTGCAGTGCAGTGGGCTGAGTCAACCTTAATCAGGATCATTTGTATGCGCCTGTCCATTGCCCTTATGTGTAGCACTACCCATTCCTTAAGAGCCCAGAAACACATCTTCTGGCTAGCCTTTCTTAGGTAGGGTGCATTTAATGAATACTGATGCGCACAAAAGAATTACAGTGGTAGTACACTTGCCTCTGAGTCAGAAGATTATGGATTCAAGGTTCTGGACGAAGTAGGGAGGGAGGAGGGTCATGTGAAGCATAAACACCAGCATAGACTTGTTGGACCGAATGGCCTGTTTCTATGCTGTACATTCTATGTAATTCTATGCAAGTCCCACTCCAGTGACTTGAGCACAAAATCTAGGCTGACACTCCAGTGCGGTACTGAAGGAATGCTGCACTGTCGAAGGTGCCGTCTTTCGGATGAGATGTTAAACCAGTGTCCTAGCCAATACTTATCCTTCTACCAACATCACTAAAAAACAGATTATCTGGTCATTATCTCATTGCTGTTTGTGGGACCTTGCTGTGCGCAAATTGGCTGCCGCATTTCCTACATTACAACAGTGACTACACTTCAAAAGTACTTCATTGGCTGTAAAGCACTTTGGCACGTCCTGAGGTCGTGAAAGTTGGTATGGAAATGCAAGTTCTTTCTTTTTACTGCCTTTAGCAAATTGTCCAACTGTAGTAATTTGTAGTGCTACCCCAGTCTCTGTTTAGCATCATCCAAACAGGTCCTGAAGCCAGCCAGTGGTGCAGCTGCAATAACATCTGGGTGTAAATCCTCTAGGATTCCTTGGCCTAAACATGAGGGCTGCTCTTGACATCTAATTATAGTTTCTGAGAGGATTAAACAGGGAACTTCAGCCAAGCACATTAACTTGGACGACACTGTACCTTGACTTCTCCACCCTTTAATACATCTTTCTTGGTTAAAGCCTTCTAATAAATAGAAGTAGCAAGATTAATGAAATAAAGCTTTCAAACTGTTGCCATTGCTAATTTATTACTGTATCTAATTTTATAAAAACTAAGAGATACAAATTGTAAATAGTTACACCACTAGAACACAACTTGCATTTATATAGGGTCTTTAATGTAGAAAAAGGTCCCAGGTGTTATCAGGCAAAAATGGACACTGAGAAAAGGAGACATTAGGAGGGGGTGACCAAAAGCTTGGTCAAAGTGGTGGGTTTTATGGAGGGCCTTAAAGGAGGAGAGGAAGGTGGAGAGGCGGAGGGGTTTAGGAAGAGAATTCCAGAGTGTAGAGCCTAGGCAGCTAAAGACAAGGCTGCCAATAGTGGGATGAAGGGAGGGTGGGGGATGCATAAAAGGCCAGAGTCATAGGAATGGACAGTTCAGGAGGGGGTTGTAGGGCTGGAGAAAGTTACAGAGATAGGGGGAGGCAAAGCCATGAAGAGATTTAAACACAAGGATAATAATTTTAAATTTGAGGTGTTGGGGGACCCGGTCGGTGCTGTAACACATACAGTAGGCCCAATTTTCTGAACATGAGCACCTGACGTGGACCCTTGCCTATATGGGGCCTATACTCTCTGGAGTTTAGAAGAATGAGAGGTGATCTCATTGAAACATATCAGATTATGAGGGGGCTTGACAGAGTAGATGCTGAGAGATTGTTTCCCCTGGCTAGAGAGTCTAGAACTAGGGGGCATAGTTGCAGGATAAGGGGGCGGCCATTCAAGACTGAGATGAGGAGGAATTTCTTCACTCAGAGTGTTGTGAATCTTTGGAATTCTCTACCCCAGAGGGTTGCGGATGCTGAGTCATTGAATATAGTCAAGGCTGAGATGGATAGATTTTTGGACTCTAGGGGAATCAAGGGATATGGAGATCGGGCGGGAAAGCGGAGTTGAGGTTGAAGATCAGCCATGATCTGATTGAATGGCGGAGCAGGCTCGAGGGGCCGTATAGCCTACTCCTGCTCCTATTTCTTATGTTCTTGCCCATCAGGAGCACAGATTAGGAAATCATGGGTGTGCTCCTCATGATTTTTCCAGATGGAAAATTTCAGGAAGCCATTTCCCAAGGTAAGCTCCTGGCAGGTGAAGCTCTGCAGCGGGGACACTCATTCAGGACATCGGCCATAGTGTTTACCGCAGTGGAGATTTCTGGGTGAGATGTTGCTGGCTGTAACAATGTGCAAGGGTTTAAATCACAATGAAATTCCACTGTTTTAACAAAGATGTAATATTTTAAGCAGAACGATATCAGAGAGAGGAATTTAGTACTTTGTTACCAACATCAAAAACAACAACTTGTATTTATGTGGCACCTCTAATGTAGAAGAAGGTCCCTTGGTGCTTCATGGAGGTGTACGGAAAATGGACGCCGAGCCAAAGGAGAGATTGGAAGGGCGACCAAGAGCTCAGTCAAAGAGGTGGGTATTAAGTAGGGTCATAAAAGAGGAGAGGGAGATGGAGAGGCAGCGGGGTTTAGGGATGGAATTCCAAAGCGTGGGACATAGACAGCTGAAGGCTCGACCGCCAATGGTGAGGCAAAGGCAATGCCAATCTCTTTATAAAGACCGTCGTGGAGTCCTTATTAAATACCTCTGCTATTTTTTGATCATTATCTACAAATTGATAACCTTCTCCTCTCAGGTGTCCCATCTTTTTACTGGTATAATTGTAAAATACTTTACTGTGCCTTTTGATGCTTCTTGACATTTTTCTTCATACATGCTTTTAGCTTTCTTTTTACTGCTCTTATCCTCTTTTCTTATTTACTCAAATTCTCCTTTTAGGAAGTCCATTCATAGAATCATAGAATCATAGAATCATAGAAGTTACAACATGGAAACAGGCCCTTCGGCCCAACATGTCCATGTCGCCCAGTTTATACCACTAAGCTAGTCCCAATTGCCTGCACTTGGCCCATATCCCTCGATACCCATCTTCCCCATGTAACTGTCCAAATGCTTTTTAAAAGACAAAATTGTACCCGCCTCTACTACTGCCTCTGGCAGCTCGTTCCAGACACTCACCACCCTTTGAGTGAAAAAATTGCCCCTCTGGATCCTTTTGTATCTCTCCCCTCTCACCTTAAATCTGTGCCCCCTCGTTATAGACTCCCCTACCTTTGGGAAAAGATTTTGACTATCGACCTTATCTATGCCCCTCATTATTTTATAGACTTCTATAAGATCACCCCTTAACCTCCTACTCTCCAGGGAATAAAGTCCCAGTCTGTCTAACCTCTCCCTGTAAGTCAAACCATCAAGTCCCGGTAGCATCCTAGTAAATCTTTTCTGCACTCTTTCTAGTTTAATAATATCCTTTCTATAATAGGGTGACCAGAACTGTACACAGTACTCAAAGTGTGGCCTCACCAATGCCCTGTACAACTTCAACAAGACATCCCAACTCCTGCATTCAATGTTCTGACCAATGAAACCAAGCATGCTGAATGCCTTCTTCACCACCCTATCCACCTGTGACTCCACTTTCAAGGAGCTATGAATCTGTACTCCTAGATCTCTTTGTTCTATAACTCTCCCCAACGCCCTACCATTAACAGAGTAGGTCCTGGCCCGATTCGATCTATCAAAATGCATCACCTCACATTTATCTAAATTAAACTCCATCTGCCATTCATCGGCCCACTGGCCCAATTTATCAAGATCCCGTTGCAATCCTAGATAACCTTCTTCACTGTCCACAATGCCACCAATCTTGGTGTCATCTGCAAACTTACTAACCATGCCTCCTAAATTCTCATCCAAATCATTAATATAAATAACAAATAACAGCGGACCCAGCACCGATCCCTGAGGCACACCGCTGGACACAGGCATCCAGTTTGAAAAACAACCCTCGACAACCACCCTCTGTCTTCTGTCGTCAAGCAAATTTTGTATCCAATTGGCTACCTCACCTTGGATCCCATGAGATTTAACCTTATGTAACAACCTACCATGCGGTACCTTGTCAAATGCTTTGCTGAAGTCCATGTAGACCACGTCTACTGCACAGCCCTCATCTATCTTCTTGGTTACCCCTTCAAAAAACTCAATCAAATTCGTGAGACATGATTTTCCTCTCACAAAACCATGCTGACTGTTCCTAATTAGTCCCTGCCTCTCCAAATGCCTGTAGATTCTGTCCCTCAGAATACCCTCTAACAACTTACCCACTACAGATGTCAGGCTCACTGGTCTGTAGTTCCCAGGCTTTTCCCTACCGCCCTTCTTAAACAAAGGCACAACATTTGCTACCCTCCAATCTTCAGGCACCTCACCTGTAGCGGTGGATGATTCAAATATCTCTGCTAGGGGACCCGCAATTTCCTCCCTTACCTCCCATAACGTCCTGGGATACATTTCATCAGGTCCCGGAGATTTATCTACCTTGATGCGCGTTAAGACTTCCAGCACCTCCCTCTCTGTAATATGTACACTCCTCAAGACATCACTATTTATTTCCCCAAGTTCCTTAACATCCATGCCTTTCTCAACCGTAAATACCGATGTGAAATATTCATTCAGGATCTCACCCATCTCTTGTGGTTCCGCACATAGATGACCTTGTTGATCCTTAAGAGGCCCTACTCTCTCCCTAGTTACCCTTTTGCCCTTTATGTATTTGTAGAAGCTCTTTGGATTCACCTTTGCCTGATCTGCCAAAGCAATCTCATATCCCCTTTTTGCCCTCCTGATTTCTCTCTTAACTCTACTCCGGCAATCTCTATACTCTTCAAGGGATCCACTTGATCCCAGCTGCCTATGCATGTCATATGCCTCCTTCTTATTTTTGACTAGTGCCTCAATCTCCCGAGTCATCCAAGGTTCCCTACTTCTACCAGCCTTGCCCTTCACTTTATAAGGAATGTGCTTACACTGAACCCTGGTTAACACACTTTTGAAAGCCTCCCACTTACCAGACGTCCCTTTGCCTGCCAACAGACTCTCCCAATCAACTTCTGAAAGTTCCTGTCTAATACCATCAAAATTGGCCTTTCCCCAATTTAGAATTTTAACTTTTGGGCCAGACCTATCCTTCTCCATAGCTATCTTAAAACTAATGGAATTATGATCACTGGTCCCAAAGTGATCCCTCACTAACACTTCTGTCACCTGCCCTTCCTTATTTCCCAAGAGGAGGTCAAGTTTTGCCCCCTCTCTAGTCGGGCCATCCACATACTGAATGAGAAATTCCTCCTGGATACACTCAACAAATTTCTCTCCATCCAAGCCCCTAATGCTATGGCTGTCCCAGTCAATGTTGGGAAAGTTAAAGTCCCCTACTATTACCACCCTATTTTTCTTGCAGCTGTCTGTAATCTCCTTACATATTTGCTCCTCAATTTCCCGTTGACTATTTGGGGGTCTGTAGTACAATCCTATCAAAGTGATCTCTCCCTTCTTATTTTTCAGTTCTACCCATATGGACTCAGTGGGCGAACCCTCGGATATATCCCCTCTCTCTACTGCCGTGATGTTCTCCCTAATCAAGAACGCAACTCCCCCTCCTCTCTTACCTCCTGCTCTATCTTTCCTATAGCATCTGTACCCTGGAACATTGAGCTGCCAGTCCTGCCCCTCCCTTAGCCATGTTTCAGTAATAGCTATAACATCCCAGTCCCATGTACCCATCCATGCCCTGAGTTCATCTGCCTTGCCCATCAGACTTCTTGCATTGAAATAAATGCAGTTTAATCTAGTCTTCCCTTGGTCTTTGCCCTGCTTTCTCAGACCATCTGTCCGGTCATGTTCTGTACACTCTCCCTTACTGCCTTTTGTTTCTGTCACCACTTTATTTCCCACTGACTTCCTGCATCGGTTCCCATCCCCCTGCCACATTAGTTTAAACCCTCCCCAACAGCACTAGCAAACACTCCCCCTAGGACATTGGTTCCAGTCCTGCCCAGATGCAGACCGTCCAATTTGTACTGGTCCCACCTCCCCCAGAACCGGTTCCAATGGCCCAGGAATTTGAATCCCTCCCTCTTGCACCATCTCTCAAGCCACGTATTCATCTTAGCTATCCTGTCATTCCTACTCTGACTAGCCCGTGGCACTGGTAGCAATCCTGAGATTACTACCTTTGAGGTCCTACTCTTTAGTTTAACTCCTAACTCCCTAAATTCAGCTTGTAGGACCTCATCCTGTTTTTTACCTATATCGTTGGTGCCTATATGCACCACGACAACTGGCTGTTCACCCTCCCCCTCCAGAATGTCCTGCAGCCGCTCCGAGACATCCTTGACCCTTGCACCAGGGAGGCAACATACCATCCTGGAGTCTCGGTTGCGTCCGCAGAAACGCCTGTCTATTCCCCTTACAATCGAGTCCCCTATCACTATAGCTCTGCCACTCTTTTTCCTGCCCTCCTGTG
Source organism: Heptranchias perlo (assembly GCF_035084215.1). Taxonomy (NCBI): domain Eukaryota; kingdom Metazoa; phylum Chordata; class Chondrichthyes; order Hexanchiformes; family Hexanchidae; genus Heptranchias; species Heptranchias perlo. The sequence continues at coordinate 8,280,059 of NC_090345.1, read as the reverse complement.
CAGCAGAGCCAGCCACGGCGCCATGAACCTGGCCACTGCCACCTTCCCCTGGTGAGCCATCTCCGCCAACAGTATCCAAAACGGTATACCTGTTTTGGAGGGAGATGACCGCAGGGGACCCCTGCACTGCCTTCCTACTCTTCCTCTGTCTGTTGGTCACCCATTCCCTTTTCTCCATTTACTCCCTCCCTGTCCCCATTAGTAATTGGATAATTAAAATCTCCCAGAACAATAATTTTGTTATTGCTACTCCAGATTTCCTCTTCTATTTCCTTCCCGCAATTTGTAACATGCCCTTTCTTATCTTTGAGCACCAACCATATTGACTTTGTCTGTACCTCTTCCATGTCTACATTAATTCTCTCTGCAGCATCCATTCCCTCTTTTACCAATATTGTCACTCCACCTTCACTCATCCTTTCTATTCCTCCTAAATATATTCTATGCCTTCATGCAGGCATGGGCACAAGAGCTGATTGCCAGAGAGATGAGAATAGTTGCCCTGGACATCAAGGCAGCATTCAACCAAATATGTCACTAAGCAGCCCTAGCAAAACTGAGGTCAATGTAGGTTTAGGGGAAACCCCACCATTTGGATGGAGTCATACCTGACACACAGGAAGATGGTTGTGGTTGTCAGAGGTCAATCATCATAACCCCAAGACACCATTGAAGGAATTCTTCAGGGAAGTGTCCTTAGTTCAACCAGCTTCACTGCTTCATCAATGACCTTCCATCCATTATAAGTTCAGGAGAGTGGCTGTTTGCTATTGATTTCACAGTGTTCAGCTCCATTCACAGCTCCTTCAATAATGCTGCAGCCCATAACAGCCTACAGCATGATATGGACAACATCCGGCCTTAGTCTGACAAGTAATGGGGAACATTTATGCAGTTGATGGGGTTAGATGAAGAAGGGTGGGAGGAGGCTCGTGTGGAGCATAAACACCAGCATGGACCTGTTGGGCTGAATGGTCTGTTTCTGTGCTGTACATTCTATATAATTCAATGTAAAATAGGTGCCAGGCAATGACCATCTTGAACAGGAGAAAGCCCCTCCATTTCCCCTAGCCTTCAGCAGCACTACCATCAGCATCTTGTGGGTCGGCATTGACCAGAAGCTTAACTGGACCAGCCATATCAACACTGTGGCTACAAGAGAGGTGAAGAGGCTCGTTACTCTGCGACGAGTGGCTCACCTCCTGACCCCTTAAATCCTCTCCACCATCTACAAGACTCAAGTCAGAAGTCTGATGGGAATGAGATAAGGATGGAGATAAGGATAGAGTCACCACTCGTCTGACTGACTGCAGCCGCAATAACACTCAAGAAGTTCAACTATCCAGGACAGAGCAGTCCACTTGATCAGTGCTCCTGCCACTGGACTCAATATCCACCCATTCCATCACTGGCACACTGTGGCTGCAATACGTACCATCTACAATATGCAATACAGCAACTCGCCAAGTTTACTTTGACAACGCCTCCCAGCCCTGAGACCTCTAGCACCATGAAGTAGAAGAGCAGCAATACTGTGGAAATACCATCACCTCTAAAGTCTCCTCCAACTCGCACACCATCCTGACTTGAACATTTATCACTTATTCCATCATCGTGGCTGAGTCAAAATCCTGGAATTCTCTACTAAACACCATCTTGGGAGTACTGCAAGGACTGCAGTGAGGCAAGGAGAAAGCCCACCCACACCTTAGCAGGACAACTAGGGATGGGCAGTAAGTGTGGCCTTGCCAATGTTGCCCATATCCTGAGAACAAGTAGTAAAAAAGTAATGACCAATTCAAATGAACATTAATTCTGTTTGAAGCACGATAACAGTCATTGTTCCCGTGCTTGGGCATAGAGCTTGGTGAACAGAGAGTTGGGTGAATCTGCTGAATGGAGTGAATTGCAAACAGAGTGAAGACGGGAATTTGGTGAGAGTGGGAATTCACTGGTAAGTAGTGGGTGAGTAGCACAGAAAGTGTGTCTTTATCAAACTGAAATTTAACTTAATTTTCTAACTTTAAAAAACTGCAACTCCTGATCTTTGGCCACCCGGTGAGGAGGGGGGCGAGCAAGTCGGAGGACCTCCTCGGGGGGTCTGCTCCTGGGCCTCGTCAAGGTGACTATCCACAGGTCCAGGTTGGACGTGGCCCCTGGGGGTGGCTGAGCTACCGCGGCTTTCTCCGTGCCTGGGTGGTCCTGGAGAACCTCAATTTCCAGCATCCGCAGTATTCTGCTTTTGATTAAAGAGATCCGAATTGCATTAAATAAAAATCTGGTATACATAAATAATAGGAGTTAAGGGGATACTAAACTAAAACACATATATAACATAAGTAGATAGACTTATAAGTAAAATGATGGGACAGCTGAGACCCGTTGCCTGTAATTCCAGTGCCATGTGGGAACTCCTGGATAAGCACATGTGCAGGAAGTGCCTCCGTCTGCTCGAGCTCATGGTTTCTGAGCTTGAGGAACGGCTGGAGTCACTGCAGGGCATATGGGAGGCTGAGAATTTCCTGGAGCGCACGATCCAGGAGATGGTCACCCCGCAGCCACAGAGAGTTCAGGAGGATGGTAAGTGGGTTGCCATCTGGCAGGGTAGGAAGAGGTAGGCAGGCAGTGCAGGAATCTCCCGGGAGTTCGGCACTTTCAAACTGGTTTTCAGTCCTGAATACTGGTGAGGGTGACAACACCTTGGGGGAACGCAGTCCAGAGCAAAGACACGGCACCATGGGGCAAAGGACTGCATGGGGAAGGGGGCACAGTGAAGTGTAGAAATGCAGTTGTTATAGGGGATTCAATAGTCAGGGGGATAGATAGGCATTTCTGCAACCACCAAAGTGAGTCTCGCATGGTGTGCTGCCTCCCTGGTGCCAGGGTAAAGAACATCACTGAACGGATCAGAATATTTTGCGGGGGGATGGGTAACAGCCAGAAGGTGTGGTCCATGTTGGAACCAATGACATAGGAAGGAAAAGGGTTGAGGTCCTACAGACAGAGTTTCAGGTACTAGGGAGGAAGTTAAAGAGCAGGACCTCAAAAGTGGTAATCTCTGGATTACTCCCAGTCCTATACTAGTGAGTATTGGAGTAGTAAGATAAGACAGGTTAAGGCTTGGCCGGAGAAGTTGTGCAGGAGGGATGGCTTCAGATTCCTGTGGCATTGGGACTAATTCTGGTGGGACCTGTACAAGATGGACGGGTTGCACCTCAACAGGGCTGGGACCAATGTCCTCACAGGGAGGTTATTTAGTGCCGTGGGGGAGGTTTTAAACTAATTTGGCAAGGGGAGGGACACCAGGATGAAACATTAGAGAGGAGAAACAAGGTGCACAGAGGGCTGGGACAGACAAACAGCATTACAATAAAGAGTAGTTCAGATAGAGGAGGGATCAGACAGGGAGAAATGCGAGGCAGACTAAGATGGGTTTAGCGCGCATGTGCGTAAATGCACGGAGCGCGGTAAATAAGGTTGGTGAGCTGCAGGCACAAGTAGCCACATGGGGTTATGATATAGTGGCAATAACTGGCTCAAACACGGGGAGGAATGGGCACTTAATATTCCTGGCTAGAATGTATTCAGGAAAGCTAGGGAAGGAAAAAAAGAAGGGGGGTGGCAATATTGATCAAAGATACTGTTACAGCACTAGATAGGAATGATATACTTGAGGGTTCAAAGACAGAATCTATTTGGTTAGAATTAAGGAACAATAGAGGAGCTATTACGCTGCTGGGTACCAGCAAATAGTGGGAAGGAGATGGAGGAGCAAATTTACAGGCAAATTGCAGAAAGATGTAAGAAATATAGAGTAGTGATAATGGGGGACTTCAATCATCCTAATATAGACTGGGAAAATAAGAATGTAAAGGGCAAAGAGGGGCAGGAATTCCTGAAATGTGTACAAGAGAACTTTTTTGATCAGTGTATTTCCAGCCTAATGAGGAAGGAAGCAGTGTTGGATGTAGTTCTGGGGAATGAGGTGGGGCAAGTGGAGCATGTTTCAATGGGGGAGCATTTGGGAAACAATGATCACAATATCATTAGGTTTAGAGTAGTTATGGAAAAGGACAAAGGGAAAGGAAATGTGAAAATACTCAACTAGAGGGGAGTTAATTTCAGTAAGTTGAAAAGGGATCTGGCCCAGGTAGATTGGAATCAAAGGTTAGCAGGTAAAACAGTAAATGAGCAATGGGAGGCCTTCAAAGAGGAGATAGTTCAGGTACAGACTAGGCACATTCCTACGAGGGGGAGAGAAAGGGCATCCAAAGCTAGAACTCCCTGGATGCTTAAAGATAAAGAGATTAAAATGAAACAGAAAAATGAGGGTTAGTGCAGCGAGTTGTAATGATCTGGAATGTGCTGCCTGAAAGGGCGGTGGAAGCACATTCAATAATGATTTTCAAAAGGCAATTGGATAAATACTTGAAGGGGAAAAATTTGCAGGGCCAAGGGGAAAGAGCAGGGGAGTGGGATAGCTCTTTCAAAGAGTCGGCACAGGCACGATGGGCTGAATGGCCTCCTTCTGTGCTGTATTATTCTATGATTCTGTGAATCTATGATTCTATGAATCACAATCATGTGTAAACAGAAAACACGCACATTTTGTCAAAAAAGAAAAGTACTTAAATCCGACGGCATTATAAACCGTGTGGAAGACCCTGACAGACCGTCGAGTGTCGGGGACCCCATTTGGAATCTCAGGCCTTCCCTACCCCTTGGTTTTACTGCTATGTCAATGGAAGGTACAATATTAGCATCGAGTTCTGTAACTTGTTATCTCAATTTTAAAATTCTCATCCTTGCGTTCAAATCGCTCCAAGGCCTCGCCCCTCCCTATCTCTGCAGCTTCTTCCCGCCCACAACCCCCACACAGGAACTGGGGAGTGCACCAAGAGGCCAGAATGCAGAGATCTCGGAAGGTTGTATGGCTGGAGGAGGTGACAGAGATGAAGAGGGGCGAGGCCATGGAGGGATTTGAATAGCAGTGCCGGGAGCCAATACAGGTCAGCGAGCATGGGGGTGATGGGTGAACGGGACTTGGTGCGGGTTAGGATCTCCCCTTTGGCTTAGCAGGTAAATGTACCGCATGATGTGGTACTAACTTGTGTGCCCGGGTTTGATTGCCCCAGCCTGTGTAGGGTTAGCTGAACTCAGCAAGGACAGCATTTGGCTTGTTACAACTGGACTCTTTGGGGCCTGATTTTCTTCGGGGCTGGGGGGGGAGGTGGGAAGTTGTCCAGATCATCTGCCGTATCTTCAGCAGAAACACCTGGATAAACGGCATGAACGCCGCTTACTCCGCTTCTCCAGGGACCTTCCACTGAAGTGATGGAGGACAATGGGGAGAACTGCCCGTGGAAGGTCAAACCCCTAAGTCACTAGGCTACGGAGGGAAGAAATCAGCCAAGTTTCCTGCTCCTGATCACTATCTAGTTACCCAAGCTGGAAATTGGGTGACAACAGGATCAGGCTTGGCTGTGATACACCCCATGAGCGAATAACCTGCTGACACTCACTGACTAGGCTCACACATGAAGACTTCCACAGCACAGAAGAAGCCAATTAGGCCCACCATGCCTGCACCAGCTCTCTGAAAGAGCCATCTACTTAGTTCCCATTATCCCCTCCTTTACCAAAAGCTTTTTAAAGAATTTTCTCTTTCAAATATTGATCCTCTCCCCTGTTAAAAACTATTATGGATTCTGCATCCACCAACATTTCTGGTGGGACATCCCATGTCCTAACAACCCTCTGCATATATATGAAAAAAATCTCACCGTCCGCTTCAGTGTGGCACTAGGGGATGCCAGTGTAACTGTGCCAGTGTCACTGGTATGAATCGAAACCCTCAGGAGAGGAGGAGAGTAAGTTGGGTAAAAAAAAATCTTCCTAGATTTCAGTGTCTGTTTTCTCTGTTCCATGATGTCACGCAAAGCATCTTTGCCTGTGCATATTTTTCTCAGGCAAGCTATAAACAATGTTGAGGAGATAAGATTATCAGCTGATTATATTGAATTTGGTGTGACTAACAAGGGTTGTACACTCAACACATAGCCTCCACATCCCTACCAGTATAAGAATCCCCCCAGGTGAAGCCTTATCACTTAGCTACTTGATACAGGGCAGAAGCCTGAGGCCTACAGGCTGTCAGATATTTAACAAGGATTAAACCCAGTACGGATTAATCTGATAATTCATCTGATGTTAGCCAGCACACGGTTTGAAGCAACAGAGACTGGGAGAGATAGGGAGATGTCATCTGTCAGTAAAACTATGGCCTGCACGCACACTCTTTCGGCCTGGTTTTGTGAAGACAAGGTTGTCTTTAGTGTCTTGATGGGAATTCGATGGGTCAGAAGTCAAAGGTCAGTTTATGAATGCTTATCCATTTGATAAAGCAGTAGAGGAGTGTGTGGGGGAGGGGGGGTGGAGTGAAGGGAAGCAATTTAGATTTGTCTACCCAATTCTCATCATCAGGAGATTATAGAGAAATTGAAAAATGGTGTCCACTGTTTACACTGCTTGACATCAGAAATTAATCAAGGACAGGTCATCATAATCTGGAGTGCAGAAATCTGTCTGTGTTTCCCCAGAAATTGTGTGTTATTAATACTGCTGTGTAAACCATAAAGCCTTAAAACGACTCTAAATACATGCAAGCAATAACATTCCCCTGCCTTGGAGGCCCCAAGTTTAAAACACAGACAGAGCTATAATGTGTTTGTTCATGAGACACTTAACACACATTTCCATCCCTTTAGAACTGACCCCTTACGATGAAACACTGGGATAAAAAAAATTAAACATTTCAAGGCATTTAACTCTTCCCTTCCCCGGTAATGTATCTCTTATTCAAGTATTCGCCGCTGCCTTGTTTTCAAAAAAGATTTCCGAGCCATACAGAGCAGGAATATTAGCACTGATTTTCTTGACCTTTGCCCTCGGGGAGTAGCCATTTCCCCAGCACAAAAGCTGGGAAAAGGGGCTGAGTCTTGTGTTGCCAGGATAACAAATCCCAGCGCTCCTGGGTCTGGATAGGAGCAGTGCTCCCGTCCAGTGCCAAAGTGGGGGGTCAGGAAAAATTGCCTATCATGCATCATAGGAACATTAGGAACAGGGGTAGGCCATTCAGCCCCTCGAGTCTGTTCCGCCATTCAATTAGACCATGGCTGATCCGTACCTCAGCTCCATTTTCCCGCCTTTGCTCCATATCACTTGATACCCTTACCCAACAAAAATCTATCGATCGCAGTCTTGAAAGCTTCCAATTGTCCCAGTATCCACTGCCTTTTGGGGGAGAGAGTTCCAGATTTCTATTACCCTATGTGTGAAAAAGTGCTTCCTGATTTTGCTTCTGAATGGCCTGGCTCTAATTTTAAGATTACGTCTCCTCTGATTCCCTCATCTGAGGAAATAGTTTCTCTGTATCTACCCTATCAAATCCCTTAAACATTTTAAACACATCGATCAGATCACCCCTCAATCTTATACTCAATGGAATAAAAGCCAAATTTATGCAACCTGTCCTCATAATTTAACCTTCTAAGCTTCAGTGTTATTCTGGTGAATCTGCGCTGTGCCCCCTCCGAGGCCAATATATCTTTGCTGAGGTGCGGTGCCCAAAACTGAATGCACTGCTCCAGATGGGGTTAGGCCAACATTCCATTAGCCTTTTTATCAATGGGCTGTTATAACTCTGGCAGTATATTGGCCTAATTATTGACCTCATAAATATCGGCCTACTTATGACAGTCTTTGCATCCGTTAAGCAGCAGGCACATTTACCCCAATTTTCACACATTGATATGACAATTAAATGGTCATGATATCACTCCTCCAGTATTTATATAAATACATAGAAGTTATAACATGGCAACAGACCATTTGGCCCAACCATTAACCCACCATGTAAACAAATAGTTCCAATCACATTTGCCCACCCCCGTTTCCATATCCCTACATCCCCTTTTCCTTTGTCCACCTATCCAATCTCATCTTGAATGTTCTTATAATTTCTGTCTCAAGCACTAACCCTGGAAATGAATTCCATAGCCTCACAACTCTCTGTGTGTGAAGAAGTTTCTCCTGTTCTCTGTTCCAAATCTCTTACATTTAATCAGGCTGCAAACTAATGCAAAAGACAGTTGCAAAAAAGCAGCATATTCCTCAACAGCTCAGTGAGCAACTGAACCACGATGGCAATCAGGCCGGCCTTCCTGACCCTTGCCCTCCTGGGGAACGGCCAGCTCTTCTGACGCAAAGGACAAGAAAAAGGGGCCAAAACGCAGTTCGTTGGGTCTCCACCCTTTCTTCATTGGTCCCGGGATTGCCAGGGCTTTCCTGCAGGTGTGTGAGTTGGGGGGAAGGGGGAGAGGGGATGCAGAACGTAGCCTATGTCCACAACAGACATAGACCTGTAGAAGGCATTCAGTTGAGATTGGAAGTGGAGTGTCTGGCCTCCTCATTTTCCGCTGTGACTGCTGGCTGGACATCCCAGTGCAGCGGACACCATGGCATGCCCCTGAAAATCCCGTCGACCGGGGTTTTTAAGAACTTTTAAACCTGCTACCCTTCCTCCCAAGGGTGTTGAAGCCTCATTGGGACCTTCTGGCTACCAATCTCTGCCGGCAGACACTTTCTTGTCCCTTCCATCCTAAAGGGTGCCCCAGGTCATGTAAATGGCCCAGGACAGGAAATCCTTTTACTGCTGGGCCTGGAACAGGAGCAAAGCACTTTGGCTCTGCCATTTTTGTCCAGCACGGGGGCAGAGAAATCTGCCCAAAGTGAGGCCCCAAGTCCAATCCCTTGTCTGTGCTGAGATAACTGCTTTCAGTCAGGGATGCTACAATTGGCCTCTCTCAACTCTGAATGAGCAGTTTGTGGGTTCAAGCCCCATTCTGGACATGAGCGCACAATCTATGCTGACCCTTCAATGCAATACCGAGGAAGTGCTGCACTGGCGGAGGTGGCATCTTTCAGACGAGATATTAAACTGACTTTCACATCCATCTCTTCAGGTGGATGTGAAAGGTCCCCATGGTGCGATTTGAAGAAGAGCAGGGGAGTTCTCCCAATGTTCTGGCCAAACATTTGTGGGACCTTGTTCTGCGCTCATTTCAAAATAAAAAGCCATACGTTGGCTGTGAAGCACTTTGGGATGTTCTTAGAATGTGAAAGGTATTTGATAAATGCAAAGTCTTTCATTTTGCGGAGACGAAAAGCGCAGTTAAAAAAATATTTAAAACAATCTCACTGGGTAATTTACGCAGCTGCAAGTCAAACAACGAAAGCTCAAAGCAGCGAAGAATGGTTGCACAGAAGCAATGACACTGCGAAAAAATTCTTTACGTGAAATGTTTTTAAAAGATAGGAATTTTCATTAAATTCACACCCAGAGGATATTGATGATAATCAGGTCTAACTGGTGCCTATGGAATGTGTCTAACCCGCCTTGTGTTTGAGTCTGCAGACCACTCCACAGATAGACGTTATATTGTCTACTTTTCATCCCACTGTCAGCCATGGCTCAGTTGGTAGCACTCTCACCTCTGAGTCAGAAGGGTTCATGTCCCACTCCAGAGACTTGAGCACATAATCTAAGCTGACACTCCAGTCCCGTACTGAGCATGTACTGCACTGTCGGAGGTGCCATCATTTGGATGAGACATTAAACCGAGGCCCCGTCTGCCCTCTCTGGTGGATGTAAAAGATCCCATGGCACTATTTCAAAGAAGAGCAGGGGAGTTCTCCCTGGTGTCCTGGCCAATAGTTATCCCTCAACCAACATCACTAACAAACAGATTATCTGGTCGGTATCATACTGCTGTTTGTGGGATCTTGCTGTGCGCAAATTGGCTGCTGCATTTCCTACATTACAACAGTGACTACATTTCAAAAGTACTTCATTGGCTGTAAAGCACTTTGGGACGTCTGGAAGTCATGAAACTCGCTATAGAAATGCAAGTTCTTTCTTTCTTAGTAGTCCGAAGAAATAAACAGCCATTAAGTCAGCACCCCATGCTGCCAGAATGGTGCCACCGTCTTATTCATATTACAGTGCCACCCATGAAGACAAGGCTGCCATTAACATCGGTCACATAGGCTTCATCGCCCGACTCCACACATTGCCCAATCTGCCCTCAACCATAAGTCAAGTACTTTTGTACATTCAGTACAACTTTTGCCATCTGATAAAAAGCTTTTACTGGCTGCCACAGGTGAAAGTAATGTAGAAAGGTGTTAGTATATGTGTAAGTGAAAGCAAGAGATAGATGCTCGCTGATTGAAGGCATGCAGGTGATGACAGGGCAACTATTGGCACTGCGCCTTTTCAGTTACGTAACAGCAGTTTTACCTTGTCGACTGCCGGCACCTTCTGTTCATTACTGACAGCTTACTGGCAAGATTTCCGGTGGAGCTTTGCCAGTTTCCCGGTATGAATCTGGTGGGTGGACACAAATTCTGGCAAAGGAGCCATTCCACCAGCTCCCCCTTACAGGATTTCCCAACGGAAGTGACAGCGACCCAGAAAAATAGAGTAGGTGTATTCAAACTAGGCATTGGTTTGTCCCCCTTCTCCCACTTTCCGATTCTTGCTGGGATACGGGTCTGTTTGGTTCAGCTGGTAACACTCTCACCTCGAGCTCAGAAGGTCTTGGGTTCAACATTCATTCCAGGAATACAATGCACAAGCCAGGCTGATAGTTTGCCTGACACTAGCAAGGTTGCATTTATTGCCCGTCCCTTGTTGCTCTGAGAAGGTCATGATGAACCTTCCAACTCATAGTGATTGTTTTTACAACTGGTTAGTTTGTGAGGCCACTTCAGAGGACATTAAGAGTCAAAGAAAGAAAGAACTTGCATTTCTATAGTGCCTTTCATGATCTCAGGACGTCCCAAAGTGCTTTACAGCCAAATTAAGTACTTTTGAAGTGTCGTCACTGTTGTAATGTAGGAAACGTAGCAGCCAATTTGAGCACAGCAAGGTCCCACAAACAGCAATGTGATAATGACCAGATAATTTGTTTTAGCGAAGTTGCTTGAGGGATAACAATTGGTCAGGTCACTAGGGAGAACTTCCCTGCTCTTCGTTGAATTAGTGCCATGGGCTCTTTATCGTCCACCTTAGAGGGCAGATAGGGCCTCGGTTTAATGTCTCATCCAAAAGACGGCACCTCTGACAGTGCAGCACTCCCTCAGTACTGCACTGGACTGTCAACCTAAATTTTGTGCTTAAGTCTCTAGAGCAGGGCTTGAACCCACAACCTTCTGACTCAGAGGTGAGTAACACTTCCTGTCTTGTGTTACCGAACTGATTTCACTTCCGAAATTGACCTCAGAATTCCCTTGTGCTCGCGATGCAGGTGAATTCTGTGTCTTTCACAATCTGCAAAACAAACCTGGGAAAATGCTGACACTGACACAATATCCTCCATTTATACAGATTCCCAATGGATTACTTTACCCAACTACACTGATTGCCAGTTACTGTACATTATCTTCATTCAGGCCAGAGATATTTGACCTGGAGAACCCTTGTCATTTTATCACGTTGTTTACAGTGCCAACAAAGGGCTCAGTATTTTACCTTGTACTCTCTGAGGGAACCTCCATCATTTATCAGTGATTTATCAGCTCCGTATGTTATCTGCAGTTTTCTCTGCCTGGCTACCGCCTCATAAATTTTAAACAACATTAGAGCAGCTTTGGGTGGTCGCGAATATATGAATATCTGCAGCAGATACCAGGTCATTCCTGCAATAGACAATCTCCTCTTTCAAACAGTTGCATCTGCTGGGGAATGAAATCTCTTTCACTTCAGTTGCTATTTTACTTAAAATTTTAGCATCATACTCCTGCCCAAGTGCTGCGTTATGTTTCCATATTAGCACCTGATGCCATTTAGTAGTAGGTTATGGGCTCGCATTCATATTTCCTGATCTCTGTGGGGCCAGTAGCTCCCATGGCTTAGTAAGTGATTTAACTACCTGGTGTTCCCCTGTTTTTGTTGGGTAAAGGGCTATGGAGCTAAGGCGGGTAAATGGAGTTGAGTGACAGATCTAATTGAATGGCGAAGCAGGCTCGAGGAGCTGAATGGCCTCTTCCTGTTCCTGTGTTCCTGAGCTATAGAAACAATATGCTTTCAGGCTGGAGCCTTGTCTGATCTATTCTGGTTAAGCTGCGGCAACAGTAGGAGTGGTCCAATTGGCTTTGGTAGTCTTGGCTAGGGAGGCGGGGGATAAAAAGTAGCCAGTGTTTCCATTCCCATCGCTAGGCAGTCTCTATGGCTGTGCATAGGAATAGGAGTAGGCCATTCAACCCCTCAAGCCTGTTCCGCCATTTAATTAGATCTGTACCTCAACCCTATTTATCTGCAAATATTAAATGAGGACAGGATGAAGCTTAGCTGTGACATTCTCCATTGTCGAATAGCCAAGTGACATTCACTGTTTTGACAGCTTTATGAAGAATGGTCACCTGAGTAAAGTATCAGAACACTGCCAGTGCTGGTGGAACCCAAAGAAAGCACGACTACCATTTGTGCCAACTTTATGATTACTTAATTTATTGCAATTGACAAAAAAAGCACGCGCATTTACATAGCACCATTCACATCCTCAGGACATCCCAAAGTGCTTTGCAGCGGATTAATTACCTTTGCAAGTGTAGTCACTGTTCTTTTGTAGGCAAACATGGTAGCCAGTTTGTGCACAGCAAGGTCCCACAGACAGCAGTGAAATAAATGGCCAGTGTTTATCTATTTTTGATGATGTTGATTGAGGGGTGAATGTTGGCCAGGACAACTAATGGTCTTCAATAAAAGAGCCATGAGACCTTTTATATCCACCTGAGCAGGTAATGAGGGTCTCAATTTAATATCGCATCCACAAGACAGCATCTCCAACAGTACAGCGCTCCCTCAGTAAAGCACTGAAATGTAAGTCAGGGTTACACACTGTAGTGGTTTGGAATCCACAACCTTCTGACTCCACAGCAAGAGTGCCACCAACTGAGCCAAGCTGACATTCGCTAATTTCAACTTTACAAGTATCAGTTTCTGTGGACAAACCTTCCTGAATTATTAAGTGTCTCAATTTTTAAAGGTAGACACTTATTGAGAAAGAACATTAGTGGTTTCCTCCTGTTGACATATCCCTGTGGGATTCATCCAAACCCAAATGAACAGGCCCATTGCAAAATATCCACACCTCTCTATATTGAGGTACATCTGTCATCCCTTAGTCTATATACTTAATTGGTCCTGATGATTTGGATTGGGTTATCTCTTTTACACTTGTTACTTGACCACATAGCTTATAAATGGTAACAGTTCCAATTGGGAAGCTATCGTCAGTGAAATTCTCCAGGGATCACTCTTTGGATCCTTGCTGTTCGTAATATACTTAAAAGGTATTGCAAGTAGAACTTATTTTTATTGGTGAGAAGTCAATGTAAAGGACCAGGGCCCATTGTGCAAGGCACCAAAGGTTAAAAAGAATAAACGAACCAACAACCTAAATCAGGAAGTAACGATTACATGACACCAAACTTGGGTTTTAAAAGCCTGAAGACTTTAGGCATTAGAAGAAATGGATAGTGGTAAGGAGTGTAGCAAAATAGTAATTTCTAGTCTTTGGTTTTTATACAAGGACTGATTCCCTGATTGGGCACTCCTAACATTACCATGGAGATCTACATTATGAAGCTCTAAATTACGTACCTCTATATCATGTGGTTAGAGATTTCCCAAATAAAAAGGATAAAAGTTGAAGTAGGGTGGGAGGCGGCTCATGTGGAGCATAAACTCCGGCATGGACCTGTTGGGCCGAATGGCCTGTTTCTGTGCTGTAAATATGATGTAATGTTATGTAACACTATGTATCATGATGGAGCTCTATATCATGGAGCTCTATCTCGTGGAGCTCTGTCTCATGAAGCTCTGTCTCATGAAGCTCTGTCACATGGAGCTCCATATTACAGTAAGGGATCAGCCTAGAAATTTGATTGCACTGCGCCTATTTTTCAGGCGCATAATGGGCGCCTAAGCATTCCACATGGCAGGTGGGCATCACGCACTCATTACCCACCAGATCATTCCCCCTCTCTCCCGATGGCTCCCCCCTCCCCCCGCCCCCCCTCTTCGCCAGAGAGCAGCCTCGGGATGCCCGGCAGACGGCTACAGCTCGTCGGTCTTGAGTAAACGAGGCCAGAGGCCCAACCTCGTTCCCTGCACCCAGTTTGTGCCGGCCCTACCAACTGCTAGGCCATCAAGTCTGATTCATCAAGACTCTGGGACAGAGAGCTGTTTCTGTTGCTGCTGTCTCTGTTTAGCTCACATAATCAGTTCATTCTTTGCGACGGGTTTTGGCTTTCTCAAGGCATGTTTCACTTCATATTTCAAGGAATGGTTTACTGGTCCCTGTTGATAAGCTGCAGGTTTTTGTTTCATTTCGGGGGACGATGCCATTAGTCGCCAATTACAGTGATTTACTGGAATATAGCACACGCACAATTAATCCTGCTGGCAGTCACAAGCCAAAGATCATTTCCCATGACTAAACTGAGCAGAATACATAGCTTGTAGCAATCGTTTCTGTGCTTAAGCACATCTCTGCATTCTATAAATGTCTACTTATATCATTCAGTGGGGGACGGGTGGGGAATTGCAGAGCACCTACGTTGTGGAGAGTTAAAGCTCACTTTAGAACCAAACATTTCCCACTCGGACATTGGAATGTGGGAAAAATTCCATCCCAGGAGATGTACTGTAGTTAACCCTTTCCCTGCTTAATCAGCCAGAGCTCCGCATTGCACACAATGGGTGAATGATTTAAAAATACACGTGTGTATGAGAGTTCCTCTCTCTCTCCCAGCCTTCTGTTCCTACCAATTATCTGCCCTCCCCTCCTCAAGTTTGGAATTAGCTTCCATGGGGGCACACTCTGATGCTGTGATCATTCTTTATGTGCGAGGATAAACAGTGATTCAGTAGGGCATACAACCATGGGGTGCATCGCTGAGCTGTTGGAGGAATTGCCTTTTCTAATTTTCACATTAGAATCTGTCCTGTCAGCAATGGGAGTGATCACATCCATAAGTGTGGAAATTAGGAACATTTTATCTGTGACCGAACACATGCAGGAACCATGGTAACTGGGCCAAGATTTTCGCCTTGCTGGAGTCATGACCACCCATGTGCATAACTAAGGATACATCAAGCACCCTTTTGGATATGAAGGGTCCACTGAGCTGGGTAACACACAAGCCCACACAGAAGTGAATGGATTATAATGTTAGACCAGCCTGACACCGAACATGCCCTTGACTTGAGCACAAAATCTAGGCTGATGCTCCCAGTGCGGTACTGAGGGAGTGCTGCACTGTCGAAGGTGCCGTCTTTCAGGTGAGACATTAAACCGAGACCTGCTCTCTCAGGTGGATGTAAAAGATCCCATGGCACTATTTGAAGAAGAGCAAGGAAGTTCTCCCCGGTGTCCTGGCCAATATTTATCCCTCAACCAACATCACTAAAAAACAGATTATCAGGTCATTTATCACAATGCTGTTTGTGGAACCTTGCTGTGTGCAGATTGGCTGCCGTGTTTCCTACATTACAATAGTGACTACACTTCAAAAGTACTTCATTCGCTGTAAAGCACTTTGGGACGTCCTGTTGGTCGTGAAAGGCGCTATATAAATGCAAGTCTTTCCTTCTTTCTTTGACATAGTCCCCGTCCAATTGTTTCTCTGCTCCTTTCCCAAAGGTGCCAAGTCCTTGCTGGGCTGTGGCTTCACATCTACCAGCAGCCCTCCCATCCATCACCCAGTAATGAGCTCAGACTGTGAGCTATTCGACTGCAGGGTATCATAGCCAAACCTGATCCTGGTCCTCTCCTGCTCTCCACGTGTGTTCGCTATCCAGCAACAGTCACTGGATAATATCAGGGCAAGAACCCTAGAGGGAGCACCTCACCCAAACAACATGAGCGTGAGCCTATACGATGGCCATTGGCACATTATTTGACCATAAAGGAACATTACGGTTAGGTTCTATCCATATCCTCACCCAAAGAGTATTTGAGTCCAATTCCGGGCACTGCGCTTTAGGAAGGATGTCAAGGCCTTAGAGAGGGTGCAGAGAAGATTTACTCAACTGGTACCAGGGATGAGGAACTTCAGTTATGTGGAGAGATTGGAGAAGTTGGGATTGTTCTCCTTAGAGCAGAGAAGGTTAAGGGGAGATTTATTAGAGGTGTTCAAAATCATGAGGGGTTTTGATAGAGTAAATAGGGAGAAACTGTTTCCACTGGTAGGAGTGTCAGTAACCAGAGGACACAGATTTAATTGGTAAAAGAACCAAAGGGGAGATGAAGAGAATTTTTTTTACGCAGCGAGTTGTTATGATGTGGAATGCACTGCCTGAAAGGGTGGTGGAAGCAGATTCAATGTTAACCTTCAAAAGGGAATTAGATATACACTTGAAAAGGAGAAATTTGCAGGGCTCTGAGGAAAGACCAGGGGAGTGGGACTAATTGGATAGCTCATTCAAAGAGCCGGCACAGGCATGATGGGCCGAATGGCCTTCTTCTGTGCTGTAGCATTCTATGATTATACGTCCACTCACTCTTTCCAGCAGAAGTCACTGGAAACTCTGGTTTACTATACCCCCCTCATTAGCCCAGGGGCTCTGTGGTCAATCATAACATCCCTATCGCCACACCGGCTGAAACCAATTAATTCAGCACAGACTAGGGATTGAGGTGGATGTCAGAGACATATACGCTGCCTCCCTTATACTCCAGTGCTGCCCCTGAAGCCTTATATAATAGAAGAAAGTAATCTAGTGCCTCGCTACAGCAGTATAGTGCCTCAACACGCTTCAAACAGCGAGCTAAAGGCCGCTGAAAATTGTAAGTGACATAAAAATTAATACATCGGTTATAATTCATTCACAGGCAGCTTAAGAAAAAAAGCAATTTGATCGGTTGAAGTAAATGGTATCAATGTGTAGTAAGTGCCCTCATACCTAAAGTAACAATGATTAGTACATTACAACAGTGACTACACTTCAAAAGTACTTCATTGGCTGTAAAGTGCTTTGGGACGTCCTGAGGTTGTCAAAGGCACTATATAAATGCAAGTTCTTTCTTTCTTTCCTAGTAATAATGACTGACCCCTGGTGGCTCAATGACAAAGTACTCCCTACATTTGACATTGAGCGATACAGATTGGAAAGGTCCCAGTTTCAATTGCTGGTCTGTGTAGCTGATTTCAGTTGGGACAGCAGTGAGTGGCTCTACAATTGTCCATGGTGTTAGACAGGGGGGAAAGGTCAGCCAGGCCAACTTCAAGGCAAACCATGCCCCTCTCCTTTGTCTACAATCATACTATCTGTTCTTTGCCTGATCAGCCGAGCTTCCAGCTCCTCATCGCTGTTCAGTCATTTCTGCTGGTTGCCAGGGCGAATTGTAGGATTGGGCCTAGTCACAAGGCCGCCATGGTCAAATGAACTTCCAACACATCAGGCCTAGATTTTCAGATCGGCGTTATTTTATTCCCGGTCCTTTGCCGTTTGGTGTTACGATATCGCCAATCGGGAAATCTAGGCTTTGATGTCTAGCTTCACAAAGGGAGAATGGCCACTCGGGTAAGGTACTGGATTGTTGATTGTGGGCCTGTATTCCGGTACGAGTCAGCTCATTCAGGAGACGGAGAGAGAAACTGGAAAAGAAATAAAAAATAAAATGATGCTTGTCGCAGTCGGTTTCCTGCTGGAATATGCTCTCTCCAGATGATTAAAACCACCCAATTATGACTTGAGCTTTTACCAAGCATTTCTGTCACAGTTTGAAGCCAGGGTGGACATTCATTATTGCAGCACTCGGTACTGAGATAGATTTGGAAATGTAACCTTTTTATTTCTCTCCTCCTCCTCCCTCCAACTTGGAGTCACGCACTCTGCTGGAAACTATTCTGAGGGAAACGCTACTGAACGACACGGTGAAATGGTTCTGCTGCCAGACTAGTTCACTGAGTGATTATCACGGAATGTACGCTGAACATTCTACTCGCTCTCCCCCCACCCCATCCCATCCCCACCCCCTCTCCGATCCTGCCACGGCCTTGACAACAATGAAAGTGCCACATTGTACCAGCAAGTTCCCACCGAGCTGGGTGGGGTTGTTGGGGAATCAGCCACACACTCCACAAAAGGGAGTCACATTCCTCTCCGCATTCAGTACTAAATGTTCCAAATGGACAAGGACAACAGCTCAGGCAAAGCAAGCAGGGTAAGTGTTAGACAATGAGTGCCAATCTGCTCCTGTAGTCTCTCCAAAGAGGCTTAAGTGCTGGGCCTATCATTAGTAGATAAAACTGAGGGGTGGAAAGAAATGCTGGGAGGGTTGCTCTCAATGTGCTTTTTATACTTTATCTCTTTCTAAGAAAAAATACTTGCCTTAAAGGGACATTGTTTTACATTGAATGATCATGCAATAACCTAAAGAAAGAAATAACTAGCATTTGTATATTGCCTTTCACGACCTCAAGACGTCCCAAAGTGCTTCACAGCCAATTAAGTACATTTTGAAGTGTAATCTCTGTTGTAATGTAGGGAAAAGCAGCAGCCAATTTTGCACACAGCAAGGCCCCACAAACAGCAAATCAGATAAATGACCAGATAATGGGAATCAGGGGGAAAACTCTCCAGTGGCTGGAGTCATACCTAACACAAAGGAAGATGGTAGTGGTTGTTGAAGGCCAATCATCTCAGCCCCAGGGCATTGCTGCAGGAGTTCCTCAGGGCAGTGTCCTAGGCCCAACCATCTTCAGCTGCTTCATCAATGACCTTCCCTCCATCATAAGGTCAGAAATGGGGATGTTCGCTGATAATGTTCACAGTGTTCAGTTCCATTCGCAACCCCTCAAATAATGAAGCTGTCCGAGACCGCATGCAGCAAGACCTGGACAACATCCAGGCTTGGGCTCATAAGTGGCAAGTAACATTCGTGCCAGACAAGTGCCAGGCAATAACCATCTCCAACAAGAGAGAGTCTAACCACCTCCCCTTGATATTCAACGGCATTACCATCGCCGAATCCCCCACCATCAACATCCTGGGGGTCACCATTGACCAGAAACTTAACTGGACCAGCCATATAAATACTGTGGCTACAAGAGCAGGTCAGAGGCTGGGTATTCTGCGGCGAGTGACTCACCTCCTGACTCCCCAAAGCCTTTCCACCATCTACAAGGCACAAGTCAGGAGTGTGATGGAATACTCTCCACTTGCCTGGATGAGTGCAGCTCCAACAACACTCAAGAAGCTCGACACCATCCAGGACAAAGCAGCCCACTTGATTGGCACCCCATCCACCACCCTAAACATTCACTCCCTTCACCACCGGCGCACAGTGGCTGCAGTGTGTACCATCCACAGGATGCACTGCAGCAACTCGACCAGGCTTCTTCGACAGCACCTCCCAAACTAGCGACCTCTACCACCTAGAAGGACAAGGCAGCAGGCACATGGGAACAACACCACCTGCAATATTTATCCCTCAACCAACATCACTAAAAACAGATTATCCGGTCATTATCTCATTGCTGTTTGTGGGACCTTGCTGTGTGTAAATTGGCTGCCATGTTTACAACAGTGACTACACTTCAAAAATACTTCATTGGCTGTAAAGCACTTTGGGACATCCCGAGGTGGTGAAAGGTGATATATAAATGCAAGATCTCTTCCCTTCTCTTCTCCTCTAGTCTGTGTGTCCGTTGTCCGCTATGTCAGGAGTGTCCAAGCTTTTGTCTTCACGAACTGCACAGCTGTGTACCATGGAGCATCTGGAACCACCCAGTGGTTCTGAAAACCTGTGACTATGACAAAACGGAGTTGCACCCCGCCCCCCCACTGCCCCCCGTCTCGTCCCATGACCCAAGTGCTTGACCCCATCGGAGTTCCTGGGATCTCGTCGCCTGGGCATGACTCCAGTGTCTTGTCAAACCTTGGTTTTAAAGAATCGTTGGCCTTCCAGGCCCGCTCCTTAAACTAACCGGGAGCTTGATTTAAAGATTTGCAGGGCGAGGAGACTCCTGCCTCATGCTCTCTGAACATTTAAATTGTCACTGCGGGGAGAGGAGTTCTGCTCGTGCATGTAAATAAACACAGGCAGGACTCCGTCTTCAGCAAGGGGTACTGCAGTTTCAGTCAGTCCATATTAATTGGCTACGGCCTAGTCAAACCAATATGGCAGCTATTAGTCTCAGTATAGGTTTCAGTGCAGTACTGAGTCGGAGGGGCCGTCTTTTGGATGAGACATTAAACTGAGGCCTTGTCTGCCCTCTCAGGTGGATGTAAAAGAACCATGGCACTATTTCAAAGAAGAGCAGGGGAGTTCTCCCAGTTGTCCTGGATAATATTTATCCCTCAATCAACATCACTAAAAAACAGATTGTCTGATCATTATCACATTGCTGTTTGTGGGATCTTGCTGTGCGCAAATTGGCTGCCGTGTTGTCCTGCGTTGCAACAAGTGACTACATTTCAAAAAAGTATTTCATTCGCTGCAAAGAGCTTTGGGACACCCTGAGGTCATGAAAGGTGCAATATAAATGCAAGTCTTTCTTTCTTATAAATGCACCATTAAATTCATTCCAGGAGAAAGAAAGGATTGAGGAATATGGGCGAGGGAGGGGAAAATTTCCTCTTTGTGTAACAAAATCATAAACTTATTTATAGAGATCACCGTCTTTAAGTCATAATGCCCCTTGGTCTTTGGAATTCCCTCTCTAGCATCGTCACCTTGACACCTCGCTCCCTGCCTTAGAGAGTCTCCTTTACACCCTCCTGTTCTGCTTTCATTAGGAACATAGGAACAGGAGTAGGCCATTCAGCCCCTTGAGCCTGTTCCTCTCTCACTCCTCTGAACCCTCTCTTCCTTCCCTCCCTCGTGCTAGTTCTCCCCGCATTTTACACCCTCCTGTGTAAAGCGGGCTGAGGATGTCTCTCTGTGTGTGAGGGGTGCTGTAGAACCACTGCTTCCAACAGGGAGCCTCGCTCGCTGTCAACGCATATTCGGAATCTGTGGGCTCCCTGGCATTGACGTGAACTCTGAAAATTACCCCACTAAACACGTAAGTAAGCTGTTGATGTAAAGCATGGGTTTCCAGCTTCACCTCACACAGCTGAAAGAGGGAATCCTCCTCTGGAGCAAGAAGGTAGACGGGTGGGAGTACATCCGTCAAAAAGGGACAGGCTGGGATTGAGCATTCCAGTGCTCCCATTGGCTGGGGGTGTGGAATTTCCCGTGGGCATTCCCGACCTGCACTTGAAGCAGCAAATCCCAGCAGTTTTTAAAAATTCATTCTTGAGAGATGGGCATCGTTAGCAAGGCCGGCTTTTATTGCCCATCCCTAATTGTCCCTTGAGAAGGTGGTGGTGGGCCGTCTTCTTGAACCGCTGCAGTCCGTGTGGTGAAGGTTCTCCCACAATACTGATTGATAGAGAGTTCCAGGATTTTGACCCAGCGACGATGAAGGAATGGCCGATATATGTTGAAGTCTGGATGGTGTGTGTGACTTGGAAGGGAACCTGGAGGTGGTGTTGTTCCCATGCGCCTGCTGCCCTTGTCCTTCTAGGTGGTGGAGGTCATGGGTTTGGGAGGTGCTGCTGAAGAAAGTTGTGCCTAAAGACCTTTCCTGCTCTGAAAAGTTTATTTTTTTGCGTAACTTTGCACCATAGAGTGTTATCAGGTTATTTCTGGTACTACATTACAGGAAAACTGACATTATTAAAAAAAAAATTGGTTTTAATCAGAGCAGAGTCCTAATTTACCTATGACAGATATGCCAGAAAACTTGCTTCATCGCAAAGAAAAGCTTAGGGCCAGATTGATCCAGTCGGTTAGACTGTTCTAATCTCTGATTCCTGCATTCTCTGGCTGCGAGACCTATGAATGCACAAAGCACACTTCTGTTTGAGTTTGAAAGTACACAGATAAAAAAATATAAAAAGAAATGACTTGGAACCTTCATATCTGCCAAGGCAGCAAACCGCACTGGTGGTAGGTACTTGTGGTGGCAATGAAATTCTTCGTACTCCCTAGTCCAAGGTCTCCAGCTGGCTTCAATTGACCTTATTGTATAAAGCCAGTCACTGTGTAGCAACATAATTGCTGTTGACTATTTTCTCTCCCCACCCTCCCCCTCCCACCCCCCCCCCCCCCCCCCCCACCAGTGTGCTTCCCTGTTTTCCTGCAGTTCGTAATTCAGGCTGGGGATAGGAGATGGCTTCTCGGGCCTTGCTTTAATGGTCATTCTTCAAGCGTAGGCAGTGAGTGTCAGCAGACCATTTAACCCTGGAGGACATTAAAGCCAGGCCTGATCCAGCGATGAGGTTTCTCGCCATAGTGGGGTTATTGGGATCCACCCGATTTGTTTTTGACCAACTCTTTAAATTCATATGGATACAGGAGCCAGTTTAAACTCTACCTAGTCATCAAGATAAGTAAGTTAACAAATAATACTTGCATTTATATCATGCCAGTTTGGCTCAGTAGGTAGCACTCTCTCCTCTGATGTCAGGAGGTGGTAGGTTCAAGTCCTACTCCAGAGATTTGAGTACCTACTCTAAGCTGACACACCAGTCCAGTACTGAGGGAGTGCTGCACTGTTGGAGGTGCTGCCTTTCAGATGAAATGTTAAGCTGAGGCTCTGTCTCCTGTTCAGGTGGATGGAAAAGATCCCATGGTACTATTTGAAGGCCAGGGAGTTCTCTCAGTGTCCTAGCCAATATTTATCCCTCAGCCAAACACCAGGTTATCTGGTCATTTATCATATGGCTGATTCTTGGGCCCTTGCACAAGTTGGCTGCCACCTTTGCCTGCAAAATAAGCAGCGACTGCACTTCAAAAGCAATTCGTTGGCTGTGAAGCACTTTTGGCCCACCTGACGATGTGAGAGGCTCTACATGAATGGAAGCTCTTTCTTATACAGTGCCTTTTCATGTCAAAACACCATCAAAGCGCTTCAGACAGAATAAATTACTCTTGCATTGCAGTGACTTATGTTGTGTAGGTCGATTCAGAATCCATTCTGTGCCAGTAATGTCCCAAAACCAGCCATGAGATGAATGACCAATTTTTTAAAAATGAAAAAGAAAGACTTGCATTTCTACAGCGCCTTTCATGACCTCAGGACGTCCCAAAGCGCTTTACAGTCAATGAAGTACTTTTTGAAGTGCAGTCACTGTTGTAATGTAGGAAACGCGGCAGTCAATTTGTGCACAGCAAGGTCCCACAATCAGCAATGTGATAATGACATCTGTTTTTAGCGATGTTTGTTGAGGGATAAATATCGGCCAGGACACTGGGAAGAATTCCCCTGGCTCTCCTTTGAAATAGTGCCATGGGATCTTTTATGTTCACCTGAAGGGACAGATAGGGGCCTCGGTTTAACGTCTCATCTGAAAGACGGCACCTCCGTCAGTGCAACACTCCCTCAGTACTGCACTGGAATGTCAGCCTAGATTTTGTGCTCAAGTCTCTGGTGTGGGGCTATGAACCCACAACCTTCTGACCCAGAGGTGAGAGTGCTACCCACTGAGCCAGGGCTGACGCAACTGGAGCACGGCAGTGAGTCTGCTTTGTGCAAAAAGCACAACTCTGTAGCAGCCTCTCCACTGAAACACAGCTGCCTGAGGCACTCTTCCTCTGATGTATTTAGGCATGATCACCTCAGTCGATAAATACGGCTTGAATGGTAATTGATAGTGTGGTAACCACATCTGCGGTATATCCTGACCTGTCGGATATCCTTCCTTTGCTCGTCCTCTTCCTCAGCCAGGGAATATACATACGGTAGGATTCCCATGGGGAACCCCATGCCGGCACTTTCAAGGTACGGGCAAAGAAATGGGTGCAAATTATATAGCAGCCCCTCAGAAAGTTTCTGCAGGGCAAACAAGTGGAAAAACAACTTGCACAAAAAAAAACTTCTCCTAATTGGACTCTTCAAACCTGTCAGAGTGTAGCTTTAACGTGACTTTGCATTCGCTTTATACTTCCCAAATTGGACAACTTTTCACAACGGGTGTCCCCTTGTACTGAGCGTGCTCCTGGTGCAAAAACATGGCAGTCCATGTGCTGCTCTCAAGAGCTCTTTATAATATCATGATCGCTATCTCGCTGGTTTTCATTGAGTCCAATCAGCGGTGACTTCATATTCGACCGGGAGTAAATGAGTGGGGAATCAGCATTGCTGATCTCAATCCACATTTCTGGGCCCTGTCTCTAACTTTAAAAGTAGAGGAAGGTTTACCCTCACGACCGTCAAGCTGATAGGACCATGAAAACGTACCAAGCAAGACACCCGGGTAGAAATCCATCGTGGGTGGCAGCGCAAAACAAACGGTATCACGTTGGCTGCCCGTTCTACTTCCCGCCCGTTCTACTTCCCGCCCGTTATATGCCCCGTCAGTTATACGTCCTGCCCAATACTCAGTTCCAGTCAAGTAAATCGGACTGAATATCCGTGGGGCGTATAATGGGCGAGGCGTATAATAGGAGACCGATGCGATACCATTTGTTTCGCGCTGCTGGCAAAGACAAATTTCTACCCCCACTTGTCAATAATGGAGGGTGTAACCTTTGATAAGAACATAAGAATTTAAGAAATAGGAGCAGGAGTAGACCATACGGCCCCTCGAGCCTGCTCCGCCATTCAATAATATCATGGCTGATCTTCGACCACAACTCCATTTTCCTGTCCGATCCCCACATCCCTTGACTCCCCTAGAGTCCAAAAATCTATCGCTCTCAGTTTTGAATTTACTCAACGTCTGAGCATCCACAGCCCTCTGGGGTAAAGAATTCCAAAGAATCACCACCCTCTGAGTGAAGAAGTTCTTCCTCCTCCCAGTTTAAATGTCTGACCCCTTATCCTGAGACTATGACCCCTAGTTCTAGACTCTCCAGCCAGGGGAATCAACCTCTCATCATCTACCCTGTCAAGCCCTTTCAGAATTTTATATGTTCCAGTGAGATCACCTCTTATTCTTCTAAACTCCAGAGAATATAAGATATATCCTTTGATAAGGATTTGCAAGTCGGGGAGAAACGTTCAACCTTTGTTGCGGAGGTGAGTAGGGATTGTGGATTGTACATGGTCTATGGAAGGAACAGACCTTATGGGACTAACCATGATGGTCCTGTTTCACGTCAAATACGTCCTGACATCACAACATTTATTTTGTCATGGCATATATATTTTATATACCCGATGGTACATTTTCATGGGCGTCTATGTCTCAGGGAAGACTGGTCAGGCTGGGGCTCCTTTCTCTAGAGAAAAGAAGGCTGAGGGGTGACCTAATAGAGGCCTTTAAAATTACGAAGGGGTTTGATAGGGTAGACATAGAGATGTTTCCACTTGTGGAGGAGGCCAAAACTAGGGGCCATAAATATAAGATAGTCACCAATAAATCCAATAAAGAAATCAAGAGAAACTTCTTTACCCAGAGAGTGGTTAAAATGTGGAACTTGCTACCACATGAAGTAGTTGAGGCGAATAGAATAGCTGCCTTTAAGGGAAAGTTAAGTAAGGACATGAGGGAGTAAGGAATAGAAGGATATGCAGATAGGGTTAGATGAGGTAGGGTGAGAGGAGGCTTGTGTGGGGCATAAACACCGGCATAGACCAGTTGGGCCGAATGGCCTGTTTCTGTGCTGTAAATTCTATGTAATTCTATGTATGCACTATAACCAATGTCTGTAAACACAGACTTAAATGGAGTGGGAGATGTTCTGATGTTGGTAGAAGATGCATTCAGATTGCAGAAGACTGGGCGTGAAGCTCAGCTGGTGATCAAAAATGGCGATCACTCCAAAAAGGATTGTAAAAGGGGATGAGGTATTTGATTAATGCCTATTTGTAGAGCTATCAGAGACAAGGAATAATGTCTAATGTTAAAGCTGGCGGCATTTGAACTAAAGGCCATTTAAGGATCTATTAAGTAGTGCAATCATCTTCAATTAAGTATATTTTTGTTGGAAAGGAAAATGGCACATATGTCGGCACCTTATTGAATAAATAAAGCTGGCTGCATCATGGTCACATGGACATGAAAGCCAAATAAATAAAACCAATGAATTAGGAGCTTGCACAGTCTGCACCCATTAGTTGGACACTGTAGACTTTGTGATACATGAATTAGGGATGCTCAGAGCCCCCTTCCTCCTCACTATCCCACTTCTGTAATCTGCGTGGGAGATACAAGCCAACAGTTACAAGCAGTGAATGCTGAGAAGGCACTGACTAAGGTTGGCTTTGGTTGTGTGTTAATGCTCTTCAATCTGTAACCTGGGTGTTTTGCTTTGGGATCCCTGCAAAAAACAAACCCTAGGAGGCCTGTGTTCTTTAAACATTCTTTAAAGCAGAAAGGTGTAAATAGATAGCCTTTGGGCCTCAGGGAATCTTTGTGCCAAACTTTCCCTCGCAAGATTAAGTGGCTGGTTTAGAGTCCATAATAGGCTAGATTGTGAATAGTCTTTGGGATGAAGGCATTTGTTGGGCCATAAAGCCTTTTCTCATTTCATCCTTTGTTTTTATGGGGCCAATACCCCAATAAGGGAGGGAAATGAATCGTGATGCCAGCTAGGGGCCAATGCAGGCCTATGTGTCTAGGGGTGATGGGCAAACGGGGCTTGGTGCAAGATATAGGATATGAGGTTTGGTAAAGAAAAATTCTGAAGGTGGAAAAAAAGAACGCTCCATTTTAATTTTTGCTGGTAGAGCAGCACCAATGTTCTTGATTGAAAAATGATAAATGTTCACCGTAATCGTCAAATTGATAGGCAGAATCTACTGTAAATGGCTTACATCTGTGCACTTGGGAGAAAATAGCCCCACTTGGCGCAGGAAGTATCACAAAACCAGCTCCTTCACTGGTTGTAAATAAAAACAGAACAGTTACACACGCTGAAGCTCCCTCTCCTCCACCCCATCACTATGCCACAACCCAACCTCAGGAAAGCACCCTTACTGTGCCAATGGCTATATGCTATTTGCCACACAAGTAATCCTTGTAGTCTCCTCTGAATGATACTGGCAATTTATTGCCAAATTAGACCCAGTTTTGTATTATTGACTACTGTCCACTACACACAAGACTGAGGGGGTCTCAAACGCCCTCTTGAATGCAGATAGTTTTTTTTTATTCATTCATGCGATGTGCACGTCGCTGGCAAGTTATTGCCCATCCCTAATTGCCCTTGAGTTAACTCCAGTTTAAAATTCCCTATGGATGACCAGTCCATCAGTGTGTGCTTCACTGTGATGTGGAGATGCCGGTGATGGACTGGGGTTGACAATTGTAAACAATTTTACCACACCAAGTTATAGTCCAACAATTTTATTTGAAATTCACAAGCTTTCGGAGGCTTCCTCCTTCCTCAGGTGAATGTTGTGGAAATGAAATCCTCGAACCCTTCGCATTTATAAATCACAGAACAATACCTGGTGATTACAGATAGTCTTTCCAACTGCCCGTTGCCAAGGCAATCACAGTGTGCAGACAGAGAGGTGTTACCTACAAGGCCACCGAATATACAAACAACCAACAAAAAAAGAGAGAGGCAGAAACATAGAAACATCCGGAAGGAAGAGAAAGACAGCAAATGACCCGTTATATTAAAAACAGATAACATTTGTTCGCTGGTGGGGTTACGTGTAGCGTGACATGAACCCAAGATCCCGGTTGAGGCCGTCCTCATGGGTGCGGAACTTGGCTATCAATTTCTGCTCGACGATTTTGCGTTGTCATGTGTCTCGAAGGCCGCCTTGGAGTCCTTGACTGCTGAAGTGTTCCCCGACTGGGAGGGAACCCTCCTGTCTGGCGATTATTGCGCGGTGTCCGTTCATCCATTGTCGCAGCGTCTGCATGGTCTCGCCAATGTACCATGCTCTGGGGCATCCTTTCCTGCAACGTATGAGGTAGACAACGTTGGCCGAGTCACAGGAGTATGAACCATGCACCTGGTGGGTGGTGTCCTCTCGTGTGATGCTGTTATCTGTGTCGATGATCTGGCATGTCTTGCAGAGGTTACCGTGGCAGGGTTGTGTGGTGTCGTGGACGCTGTTCTCCTGAAAGCTGGGTAATTTGCTGCGAACGATGGTCTGTTTGAGGTTGGGTGGCTGTTTAAAGGCGAGTAGTGGAGGTGTGGGGATGGCCATAGCGAGGTGTTCGTCGTCATTGATGACATGTTGAAGGCTGCGGAGAACATGGCGTAGATTCTCCGCTCCGGGGAAGTACTGGACGATGAAGGGTACTCTGTTGGTTGCGTCCCGTGTTAGTCTTCTGAGGAGGTCTATGCGATTTTTCGCTGTGGCCCGTCGGAACTGTCGATCGATGAGTCGAGCGTCACTGTGGGCTTCACTGTGGGCAGAGCAGCAGACCATCTAACTACTCAACGTTTGAGGTGGGCTCTTCGAAAGAATAAGCCAATAACAGAGAATGTGTGTGTGAGACAGACAGACAAACAGAGGAAGATGTGGAGTGTGAGTGTATGTTTATGCATGTGTGCACGTGTGTGTGGTTATGTGTGCATGACTGTGTATGTGCATGTGTACATGTCTGTCCACATATATTTCTGTGTATGGGAATATGAGTGTGCGCATGTATATTGGAGCACGTGTGTGCACATGTGTTTGAGAGTGTCGTGTGTAAATTTGCGTGCACATGCAGCCAGCAGTACATGTGAGTGGCAATGACAAACATGACAAATACACATGGGAACATTCTGTTATAGTGCTGATGTGGATATGTATTTTTTTAAGGGACAGGCACAGACTGGGGCAAACAAAGGTATTCTTGAAAGCCCCTGAAATTGCACAATTCTGGATAGTTTCATCATTCATTTGTGAAAAAATGTGTGAAATACAGAGAAGTGTGTGTGAGAGAAAGGGAAGAGCATCACAATGAGCTAGAGAGAGCAAGGCAGAGGGAGAGGATAAGATAATTAAAGAGAGATTTCTCGAGACATTGAATATTTCTAAACCAGTTTGCCTACAATCAGAGGTCCCGAGGAAAGCACGGAGACCAAATGGTTCCTAACACTTATGTTGACTGTTGATTATTATTGTATGGGTAATACTCGGTTTATTTCAACCCAGAATCTGCATTTGAGAGTGAAAATCTGATGAATCAAATGGGTTGTAGTTTAAACCTGACTCATTACAAGGTAGCTGTCATGTCTGTGATGACTCTGAAGCATGCTAGTGTAAACTGGTGTGAGAAACATGGCCAGATCCTCTCTCTCTCATATATTAGGGTCATGGGCGGATCACCAGTGAGAAACCACGACAAGGCTCATAGTGCAAGACCTTACCAAGGTTGGAGAGAATAGTAAACCAGATTAAATAAAATCAAGAAGCAATGATTAGATGATGCGAAGCTTAGATTTTAAAAAGTTATAAATCGTAGTAGGAAGGGAAAACTGATGGAGGAAAGGAATTGCACAGATCTGAGGGCTCGGGAAAGAACGAATTTAAAGTAAGAGGACTCTTGGTGGGAGGGGGGTAATATTCATCTTCACCACCTGGGCAGTAATCTGGTGGAGTTGATCACCTCCCATTATAGAACCCGCCTGACCATCATCCCATTGAAATCAGCGGGATGAAAATCGGCGGGCGATGCCCTCTGGCAGATCACCGCCCTCCGACAGATTACCGCCCTCCGACAGATCACCACCAGATCACCGCCCTCCGCCAGATCACCGCCCTCCGCCAGATCAACACCAGATCATAGCTCTCCGACAGATCACCGCCCTCCAACAGATCACCGCCAGATCACCGCCCTCCTCCAGATCACCGCCCTCCAACAGATCACCGCCCTCCAACAGATCACCGCCCTCCAACAGATCACCGCCCAGGGGGTAAAGGTGAAAATTACCCCCTTGATTACAACAGAGTCAGGAAACAGGGAGGAAGAACAGAATGTAAGGAGATGTTTCTGAGGGAACGAGGGAGGAAAGTACAGGGGAAGTATGACCATAGCAATATGGTTAAAATAGAGAGACAAGAAATACTGCATAGATGCCTTTAAGGGGAAGCAAGATTAGCTAGAGAAAGGAATAGGACAAGTAGATGGGGTTAGATGAAGAGAGGTGTGAGGAGGCTCGTGTGGAGCATAAACACCAGCATAGACCAGCTGGGCCAAATGGCCTGTTTCTGTGCTGTAAATTCTATGTAATTCTATGTACTGCAGCTCAACTGAATCCAAGACCCATGGAGATTTGAATACTGCGACCCCCTCTCCAATCACAAAGTAGCGTGAAAGCCGAAAGCTTTACCTTATATTAACATTACTAAATATTCCCAAATTCTCGCCCTCTTTCCGTCTCTCTGCCCTTTGCTGGCGGCAACAGCTGTGGTCCCAGCATTAAGCTCAGTGCCTGGAAATTTTTTGTTTGTACATAACATAGAGGAGTTAGTACATTTGAAAGATTGATAATCCTTTTGGAATTCAAGTCATCCTATTTGGTGGAAAGAATCAAAACATTTCTAAAAGACTTTCACACCTGTGTATACCTGATCTTTCTTTGCTGGGAGTCTCGACCCCTACGTGCAGTGATAGGTCACATGACAGGAATGCTACCTACAGGGGAGCAGAATTCAAACCATTCACAAAAAAATGAACCAAAACAAAAGCCCTCACAGAGCAGAGCCAGAACATAATTTGTTTCACAATTCAGGTCGTGTCTGTTTTTTCCACCCAGAGTGTATGTTTGACCTTTGACTGCACCTGCACAGACTACGTCTGTGTCTGTATGTGCACGTATAGGGGTGTGTGTGTTTGTGTGTGTGTGTGTGTGTGTGTGTGCATGTGTGTATGAGGGCATGTGTGTCTATACATGGGAATGTACACACATATGCATATCCGTGTCTATGTTTGCATTTGCATACTGTGTACGTGAGTGTGTATGTCTCTGTCCATGTACTTGTCTTTATGTGGAGTCCCATTCACCCATCATCCCAGTGCTCGCTGACCTACATTGGCTCCTGGTCCGGCAACGGAATGCCTCGATTCTCATCTTTCTATTCATACCCTCCATGGCCTCGCCCCTCCCTATCTCTGTAACCTCCTCCAGCCCTACAACCCTCCGAGATCCCTGCGCTCCTCCAATTCTGGCCTCTTGCGCATTCCCGATTTCCTTCGCTCCACCATTGGCGGCCGTGCCTTCAGCTGCCTAGGCCCTAAGCTCTGGAATTCCCTCCCTAAACCTTTCTGCCTCTCTAACTCTCTCTCCTCCTTTAAGTCGCTCCTTAAAACCTACCTGTCTGACCAAGCTCTTTGTCACCTGTCCTAATATCTCTTTAATAAAAACAGAAAATACTGGAAATACTCAGCAAGTTAGGCAGCATCTATGGAGTATTTCCAGCATTTTCTGTTTTTTATTTCAGATTCCCAGCATCTGCAGTATTTTGCTTTTGATCTAATATCTCTTTATGTGGCTCGGTGTCAAATTCTGTCTGATAATCGCTCTGTGATTGGGACGTTTTACTACGTTAAAGGCGCTATATAAATGCAAGTTGTTGTTGTTGGAGTGTGAGTGTATGCGTGCACGTGTGTGGTTATTTGTGTGTTTGTGTGCATGACTGTGTATGAGCATGTGTACATGTCTGTCCACATATATGTACGGAAGGGTGTGAGTGTGCACATATGTATACGTGTGTTTGCACGTGTATATGAGAGTGTCTCTGTGTAAATCTGCATGCATGTGCAGCCATCATAAATGTCAATCCGTGACAAATACACGTGGGAACATACTGTCAAACTGCTGATGTGGATATGTATTTTTTTTAAGGGACAGGCACAGACTGGGGAAAACAAAGGTATTCTTGAAAGCCCCTGAAATTGCATCATTCTGGATAGTTTCATCACTGGTCTGTGCAGAATGTAATCTTTTGGTCCAATTCTTTGATCTGCCACTGCAGTTGCTATTTCGACTGTTCAGACAGTATGGGAAGGTTTTGATAGGATGACAGAGTGTCTTAGTGTTTCATCTTTCAATACTAAATAGTTTTTAAATGCTTTCAAAAGTACCAGCATGCTTCCTACAACACAATATCTGTCAAAATGACTTCCTGGCAGTGTGTAATGCAGGATATTGTAGAGCCACAGGAAAGAGACATATAAAACTTTAATATCAACGGTCGGAGTTTGGGATGGGAGTGTTAACTCTCTTAAGAGAGAAGGGATATAAGTTTATATAGCACTTTCACACATTTTCAGGATGTCCCATAGCTGCTTGGATCTAATTAATTACTTCCGGAGTGTCGGCAAACATGGTAACCAATTTTGCTCAAAGCAAGGTCATGAAGGCAGGAGATGAGACGATTGAGCAATTAATCTGCTTTTGGTGGGGTTGGTTGAGGAAAGAATATTGGTCAGGGAGAACTCCCTGCTTTTCTTCAAACAGTGCCATGGGATCTTTTACATCCTCCTGAACAGGTGGGCAGGGCCTCAGTTCAATGTGTTATCTTAAAGGTGGCAGTTCAGTCCTGCACTGAAGTGCCAGCTAAGACTATGGCACCAAAATTCCTTAGGGATCTGCCAGTGTCCTGCTGTAACTCTGGCAGAAGACCAGCAGAACCCCCCGACCCCAAGAAAACAGTGGACATCCTCATCTCTGCATGTTTCCCAGTTGCAATTTAAAGGGCAGAATCTCCATCCAATCCTTACTAGGGGTAGTCATGGGCAGGCAGAGATGAGCCCAAAGTGGTGCTTGCAACTGCTTGGCCCATGTAAATGAGATGCCCTCCCATTAACTCTACACACCCCAGCAGGATCAGCACTGGAGGGCATGGTGATGCCAGCACCACAACCACAACAAATTTTGGGACCAATATGGTCAAATCCTGAAGTGGGCCTTAAACCCACAACCTTCTGACTCATAGGTGAGAGTGCTACCAAGTGAGCCAAGCTGACACTCAAACAGATGAAAAAGCCACAACGGTTTTCAGTTGAAAAGTTCTTGGGTTTGGTCCGACAAGGGGCTCTGCAATGTGAGGCTTCTTTTAAATATGTTATAATTCATGTCCAATTGACAGCAAAAAGGGGCTGTGGGGTCAGAGGTAGATAGAAACTGTCCCTTTCCAAAAACTTTTCTCAAAAAGGGTAACTAACCCATTTTGGACTCTATTCATATTTAACTCTAATATTTCTATTTAGTATTTGTCAAATTCGTTTGTATTATGCATTCTTTTCCATTTAAGCACAAATAAATGTCTTTAGTTATTTAATCCTGAAAAGGCTCTGCTCTGTGTTTAATAGTCTGCTGACCAAAAAATGTAGTATCAATGCGTGAAACTGTGATAAATCCTGAAAGCAGATTAATGCAAAGACAGACTATTGATAGATTCAAGCTTCTGGTTTGTAGGGGCCATTCTGTTTATTGGAACTGCAGTCAGACAGCTGAAGGAGAAAGTAGTTTTCTAAAATACTCCAAATATGTAACACCCTCATACAGTCAGGAGTTGATTACAGCAGAAACCTGCTTTTCTTAACATTCATCTACAGGAGCATGCAATGTGTCAAATTCTTACACTGAACATAACAAAAGAACAAGGTGCCAATTCCTTCAGCGTCCTCTCACATTAAAGAAAGAACATCTGGGGCTTCCTTAATGGTTCAGTGCTGCAGAAACCATATAGGGTCGCCTTATTGAAGTTCCATGTTCAAATTCTAGCCTGCACTGAGTTAGCTGATCTTAGCTGGTGGAATGCTACAAATTAACTCATTTTGGACTCTGAAATGTGAGAGGAAGATCAGGCATTATCCAGTGACCCCTGCTGGCCACTGCTTTTGTTTGGCACAGGATCGTACCAGGCTGCGATACTCTGCAGTCAAATAGCCCGATAGTGTTCACTGTCCAAGCTCACACTAAGGGAATGGGTACTTGGACAAGGTACAGGAGGGCTGCTGGCATCTGTGGAACTGCACCTCCAACACAAGTCACCACCTTCAGGAGAGGGTGGGAGAAAATTGGTTGTAGGGAGAGGAGAATTAAAGAAAGATAAGATTGAATAGTAAAAAAAGGGCACTGCCAATAATGGATTGTTGAGGATAGGAGGCCAGTTAAAGACTTCACCTAGTTTCCTTTCATGAGTCTTTGCATGGTACTGAGCCATACAGACAAGGGAGGAAGCCGAGGACTAACTTTCTTCCAGCTTTTACAAACACTCAACACAGTTCAAATTAAATCACAGCTCCAACAACTTTACACTGCAGAGCAGAAGCGACCGTTCCACTGAGGTTACAGAGTAAACACCAGCTTAATCAAGTGGGCCTTTCCCGCTGGGTGCATAGCATCACCGATTCAATCCTTGGCTTCTACCCCCAGAGTTACCTGACCTCAGCCTGGGTAGACATTGGCCTCAGCAACTCTGGCCTAGGGAGTGGAAGAATCATTCAGGGTTCTTGCTTGTTGGCCGGTGACAGGAGCGGGCTTGGCCATGATACCCTGCTGATGCCAACTATCTAGATTCACACGTGATGAACGGCCTCAGGGGTGAGGCGCCAGAGGGTTGTCCGTACCCATGGAACCGTAACCCAACATCAGTCAACAGCTTCATGAGAAGAGGGGAATAAATTGGAGCGGGGGGCTGGGGAAAGGACTTGGATTGCAGTCTCATTCTTCATATCCATCTACCCACCCTCAGTTCAGTTCAAGCTAACTGAGGACTGGACAATGTATACATCTTTATATTAAAAACACATATAAATGCAAGGGCTTAGAAATAATCTGCCCTGTGCCCGTTTTACGGGCATTTTTCAGACTACTAAGGCCCCAATTCCAGCCGGAAGTGCGTGCCTGCTATATCGGGTAAGGACAAACGAGAGGCATCCTTTACCCAAGCCTGAAACAGGCTTTAGGCCCTTTGCATATGTGAAATTCTGGGCCCAGCATTTCTAATTGCCTGAAATGACAAATTAGTTTTATTGCACACGCCTAATATTTTAAAGCAAGCATCTCACGCTTTCATGCTCATCTTCCTCAATAGCACAGATTCCGTCTACATTTCCTAGGCCTTTTCAGAGAACAGGTGCAAGGACTCATTTTACAAGCCTTTAGGCAGTCTCACAATGATTGATCCCAACTCCATCACACCCACCATTAACTTACAATTAACTTCATTATGGAAGAGACAGGGTAGTGTCACAGGGATTGCCAGTGTGTAGCAAGTCGGGAACTGCGTCCAACTGTGTTGTATCAATCTCTTAGCAAAGAGCTGCTTTCAATGCAATCGCAGTTTCATTGCCATTGTTGGTCCCGATAACCTTTATCCCTCAAGAAAAGAAGTGTTCAGCCTTCGCCTTGTCACTAACGCAGACCAATTAATAAATGAAGGACATTTTGACAAAGACTTCCTTGATGTGACACACTGAATTGGCCTCCTGCCTCTGTTTAGTCTTGTTCCAAACCTGTGGCCCATACTTGTAGAAATGTGCAGATTTAACCAATTGCTTCCTGCAGACTTGCTGGGCAAACTTTCAGAAACCTATACAGAATTTGTGTATAATGACAGTGTTGTTCAAATAAAAAGAAAAACTTGCATTTGTATAGCACCTTTCACGACCTCAGGACGTCCCAAAGCACTTTACAACCAATTAAGTACTTTTGAAGTGTAGTCACTATTGCGATGTAGGAAATGTGTGGCAGCCAAACAGCAATAAGGTAATGACCAGATCATCTGTTTTTAGTGATGTTGATTGAGAGATAAATATTGGCCCAGGACACCGGGGAGAACTCTCCTCCTCTTCTTCGAAATAGTATCATGGGATCTTTTATATCCACCTGAGAGGTTTAATGTCCCATTTTCTTGTCAATTTTCTCCATTTCCCCTCTTCTTCCCTTCCCTCTCCATTACTCTTCTTTCTTCTTCCATCCTTTCCCCTCCTGTTCCCTATACAGGTAAGGACAGCCCCCCAGTCTGTGCTGAGTGAGCTGATCTCAGCCAGGGTAGCCGTAGAGATGCTTCAGTTGGTCCCAGTGCCCCGGGTGGGACCAGTGAAAAATCAAAAATCAGCCAGGATTCCTGCTCCTGATCGTCTGCTGAAAAGTCCGTGTGTGTGGACATTGAGGAGGACAGGATATGGTTCTGGTGCGATGCCCCCCAGGGGTAAATAGGCAGTCATCACTCTCTGCCAAGACTTGTCCATGTAAAATGGCCATTTGTGTGAGGTGCTAGTGGACTGCTAATGCCCATGGATCCATATCTAAGCAAATGGGAGCACCTTCAGGAGAGGAGCGGAGAAAATTGGGGATGGGGGCAATATAATTACTTTGCATGAAAGTGCAAGCAGATGACAACATCCTTTTAAAATCCTCTGTAACTATGAAGAGACAAATGTGTGCGTGTGTCTGTGTGTATGTGTTTGTATGTGCCTGTGTATGTTTGTGTTTGTGTGTGTGTGTGTGTCTGTGTCTTTTGGTGTCTGTGTGTGTGTTTGTGTCTGTATGTGTCCATGTGTGTCTGTGTGTGCGTCTGTGTGTGTGTCTGTGTGTGTATGCGTGTATATCTATCTGTGTGTTTTTGTGCCTGTGTATGTTTCTGTGTCTGTGTGTGCATTTGTGAATGTGCATGTGTCTGTGTGTGCATGTCTGTGTGTCTATGTGTGTGCGCGTGTGTCTGTATGTGTGTGTCTACGTGTGTGTGTGCCTGTATATGTGTCTATGTGTGTTTGCATGTGTCTGTATGTGTGTGTCTATGTGTGTCCGTGTATGTGTGTCTGTATGTGTGTCTATGTGTGTCTGCGTTTGTCTATATGTGTGTGTCTGCGTGTGTGTGTGTGTGTGCGTGTGTGTCTGTGTGTGTGTCTGTATGTGTGTGTGTGTCTGTATGCGTGTGTGTGTGTGTGTGAGTGTGTGTCTGCGTGTGTGTGCGTGTGTGTCTGTCTGTATGTGTGTGTCTGTGTGTGTGTGTCTCTGTGTGTGTGTCTGTATATGTGTGTCTGCGTTTGTCTGTATGTGTGTGTCTGTATGTGTGTGTGTGTCTGTATGTGTGTGTGTGTCTGTGTATCTGTATATGTGTGTCTGTATGTGTGTGTGTGTGTGTGTGTGTGTGTGTGTTGGGGGAGGGGTGTTTTAATTATAATCTACATTGGCCAACAGTGGGGAAAAGGCAAGCTGGTCATATTTCTTACCAAGAATTTCACAGACTCCTGAATTCCTCAACCCTAAATTTTGCTAATTGCTTTGTGAATAAATCATTGTCGGCTACATCCAGCTGTGAGGCATCATCTCCAGCTCGTTCCCAAAGGACAAGAGGAGGATTACTCCGAACATCTTGTCTTGTCAACGTCCGAAGAATTATTGGGAGGCAGCACACTGTCAGGCAGTGTTGTGGGAAAAGGACAGCGTGTCAGCACCAACTCTAATGATGAACTCCTAAATGGCCTTGGTACAGCTGTGGCCCTTAGAAGTACAATCGATCCCTCTTTAACATCAAGTCAAATTTTCACACATACGCACAGAGAAACACGGCTGACGGGAATTAACCCTTTCTCCTGTTACTGAAAACTACAAAGGTCTGTGGCAAAATGCCAATGTCTGCTGCTTAATACCAGTACCTGCAAGTGAGGCAGTAGTGTGGAGTTATACCACTGGCTCTGCATCACTCTGAGGCCACAGGGAGAATTTTAAAAATTCTAATCTTATTTGTTTCTTCTTGGGATATAGGCAACACGGACAAGGCAGCATTTATTGTCAACCATATTGTGTGGTGTAGTACTGCAGTCACATATATGGCCAGGCCAGTTAGGGGTGGGTTCTCTGAAGGAAGGAGGTAGATTTTGACTTTGTGTGATAGTGTAGAACGGGTGATAGCGAGTCAGCAGCCCGTTTCACACCTCTCCCGATTTTTATTTCCAGTGGATTCAATGCAAACCTTGATGTAAAATGGGCTTCCAACTCGCGATCACCCGTTTTACACAATCACCCAAAGTCAACGACTACCCCCAAGGACTTTAGTGAAACCAGTTGGTATTCTACGACGAGCCTTGACGACAGCTCTGGTGAATGGTGTCATTCGATGAAAGGTCATCAACCTGAAACCTTAACTCTCTTGTTTCTCTTTCCACGGACGCTGCCTGACCTGCTGAGTGTTTGCCAGCATTTTCTGTCCTTTTCATTTCAGATTTCCTGCATCGCAGTATTTGGCTTTTTGGGTTAAGATAGTCTGTTGACAAAATCTGGGCTGACACTCCAGTATAGTTCTGAGGGAGTGCTGCACTGTCAGAGGTTCTGTCTTTCAGATGAGATGTTAAATCGAGGCCCCTTCTGTCCTTCCCTCTCAGGTGGGCGTAAAAGATCCCATGATACTATTTAAAGAGCAGGGGAGTTCTCCCTGGTGTTAAAACAGATGATTTGATCATTATCTCATTGCTGTTTGTGGCATCTTGCTGTGCGCTAATTGGCTGCCATGTTTCCTACTTTACAACAGTGACTACACTTCAAAATGTGCCTCATTGGCTGCAAAGCACTTTGGGACGTCCTGGGATCGTGAAAGATGCTATATAAATGCAAGTCTTTCTTTCTTTGTGCTACATGTGCATGAATTGTCATAATACAAACCAAGCTCTGCCTTGTCTCCCTCCTTTCAAAGGAAAAACAAATTTGCCAGGCAATTTTTTACCGAAGGCGTTGCCCCTTTAAGAAGAGGCTGTTAACACATTCTGTGAACCTATTTATATGATTGTGGATCATTAATGGGCAATAAAGGGCACAAACTGTGGGACAAAAAGGTGTAAAGGTTGTTTTGCAGAGTGGAGAATAAAAGCAGCTTGTTTATAAGTAAAACAGTCTGTTGGTAGGAGAATTGTACGAGTGAAATCTTTGGAAAGAGATACGCTACATGGAGGCAACTTGTATTTTATTTTGGCTAACTTTCTAAATGAGGGCCCTGGGAAAGATAGTGTAGTGGTTATGTTACTAGACTAGTAATCTAGAAGGCCTGAGCTAATAATCCAGCCAGAACATGAATTCAAATCCCAGCACGGCAATTTGAGAATTTGAATTCAGTTTTAGAAAGCTGGAACCAGTAAAAGTGACCATGAAGCTGTCGGGTTGTTGTAAAAACCCCAACTGGTTCACTAATGTCCTATAGGGAAGGAAACCTGCCGTCCTTACCCAGTCTGGGCCTTTTTTTGTGACTCCAGTCCTACAGCAATGTGGTTGATTCTTAAATGCCCTCTGAAGTGGCCTAGCAAGTCACTCAGTTGTGTCAAAACTGCTACCAGCGGTTCAAGAAGAAGGCGGCTCACCACCACCTTCTCGGGGCAACTAGGGATGGGCAATAAATGCCGGCCTTGCCAGCGACACCCGTATTCTGAGAATGAATTTTTTAAAAATCTGCCTTTCTTGTCCCCTCAGGAACTACTCTTCCTCCCCCAAGTCTAGGACCCACCATCGGAATCCTCAAAGGAATTCCCACCGAACCCACATTGGTTGCTGCAACTTGAATCAAAGCAGCTGCAAGAAATGGGTTTGAAAATAAAAGTCATGCAATGCAAAAAATCAGGTCCAACCAGCAAGAGAAATTAATGCCGATAAAGCATTATATTAAGTTTTAAAAAAATTAACTTGCTAACCAAAAAAAGCGATTCTCACCTTTAAGATGCCTAGACTTGATCACGCACTGCGGCTCCTGTTTCAAAGGTGCATGCAACGTTGCCAGTGAGGAATCATCACAAAAGCCACAAGATCCAGCAAAGGCCCTACTAACACAAGATTGGAGCTTTAGAACCATAGAATCATAGAATATTACAGCACAGAAGGAGGCCATTCGGCCCATCGTGCCTGTGCCGGCTCTTTGAAAGAGCTGTCCAATTTAGTCCCGTA
The DNA here is from genome assembly GCF_035084215.1 of Heptranchias perlo. Classification (NCBI taxonomy): domain Eukaryota; kingdom Metazoa; phylum Chordata; class Chondrichthyes; order Hexanchiformes; family Hexanchidae; genus Heptranchias; species Heptranchias perlo. Next base: position 8,240,154 of record NC_090345.1, on the reverse strand, counting down.
CCCCACCTTTTTCCCCCATAATCCTGCAAATTCGTCCTCTTCAAGTACATGTCCAATTGCCTTTTGAAAGTTCCTATGGAATCTGCTTCCACCGCCCTTTCCGGTAGTGAGTTCCAGAACTTAACAACCCTCTGTGTGAAAAAATTTCTCCTCATTTCCCTTCTAGTTCTTTTGCCAATTATCTTAATGAGATTTGTACTGGATCAGCTCCAACTCAAAAACTCCCTTTTTCCCTTCCCTCAATGGCACCAAAATCCCTTGCAACATCAGTCCTTAGAACTTGTGAAACAGGTAAAAGGTCTGTGTCACTTATAGGGGACATTTTGAATGATCCTCCATGTCTGATGATGCAGTCCAGTATTAAACAGGTAGAGTTGGAGTTGGTGATTTCCTTACGGAAATTATACTGAACCATCACAGAGGTTTAAAGCTCCCTGAACAATCATAGTGACTCCGTCCTCAAACAATCCTGGAGGTTCCATTTCCTGGGGCAATTGTGGTGGTTTGTGATGGCTCCATCACAATGGCTCCATGTTTTCTAATGTGACAATTAATGTGGCTTCATTGTTGTGTGATTACATTGTTGGCTGCATTCCCTGGGCCAACCGTAATGCTTCCTTTGTTTGACATAATCCTGGCGTCCTCATGGACTATAGCTATGGCTGTCATGGTGGATCCAATATCTGGTGACAAACATGATGGCTCTGTTACAACATCACAACTTACATCACAACTTCACAACATCAATATTTTAAAGTTTGCCCCACGTAAAATTACTCCCCTTATGGTGTTATAAATTGACATCTTCATACTCATTAGGAGTTGCTTTTTAGATGCAGCATTTTCTTTTAGGGTCAGATTGACTTGAACTGATGCTTGAAATGAGAAAAATTCACTTGGGTAATATATTCCACAGGCCAATTGCTCAATTGCCCTGTCATGAACTCTATCCAACCCCCTTTAAAGTAATGAGGGACATGAGAACAGGCAAAATTTACTAAAGAACGGTGACTTATGAAATTCCTCCTTGATAGCCCCCTCCCATAAACAATCCAGTAAAACGCTGCGCAGATAATGCTAAAGAAAAACCATGGATCTTGTCAGGTGGGCAAATATAATTCAACCGTCTCCAGTCAACTTGATGTAACTTCCTGCCTGCTATTGTAGGCCTAATTTTATGTCAATTTGCTACCTAACAGAGTTAGAAGAAAGAACTTGCATTTGTATAGGGCCTTTCAGACCTCAGCACGTCCAAAAGCACTGTACAGCCAATGAAGTACTTTTGAAGTTTAGTCACTGTAGGAAACGCGGCAGCCAATTTGCGCACAGCAAGGTCCCACAAACAGCAATGAGATAATGGCCAGTTAATCTGTTTTAGTGATGCTAGTTGAGGGATAAATATTGTCCAGGACACCAGGGAGAACTCCCCTGCTCTTTTTTGAATAGTGCCATGGGATCTTTTATGTCCACCTGAGAGGGTTGACTGGGCCTTGGTTTAACATCTCATCTGAAAGGCAGCACCTCTGACAGTGCAGCGCTCCTTCAGTGTCAGCCTAGATAATGTGCTCAGGTCTCTGGAGTGGGACTCAAACCCACAACCTTCTGTCTCACGGCTGACACTTTATGCTATCTATGTTACAGTTATGTCAGGCTTCTATTGAATAATTAGCTTATTATCCAGCTTTTGTCGTTACATCAAACTGTCAAATTATTGGAAAGAAGACCCTCTCATGTACTCTCAAATAATTGAGGCTCTTGAGAGTTGCTTGTTCCATTTTCTAAAGCTCGGCTCACACTGCAATTAGTATATTGAGACAAAAAGTCAGACCTAATCCTTGACATCGGCATGTTCAGACAGGTAAAGTTTTACTAGGCTGAGGTGTTTTTCTGGTAAGCCTTTACCTTGGTAACGTTTACTGATCTTTTACCGCTCTCCCAGTAACTATGTTCAGATCTGCTTAAATTGTCATGTGAACATCCTCAGGCTAGGCTGGCGAATGCTCTAGGGCCTAGGAGATCAGTAAACGTGAATGCTGAGTGATCGCTGCCTTCCGCGGATGAGTTTCAGGGATCCAATAATCATCGGCTTAATAGGGCGGACTGTTTAGCTTTATCTGATCTTGCTACTTATGCGGCCAGTGGCAACAGTGAGAAAGTGAAATCAAATAAAAGCTTGGGCTCGAGGATATTTGCTACTGTCAGTGGTGATGGGTTCAGTAGCAATAAGAAGGAAAGGAAGGAAGGAAGAAAAGGAAGGAAGGAAGGAAGAAAAGGAAGGAAGGAAAGGAAGAAAGAAAGGAAGGAGGGAGTAAAGGAAGGAAAGAAAGAAAGGATGGAAAGATGGAAGGAAAGAAAGAACTTGGCATTTGGAAAAGTATGGGCTAATAAATGAAAGTCAGCATGGATTTGTTAAAGGAAAATCGTGTTTGACTAACTTGATTGAGTTCTTTGATGAAGTAACAGAGAGGGTTGATGAGGGTAGTGTAGTTGATGTTGTACATACTTTCAAAAGGTATTTGATAAAGTACCACATAATAGACTTGTTAGAAAAATTAAAGCCCATGGGATTAAAGGGACAGTGGCAGCATGGATACAAAATTGGCTAGGGGACATAAAGCAGAGAGTAGTGGTGAACAGTTGTTTTTCAGACTGGAGGGAAGTATACAGTGGTGTTCCCCAGGGGTCAATATTAGGACCACTGCTCTTTTTGATATATATTAATAACCTGGACTTGGGTATAATTTCAAAGTTTGCAGATGACACAAAACTTGGAAATGTAGTAAATAATGTGGATCATAGTAACAGACTTCAGGAGGACATAGACAGACTGGTGAAATGGGCAGACACATGGCAGATGAAATTTAACACAGTGAAGTGATGCATTTTGGCAGGAAGAATGAGGAGAGGCAATATAAACTAAATGGTACAATTTTAAAAAGGGTGCAGGAATAGAGAGACATGGGGGTGCACATATACAAATCTTTGAAGGCGGCAGAACAAGTTGAGAAGGTTGTTAAAAAAGCATATGGGATCCTGAGCTTTATTAATACAGGCATACAGTACAAAAGCTAAACTTTTATAAAACACTGGTTACGCCTCAACTAGAATATTGTGTTCAATTCAGGGCACCAGACTTTAGGAAGAATGTCAAGGCCTTTGAGAGGGTGCAGAAGAGATTAACTAGAATAGTACCAGGGATGACGGACTTCAGTTATGTGGAGAGCCTGGAGAAGCTGGGGATGTTCTCCTTAGACCAGAGAAGGTTACGGGGAGATTTGATAGAGGTGTTCAAAATCATGAACGCTTTTGACAGAGTAAATAAGGAGAAACTGTTTCCAGTGTCAGAAGGGTCGGTAACCAGAGGACTCTGATTTAAGGTGATCGGCAAAAGAGCCAGAGGTGACAGGAGGAAATTTTTTTTAGGCAGCCAGTTGTAATGATCTGGAATGCACCGCCTGAAAAGGTCGTGGAAGCAGATTCAATAGTAACTTTTGAAAGGAAATTGAATAAATACTCGAAGGGAAAAAAATTACAGGGCTTTGGAGAAAGAGCAGGGGAATGGGACTAATTGGATAGCTCTTTCAAAGAGCCGGCACAGGCAAGATAGGCCGAATGGCCTCCTCCTGTGCTGTACTATGATACTATGATATAGCACCCTTCGTGACCTCAGGACATCTCAAAGCACATTGCTGCCATTTAACTAAGGGTTAAAAGCAGAAGAAAAATATCTTACTGGAAAGGACCAGCCTGAGGTGACTGGGAAAATAAGGACAGTTATTCAACCTCTGATCACTGATACCATATTTATGGCTGGGCTGCATTCAAAGCAAATCTACAGTGAAATCACAGCAACTAGAAAATGGTAATGTACTCTGGTCAGATTTTAGAGTTAAAAAAATCTCTCCTCTTTGGTTCAGTTTCATCTAAAAGTTGGATGTCTGATCAGGCCGGCGTGAAACAAAACTAGAGATTTTAATTTAGAGTTACTTCCGCTTGATTTGACACGCCAGTGCCAGTACTGAGGGAGTGCTGCACTGTCGGAGGTGCTGTCTTTCAGATGAGACATTAAACCCGGGCCCCGTCTGCCCTCTCAGGTGGAAGTAAAAGATCCTATGACACTATTCAAGAAAGACCGGGGAGCTCCCTGGCCAATACTTATCCCTCAACCAACATCACTAAAACAGATCATCTGCTCATTTATCTCTTTGCTGCTTGTGGGATCTTGCTGTGTGCAACTTGGCTGCCTCGTTTGCCTACATTACAGCAGTGGCCACACTTCATTGGCAAGGAAGCACTTTAGGACGTCCTGAGGTCATTAAAGGCGCTATATAAATGGAAATTTATTTTCTCTTTCTTAGATTTGTTTTTTTAAATCATTATTGTGAACTGTGTCCTCAGTAAGGTGAGTGGGCAGGGAGTGTCTATATCGTGATGCATAAGACATCGTGACTGTATGGGACAGGCTAGATGGTCCATTCCTGTCTGACATTTTCGTGTGTTCGTATAAATGGAACACTGTCCATGCTGGTCAACCAATGTTGCTGTCAGACCCACCCAGTGTGGCAAAGTTCCGCCCCCTCCCATCCTATTACTTCTCTGAGTGACGTTACCAATTTACCCCCAAACTTGCAACTGTTTTTTTAACTGTGGGCCCAGCGTTCTAGGCACCTGATTAAGGCTCATTTCTCATAGTTCCCTTACATATTTGATCTCAAGTCCCAGAGGTGAAAGGCGAGTGTCTAATCCACTGCCCCCTCCCCTTCCCCGATTTCCCAAATTCATTCGAGTTGTCCTGACACACGAATTGACTGTGGAAGGGGGTGGGAGGGAAGGGGAGCCAATGGGAGCAGAGATCACTGCATTTGGTGAGGGATAGTAAGAATGGTTTTGTGATCCAAGCCGAACATGATTTTAGGGCTTTGAAGTAGTTGGTGCCCGAGAATGGTGAGAAGGTGAATGTGGCAACTCTCTGATTCCTTTCCCCCCACACTCCCCTTCTCTCCCCCTGCCCCCCGTCTATCTATCCATCTGTCGGTGAAGCTCTTCACTATGGCGTGGTAATGTATTCTTGTACCCCTAGAAAGGTGGACTCTCTGAGTAAAGCCTGACTCCAGGTGTTAGGCAGGGATATGAACCACCAATCCCAATCTATGGAGTGATGCACTGTTCATTAATACACTAATGCACCACGTCTTCAGACCATGCCTACTACAATCTACATTGAACAGTCAAAGCCGATTGATACGTCTTATTTTCAGGGCGGGAGGAATATTATGTGGAAACATGAGTTTGACACAAAGCCCAACCCTTTACACTTTACCACCAGTGAGAATGAATACAGCCTGCTAAACCATCAAAATTAGGAACACAGTAAATATTGAAATGCAAGTCCCCTCTTGGTCATGGACCCAGACCCATTCCATGTTGGAGACTTGAGACTTTGAACAAAATTCCTCCTAGGCCTCACTCCACCCCTACATCCCAGCACTCCCCCTCTGCTCTTCCGACTGGACTCCGCACCAGTCTACCAATGGTAGCAGAACCTGCAACCACCATACCCTCACAGTTTGGAATTCCCTTCCCTTCCCAGCTCCCTCCGCTCTGCTACCTCTTCCAACCTTCAAAAGCCAACTGAAAACCCACATTTTTGACCCTGCCTGTTCTCGAATTTCACTCTTTGTCCTCTGATCCCCCGTAAATGTACTATCTGAACACAGATTATTGTTTGTTTGAATTATTTATATAAAAGGGACAAACCACCTAAACTGCATCTAAATCTAAACTACTCCGAAGCGAGCCAAATTCTGATCTTTCTTTGGTCGAACTTAGTTCAGTTTGGATTCTTTACAAATTCAGCTGTATAACACATGAACCAGGATTAGATTGTTCCATTCTTGATCTGAGCATGCATTTTACCAGCCTAACCTGTATTTTCTTTGTTCATCTTTACTGTCCGTTTAGCTCAGTTGATCGCACTTTCACCTCTGAGTCAGAAGTCTCACTCCACGACTTGAGCACACAATCTAGGCCCACACTTCAGTGCTGTACTGTTGGAGATGCTGTCCTTCCGATGAGACATTAAAGCAAAGGCCCTATCGACTTGTTCAGGTGGACATTAAAGATCCCATTCACAAGTCCTCCCATAATGAAGCAGCCCATGCCAGCCTACAGCAGGACTTGGACAACATCCAGGCTTGGGCTGACACCATAACAGATAACATTCGTCCCTCATAAGTGCCAAATATTGACCATTTCCAACAAGAGAAACATCAACCACCAATGCTGAGTCCTTGACCATCAACATCCTGAGGGACATCACTGACTAGTAGATTAACTAGACCAGCCATATCAACAATGTGGCTACAGAACAGAGCAGAGGCTGGGTATTCTGTGACAAGTAAACCCATCTTCTGACCCATCAAAGCCTCTCCACCATCCAAAAGACTCAAGTCAGGGATGTGATGAAATACTCACCACTTACTTGGATCAGTGCAGCTGCAAAAACACTTAAGAAGCTCATCACCATCCAAGGCAAAGTCGTCCTCTTGATCGGTGACCCAGCTACTGGACTCAATATCCACCCCCTCCACCACCGGCGTACAACGTCTGCAGAATGCTCTATCTACAGGATGCACTGCACCAACTCAGCAAGGTTATTTTGCTCGTACCTCCCAGCTTCGCAGGTTCAACCACCGAGTAGAACCAGAGCAGCGATATCATGGGAACGCCATCACCTCCAGGTTCCCCTCCAAGTCACACTCCATCTTAACTCGGACCTATGTCACAGTTCTTTCTTCATCACTGAGTCAAAATCCTCAAATCCCTACCTCACACCATTGTGGGTGCACCACCACCCACAGAGACCACAATTATTCAAGAAGAAGGCCCACCACCATCTTCTCAACAGGAGATGGGTAAAAATGCAACCTTGCCATTGTCACCCACATCCTGAGAACAAACAAAGAAACAGTATTTATCTACACAAGTCACTACACTTCAAAGTAATTAATTGAATATGAAGCACTTTGGGGCGTCCTGCGGTCATGAACGGCGCTATATTAATGCAAGTTCTTTCCTTCTTTCATATGCAAGTTCTTTCTTTTAATATTGAGGACATGGCCCCTGTACTGCTCACCAGTGGGATGAGTGTAATGATGTTTTAAATGCAGCTGCTTGGAGTGAAATCCTACGACTGACACTCCATTGATCCATCCATCCAGGTCCAGGTGATCTCTGAAGCAGCCTACCTGATGGTTGTGGAGTTCAAGGGTGAGCCTACCCACCATCACAATCACAGAGAATGTTCAGATCAAGCCTTGTGTACTATTAGGCTTCACGAGGCAGAATTCACAACATGACAGAATAATTTACACTGCAGATGAAAGACGGACAGTGATTTTCTCTCAGTGGTTTATCCCTCCTTTCAATCTGATCTGCAGACTGTTGTAAGACAACCTCTGAATAAGCGCTTTGTGGTGAAGGGCTTGTCTGTTCCAGAACTGCACAAATAAGGTGGGGGATGCGTTAGAAGCTTTTGCCAGTGAGTACTCCCCACACATTTCTGTGGAAGTGGCAGAGAAACTTTCAAGGCTTCATTTAGTCGTTCCCCAACAAGGTTCTCTAATAAACGTGCTGAGAGCTACATGCCTATTGTCAGCGAATAAAGAATCCACACTGGGTAGATGGTCTACACTTGAAACACTCGCTGCTGGGTTTACCCATGCAGGGCAACAAAGAATGTTTGTATTTACGCACAATTATGAGTGTGACGTTCCCAAAAAACGATTAAGTTTCCACTTGCTGCAGATCACATGATACATCTTAAAGACGCATCATGGAGAAGTCAGGATAGGGTTGTAGAGCTGGAGGAGGTTACAGTGATGGGGATGGTCAAGGCTATGGAGGGATTTAAACAGAAAGATAAGAACTCAATAATTCTTTCTTTCTCTGTCTTCATCTTTCACTATTTCTCCTTCTCTCTATGGCTCTCACAGACTATCTGTAATTGTCATCTCTGTATCTGCTGTCTCTGACTCTTTATGACCCTCTTTCTACGTTTCTCTTGATGTAACTCTCTGATTAGCTTTGCCTGGTCTTTCTTCCGTATCTCTGCCACTCTCTCTGTATGCCTGTCACTCATGTTCTTTTGATGATTTACTCAATGTGTGTCTTATACCCTTATAAAGGCCAGGGAACACAGAAAAATGGCAGCTGACACGTCAGAGGTGGGTACTTGGACAGGGTGGGAAGAGGCCGGAGCAAGAGCCTGGGAGGTGAGGGGGGTGGGTGTGGAGAGGCCATCCAGGAACCGCGACAATAGCTTGGACTGGTAGGGAAGAGTGGAGGAGGGGCTCAAAATGGAACAGAGTGTCAAGGTGTGCCCTAGACTGACTTATACATCTACCAGGGCCAGGTGATGTTTTTACTGTTGTGAAAGAATCCTAGAGATGGCCAAAACCAGCACCGATGGATCTTGGAGCTGCTGCAACTTGAATAAGTGAGAGAGAAAATGCAGGACTCCCCTGAAAGTAACGGTTAACACCTCTACAGTCATCCAAATGAGATCAGCTGATTCATCAGAAACCTATGACCGACCCTGGGACCTTCCGTATCTGCATGGCTCAGCTACTGGATGACATCATCGAACCATTGGTGGTCTTCAGTAATGTCATTGGTAGATCTTCTCTAAAACAAAAGTTTGGACTGTTAGGAAGAAAGAAAATTAAAATTTACCTAGAATTACGTAGTATTTACAGCACACAAACAAGCCATTCGGCTCAACAGGTCCATGCTGGTGTTTATACCCCGCATGAGCCTCCTCCCACCTTACTTCATCTAACCCTATTAACATATCCTTCTATTCCTTTCTCCCTCATGTGCTTATCTGGCTTCCCCTTAAATGCATCTATGCTATTCGCTTCAACTACTCCTTGTGGTAGCAGGTTCCACACCCTCACCACACTCTGACTAAAGAAACTTCTCCTGAATTCCTTATTGGATTTATTAATGGCTATCTTATATTTATGGCCCCTAGTTTTGGACCCCCCACAAGTGGAAACATCTTCTCCTCATCTACCCTATTGAACCCCTTCATAATTTTAAAGACCTCTATCAGGTCACCAAGGCGGGTAGATGGAGTTAAGATACAGATCAGCCACAATCTAATTGAATGGTGGAACAGGTTTGAGGGGCTCAATGGCCTACTCCTGTTCCTATGTTCCACCTCTCATCCATCTCTTTTCTAGAGAAAAGAGCCCCAGCCTATTCAGTATTTCCTGGTTGTTATAATCTCTCAGTTCTGGTGTCATCCTTGTAAATCTTTTTTGCACCTTCTCCAGTGCCTCTATATCCTTTTTGTAATATGGAGACCAAAACTTGGTTAGACCACAACTAAGTGTGGTCTAACCAAGGTTCTTTATGAACCCCAGTGCTTTATTTGCATTTTTATGGCTTTGTTAACCTGCATTGTTAATTTTAATGATGCGTGAATCTGTACCCCTAGATTCCTTTGCTCCTCTATCCCATTTAGACTCTTATTTTCCAAGGAGTAGGTGGCCGCCTTATTCCTCCTACCAAAATGCATCACCTCACACTTATTTATATTAAAATTAATTAATCATTTATACGCCTATTCCGCAAGTTTGTTAACATCTTCTTGTGTTTTGTCGCAGTCTTCCTCAGTATTAACTATCAACTGAGTCAGCTTTTTATGTTTATGATGTCACTACACATAGCAATCGGAGCAGATCTTCTCTCAGGGTGTGACGAGCTAAATATGAGATACAACACGAAGCTTCGCACCAATACAATCATTTTGAAAACTCACCCAGTCGTCCCATTGACTCGGGAGAAGAGGTTAATCTTTGGCCACAGCCACAGGTGCAACTCCTGGGGTCATAACATGCCAGTTAAAGTTACCGGAATTCTAAACAAGGCATTAGCACAAGGGCTGGGAGCACAGCTGCCACACATTTGTTTGGAAGGTGCCTGTATACCACTCTAAAGGGCTCTTAACCTGCGTTGTCAAAAAGTTTCTTTCCTGCAGAAAAGGGCTCGAATTAAACATATCCAGCTCCACAATACCTACAATCCTGAACCTGAACGTGCTTCATATTCGAATACCTGCAATTTTTAAAAAAAGGTTCAGTCTTAAACTCTGAAGGAATCGTCAGCCTCCAGTGTGAGGTCGTTAAATTCTATTTAAATGGGATTTGGAAGAGAAGCTAAGTTTTAAAACAAAAATATATATAATTCAACCAAACAGGTGTGCGATCGGTGACCATTTCTGTTTTTGATGTTTAGAAATTCCGAAAGACATTTTTCTCCCTCCCAACACCCACTTTGCCATCGGTTGAATGCTCGTCTTTCACAGCTCCTCTTATATTTTTCCAAACTGACATTCCTGGAGAATGATGCTACAGCCTGTAAATCGATGCAGATCTGCCAGTCGAGCATTAACAGAGCAATCCAAAGTGTTTTTTTTTTATTTTGGGGGAGTGGGTTTGCCTGCCCGTGCCCAGTTTGGTTATTCCCAATTTGGTCGATGTGTTGAAGCATATTTGCCAATTGGCAAAGTTGAGGTATGAACACTTGTGTTCACAGGTGCTGCATTCCTCCGTGTGCTGCTTAAAATAAGAGGGCTAATGCCTCCCTTAAATTAGCACGAGGAGGAATGTAGCGCAAAGGGCGCTGAGCTTTTGTATCTGAACTTTGCCGAGCGGAAGGTGGCTGCAGATGGTGATACCGCTATTCTCGGCCAGAATGGAGATGATTGGGTAATTCCCCCATCAATCATGCCCACAGACCACACTTCTATGTGACTGGCATTGATTTTACGTATATAATTTGTATTATGTAACTATCCTCCACTCATTGCATTTTGTTGGAGAAATAATCCTGTTTTTATCGGGAGAAGTTGCTGTAGTTTCGGTCATGAGTTCTGTTTGTTGCAGTTCATAGAGACACTTTTTAAATAGACGCTATTTGCTGTAAAATAGACTGTTAGCTGTAAGTCCTGCCATAAGTCCCGCCCTGCTTTCAACTCATTGGCTGACACAGTGGTGTTAACAGACACTCTGGCTAGACTTTGTTTATTTTCTGTGAGTTCCCACGCACACCACTAGCTGGCCAATCAAGCAGGTCACATTAGTTCAAAACTGCTGTAAAGACTCAGGGAAAAACAAAATGGAAGCATGTCCATATATGGGTTAAATGACTACAGCATCACTGATTGGCTGAGGGTGGATGATATCATGGTCATGTGGATGCCACATGGAGTTGGGAATATATAAAGAACTTCCTTAAAGGGGAAGGGCAGAAAAGGAACAAAGAGAGAGACGGTTTCAAGATGTGGTTACTTGTTCTCCAAAGGATTGGGGTAGTATTTGACTTACTGTCTCATTTCTGTGTGTAACTAGTTGTACAGTATTCATTAAAATTATTCATGTCACCATATTGGTTGTCTTGTCAAACTAATCTACAAAGGTAAGGCTACAGAGTAACTAGCTATCCGTGGCTGACACTCAAGCGCAGAACTGAGGGAGTGCTGCATTGTCAGAGGTGCCGTCTCTCTGAGGAGGCATTGGACTGGAGCTCCCTTATGTTCAGGCAGACATAAAAGAAAACCTGGCACTATTCGAAGACGAGCAGGAGATTTCTCTCGCTATCCTAGCAAACATTCATCCCTCAGTCCACACCACGAAAACAAGTCATTCATTCATTTGGTGTTTGTGGGGTCTTGCTGTGCACAGATTGGCAGACACGCTTGGCTACACAACAACTGTGCCAAGAAAGTGAGATCTTGTGACCCCTCTAAAGATACATGCAGAGGTTCCAGCGACTAATAAAAGAAAGAACTTGTGTATATATATATGGCACCTTTCATGACCTCAGGATGTCCCAAAGCCCTCCACAGCAAATGAAGTACTTTTGAAGTGGTTACCGATATTATTTCTGGAAACACAGCAGCCAATTTGTGCGCAGCAAGGTCCCACAAACAGCAGTGAGATTAATGACCAGATAATCTGTTTTTGTGATTTGAGGGATAAATATTGACGAGGAGAAGTCGCCAGCTCTTCTTCAAATAGTTCAAATGGGATCTTTTACATCCACCTGAGGGAATAAATGGGACCTCGGTTTAAGGTCTCATTTACAGACCAGCCATATCTTTTATTGCTTTATGCAGATAGAGTGCATTTTTATTTTTGGTGCATTGGTGCCCATTAGCCCATTGCCTTGAAGTAGAAGTTTTACATTGACCTTCATGGTTCAATGGAGCATCAACCACTAGGTATCACTGGACTGTGAATAGTGGGTACTTTATTGTTCTGTATTCATGCAACACATTTCAATACATTTTTTAGAATTCAATCTAAATAATGCACCAAAACTAGCTGTGCGCAATTATACTGTGTGGAGATTGGATACACAAGAGAGGTTGATTAATCTTTGTGATGTTAATCATGGGATTTCGGGGTTAGGGTTGCCACCTCTGGTTGGACATATTCCTGCAGATGTCAGCATGTGACCTCCTTTCACCAATCACCGACCCCCCCCCCCCCCCCACGCTCCTGCCATTGGTCACCCAACATGCCCGTACTTGAGGCACACCGCCTTCCCACGGCCAATCGGAAAGTGAATAGACTCTTCATAACCCGATTGGATGATTCTTGACTGTCAGTCAAACAGCCATTTTTCCTATGTACAACATTTTTATAACTAGTAAACAAAAGTACATAGGAACATAGGAACAGGAGTAGGCCATTCAGCCCCTCGTGCCTGCTCCGCCATTTGATAAGATCATGGCTGATCTGTGATCTAACTCCACATACCCGCCTTTGGCCCACATCCCTTAATACCTTTGGTTGCCAAAAAACTATCCATCTCAGATTTAAATTTAGCAACTGAGCTAGTATCAATTGCCGTTTGCGGAAGAGAGTTCCAAACTTCTACCACCCTTTGTGTGTAGAAATGTTTTCTAATCTCGCTCCTGAAAGGTCTGGCTCTAATTTTTAGACTGTGCCCCCTACTCCTAGAATCCCCAACCAGCGGAAATAGTTTGTCTTTATCCACCCTATCTATTCCCCTTAATATCTTATAAACTTTGATCAGATCACCCCTTAACCTTCTAAACTCTAGAGAATACAACCCCAATTTGTGTAATCTCTCCTCGTAACTTAACCCTTGAAGTCCGGGTATCATTCTAGTAAACCTATGCTGCACTCCCTCCAAGGCCAATATGTCCTTCCGAAGGTGCGGTGCCCAGAACTACTCACAGCACTCCAGGTGCGGCCTAACCAGGGTTTTGTATAGCTGCAGCATAACTTCTGCCCCCTTGTACTCTAGTCCTCTAGATATAAAGGCCAGCATTCCATTAGCCTTATTGATTATTTTCTGCACCTGCTCATGACACTTCAATGATCTATGTACCTGTACCCCTAAGTCCCTTTGGACATCCACTGTTTTTAACTTTTTACCATTTAGAAAGTACCCTGTTCTATCCTTGATCCAAAGTGGATGACCTCACATTTGTCTACATTGAATTCCATTTGCCACAGTTTTGCCCATTCACCTAATCTATCAATATCGCTTTGTAATTTTATGTTTTCATCTACACTGCTTACAATGCCACCAATCTTTGTGTCATCGGCAAACTTAGATATGAGACTTTCTATGCCTTCATCTAAGTCGTTAATAAATATTGTGAATAATTGAGGCCCCAAGACAGATCCCTGTGGGACTCCACTAGTCACATCCTGCCAATGTGAGTACCTACCCATTATCCCTACTCTCTGTCGCCTTTCGCTCAGCCAACTTCCTAACCAAGTCCGTACTTTTCCCGATTCCATGGGCTTCTATCTTAGCTAACAGTCTCTTATGTGGGACCTTATCAAATGCCTTCTGGAAGTCCATATAAATAACATCCATTGACATTCCCCTGTCCACTACTTTAGTCACCTCTTCAAAAAATTCAATCAGGTTTGTCAGGCACGACCTACCTTTCACAAATCCATGCTGGCTCGCTCTGATTAACTGAAAATTCTCGAGGTGTTCAGTTACCCTATCCTTAATTATAGACTCCAGCATTTTCCCCACAACAGATGTTAGGCTAACTGGTCTATAATTCCCTGGTTTCCCTCTCTCTCCTTTCTTAAAAAGCGGAGTGACATGTGCAATTTTCCAATCCAGAGGGACAGTTCCTGAATCTAAAGAACTAGTTATATTCAAAGAAAATATTTTTAAAAACAAAATTTTTTAATGCCCTTATGATTTTTCTCCCTGGGTGTTTTGCTCGCAGCAGTGTCCTGGAGATTAGTCTTTAATTCCTGGAGACTCCAGTGCAATCCTTGAGGGTTAGCAACACTAGTTGGGGCTCAGGCTGACCTGAGGAGGTCTTTGTGGAACTGCTTGTTGTGGACCAAGCTTTTGGTCACCTCTCCTAACTTCCCCTCTATGGCTCGGTGTCTGTTCCTATCTCTATTTTATGTATTTTTTTCTCCATGCCTCCCCCTCAACCCCCACCCCATCTGTAAAGCGCCTTGGGACATTTTCTATACTATAAAAATGCGAGTTGGTGTAATCGATGTTGGAAGATTTCAAGGTAAAGGCTAGGAATCTGCACTGGGGAGCACAGAGAGAAAGGGACAAGTAGACCATGGCAGCTGAGTCTATCCCTTTACCCAACATCCCTAGGTGGACATTTTCCAGCAGGACTCATTGGATAGCAATTCCAACCAGGAATACTGGCTGATTCCGTCGCCCCCTTGTAACTTTGTGCTGAGCACTGAGGCCAATTCCAACAACTCCACCACGCCCCTAGCTGATCTGTTAACTCATCACAGCCAAGGCATTGAACCCAGGACCTTCCTGGTTTGTGCTGCCCCTTCCTATTTGTGTAATCTCCACCTGCCCTGCGACCCTCCGAGATCTCTGCCCTCCTCCAATTCTGGCCTCTTGCTCATCCCCGATTTTCAACGCTCCCCAATTGGCGGCCGTGCCTTCAGCTGCCTAGGCCCTAAGCTCTGGAATTCCCTTCCTGAACCACTCCGCCTCTCTACCTCGCTCTCCTCCTTTAAGACGCTCATTAAAACCTACCTCTTTGACCAAGCTTTTGGTCACCTGTCCTAATATCTCCATATGTGGCTCGGTGTCAAATTTTGTTTGATAATCGCTCCTGTGAGGCATGTTGGAACCTTTTATTATGTTAAAGGCGCTATATAAATGCAAGTTGTTGTTGTTGTGCACTTACTAACTGAGCTATTGCATAATAACTTTTAACGTAGAAAAGCATTCCAAGGCACTTGAAAGAGGTGTAACCACAAAAAAAAACGGATCCCGAGCCAAAGAAGGAGATATTAGGAGGGGAAGCGGTGGGTTTTAAAAGGGTCTTAAAGGGGGAAAAGTTGATCGAGCGGCAAAGGGATTTAGGGAGGGAAATCCCGAGCGTGGGGCCCACACTGAAGGCTCGACCACCAATGACAGGGTGAAGGGAGGGGGATTTCACAAGGCCAGAGTTGGAGGAATAAAGACTTCGGTTGGGGGGTTGTCGGGTTGGAGGAGGTTACAGAGATAGGTAGGGGTGAGGCCATGAAGGGATTTAAACACGAGGATGAGAATTGTAAATTGGAGGCGCTGGGGGACGGGGAACCAATGTAGGTCAGAAAGCACAGGGGTGATGGGTGAGTGGGACTTAGTGTGGGACAGATATGGGCAGCAGAGTTTTGGATGAGTTAAGTTTACAGAGGATGGGAGGCTGGCCTGGAGAGCATTGGAATAGTCAAGTCTGCAGCTACCAAAGACATGGATGAGGATTTCAGCAGCAGATGGGCTGAGGTAGGAGCAGAGGTGGGCAACGTAACAATCTCGTATTCCACAGTTTATGCACAACACAGGGTCCTGCAAGACTTTGGTAAACCCCAACTCCAACTGAAATAAACCATCTGTTGCAGTTAAGAAATAAAAGGATTGAAGAATAAAAGTTGCATATGCTGGAAATACAGAGCAGGTCAGTCAGCGTCTGTAAAGAGAAAAGACAGGTCACAAGATCAGCTCAAACAAAGAAGGCCCTTCAGCCCATGTGAACTTATCCTTCCAGAATACCAACCCTACTGTCTTCCCATTACAACACCTGGCTGTTTCTTCATCAACTTGGCAACCCAATCCCACCGCTGACCAGCCTCCAGCTGAAGAAATACTCCCTGGGGGTCTGCCCTAAATGACCCTTAAGCTGTGCCCTCTTGTCCTGGCAAGCCTCAAAGCATTAGTTCAGGTTTTACTGTCTCTACCTCATTAAGTATTTAACTATGGTCCTCTCTGAGACGTCTCTTAGCAACTCATTCTTCAGAGTCTTGCCTCTAGCTTAATGGGTCAGGCCCTTCCTTAATCAAATCTCCATCCTCCAGCTGCGGACTGATGTACTATGTACTTCCTGTGGTTTATGGCAGGGTCAGATTGGGGAAACCCTGATTTTGTACATAGAATTACAGAGAATTTACAGCACAGAAACAGGCCATTCGACCCGACATGTCCATGCCAGCATTTATACTCCACAGGAGCCTCCTCCCACCTTACTTCATCTCACCCTGTCAACATATCCTTCAATTCCTCGCTCCCTCATACACATTTCTATGTATAAACAATCAAAGATGAAGATACTCAACTGGAAGAAGAATAATTTCAGTGAGCTGAAAAGGGATCTGGCTCAGGTGGATTGGAAACAAAGATTGGCAAGTAAAACAGTAAATGAGCAATGGAAGCCCTTCAAAGAGGGGATAGTTCGGGTACAGACTAGGCGCATTCCCATGAGGGGGAAAGGAAGGGCAACCAAAGTTGGTGCTCGCTGGATGACTAAAGATATAGAGATTCCTTATTTTGTACAGGGTTGGTGTTTGAAAGTTCCCAGAATGGAGTGTGGAGTTACTGTGTCCCTCTTGCATTCTGCTTCATTACAGTGATCCTGTTTTACCTAATGAAAAAAGGCTCTTTGGTCTATAAAAACTTACCAAGCTGCTCCTTGAGACTTTTTTCTCTTTTTTTTGACAAAAGATCAACACAGATTCAGAAACGGGCCCTGCTCGGAGAAGAGTGGAGCCTGAGTGCACTTGGCGATAAAGTTTTGTGTATTTTCAAGAAGCCGTTCTCACGTTTTGTCCCAATTTCGTACCCATGCGCCTTGTTTAGTCTACAGTTTTCACGCAATTTGCCGTGATAAGTGAGGCTGATTGCTAATGTAATGTAGCACTGAACATCCATTTCAGCTGCTGTTTATCTGCTGTTTTGACATGTAGTTTACCCAAGCATTAACTTCAACACTAACTTCGCTGCTAATGCAATGTTTTTAGCGATTGTTTTTGCCTCCAATTCAGTTCTCACTGGAAATATTACAGCCACGCTATTAATTGTCTGCAAAGGGTGAGATGCGTGTGTGACGGTTGAGAGATTTGGTTTCTTAGCTAACCAGTTCTACTCATCCTTGTTCCTTGAGCACACCAAAAGGAGGCTTGTTGCACGGTGCCAAGGATGGGCAATCACTGAGTGACCTGACACTCAAATCTGCCAGTTTGCTTTGCAAGTTTACATAGTATTACATAGTATTTACAGCACAGAAACAGGCCATTCGGCCCAACAGGTCTATGCCGGTGTTTATGCTCCACACAAGCTTCCTCCCACCTTTCTTCACCTCACCCTATCAGCAAATCCTTCTATTCCTTTCTCCCTCATGCACTTATCTAGCTTCCCCTTGAATCCATCTATGCGATTCACCTTAAATACTCCACGTGGTAGCAAGTTCCACATACTAACCAAGTTGAGTGGCAGGTCTTAGGTTGGACCACTAGGTGACCCGCTTGCAAAAGTGTTGTCATGGGAACGGGGTGAAAGAAAAATTCTGAGGTGGCTTTGCTCATCTCAGCCCGACTGTAAAACACGTTTCCTGCTGGTCGATCGTGGATCAGGTTTTCATGACTCTAACTCTTACCATTGGTGGCTGTGCCTTCAGCTGACTAGGCCTCATGCTCTGGAATTCCCTCCCCAAATCCCTCTAACTCTCCACCTACTTTTTGTCCTGTGAGACTCCCAGCCGAAGGGAACTGAATCCAGGAGAGATGTGGAATCAAAGAGTGACATTTGGAAAGCCTAACGTAAAGGAGGTGATGGTGTGGTGGCTTAGAATGCTGGATTTTGACACCTCTAAGACCTGGAAAGTGAATTTCCATGGAGAGGGGGTTCTCCCGATCGTAACTTCAGCATGAGAGCTGCGGAAAACCTGGAAAAACATCATTGCTGCCGTTTTCCCGGGTATTCCATGGTTCTTCTGCCGACGTTCTACCAGACGAGTAGGAGAACCTCAGCGAAAATTTACCCCCCTGGTCTTGCATCTACCCGAAAGCTCTCTTCATGGTTAAGAGTCCCACTTGAAATCAGTTTGGGCCAATTCCAAGTAGGCACAAGGCCTTGTTACCCATCACCCTGCCTCGATTGGTACTAAATTGGCAAATCTTGCTCAGAGAGACCTAGAGTGACTAGCGTGGAAAATGGAAATTTCAGACTGGTGTGGAACGGAGTGAGGTTCATTGTTTTGGGGGCTGAGGTATGGACTGTGTACCAGCCTGTGCTGCTTCTGAGCTGGGAGCACTTGATGCTCACAATGGGTGCAGAAAAGTGGGAAAAAAATATTCCATTCCCCAACACTGGTAACCCTTGCCTCAAACTCAACCCAGAAAAAAGAATAAAATAAAGAACTAGAATGGATCGAAGGTAAGTAATTTAGATAAGTAGCCAATTATCACTAGCCAATTTTGGTCCCAAACCCATGCCTCAAAGATGGAAAAAAAGACTTGTATTTAGATAGCACCTTATCATATCTTTCAGAAACATCTCAAAACATTTCATCATGATGAATAATATTGAAAGTCAGTGACTGTTGTTATGTAGATAAATGAGACATTAATTTTGTACGCAGTAAGATCCCACAAACAGCAATGTGATGAGTGACCAGTTAATCTGTTTGTTTTTGGTGCTGTTGGTTGAGGGAGCAATGTTGGCCAGGATATTGGGAGATCTTTATAAATTACTGGTTAGACCTCATCTACAGTATTGTGTCCAATTCTAGGCATCGCACTTTAGAAAGGATGTCCAGGCCTTGGAGAGGGTGCAAAGGAGATTTACTAGAATGGTACCAGGGATGAGGGAATTCAGTTATGTGGAGAGACTAGAGAAGCTGGGATTGTTCTCCTTTGAGCATAGGAGGTTAAGGGGGGTTTTAATGGGTGTTCAACATTATGATGGTTTTTGATATGGTAGATGGGGAGAAATTGTTTCCCCTGGCAGGAGGGTCGGTAACCAGAGGACACAGATTTAAGATAATTAGCAAAAAAGCCAGAGGGGAAATGAAGAGAACTTCTTTTGCACAGCGAGTTGTTATGATCTGGAATGCACTATTGAAAGGGTGGTGGAAGCAGATTCAATGGTAACTTTCAAAAGGGAATTGGATATATACTTAAAAAGGAAAAATTTGCAGGGATATAGGGAAAGTGCAGGGAGGTGGGACTAATTGGTAACTCTTTCAGAGGGCCGGCACAGGCACGATGGGCCGAATGGCCTCCCTCCGTGTAGTAAGGTTCTATGGTTCTAGTTTTAAAAAGCTGCAAAAGAACAAAAGACAAGCTAGTTCCTGAATCAGTAACTAAAAGTGAGGTACAGTACTGGACTAGCGAGCCAGAAGTTGTGAATTCAGATGCTACTATATGCACTTTGTGAAACTGAATTCAATAAATATGGTAATTTGTGGGTTGGCACTAGAAAGTGACCCTGAAAATCTGCCAGATTGTTGCAAAAACACAACTGGTTCACTAATATCCTTCAGGGAGGAACCTGCCACCCCTACCCAGTCCAGACTAGATGTGACCCCCCCAATGTCACACTATGTGGTTGGCTCTTAATGCCCTCACGGCCATTAGGAATAGGCAGCAAATACTGCTAGACACTGTTGCCCACATCTCAAGAACAAATATTAAAAGGGAGCCTTCAGATCAATCTGTCAATCCAGCCTGTTGATGTTTAAATATCTAAGATGTAAAAATTTCCCCCTTTTTCTGCACAGCACTCCCCCCAATGTACAGTCACTTACAGTGGGGAAATAATCCTTCTGCTCTTGAGTCTTGCATTGCCGTTCTTGACTTTAAAAGTATATAAAGCCCAATACGGGGCACTCTGTGACTAAAGTATGCGACTGATCCCCCCAGGCATTCCTACAAGAGCTGCCATGCGCATCCAAACACACTGATCCTGTGTGGGGGGAAAGAAAAAACAAACAAGCCTCTCTGCCCACCCCTGATCCCTGCAGAATCTTCTCACACAATGGAGAACAAGGGACATCGCTGGTAATTAGATAGAAAACAAACAGGTTAGAGGGGAACGCAAGTGAAAATGACCCGCCTCACTTCAGCTCACTGTTTCTCCCTCCCTATCTCTGTAACCTCATCCAGCCCTACAACCTGCCGAGATCTCTGCGCTCCTCCGATTCTGGCCTCTTGCGCATCCCCGATTTTCACCATTGGCGGCCAAGCCTTCAGCTGCCTAGGCCCTAAGCTCTGGAACTCCCTCCCTGAACGTCTCTGCCTCTCTACCTCTCTCTCCTCCTTTAAGATGCTCCTTAAAACCTATTTCTTTGACCAAGCTTTTTGGTCACCTGTTCTAATATCTTCTTATGTGGCTCGGTGTCAAGTGTTGTCTTATTATTCCTGTGAAGCGCCTCGAGACATTTTACTACACTGAAGGTGATAAATAAATACAAGTTGTTGTTCTGTCAATTTTAGTAAAAAGAAGGTTGGAGTGTGTTGGGAGCTTCGACTCACTGTTCCAGGGAGCATCAGGGGGTGGATCGGGAGTGAATTATCATCGCTCTTCCACACCCACTGATCTCAAAGTAACCCTGGTTACCGCATTTCTACCGCGCCTTTTATGACCACAAGACTTCCCAAAGCACTTTACAGTCAATTAAGTACTCCATGAAGTGTTGTCACTGTTGTAATGTAGGAAACGCAGCAGCCAATTTGTACACAGCAAGCTCCCACAAACAGCAATGTGATAATGACCAGATAATCTGTTTTTTCAGTGATGTTAGTTGAGGGATAAACATTGGCCAGAACACCGGGGAGAACTCCTCTGCTCTTTGAAATAGTGCCGTGGGATCTTTCACGTCCACCTGAGAGGGCAGACGTCACATCAGAAAGACAGCGCCTCCGACAGTGCAGCGCTCCCTCAGTTCTACACTGGGAGCGTCCGTGTTGATTTTGTGTTCAAGTCTCTGGAGTGGGACTTGAACTCACACAACCTTCTAACTCAGAGACGAGAGTGTTACCCACTGAGCTAGGGCTGACTCTCAATCAAGTTAAGCAATCAAGTGAAAAGAAAGAGGGGAGGGGGAAAGAAGAGTAAAATTGTTGTCAACTTTATTTAAGATCTGAGTTCTTCACAATCACTGAGATGGCAGGTTCAGGGCCCTCAATGCGCCAGCACTCCAACATTGTAAGATGGTACAAGAATTTGATCATTAAATTCCCTACACAGTGAATTCTCAATTGAGTCACACCATCACATGAAGGGCAGGGGAATAGAAAAATCAGCGAGCCTGTTCCAGGCCACCCTTGCTCACCTCCAAGAAGCTGGTCACAGACTGCTACTAGTGGGTGGCTGAGAAGAGCTCACCCACCTCACCTTCTCCCTCAGCAGGGTGGGCACATGCCACACAGAGATCTAGACTTGTGAAACACTTCTAAAGGATGGAGTTACCAAGGGTGATTGACCAGCTTGCGTTGGGCGTTCTCCTCTGAGGCCAGAGTACTCTCATGAATGTTCTTTCTGTCTGCACATTCTGACTTACACTCAAACAGCACTGACTCACGATCCTCTTGATCAGATCTGTACATCTTTAGCCTGAAGGGAAGCAACCCTCATGTTGAGAAATGGAAAGATCAGATGGGAACCCAACAACTGGTGCTATCTCAGCAACAGTAAAGTTACTTTGTTACAAACACACATAAAATCAGATAAACATCATCAACAGATTTAAAGCCCCTCCGTTGTCCACTTTCCAGTTTCTGCGCAGCACCAGATGTTACTGTGCGCAGGGCAGTTGTGGACTGATTGAGTTCATTACTGTTTTATGATCCATGTGAACTTGACTCTTGAATAACAGCATGCTTGGCTACTGAAGAGAGAAATGGAAATTATGGAGAGGCATATTTAGATAATGACCAGATAATATTTTGGGATGCTGGTTGAGGGATAAATATTGAGCAGGACACCAGGAGAAATCCCCCACTCTTCTTCGAAATAGTGCCGTGGGATCTCTAACGTCCACCTGAGCGAGCAGATGGGGCTTTGATTTAACGTCTCATCTGAAAGGCGGCACCTTCAACGGTGACAATAAGAGACCATGGAATCAGAAATTACTATCCTGCCAATCAAGGCATGGACAATGTATCCTTTCATGGACTCTATCCCATCCATTTAACCTCCGGATGGAAAGTTGTGTATAATTATTCCTTGATTCCTAAAGCTAATCTAGTAAATTCCAGAATATTCATCCATCCTCACATCTCCAATATTAACTCTGACCAGCTGCTATCTATAAAAATCATTTCCCCTCCTTCCACCCCAAGCCCGAGCATCAAAAGGAACCACTGTGTTGCACTGAGTGTTGAATCATCTCAGTCTATTATAAAACTCCCTTATCCCATGGAGTTAAGACATGTAGGCGGCTTGTCCTCCTCCGGTTCTTTCTTGCTGCCTCCTGTTATGCCCCACCTTCTCCTGCAAGGAGGAGGTAAGTGTGTCAGTGAATGTCCTGCAAGATGTTTGGGTGATGTGGCTGTCACAGTTGAATGAGCAGCCAGTGTGGGTGTGAGGCTTGCAACAGTGCTAAGTGTGTGAGGGTGAGGTAAAGTGTATGATTTGAACGGTTGAGTACTGACTGAAAGAGATTGTTGGAAGGTGGGTGTTGGGGGTGTAGTGAATTGAGCAGTGATGAGGCTGGTGGTGCAGTTGGTATGATATTCCACTTGAAACTTGAACTCACGCACCTTGACAACACATGTTAAATCATTGAACTTCTTCCTGCATTGCATCCATGTTCTTGGAGCTATGCTTCTGGCATTTACCTCCTCCACTACATCCTCCCACTGCCTCAGGAGCATATGTCTGGAGGGCCTCTTGCCCACCCTGCGGATATAGAATGCCCCTCCTTCTCTCCACCTCTTGCACCAAGGCTTCCAGTGCATCATCAGAGAACCTTGGTGCACGCTCTCTCGCAGGCGCAGCCATTCTTCAAAGTATCACAGCACAGATTCAGTTTTGAAACGACTCCCACCACTTCTTGCAGCCACCACGCACCTCCCCTTTAAGAGGTGCAGGCTTTAAGAAGCCCGAGCCACTCGCGATATCGGGGCCCCCTGCTGATACGTGCAGACATTCGACAGCGCCAGTAATGCTGGCTGCGCGCAGCAATCATTTAAAACAGCAGGCAGCACGAATGTTTCAGGGATTATCCAATTTAACCCTCTTCACGTCCCCCGCATGTAACATATTTGTTGCATATATATTTATTCTGTAGGGTTATTCCATGATCCTGCAGTCTCAACAGGGAGGAGATGCTCAAAGGAAGTGCAACTGTGAGATGGAGCTACAATATTGTAGCCCCAGTTCTCCGACCCATGCCCTTTGCTGGTGCAATTCCCCAATGGGAACGCAGATTTCCCTCTCATGCCTCATTGTGCGGTTCACTCTATAAAGCAACAGAAAGTGAAAATGATAAAAATGTTTAAATGCTTCACATCAGGAACAAAGAAAGCACTAGACTGGCTTTCTGTAATGAGTTTAATGCCTTTACTATAACATTTTTGGTAAAGGGTTTTGATAGTGTAAATAAGGAGAAACTGTTTCCTGTGGCAAAAGGGACGGGAACCAAAGGTCGCAGATTTAAGATAATTGGCAAAAGAACCAGAGGCGACATGAGGAAAAAAAAATTTACGCAGCGTGCTGTTATGATCTGGAATGCACTGCAGTGGAAGCAGATTCATTAGTAACTTTCAAGAAGAGAATTGGATAAATACTTGAAGGGGAAAAGTTTGCAGGGCTATGGGGAAAGAGCAGGGGAGTGGGACTAATTGGATAGCTCTTTCAAAGAGCCAGCACAGGCATGATGGACCGAATGGCCTCCTTCTGTGCTATATCATTCTATGATTCTATGATTTTAAAAACTTTTAGTTTCCCCCTCAGCCTTGTGCGTTTTTGTGGGCAACTTGTATTGAACTGAGGCTCAAAAAACAATCAAAATAAAACTCCAGCTGCCTTTTACAGCGAAATGGTTTCAACAACAAAAAACTCTGTGCGAGCAGGTCATGTAGCTGAGAAAGAATCAACTGTGCGGATGAACGAGGGAGCTAAGTCCTTCAGAGGCACAGGCATTCCTCACGATAGACACAGCTCCAAACGCAAACAAACTTTTTTTGTATTCGCCAAATAAAATGAGAGGAGAGGGAGAGAATAAAGGTTTATCAAAGGCTTTTGACCTGTGCTGCAGGCTAACCTGTTATAAAAGAACATCTGATCACTGAGATTAGATTAAGGCTTTTTTCTCACCTAGTAGTGTCACAGAAAAATTTCTCGGGCCCTTTTTTTCCCCGAAAGGAGCTGTCACTTAGGAAATATGAGCCTGCTGGCAGTAACTGTCAAATCATAATGGTTTTGTCTTAAGGGGGTGCAAAGGGATTAAAATCACACAGAGGCTTCAGCATCAGGCTACAGACAGACAATAACTCTACACCTTCAACACTCCCTCTCCACAGTCTAATCTTCAAGTTGACATTCTTGGGTGCAAAGTCAAGAATTAGCTTCATGTTATCAATACCACGCATTTCTACAGGTTTTATTTTAACCTTGTGGAAACTGAACTATTGCCCCTAGCGCACAAACACCTTTCACCATCCCTTTTTTTTAACGCTCATGATACCCAGAAGTTAAATGATTGAGGACAGAGAGAAAAAAAAACCACAAACACACCGACGTATATAAACCTGTCATTCTCCCATTGATTCAGCATTTGGTTTTTGATTACAGCAGAATCGGTTTTCACACTGTGGATTAAAGCTGTGTGTGTGTTTTTTTTTATCTCTCCCCTTTTCCCAGGACGTGCACAGGAAAGACACGGAGGTGGATTTCTGCAGTCAAATGAACTGCCTGAGTTCTCAACGGTCGCTGTGGGGCACAGAGGAACGAAAGACAGAACTTGCATTTATATAGCACCTTTCACGACCCCAGGACATCCCAAAGCAAGGCGTGGCCTCTTTTTGAAGTGTAGTCACTGTTATAATGTAGGAAACACGGCAGCCAATTTACGTGCAGCAAGGTCCCACAAACAGCAATGTGATAATGGGGGTAAAATTCAACTTCACCGCCTGGACAGTAATATGGTGGAGCAGATCTCCAGCCCATTGTAGAGCCTGTCCGATTTTTATCCCACTGATTTCAGTATGCCTCCACTTGGCACTTTGATACCTGCATAGAGACAAGCAACGCTTGCACGGTGAGGCCACACAGCCTCCTTCACAAGTTAGCGTCGCACCAAATGGATTCCAGTTGGTTCTAGTGGACCTCTGCCAGTTATTTAATTTGGGTGATTTTTCCATCAGTAATAAAGGGAAATATAACATAAACGGAAGATGCATGAAATCCCTTTGCATCTGAACAGGCCCAATAATATATTCCTAACTTTACCACTTATCCCCATGATTCTTAGCTTGCTCATTTCAATTGGGTTTCATTTCTCCTGGTAGCACACTTAATAATGCGTGGGCATAAAATTCATTGGTGTGTTGTTTTAATATAAATTGTTCAATATCTGTGTTAAAATGGCGACACAAATAAATTTTATATAAACACAGTAACCAGTGCACCATCAGAGGGATAAACTTTCCAAGTTAACATTCTGGTTTGCAGTTCTCCAGATTTTTTGGTCATTAAAATTAATAAGCAGGAAATTGGGAGGGCCACAAATTGGGTTTGTTAACCTTTGTGTCGCATTGTCCAATCTGCCTTCCTATTTACCCCTAAGATTCAAATCTCAGGACCTAAGGGAAGGTAAATCGTTGGACTGAAGCAACTAGTGCAAATATTGATCCTCCGAGTACAGAGCCAACTAGAGAGCAAGCTGAGCAATTACCTGTACATGTGAGAGTGAGGAAGCAGAGAGAGAGAGAGAGCACCAGTCTTCAGTGGAGGAGAGGGGAGAGCTGAGTGAATCAGCAGGTCCCTTATCATATATAAATAAACTTCATTAGAAATAAAGCTTAGGCTTCTCCATGTAGCTCTGCTCAAATTTCTGGAGATTCTCGTCTTCCCAGGTTCATGGAATCATGGAAATGACAGCACAGATGTAGGCCATTGAGCCCATTGGTCCATGGCAAGCTCTTCAACTGGAAAGATCCACTCTAAGCCCATTTCCTTATAAAATCATAAACATGACAGCACAGAAGGAGAACAATTACTCTGTGGGTTTGGATTCTGAAGCTATCATCATCACTTCTTATGTTCAAACTTGGCCAACCTTTCAAATTCCTCCTTGAGCTGCCTTTTCACAGCCACAGGACATTTTCCAGGGCAGATGAATCATCATTTTCACATCCAAGTAATATTTTCCCTCAAGTCTGCTTGTTCCTTGAAAGATATTTGGATGCTCCCTTTTGAGTTGATCAAGCACGAGTTCCGTCAGGGGTCTTTCCTCCGCCTGGGATCTGCCTTCATTTGTCATGACAAGTAAACTTTCATTTTGGATTTTGACTAGTTTCGTTTGTTGCACTCTTCTATTCCCAAACACAGTAATCTAGGGGCTGTTCACTTTTAGCATCACCAAGACTAAGACGTTAAACCGAGGCCCCGTCTGCCCTCTAAAGATAAAAGATATAAAAGATCCCATGGCACTATTTCGAAGAAGAGCAGGAGACTTCTCCCCGTGTCCTGGACAATATTTATCCCTCAACCAACATCGTTAAAACAGATTATTTGGTTATTATCACAATGCTGTTTGTGAGACCTTGCTGTGCGCAAATTGGCTGCCGTGTTTCCTACATTACAACAGTGACTACACTTCAAAAGTACTTCATCGGCTGTAAAGCACTTTGGGATATTCTGAGGTTGTGAATGGGGCTGTATAAATGCAAGTCTTTCTTTCTCTCTTTCTTTCTCATTGCTAGAATCTGGTGTGTCGTTTGGTACTTACTTAGATCTGTGATCATGTTACAGATTGCACTGTAAACTAACTGCAACTTAACTAATCTGCTGCTACCATACAGGCATAAATCTCTTTGGGTAAAGGCTGCCACTAATACTTTGCTTCTGAAAACAGGATTATTGACTGGATCTTCTCTGGGCCTTGCTCACTGTCCCTGTTTGCTATGTCATTGCAAGATAAAATGTTTTTTTTCAAATCCAGTGCATTTCTAACCACTGTTTGTGCTTCTGCCCAAAGTACTTAAGGTGCTGTAATGTTACTGACGCTTGCTGCTACTCCTGGCTTCTTAGACAATGCTGCCTCGACAGATTGTATCCCTCACCTTCTGCTTTACAACAACTTGCGTTTATATAGTGCCTTTAATGTAGTAAAATGTCCCAAGGTGCTTCACAGGAGTGTAAATCAGACAAAAATTGATACTGAGGGAGGACTGTGACTAAGTTCTCTACGGCACTTGTGTGTTCTTAAAGTGACCACACAGCTAGAACAGGAAGTAGTCGTGCATCTATTAAGGCAATTTTTCAAATGTTCACCTCTGGTGGAAAGCCTCATCTACCAGGAATACATATCGGAAAAATATGGCCTCACTCCCCACATTTTTTTTTCCCGTTAAAATTAAGGAATGGAAAATCATAGGAGAGCACACAGACTCACCTGATATGCCTCCCAGCGATCAAGCCTTTAATATAAAACCGGCACTAGTATATGTTTCTCTTCCCCTCTTCAGCTCCCTCCCCCACTTGCTAGCTACACAGCCACCTCTCAATCTAAAGCACTGTGTCGGTCTAACTTACCGACCCCACTCGATCCGCTTTCCCATGTTGCTCAACCAGCAGGTGGCGGTACTGAGCAGGACAAGTCAGTCTAAATTGGCTTTTAGCAAGTAGTGCTCCATCCAGTGCCCAAGCCAAAAGTCCTACTGTCCCAGTTCCCCTATGGCAGAGGTTAGATGCAGCATTGCTTCAAAACTGTACCCATCCCACAACCGCTCCCCTAATCCATAAATAATGGTAAAGGGGTAAAATGATATATCCACATGTGGTGCAGTTAGTAAGTACAGTGTTGATATTGGAAGCTGGTGTTATAGCACATTGAGGTACATGTGCTTTGTGGCATAGAGTGGTGGGTGGTGAAAAGAAAGAACTTGCACTTTTCACGACCTCAGGATGTCCCAAAGCACTTCACAGCCAATGAAGTATTTTTGAAGTGTAGTCACTGTTGTAGGAAACACGGCAGCCAATTTGCACACAGCAAGATCCCACAAACAGCAATGAGATAACGACCAAATTATCTGTTTTAGTGATGTTGGTTGAGGGTTAAATATTGGCCAGGGCACCAGGGAGAACTTCCCTGCTCTTCTTTGAAATAGTGCCATGGGATCTTTTACATCCACCAGAGAGGGCAGACTGGGCCTCAGTTTAACATCTCATCCTAAAGATGGCACCTCCAACAGTGCGCACTCCCTCAGTACTGCAATGGGGTGTCAGGCTAGATTTTATACTCAAGTCTCTGGGACATGAACCCATAGCCTTCTGACCCAGAGGGGAGAGTGTTACCCACTGAGCCACAGCTAACGGTTCATAGTAGTATCTCCTTAGATGGCAAATTCCAAATATTAGCTGGGCAATCAAGGAGCAAAACCAAGCAGAAGTGAAGTTCCTCAACAAAGGGAGACAGATTCTGTTATTCCTTCTGTTGGTTGATCAGGAAATGACATGGGCATCAAGGATGAAAAGGCCAGAGACATGGACTGGCATAGGAGCCAAACAATCTGTCCAGAATTGGATTGCCCCAGGAGAAAGGAAATCCGGCTGATAACAACTAAGGAGAGAAGGGCATCTAAAATGACAAGTGTCCATGAAACATAAAATTTAATTATATGTCTATAATATATTAAAAATTCTACGTGCTTCCTGTCTACAAAATCTTACTTCCTGTTCCCATACAGCTGTATTATTTTTTACCATTAGAAATTCCTATGTCCACACTTATAGTGGGAACTGCCTCTGTAAACATATCACACTGCAATTACTCCCTTCGGCCTGTGGTGGCACAGTAATGCCTCCATTTTCCATCTCCCAGCTCCTCAGCCTATATAACAGAGAAAGTCCTTCGCTCCAACTCTACATCTCTATTTCCCAACTTTCCCTACGTTTTGATATTTGATAATGAATTATAATATAAGATCAAAGTTTTGTAAAAATAAGGACAGAACGTATGACTTTAAAATAGGGTCTGAATTACATCTGCATTACATCTGCAGACCCTGATCTAATTACCCCCCTGACCTCTAACCCTGCCTCACCTGAAAACCATTCCCCATGTGCAGTGCCAAGGGAGGTTGACTAGAAGTGTGTGTAAGTCTTGCATCTAGCATGTATCTGTCACATTTAAGGCATGACACTTCAAATGGTCAAAAGTATTAGAAAAGAAAAGTAGGAAAGCCAGTCATTTCCTTCTGTTTTTTTTCTGACCCTGATAACTTGGGCTCTCTCCAAGGGCAAAGGTCCAGGATTTTAAAGCAGCTTCCAATTACCTTCTAATTGGCTGCAGGTTATGCCTCTTTACGTCATTGTCCCAAAGGAGTAGCTGAACAGTGGCCTTAAAGAGATAAGCCAGCTGTACCTTATCAGCTAAACATCAGAACCATGCTGTAGACCCCAAACTACCCATAAGTATAGAAGATCCACTCGTATTTTATAAGAGGTGGTATACATATTTTTTACTATACATTTTAATGCTTTCCTTCCTCTATAAGCGTGCATTCTGAGTACGCCAGCTGCCTGATGTGGTACTAAGCCACGCAGAACAGAAGGTCCCAGGCTCAAACCCTGCTATTAGCTGGGACAGCAGAAAGCTGCTGCAAGTTGGTCTCAGTATTCCCGGGCTAGGGGGAGGGGGGAAACATTAATGGGGATTTCTGCTCATGGTCTGTGTCCAATGACCCTGTTGGAAAGAGAGTGTGAGTGTGTGTTTGTGCGTTTTGGGAACAGCATCAGCCATGATGCCTTTCATGGTGGAATAACTTACTAGCACTCCCTCTCTACAGTTACACACTTGAGTGAGGTGCCAAGAGTGCTACTGGTGTTTGAAGAGCCTTTCCCCAGCAGGAAGGGGTGCCTTCGGGAGTAGAAGTGAGAACGTTGGCGGAACTCTGCTAAATTTTAGGCCAAGCTTTTACTGCCTCTTAAGTCTGCAGATAGGGGTTACTTATTGACATAACATCAGACAATAGTTCAATGTTGATATGTTACAGCAAGGGGTGCCCAGGCTTTTTGTCTTTGTGGGCTGCGTAGGTGCATAGAACGGAGCTTCAGCAGCCACATGTAATGTTCGATTTTACAAATGCGCTCTCCCGATGCGGAGCCTCGCATGGTGGGAGCACATATCGTGAAATTGCACTTCCCCCCCACTGCCTCCTATTCATTCATTTTAATGACTGTGGGGGGGGGGGGGTGGAATGCACGTGTGGATCCTTGATTTGTGTTTCAGGCCCAGGGGAGGTGCACACTTGTAAATTTTAGCCGATAAAGTTTAAATTCATGTTCCTGTAAATTTGCATATATCTCTCAAGTTCTTGAGACTAATAGATCTTGATGTTTTGATGAGGCAACAACACAAAGGACAGACTTTTCCAAACATTCGGGCCCACAGGACACACTACAAGCACAAATAGGATTGAGTTGCCTGGGCTTTGAAGGCCAGATTGTCAGGTCACTGGCCTGCAGTTTGGACACCCTTGCGTTGTAGCGTTGTTAATAAAATCTTTGAGCAGCTGTATGTGCAGCCAAAGCTCTTCCTCTTACCCTTGCTCTCCTCCCCTTACACCTGTCGACTGAGTGGTGCTGCACTCCTGTTCCCCGGTGTCGAGACCCCAGTTCCCCTCTGTGTTTTCCACCTTGCAAAATGATATTTGTTTGTGACCCAGGATCAAAGCATTTTACACCTTTAAATCTCCCCTGGGAGTCAATTAACTGAGGGTCCTTGTGCCTTCATCGCCTCTCCGTATAGTTTATAGTCTAGACCAGTCATGGGGGCAAAATGCATTACATCTTCCTGTCATTTCCTAGACTCCCGCAATAAGCATCCACCTGTCCGAACTGAACCATCATTCACTGTAATTACCTGAATATACCTCACCCCAAGATATTGCCCGTATCACCTACTTTAGAATGTTACAACTTGCACTTATAGAGCATCTTTAATGTAACAAAACCGTCCCAGGGCATCTCACAGGGGAGCTGAGAAGTCAGCAAGAAGGAAAGGGAGACAGTTGGGAGCTGGGGAGCCAATGGATGGCAATGAGGACTGAGTGGTGGGTAAGGGATAGAACACAACCTATCTAAGATGTAGAGTTCTGGATGAGTTGGAGTTTAAGTAGGGCGAATCCCAGGAGACCAGCGTGTTAGATAAGTCATGTCTGGAGATGACAAAGGTGTGGATAAGAGTTTCAGTGGTGGTGGAGATGAGGCAGGTGACATAGGCACTCTTGGTGATAGGCTGGATATGGTAGTATCAAACTCAGTACATAATGACCTAATGTTTCTTTCTTTCTTTGTTCTCCCTTCCCCTCCTAAAGGCAGTTCCGTGACTGGCAACAACCCCCGACACCTTGCCGAAGCTGCAATCCATCGTGTGTGAGCCTGGACAGGGGGTGGGGTGGGGTGGGGGGGGGGGGGGACAATACAGAAGAGCCCAATTCTGTCCTCAGCCAACATCCATATGAACATTTTCCAGAAGGAGTCATTGGATAATGATCAGAAATAACAGCAATGGACTACAGAGAACAACCATAACACCAAACTGCTGCCCCAAGCTTACCCAACACAGAATTGACCGAGGAACGTATCTGAGGCCTTAAATAAAAACAGAAGATGCTAGAAACACTCAGCGAGTCGGGCAACATCTGTGGAGAGAGAAACAAGAGTTAACGTTTCAGGTCGATAACCTTTCATCAGAACTCAGGCCTGAGGCTTTCCTGGTCTGGCTCAGTACCAGGAAGGACACTCAGCTAAGCTAATACTAAAACTATTGGGGAGCTCATGGTGTACCTTCATCACCTACATAAAAAAGAGACGTTAATGTTATATCAGTCATATGGGCCTGGAGTTTCCTCCATGGGCGCAACCCGGAAGTTAAACCCGAAAATGCGCCCATTCTGCCGATGTCAAGTTATGCTCAAATTTCCTGCCAAGCTTATTAGTATATGCCCAAGAGTAAAATGGGCTTAACTCAGTGTAAACAATCAAGGCCCAAGGAAAGCTCAGAACTCAGAACTGTATATTTCTCTTCTTTAAGTACGAAAATTAAACTTTCAACTCATTTAACCATCATTCATGCACATCAGACAGAGCACGTTTCAGAATCTGCAATCAGGGAAGTTTTTCAATTTTGTACTTATGCCATAAAAACCCCTTTAAAGAAACAGAAAATATTGTGCAGGTCTCAGTGAGAATAAATTTTTTAAAAACACTCAAATATTGCAATAAAACACCAGAAAAATGATTGTTTCCTGCTGCACTTGAAAAACTGGCCGTAATTTGAAGAGAGCCCCTGAGCAGGTGCAATTTTTTTTATTTTTTTTATTCGTTCACGGGATGTGGGCGTCGCTGGCAAGGCCGGCATTTATTGCCCATCCCTAATTGCCCTTGAGAAGGTGGTGGTGAGCCGCCTTCTTGAATCGCTGCAGTCCGTGTGGTGACGGTTCTCCCACAGTGCTGTTAGGAAGGGAGTTCCAGGATTTTGACCCAGCGACAATGAACGGCGATATATTTCCAAGTCGGGATGGTGTGTGACTTGGAGGGGAACGTGCAGGTGGTGTTGTTCCCATGC
Source organism: Heptranchias perlo (assembly GCF_035084215.1). Classification (NCBI taxonomy): domain Eukaryota; kingdom Metazoa; phylum Chordata; class Chondrichthyes; order Hexanchiformes; family Hexanchidae; genus Heptranchias; species Heptranchias perlo. The sequence continues at coordinate 8,207,036 of NC_090345.1, read as the reverse complement.
GCCTGCTGCCCTTGTCCTTCTAGGTGGTAGAGGTCGCGGGTTTGGGAGGTGCTGTCGAAGAAGCTTTGTCGAGTTCCTGCAGTGCATCCTGTGGATGGTGCACACTGCAGCCACTGTGCGCCGTGGTGAAGGGAGTGAATGTTTAGGGTGGTGGATGGGGTGCCAATCAAGCGGGCTGCTTTATCTTGGATGGTGTCGAGCTTCTTAAGTGTTGTTGGAGCTGCACTCATCCAGGCAAGTGGAGAGTATTCCATCACACTCCTGACTTGTGCATTGTAGGTGGTGGAAAGGCTTTGGGGAGTCAGGAGGTGAGTCACTCGCCGCAGAATACCCAGCCTCTGACCTGCTCTCGTAGCCACGGTATTTATATGGCTGGTCCAGTTAAGTTTCTGGTCAATGGTGACCCCCAGGATGTTGATGGTGGGGGATTCGGCGATGGTAATGCCGTTGAATGTCAAGGGGAGGTGGTTAGACTCTCTCTTGTTGGAGATGGTCATTGCCTGGCACTTATCTGGCGCGAATGTTACTTGCCACTTATCAGCCCAAGCCTGGATGTTGTCCAGGTCTTGCTGCATGCGGGCTCGGACTGCTTCATTATCTGAGGGGTTGCGAATGGAACTGAACACTGTGCAATCATCAGCGAACATCCCCATTTCTGACCTTATGATGGAGGGAAGGTCATTGATGAAGCAGCTGAAGATGGTTGGGTCGAGGACACTGCCCTGAGGAACTCCTGCAGCAATGCCCTGGGGCTGAGATGCTTGGCCTCCAACAACCACTACCATCTTCCTTTGTGCTAGGTATGACTCCAGCCACTGGAGAGTTTTCCCCCTGATTCCCATTGACTTCAATTTTACTAGGGCTCCTTGGTGCCACACTCGGTCAAATGCTGCCTTGATGTCAAGGGCAGTCACTCTCACCTCACCTCTGGAATTCAGCTCTTTTGTCCATGTTTGGACCAAGGCTGTAATGAGGTCTGGAGCCGAGTGGTCCTGGCGGAACCCAAACTGAGCATCGGTGAGCAGGTTATTGGTGAGTAAGTGCCGCTTGATAGCACTGTCGACGACACCTTCCATCACTTTGCTGGTGATTGAGAGTAGACTGATGGGGCGGTAATTGGCCGGATTGGATTTGTCCTGCTTTTTGTGGACAGGACATACCTGGGCAATTTTCCACATTGTCGGGTGGATGCCAGTGTTGTAGCTGTACTGGAACAGCTTGGCTAGAGGCGCAGCTAGTTCTGGAGCACAAGTCTTCAGCACTACAGCTGGGATGTAGTCGGGGCCCATAGCCTTTGCTGTATCCAGTGCACTCAGCCGTTTCTTGATATCACGTGGAGTGAATCGAATTGGCCGAAGACTGGCTTCCGTGATGGTGGGGATATCGGGAGGAGGCTGAGATGGATTATCCACTCGGCACTTCTGGCTGAAGATGGTTGCAAACGCTTCAGCCTTGTCTTTTGCACTCACGTGCTGGACTCCGCCATCATTGAGGATGGGGATGTTTGCAGAGCCTCCTCCTCCCGTTAGTTGTTTAATTGTCCACCACCATTCATGACTGGATGTGGCAGGACTGCAGAGCTTTGATCTGATCCGTTGGTTGTGGAATCGCTTAGCTCTGTCTATAGCATGTTGCTTCCGCTGTTTAGCATGCATGTAGTCCTGAGTTGTAGCTTCACCAGGTTGGCACCTCATTTTTAGGTACGCCTGGTGCTGCTCCTGGCATGCTCTTCTACACTCCTCATTGAACCAGGGTTGATCCCCTGGCTTGTTGGTAATGGTAGAGTGAGGAATATGCCGGGCCATGAGGTTACAGATTGTGCTGGAATACAATTCTGCTGCTGCTGATGGCCCACAGCGCCTCATGGATGCCCAGTTTTGAGCTGCTAGATCTGTTCTGAATCTATCCCATTTAGCACGGTGGTAGTGCCACACAACACGTTGGATGGTGTCCTCAGTGCGAAGACGGGATTTCATCTCCACGAGGACTGTGCGGTGGTCACTCCTACCAATACTGTCATGGACAGATGCATTTGCGACTGGTAGATTGGTGAGGACGAGGTCAAGTAAGTTTTTCCCTCGTGTTGGTTCGCTCACCACCTGCCGCAGGCCCAGTCTAGCAGCTATGTCCTTCAGGACTCGGCCAGCTCGGTCAGTAGTGGTGCTACCGAGCCACTCTTGGTGATGGATATTGAAGTCCCCCACCCAGAGTACATTTTGTGCCCTTGCTACCCTCAGTGCTTCCTCCAAGTGGTGTTCAACATGGAGGAGGACTGATTCATCAGCTGAGGGAGGACGGTAGGTGGTAATCAGCAGGAGGTTTCCTTGCCCATGTTTGACCTGATGCCATGAGATTTCATGGGGTCCAGAGTCAATGTTGAGGACTCCCAGGGCCACTCCCTCCTGACTGTATATCACTGTACCGCCACCTCTGGTGGGTCTGTCCTGCCGGTGGGACAGGACATATCCAGGGATGGTGATGGAAGAGTCTGGGACGTTGGCTGAAAGGTATGATTCTGTGAGTATGGCTATGTCAGGCTGTTGCTTGACTAGTCTGTGGGACAGCTCTCCCAATTTTGGCACAAGTCCCCAGATGTTAGTAAGGAGGACCTTGCAGGGTCGACTGGGCTTGGTGTTTTGCCGTTGTCGTGTCCGGTGCCTAGTGGTCCGATGCCGGGTGGTCCGTCCGGTTTTATTCTTATTATGACTTTTCGTAGCGAGATTTTACAACAGATTTTACATTGCAGGAAACTCACGTATACGGGCCTGTAACCTGGGGACAGGGCCAGCGTTATGGGCAGAGATGTGTTCGGGCAGAGGTATCAATAGATGATCGTAAAAGATCGAGGTGATTTGGGCGTATTGTACTTACGCACATGTCTCTGGGTATAAATCCGCAGGTAAATTCCAGGCTACAATATCTTCACACCCTATGCCATCACCTTTATTACCCTTTCACCTGTCTGATGGAGCCTTTATGGCCACCCATTGCAAAATCATTAAGAAAATTACTGTTTTTAAAAGAAAGACTTGCATTTATAAAGTGCCTTATGACATCTCTCAGAAACATCCCAAAACGTATGACGTACAATAAATTACACTGAATTCTTTGGAAGTGCGGTGTCTGTTGCTATGTGGACAATTGCCACTGCTGCTTTGTGCACGGCAAGATCCTACAATCATCAATGCGATAAATGACCATTTAATTTAGTTGTGCTTATTGAGTCGGTGTCAAGCGTTCTGGTGTCAGTTCCCTCTACTCTGCCTGACAATATGCCTCAGCCCCAGAAGTGCATCCCCACCCCTCCAATACACCAGTGTGAATGTTCCCATTGCAGCTATATTATGAACCCTCTGAATGAACCTGCTTAGGGGCAGTAACGTGCTGTGGGTCCATGCTGACTGAGACCAAAAAATTCCAAAAGAGGAGACTTTGTCCCATCAGTCAGGGCTGGATTTGAACCTATTTCTAAGAGGTGTAAGGGCAGTAGTTAACCCACTGCACCCCTAAGTCTCCCTTTTTAAAGGGTCTAGGGAATGCTCTATGTCTAGGCCATTTAATGCAATGGCTGCATGCAGATGATAGAGGGAGGGTGATTGATCACAGTGCGTCCTGTACCTTGGTCACTTTATCAGATGCGAGGGAGTCCTTTGTTCTCTGTGAAGTAGATATCTGAGGTATATGTGATGTTTGTTTAGCAAGATGGCAGAACACCATCTTAAATTGGCCGGGTATTCTTTTGTTTTGGCAGGAATCATCTGGGAGAATCCGTAGCTTGTTTTTTTTTTAAACACGCCGTCGCCCGGCGTTATTTTTCTCTGGCCCACAGACACGTTCTCCGGTACCTTGGTCAAATGATCACTTTTCACGTGTGAGCCTGAACAGCGAGTGTTGACAAATTATTCAGCCAATGTTCTCCCCCTAAAGCCCACCCACGCACACTTTCCAGCAAAGGCCATTGGATAGTGACCAGGAACAAGAACATTGGTTGATATTATTTTCCCTCCTTACACCAGGGGCGCTGAATCCAATTTAGTTGCAGGATCAAACCCTTTAAACAAACAAGATCCCTGGGCTCCCCAGTGGCTAAAGTGAACTTATCCCAGTGAGTAGATAAGCCATACAGAGTGGGAAGGTCCGAGGTTTGATTCCCAGTCTGTGCTGAATTAACTGAGCTGGGAGAGGGGTAGTATTGCAACAAATGGCCTCAGCCCCTCATGTGATAGGAAAAGGAAAATCAGCCAGAATTCCTGCTGCCGATTGTTATCTAGTGTGTGTGAGGAGTGAGGAGTGTGTGAGGAGTGAGGAGTATGTGAGGAGTGTGTGAGTGAAGAGTGTATGAGTGAAGAGTGTGTGAGTGAGGAGTGTGGAGTGTGTGAGTGAGGAGTGTGAGTAAGGAGTGTGTGAGGAGTGTGGAGTGTGTGAGGAGGAATGTGTGAGTGACTGAGGAGTGTGTGAGGAGTGAGGAGTGTGGACCATGTGAGTGAGCAGTGTTTGAGGAGGGGTGTTTGAGGAGGGGTGTATGAGGAGGAGTGTGTGAGTCAGGAGTGTGTAAGTGAGGAGTGTGTGAGAGGAGTGTGTGTGTGAGGAGTGAGGAGTGTGTGAGTGAGGAGAGTGTGAGGAGTGAGGAGTGTCTGTGTGAGGAGTGTGTGAATGAGTGTGTGTCACCGACTCAATAAATACAACTAACGGGTCATCTATCGCACTGATGATTGTGGGATCTTGCTGTGCACAAAATAGCAGTCACATTTGCCCACATAGCAACAGACACCAGGACTTCAAAAGTCTTCAATGTAATTTACTGTACGTGAAGCCCTTGTGAAGACACAGGCTCGTCCTGACAGCACAAGTCTGCTCTTGTAAGGTGCTCCTTACTTTGACCTGAAAACGGCACATTTAGACATGCAGATGTTTTTCAAACAAAGGCACAGGACATTTTTAGTGATCTCTGACACCTCACCACAACAGGATGGTCTCCGCTTTGATTCAGCACTGAGTTAGCTGCTGTAAGGCAGGGTGGCAGTGAGGCGTACCCCTTGGGTTAGGGAATTGATGAATTAACCTGCCCCTGTTGGAAAATAAGCATGTGTGGGTATCAGGATTGGGATCAGCTCCACCACAGTTGCATGGTTGAATCGCTGTCTATACACCCACACATTAAGAATGGTCATTTGGGTGAAATTAGGGTTGCCAACCCTCCAGGATTGACCTGGAGTCTCCAGGAATTGAAGATTAATCTCCAGGACACTGCTGCGAGCGAACCTGGGAGAAAAATCATAGGAGCATTAAAAAAATTGTGGGTTTTTTTTCATTTTCTTTGAACACGTTCGCTTATTAGTTACATAAAGGCTGTTTCACCGAGAGCCAAGAATCATCCGATCGTGCATCGAAGAGTCTGTTCGCTTTCCGATTGGTCATGGGAAGATGGTGCGATGCGAGGATGGACGTGACGGGCGACCAATTGCGGGAGCAGGACGATTGGAGGCAGGAGGTCACGTGATGAAACCTCCAGGATTACGTCCAAAAGAGTTGGCGACCCTAGGTGAGATACTGGTTGAACAGCCAGTGCAATGCAACTGTATCCCAGTGCAGGTCACCATCTCCAGGATAGGAGGAGAGGAAACTAGAAGGAGGCAAAAAAGTGTTTTGTTAAAAGCGACTTTTCAGCTCATAAATTGGGAAGGAGCTCCGAACCTAACTCCATGTGAACTATTATCGGCCACCTTGTGTCAATCCTCCGACACACTGGCAGTATTTGGTAGATAACTCTCCTTTTGGACGGCCTGTTGTTCTTTTCAATCCATCAGGAGGATTCTCTCAGATTCCTCGTTGATAATCACATTCTCTCTGCACCTCTGCCCCCTCATCTATTCCACATAGCCTGCAGTCTCTCCTGGCTGGGTCACGCTATGTTAATAATCAATAACCCTTTCAGCATCACCCACCACTTGTTCTGCCTTTCACAGGCGATAGCATCTTCCACTGTAAACACCAGAACAGGCACTTCAGACAAAGACATGCAGTCAAAAAATATCAGCAGAGTTAAAACAACTTAACTCTTCGTGCATCATGACAGAAAGGAAAAAAAAAAAAATTCACTTTGGGGTGAAGGGGAGATGAGAGTCGCTGGGGAATGGGGTATCTTTCCAGCTTCTGCTCCTGATGTCAATGTTATGTGCTTCCAAATCAGGTATATCACGGGTTAGATGTCAGTAAAGTGTCTTTAGGTGCCAGCTGTGGCTCAGTGGTTAGCACTCTCACCTCTCAGTCAGCAGATTGTGGGTTCAAGTCACACTTCAGAGCCTAAAATCTAGGCTGACACTCCAGTGCAGTACTGAGGGAGTGCTGCACTGTCGGAGGTGCTGTCATTTGAATGAGACATTAATCCGAGGCCCCATCCGCCCTCTGATGTGGACGTAAAAGATCCGGCACTACTTCGAAGAAGAGCAGGGGAGTTCTCCCCGGTGTCCTGGCCAATATTTATGCCTCAACCAACATCACTAAATGCAAATTATCTGGGTTATCATCAAATTGCTGTTTGTGGGATCTTGCTGTGTGCAAATTGGCTGCCACATTTCCTACATCACAACAGTGACTGCAGTTCAAAAAAAGTACTTCATTGGCTGTAAAGCACTTTGGGACGTCCTGAGGTTGTGAAAGGCGATATATAAATGCAAGTCTTTCTTTTCATTTTTCTACACCATCCCACCATTCTCCCATCTTCTGCCTAACTTCAGAAAGGTATCAGTGTTACATTTTCATTTCCCACAACAGCCAACCTTAAAGATTATCAGTGAGACTACCAATTGCTGATTTATGGGCACATTGACACTGCTGATTTGCAGCCCGCTAGCAGATGAGTTGGGACTGCCAATTATACCGCTTCTCCGGGGAACCCAGTGATCTGCTCCCAAAGTTACGACAGATCATCGGGAGAATCCCCCTGGAAATGACTGGCAGTTTTGTTCAGGACCCATTAACTTGGGTTGGGCTCACTTGTCGCGTGGCATTACACATGAAGAGTGACAAGCTGGACAAGGTACTGGAGGGCAGCTTGTGCCCGTGGAATCAGTACTGTAGCTATTGTATCAGCACCTGCAGGAGCGTGAGAGAAAGACAAATCTAAAGAAAAATATTTTCACAGGGAATTATTTGTAAGCCATCTGCACCTTTGAAATATAGGAATAGATTTTCCTGTTCCTGCACCTGGGCTATTACATTGTCTAGGAACAGCAAATAGAGGAAAATCAGGTGGGTGCAGTGCACACCCTTAAAGGAGCCTGCCTGATTCTCCATCCATTTAAATTCATGGCGGCTTCATACAGGTTGTGCATTCCCCCTTGTTCGATTTCCCTGTCTTTACCTTACGGTTGGTGATCCAACAAGCCCAAGAACAGGAAAATCTGCCCCATAATAATTCCAGGTCTGTCAGAAGGTACAGTAATGTAGTGGTTATCATGGTATCACAGTAGGTATAGCATAGGAGGAGGCCATTCGGCCCATCGTGCCTGTGCCGGCTCTGTGAAAGAGTTATCCAATTAGTCCCATTCCCCTGCTCTTTCCCTACAACCTTGTAAATTTTGATGTTATTGGACTAGTAATCTGGAAGCCTGGACTAACAATGCAGAGAACGTGAATTCAAGTCCCAACATGGTAGCTTGAGAATTTGAATTCGGTTTAAAAAAAATTTGTAAATAAACATCTAGTAAAAGTGACCATGAAGCTGTCGGATTGTCGTAAAAACCCAACTGGTTCACTAATGTCCTTCAGGGAAGGAAACCTGTCGTCCTTACCTGGTCTGGCCTATATGTGACTCCAGTCCCACACCAACATGGTTGACTCTTAACTGCCCTCTGAAGTGGCCTAGCAAGTCACTCAGTATCGAACCCGCTACAAAGAATTGCAGTGGTTCAAGAAAAAGGCCCACCACCTCCTCCTCAGTGGCAACTAGGGATGGGGAACAAATGCCCTTCTTGCCAGTGACACCCACATCCTGAGAATTAATTAAAAAAATGTTAAACCCCCTCTTTATTTTGTCCTTGTCCGAGATGAAAATCCCAACGAAGCTAAAAATGAGCAACGCTGCCCCCAAGTGCCCCTCCCCCCTCCGTAAATCGAGCGGTTCATTGATTTGCCAATTTTAATGTATTCCTTCGGCCAAAAGGAGGCAGGGCATGGAACCAGGATGAGAAGGATAATTCCAGTTGAAGAGCTGGCACCCGGTGGGGCGAACGGCCTCCTTCTGTGCTGTTATTTCTATGTTTCTATGATTACCAGCTTCATCAAGGTAATTGCCGTCTACCTGTGTATTGCTGCAATTCAGAACAAAAATGATCAAAGTGTGTATCTTGATTCCATGTACTCAAATGGCTGCCAAATTTAACAAAAAAAAATCAAGAAACTGATATAGTGGATGTGAGAGAAGTCCTCATTCTGCCTGATAAAGCTATTCATTTTTTGCGCGCTCTCCTGATTCCTGACTGACAGCCGTGACAATCTAGTAGGGCTTCATTAACCAGATGAGGTGTTACAATAAAGCGATTGTACGAAATGTTGACTCCGGGAACATTCCTCGCATTTTTGTTTTATTTTTCTCTCCACTACCTAATGTTTATGTATTTTTTCTTTGCCAGGTCTGCTGGCTGGAAGAGCTGCAGTTGGCATCAAGTCAAATGTCAAACATTAATCTCATCCCCAGTGCCTTAGATCTATGAGGTATTTAAACGGAATCTTTTTTTAAACATTCATTCATATTTACCCCATGTGTGTGAATGAACACTGGAAGGATTATATAATTCTTTGAGACTTCCTGTTCACCGCACCTATGTTCTGTTGTCATGATTTAGTAATTCTTTTGTGACATTAGTAAAAACCCAAAATGTAACGCCCAAAAGCGTAATTGCAATGCTGCCGATATTATTTTTTGATAGATACATATGGCGTTATATACACATGGGTAGGTCCTAATCCCATTCTTCTGCACTAAAGGCTGTTAAGCAGGAAAAAATACCGAAGTGTTATTGTACATGAATGTCTAAAGGTTCACGACCAGTGCCATGAGGCTATCGCAAAAGCAGGTAATTAGGACGTGTTGCTAGGACGATCCAATAAAAAGCACTATATTGTCCTTGTATAAGACCTTGCTTAGGCCTCATCCGGAATACTGTGTTCAGAATTGGTCCCCTCACATGGTGGGTGATATAGAGGCCCTGGAAAAGGTTCAGTGTGGGGACATTAGATTGATACCTAGCTTAAAGGTCCTTAGTTACCACAGTAAACTTAGAGAGCTGGGTCTTTTTACTCTAGAAAACTGTAGAATATTTGATTGAGGTCTTTAAAATTATGATGGAATTAGACCATGTCCATACGGATAGACTATTTGAATCATTTAGGTTAGGGACAACCAGGGGACATGTGTATAAGTTAGGTAAGCATAGAACTTGGTTAGATATCAGGAGGTCTTTCTTTTCACAGGAGGTCATCGACCTTTGGAACAACTTGTCAGCTCATACAGTGAATGCAGATTGGCTGCAAATGTTCAAAAGGGAACTGGACAAGTTCCTAGACGTGGCTGATATCACAGTGCACAAAAGTAAGTGGGGCATTGGGTGATGTGTCTCATGGTCGTTGTGGTCTCCTGGAACTCGTTTGATCAACTTTGGGGGTCGGAGAGGACTTTACCAATTATTCCACCCCCCCCCCCCCCCCCACCCCTCCTGATTTGGCCTAGGGTTTTTCCCCTGGTTTTCTGCTTTTCCCAGGAGTGCATGCTGATGGATGGGGGGCATTGGGGATCAGGATGCTCAGATGCATTATGACTTTCAAACTTGATGGCTGCCAATCTAGTGCCAGGTATTGCATTTGAGAGAGAGGTGGAGAAGTGGAGAGGTTTAGGGAGGGAATTCCAAAGTTTAGGGCCCTTAACAATATGGGGAAACATAAGCAAGAAAAGCCCATTAAGGTACAGCAAGCCAGTTTCTTTCATAGACCATATACAGTTCATTTTATCATGGACTCTACTCACTTCATTCAATTTTTTTCTGTTGTTTAGGAAACTAAGTGAAGGGCTAAGGCCCATAGTGGAGGACATCATCAAGGTTGAAAAGAGTAGGAGATGAGGTGAACCAAGACGTGGTGGTTGGGGGACACCAAGCTTGGGTTTTAGAACCCTACAAATTGTAGGATGAAGAGAATCTAACATTACATCTTATGTGATACATGATGCATGATACTGCCTTCTCAGTAAAAGATCCTATGGCACTATTTCATAGGAACATGGGAACAGGAATAGGCTGTTCAGCCCCTCAAGCCTGCTCCTCCATTCAATTAGATCATGGCCGATCTGTAGCTCAATTCCATATCCCTTGATAGGCTTACCTAACAAAAATATATCGATCTCAGTCTTGAAAGCTCCAATTGTCGCCCAACATCCACAGCCTTTTGGGGGAGAGAATTCCAGATTTCTACTATGAAGATGAGTAAGGGAGTTCTCCCTAGTGTCCTGGCCAATATTTATCCCTCAACCAACATCACTAAAAACAGATTATCTGGTCATTATCACGTTGCTGTTTGTGGGACCTTGATGTGCGTGTTTCCTACATTACAACAGTGACTACACTTCAAAAGTACAAAATTGGCTGTAAAGTGCTTTGGGATGTTCTGAAGTCACGAAAAGCACCATATAAATGCCTCTCTCTCTCTCTCTCTCTCTCATTATACAGGTTGCTTTCCTTGGCCTGAGATGTCTATGGTTCCAGCACTTCAGGAACCATTACGTTTGATACAGATTTTTTCTTTACTCCTCCCTACTAAACATAATAGTAGGAGGGAAGCAGAGGGCAGAAGCTTTTGAAAGCGAGATCCATTCTCAGATGTTTAAGCAATAGAAAAATAAAATAAACGGGCTTCATAGAACATCTAAGTTTCAGGGTACCAGCATGATTTAAACATGCTAATTCAAATGAGGGTTGACAACATTGCGGTTTCACTGAATGACTGCAGAACTTAGGAAATTAAAAATAAGTCTTAGTGGAAAGTCAGGGTTCCTGCATTTTATCTGGAAATCTTAAACCATCTTGCTCTATTATATGTTACATTAACTGACGAGACAAGTGATAAGAGACTAGCGTAGGAAACAAGCTCCACATGAGGTACAGAAGCATTTCTTCACTTCAACCCGACTTTATCTTTAAATTTGGAGGTCAGTCACAATTAACGGCACTTCATATATGCCAGTGACTTTCACACTGTTACAACCCTTCGAGAACCCTGCATTCCTCCAATTATGGCCACTTGTGCATCCTCAATCATCGCTCCACCATTGCTGGCTGTGCCTTCAACCGTCCAGGCCCTAAGCTCTGGAACTCCCTCCCTAAACATCTCTCCTCTTTGTCCAAGCATTTATCTCCTTCTTTGGCTCGGTGTCAATTTTTTTGTCTGATAACGCACCTGTGAAGCACCTTGAGATGTTTTACTACCTTAGAGGCGCAATATAAATGCAAGTTGTTGTTGTTGTTATGAGGGGTCCCCCTCCCCACCTGGCAAACACTGAATCACTCCCGGGGGACCACCTGTCCAAACATCCAAAAGACAACGGCAGTTACTCAAAGGTAAACATTTCCGCCTTTTTGCAGAAGACGTGTTTTATTATCACGCAGCAACAGAAATAATGACCGGGAATTTCCTTGGAGTCGCTCCCGCTAACCCCAGTGCACTAACCCCGGTTGTGTGTAAACGGGTTCACCCCCCCACCGCCCCCCCACACTTCCGCCGAAGTTACGGCGGTGAAGCCGGAGCAGCTCCGAGGAAATTCCCAACCAATGTGTTTAAAAGTCAACCAGTGCTTTAAAATATAGAAACCTGATGAGAGAGAGACAGCAATTTGATGACTCTGTGGACACCCTAGTACCCCAGTTTAGAACATTTATGATATTATACACCCCTGGTATATTAAGACCGTTAAATTCGGATGAAATTTAAATCACATCCCGAAGACAATTTCAATTAGACAGCCTGAAGAGGATGGTACAATTGGAACCATGACAAGTGGAGCCAACCCTAGCACAACATAGTACCTTATTTTGATTTTTCTACTGCTTAAACATCTGAGATTGGATCTCACTTTCCAAAGTTTCTGCCCTCTGCTTCCCTCGTACTATTATGGTTAACAGGGAACAGCAAAGAACAAATCTATTTCATCGCAATGATTCCTGAGCTGCTGGGGCCACAGATATTTTTTTTTGTTGTTTATTCGTTCATGGGATGTGGGCGTCGCTGGCGAGGCGGGCATTTATTGCCCATCCCTAATTGCCCTCGAGAAGGTGGTGATGAGCCGCCTTCTTGAACCGCTGCAGTCCGTGTGGTGACGGTTCTCCCACAGTGCTGTTAGGAAGGGAGTTCCAGGATTTTGACCCAGTGACGATGAAAGATCGGCGATATATTTCCAAGTCGGGATGATGTGTGACTTGGAGGGGAACGTGCAGGTGGTGTTGTTCTCATGTGCCTGCTGCTCTTGTCCTTCTAGGTGTGAGAGGTCACGGGTTTGGGAGGTGCTGTCGAAGAAGCCTTGGCGAGTTGCTGCAGTGCATCCTGTGGATGGTACACACTGCAGCCACAGTGCGCAGGTGGTGAAGGGAGTGAACGTTTAGGGTGGTGGATGGGGTGCCAATCAAGCAGGCTGCTTTATCTTGGATGGTGTCGAGCTTCTTGAGTGTTGTTGGAGTTGCACTCATCCAGACAAGTGGAGAGTATTCCATCACATTCCTGACTTGTGCCTTGTAGATGGTGGAAAGGCTTTGGGGAGTCAGGAGATGAGTCACTCGCCGCAGAATACCCAGCCTCTGACCTGCTCTTGTAGCCACAGTATTTATATGGCTGGTCCAGTTAAGTTTCTAGTCAATGGTGACCCCCAGGATGTTGATGGTGGGGGATTCGGCGATGGTAATGCCGTTGAATGTCAAGGGGAGGTGGTTAGATTCTCTCTTGTTGGAGATGGTCATTGCCTGGCACTTATCTGGCACGAATGTTACTTGCCACTTATGAGCCCAAGCCTGGATGTTGTCCAGGTCTTGCTGCATGCGGGCTCGGACTGCTTCATTATTTGAGGGGTTGCGAATGGAACTGAACACTGTGCAATCATCAGCGAACATCCCCATTTCTGACCTTATGATGGAGGGAAGGTCATTGATGAAGCAGCTGAAGATGGTTGGGCCAAGGACACTGCCCTGAGGAACTCCTGCAGCAATGTCCTGGGGCTGAGATGATTGGCCTCCAACAACCACTACCATCTTCCTTTGCGCTAGGTATGACTCCAGCCACTGGAGAGTTTTCCCCGATTCCCATTGACTTCAATTTTACTAGGGCTCCTTGGTGCCACACTCGGTCAAATGCTGCCTTGATGTCAAGGGCAGTCAACTCTCACCTCACCTCTGGAATTCAGCTCTTTTGTCCATGTTTAGACCAAGGCTGTAATGAGGTCTGGAGCTGAGTGGTCCTGGCTGAATCCAAACTGAGCATCAGTGAGCAGGTTATTGGTGAGTAAGTGCCGCTTGATAGCACTGTCGACGACACCTTCCATCACTTTGCTGATGATTGAGAGTAGACTGATGGGGCGGTAATTGGCCGGATTGGATTTGTCCTGCTTTGTGGACAGGACATACCTGGGCAATTTTCTACATTGTCAGGTAGATGCCAGTGTTGTAGCTGTCCTGGAACAGTAAATATAATATGGATTCAAATTTCTCAGGCCAAGGAAAGCAACAGGTATAATGTATCGTGCATCATGTATCACATAAGATTATCTTCATCCTACAATTTGTAGGGTTCGAAAACCCAAGCTTGGTGCCTCCGAACCACTACTTGGTTTCACCTCATCTCCTACTCTTTTCAACCCTTGTGATATCCTCACAACTTTGAGTAGCTGTAGGAGGAGAAAAAGAACTTGCATTTATATAACACCTTTTATGATCTCAGGACGTCCCAAAGAGCTTCACAGCCAATGAAGTACTTTTTGAAGTGTAGTCACTGTTGTAATGTAGGAAACGCGGCAGCCAATTTGCGCACAGCAAGGTCCCACAAACAGCAATGAGACAATGATGTTTTAGTGATGTTGGTTGAGGGATAAATATTGGCCAGGACATCAGGTAGAACTCCCCTGCTCTTCTTTGAAATAGTGCCATGGAATCTTTTACGTCCACTTGGGAGGGCAGACAAGGCCTCGGTTTAACGTCTCATCTGAAAGACGGCACCTCTGACAGCGCAGCACTCCCTCTCAGTACTGCACTGGGAGCGTCAGTCTAGATTTGATGCTCAAGTCTCTGGAGTAAGACTTGAACCCAGAACCTTCTGGCTCAGAGGCGAGAGTGCCACCCACAGACACCTAAAGAGAAGGGAGCAATTGAAATGGGGAGGGGGGGAATAATCTTGGGCCATACTTATCTAAAATGTGAGTCAAATTTGAATCCATATTATATTTACTGTTTGTATCTGCCTCCATTATATCTGTATGGTATATAGGCAAAAATCTCACCATCAGCCGAGGTGTGCAGATACCAGCCTGAGAGGAGCTGGGAGCAGCAGCACAATGTAGCGTTTAAATTCCACCTGTTGCAGGCCTTGCATTCTTAAGGCCAGCCCATAGTCCCTGTGGTAACCATACAGAGCTGAAGAGAAACCTCAGAAGACTAAATTGTTTACAGATGGGGCCAGGCTGTGCCAAGGCCGCTGACAATAAGCCCTGTATCAAGTGTCTGGATAAAACACTCAGGAAGGAAACAGGCAACACTGCAGCAAACCACCCAAAAGATTCCAGAAAATTACAAATGGAAACTCATCTTTTCTATATTGGTGATTGTCTTGCCCTCTCCTCTCTCCCTCCCTCCCTCCCTCCCTCCCTCCATCCTAAACATTGTTGGGAACCAATGTACTGATAAATGCTACAAATGGATGCATTTTAACGGTTAATTGCATCAGTATTTACCTCAAGATTGTTGAGGTCATATAACATGTACATCACCATACTGTCCTGCATCACTAGGGTGGAGATTTAAACTGTTTTTAAGAAGCTGTTATCCCTGTACCATAGGAACCTACATTTAATTCGACGATCCGTGTATACGGTAATGTCCGAAACAGAAAGCTTCTCTGGTTCAACCCCGCCCCCACCATCACATTAGTGCTGTTGGAATCGACCCCTCTTAAATTAATGAAAACCTACCACTGTTACAGCAGCTGAGAGAAAAAAGATGGCATCTAAATGCACAGTATTTCTAAAGGTTCTATTCAAAGTATGAAATTCTTCATCTATTGAATCTAAAGCAGCCAGAGATTCCTGGGTCAATTGGAGTTGTTTTCGAGGCCCACAAGTGATAAGTAACTAGTAGGGGAAATAATGTTCAAAAAAGAAATGAGGGAAAGGCTAAACTGGTGTTATACTATATATCAAAAAAAATACTGGAAATATGCCACAGGTCCAATTGCATCTTTTCAGGTGGAGACCCTTTGTCAGAATGGGTCATTGTTATAATACATACGGTTATAAAATTTTCAACTTTCCATGCTGTAACCTATGATTCTATGACTCTAACCGTCTAAATCTCTCTATCACCGGCTTTCTCATCTCTTTTTATTTTTGCAATACTACTATCGTGATTGCACGGCTGAGCTTTCTTTTCTTGCTGTCCCCAAACCCCAAACTCTCCATTCGAAACACTGTTACTCCACCCTGAACGCTCGTTGTGTTGAAATCGAGACTCATTGTACTGTCATCCACTGTAATAGGGGGAATCAAGAACGAGGAGACATAATCTTAAAATTAGAGCAAAACCAGGAAGCACTTTCTCACACAAAGGGTAGTGGAAATCTCGAATTCTCTCCCTCAAAAGGCTGTGGATGTTGGGGGGTGGTGGACAATTGGAGCTTTTAAGCCTGAGATGGATAGATTTTTGTTAGGTAAGGGTATCAAGGGATATGGAGCTAGGGGTAGGAAAATGGAGTTGAGGGACAGATCAACAAAGATTTAATTGAATGGTGCAGCAGGTTTGAGGGGCTGAATGGCCTACTCCTGTTCCAATGTTCCTTACTCTTTCTTCTAGGAATTCCTTCCATTCCTCAGTCTTCTCTTCCTCCTACATTTTAAAAATTGAGGCGTTGCCGTACCGGGAGCCAATGTAGGTCAACGAGTCAATGAGCACAGGGGTGATGGGTGAACGGGACTTGGTGCGAGTTAGGATACAGGCAGCAGAGTTTTGGATCAGCACCACCACCCTCACCAGCCCCAGAACATACTTCCTACAAAGGCTGATTGGGGTATGCTCCAGGTACCACCGAACCCAAATACACCCCCAGACAAGACAGCAAAGTCCCTGCACATTGCTGCTCGGCAACCCTTCTGAATACCCTGACCCCTGAAGTGTACCAGTGCACCAATAATGACAACAAATTCATTGGAGTAGATTTTCAACTTGGCGCCTGGGCATAAAACTGGCATAGAGAATCAGCCACCCGTTATAGAAACTGTCCGATTTTCATTCCCTTTGATTTGCCCGTGCAGCAGGTTAAAAATCTACCCCAGTGCATCAAGACACAGAAAGAGGAAACACTTACATTTATACTTCCCTTTATCAGTCTCTCAGAAAAGTCCCGAAGTCCTTCATAAACAATAAATTACTTTGAAGTGCAGTGACTTTTGTTATGTAGATAAATGCAGCAGCCATTTTGTGCACAGCGAGGTCCCACAAACAGCAAGGCGATAAATGTTCAGCTGGACTAGTTTTTCGTAATGTGGGTTGAGAATTGAATCTTGGCCAGGACACTAGGAGAACTCCCAGCTCTTCGTCATAATATCATGGAATCTATGACAGCCACCTGAAAAGGCAGACAGAGACTTCTTATCCAAAGCCTTCAACAATGAAGAACTCCAGTGCTCCACTAGTGAGTCAGCCTACAGTGTGCTCAAGTGGAACGTGAATCCACAATCTTCTTAACCAGAAGCTAAAGTGGTATCGACTAAACCAAGCTATCGCTGACAATATGGCCTAGAAATTCGAGCGCGCCCACTAACAGGTTCCGTAGGGGGAGCAGGGATTGATCCCTCCGCCTGAATGGATAGGCCCAAGGCGCACAACAAACTGGGCCTTGGGTCTCATCATCATTGGGCCGGTGAGCTGCGGACACCTAATGGGCATCCCCAGGCAGCTCTTCGGAAAAAAGAACCCTAAGATCAGGCAGAGCGGCCCTCAGGTTTGTCCTTAAAGGGGAGGCGGGAAGGGAGGAAGGGTAGCGGTGGCACTGGCTGCATTCAGGGCAACCCAGTATGGCAGAGGGGGACTTCAAACAGGCGTTAGGCTCCTTATTTGAATGCTTATGGCGCGGGCCCTGGACGTCTATTTTTCTGCCTACGTCAATATGGCGGGCGGCGCACAACCGGTTCGTAATGACCGTGCGTTTCCTGCCCACCGTATTGGAGGTTTAGGTGCCCATTTAGCACCCGTAAAAACAGTCACAGCACCATCCAATTTCTAGACCTACGGGTTCCTGCAAATGCCACGTAAGCAAAACGCATAACTCGAACAATGTGTAAACCAGTGCAAAATTCAGAAAATAATTTTCTAAGAGAGAAATGCCGCCGCGTTTCATGGTATTAAATATGTGGAGTGGAATCCCCGTGAGCTGAGGACGGCTCGGGCCCGAGGTAGGG
Source organism: Heptranchias perlo (assembly GCF_035084215.1). NCBI lineage: Eukaryota > Metazoa > Chordata > Chondrichthyes > Hexanchiformes > Hexanchidae > Heptranchias > Heptranchias perlo. The sequence continues at coordinate 8,189,341 of NC_090345.1, read as the reverse complement.
TGTGTGTGGCACTGCAAATCAATATTTTGTTTTATTTCTTCCAACCGCACATTCCACTTGGGCAGGAAGAGCTGAACGGCTCGCGCGCCATGGGCCTCTCCCCAAATGGACCACCAACGATGTGGATCTGGGATTGGCTGGCCAGGCAGGCAGTACGAGTGGGGTGAGCCCGTGTCAGATTTTCCCTTGAGGCGGGGAAACCTACAATGGCACTCGATGTAACCAGCTTGGCCGACTGACAAGCGCTCAGATGGTTAGATTTCTGTTAGGTGAGGGTATAAAGGTCTGATGCCAAGAGAGTCGGAGTTAACAGTCAGCCGCTGATTGTGGGTGGGGGGATGCGGCTCTCGTCCTATTTCAAGTTGCTCGGCCCCCTTGACATTTCCTGATTATCAGCAGCAGGCCACAAAGAGGAATATTGTCTCCAAACCTGAGCAAAAAACACACAGCAGAAATCAGTCAGCGTCAAGCGGAGGGGTTGGAACACTGGCAGCTGCGGAGCGCGGTGCCTATTGCTCTCGTCTTTCACTGCCGAGTACAGAAAAGTGCCTATTAGACATGTACTCTCTTCAGTGTAAATAAATTGAAAGCATGTCATTTTCACAAGGAAGTAATATTGACTGTCATCTGCCCTAAACATTGCTCAATGGGGGTGGCCAGGCTGGGTCTGCTTTTCTTGGCTCGTTGCTTTGTGGATCTAGTAGACCCCACAAAAACTCTTCCAGAGAAACACAAATAATCGACTTCAAGATGTAGTCTTGTGCTAGGCTCCTGCCGGACCTGAAGCCTAACATATACTTTTTGTACAGTGGGACTGCAGAACACAAAGCCATCTCTTTCTCCCCCCCCACAAGTTTGTTTAAACAGGTGCAGAGGCCTTCCCCCCGACTGTAATGCAAAGTTTCATACCTTACAAATACCCACTAAAAGAAATAGGTGGCTTGGGTCCCGATCCTTCCGTTTCTTTTCTTAAGCAAGAGGAGCCAATTACTTCAACGTTGTATGAGGAAGAAGGGGCAAATTCATAATTTCTTGACAGTTTCCTTTTCAAATTTTATTGAGTTGCTCCCTTTAGGGCGAAAAAAAAATTCCAACGAGCCCAACATGTGTTGCGTATCTGGGGAGCTACTGGAATCAGGCAAGAGCCTGTCCAAACAAGGACCTTGACAAGAATAGTCTGTTAATGAGATTATAGACAGATCTGCCACTTCATTAGGCCCCTGCCAACAGCCTGTGTACACGGGAGATACAAAGGCAGCAATTGTCTGCACAAACATGTCTGTGGTCACAGTGTGTTAAGCACAATTTGGATAAAAGAAACCATTTCTCCATTAGATTTGTTGAGCTGAAGGTAGAGCTCTCGGAGCATCAAAAAGTAGCGACAAGCAGGTGCTCCCGAGCCACAGGCAGCTCGTAAAGCAGGTCGTCCCAACACCCTATTTATAATGCGGAATCACCTCCAGCGTGATCCAGTTCTCCTGAGCTAAAAATGGGGGCAGGGGGGGAGGGTTCAGGTAAGGGTAAATTTATAAATCTAAAGAGAAAAGTCAAGGCTATAGAGCAGTGTAGCGATTTGAGTAAAGATACGTAGGGCGTGTCAGGAAGGGACAGAGAATTTATCAGTAATAGTGCATCAGTGAATAAGGTCAACTCAGGGAAAAATAGTAAAGAGGTAAAATTAAAGGCACTTTATCTTAATGTACAAAGCATTCGTAACAATATAGACAAATTAATGGCACAAATAGAGATAAATGGTTTTGATCTAGTAGCCATTACTGAGACATGGTTGCAAGGTGACCAGGTTGGGAACTAAATATTCCAGCGTACTTGACTTTTCGAAAAGACAGACAAAATGGAAAAGGAGGTGGGGTAGCCTGATAATAAAGGAATATATAAAGACAGTAGTGAGAAAGGATCTTGGCTTGGAAGATCAGGAAGTAGAGTTAGTATGGGTGGAGATAAGAAATAACAAGGGACTGAAAAAACTCATGGGAGTAGTTTATAGGTCCCCAAACAGTAGTTATAATGTTGGGCAGAGTATTAATCAAGAAATAATAGCAGCTTGTAACAAAGGTAATGCAATAATCATGAGGGACTTTAATCTTCACATAGACTGGGCAAATCAAATTGGCAAAAGTAGTTTGGAGGACAAGTTCATGGAATGCATTCAAGACAGTTTCCAAGAACATTACATTATGGAACAAAAAAAGGGAACAGGCTAATTTAGATCTTGTCTTGTTTAATGAGACAGGGTTAATTAGTAATCTCATAGTAAGGGATCCTCTGGGGAAGATTGATCATATGATAGAATTTCACATTGAGTTCGAGAGTGACGTACTTAAGTCCAAAACTAGAGACTTAAACTTAAACATAGGTATGAGGGGCAAGTTGGCTAAGGTTGATTGGGAAATTAGATTAAAAGATATGACAGTAGATAAGCAATGGCAAACATTTAAAGAAATATTTCATAATTCTCAACGAATATACATTCCATTGAGGAATAAAAACTCCGTGGGAAAAGTGATCCATCCATGGCTAACTAAAGAAGTTAAGGATAGTATTAGATTAAAAGAAGAGGCTTATAATGTTGTAAGCCTGAGGATTGGGAAAGTTTTAGAAACCAGCAAAGGATGACCAAAAAAATGATAAAGAGGGAGAAAATAGAATATGAGATTAAACTAACAAGAAATATAAAAACAGATTGTAAGAGCGTCTACAAGTATGTAAAAAGGAAGAGTAGCGAAAGTAAATGTGGGTCCTTTAGAGGCTGAGACAGGAGAAATTATAATGGGGAATAAGGAAATGGCAGACACGTTAAACAAATATTTTGTATCTTGTCTTCACAATAGAAGACACAAAAAGCATACCAGAAATAGTGGGGAACCAAGGGTCTAATGAGAGTGAGGAACTTAAAGTAATTAATATTAGTAAAGAAAAAGTACCAGAGAAATTAATGAGACTAAAAGCCGACAAATCCCCTGGACCTGATGGCCTATACCCTAGGGTTCTAAAAGAGGTGGCTGCAGAGATAGTGGATGCATCAGTTGTGATCTTCCAAAATTCCCTAGATTCTAGAATGGTCCCTGTGGATTGGAAGATAGCAAATATAACACCACTAATCAAGAAAGGAGGGAGAGAGAAAACAGGGAACTACAGGCCAGTGAGCCTGACATCAGTAGTCGGGAAAATGCTGGAATCTATTATTAAGGATGTGGTAATGGGGCACTTAGAAAATCATAGTATGATTAGACAGAGTCAACATGGTTTTATGAAAGGGAAATAGTGACTGACAAAATCTATTAGAGTTTTTTGAGGATGTAACTAGCAGGGTAGATAAAGGGGAACCAGTGGATGTCGTATATTTGGATTTTCAAAAGGCATTCGATAAGGTGCCACACAAAAGGTTGTTATACGATAAGGGCTCATGGGGTTGGGGGTAATATATTAGCATGGATAGAGGATTGGTTAACGGACAGAAAACAGAGAGTAGGAATAAATGGGTCATTTTCAGGTAAGCAGGCAGTGACCAGTGGGGTGCCGCAAGGATCAGTACTTCGGCCTCAGCTATTTACAATCTACATTAATGACTTAGATGAATGTATCCAAGTTTGCTGACTAGGTAGGAAAGTAAGCTATGAGGAGGACACAAAGAGTCTGTAAAGGGATATGGACAGGTTAAGTGAGTGGGCAGGAAGGTGGCAGATGGAGTATAATGTGGGGAAATGTGAGGTTATTTACTTTGGTAGGAAGAATAGAAAAACAGTATATTTTTTAAACGGTGAGAAATTATTAAATGTTGGTGTTCAGAGGGATTTGGGTGTCCTTGTACACGAAACACAGAAAGTTAACATGCAGGTACAGCAAGCAATTAGGAAGGCATATGGTGTGTTAGCCTTTATTGCAAGGGGGTTGGAGTACAAGAGTAAGAAAGTCTTGCTGCAATTGTACAGGACTTTGGTGAGACCTCACCTGGAGTACTGTGTACAGTTTTGGTCTCCTTCCCTAAGGAAGGATATACTTACCTTAAAGGCGGTGCAACAAAGGTTCACTAAATTGATTCCAGGGATGAGAGGGTTGTCCTATGAGGAGAGATTGATTAGAATGGGCCTATACTCTCTGGAGTTCAGAAGAATGAGCGGTGATCTCATTGAAACATATAAAATTCTGAGAGGGCTTGACAGGGTAGATGCTGTGAGGCTGTTTCCCCTGGCTGGAGAGTCTAGAACTAAGGGGCATAGTCTCAGGATAAGTGGCTGGCCATTTAGGACCAAGATGAGGTGAAATTTCTTCACTCAGAGGGTTGTGAATCTTTGGAATTCTCTACCTCAGAGGGATGGGGATGCTGAGTCGTTGAGTATATTCAAGGCTGAGATAGATAAATTTTTGGACTTTAAGGGAATCAAGAGATGTGGGGATAGGGTGGGAAAGTAGAGTTGAGGTAGGAGATCAGCCATGATCTTATTGAATGGCGGAGCAGGCTCGAGGGGTGTGTGGCCTACTCCTGCTCCTATTTCTTATGTTCTTATGTTCCTTGCACCGCTGACATTTGCAGGGTGGTTTCACAGCCTAGCAAGAACAACAATGACAACTTGCATTTATACAGCGCCTTTAACGTAGTAAAAACCTCCCAAGTCGCGTAACAGGAGTGTAATCAGACAAAATATGGCACTGCGCCAATAAAGAAAGAGCTTGCATTTATATAGCGCCCTTCACGACCTCAGGATGTCCCAATGAAGTACTTTTGAAGTGTAGTCACTGTTATAATGTAAGAAACGCGTCAGCCAATTTGCACACAGCAAGTCCCCATAAGCAGCAATGTGATAATAACCAGATAATCTATTTTTTAGTCATGTTGATTGAGGGATAAATATTGGCCAGGATGCCATGGATAACTCCCCTGCTCTTCTTCGAAATAGTGCCAAGGGATCTTCTGCGTCTACCTGAGAGGGTTTAACGTCTCATCTGAATGACGACACCTCCGACAGTGCAGCACTCCCTCATTACTACTGAAGTGTCAGCCTAGATTTTTATGGTTAAGTCTCTGGAGTGGAATTTAAACCCACAACCTTCTGACTCAGAAGCGAGAGTGCTACCCACTGAGCCGCAGCTGACCAGTGACCAAAAGCTTAATGAAAGAGGTAGGTTTTAAGGAGCGTCTTAAAGGAGAGAGAGGTAGAGAGGCGGAAAGGTTTAGGGAGGGAGTTCCAGCACCAGAGCACAGAACGATAAAGTCGAGAATGCAAGAGTAAACGATCTCGTGCGTGCAGGGTCCCTACAACTCTGCTGTGGGTATAATGTTGTAATAACAATATGGTGTCACGGAGACAATGTCCTTTTTTGCTGAGGTACCTCCATACGCCATTTTTTTGTTTTAAATGACCAGCCTGCTGACACTCACCATCTAGACGCAGACACGAAGAGTGAGCACTTGCACGAATTGCAGGAGGGCAGTTGGCATCCGTGGAACCATACCGCAGTATAAGTCAGTGCCTTCGGGAGCGAGGGTGGTGGGGGGGGGGGGGGGGAGAAAATAGGGGGAGAGGGCAAAGGGGAAATCTTTTTTTAATCTTCTAACTTGGAAGGTTGGACTAATTTCAAATCAGGCAACAACAACAAAAAAACATTCAACCTGGTCACCCTATTATAGAAAGGATATTATTAAACTAGAAAGAGTGCAGAAAAGATTTACTAGGATGCTACCGGGACTTGATGGTTTGACTTGTAGGGAGAGGTTGGATAGACTGGGACTTTTTTCCCTGGAGAGTAGGAGGTTAAGGGGTGATCTTATAGAAGTCTATAAAATAATGAGGGGCATAGATAAGGTAGATAGTCAAAATCTTTTCCCAAAGGTAGGGGAGTCTATAACGAGGGGGCATAGATTTAAGGTGAGAGGGGAAGAGTTACAAAAGGGTCCAGAGGGGCAATTTTTTCACTCAAAGGGTGGTGAGTGTCTGGAACGAGCTGCCAGAGGCAGTAGTAGAGGCGGGTACAATTTTGTCTTTTAAAAAGCATTTGGACAGTTACATGGGTAAGATGGGTATAGAGGGATATGGGCCAAGTGCAGGCAATTGGGACTAGCTTAGTGGTATAAACTGGGCGACATGGACATGTTGGGCCGAAGGGCCTGTGTCCACGTTGTAAACTTCTATGATTCTATGATTCTATGACCTGCTGCACGGGCAAATCAATGGAAATGAGAATTGGGCAGTTTCTATAATGGATGGCCAATTCTCAATGCCAGTTTTATGGCTGGGTGCAATTTAAATATTTTTGTTTTGTTCAACCACGGTGGGTTTCCAACACTGTTGATAACTGGCGAAAAAGTTTTGATTACTCCTAATGGGTAGTACAGTACACTTTTCACCTTAGTTATGTGAGGGGCAGGGCTTTACGTTGAACATACTTCCTCTCCTTACCCATAGCACCATTTGCTCCAAAAGCAAAATATGGCTCCTTTTTGGGATTCAGCTCCTCGTTTTTACAAATTCAAAGGATCAGCATTACTTCAAGTAAGGAATGGAAACGCCATGATGTTTACTTGAAGCTGTGACCCTGCCAGATAGTTTTGGGGGCGGGGAGGAGGAAATTCCTCAAATCCCAGGCAGGAACACAAACATACAGTGATCTCGGAGATAAAAACGAAAAATGTTGGAAACACTCAGCAGGTCAGGCAGCATCCGTGGGGAGAGAAAAACAAGAGTTAACTGGAAGAAGTTGGAGATTTAACAGTTTATAAGCAAGTACAGAGCCAGGGAAAGAACAGTGGGTGGGAGGGGAGAACAAGAGAAGGTCTGTGATAGGATGGAGGGTAGGACTGATTAAATGACAAAAGGGATGATGGTGCAAGGTAAAAGGTAATAGGACAATAAAGAAACAAAAGATGGGTCCAGAGGAGGTGTAAATGGTTATAGCAGAACCTGCAGTCCGAGAAAATGGGAGTGGTGGTTATGTGATTTCGGAGACCAGTTATTCTAGCCTTTTCGTTCTTTTTCTACACACTTTTCTTTTCATACAAAATGTAATTTAACCGCAGATCTAGAAGGACAAAAGCAAAGAGGGGCAAGCTCCCCCCCCCCACCCCCTCGGGCGAGGTCGCCTGTTCATGAACCATGGTGAAGTATTCACAGGCTGCACGGGTTCAGTGCATGGCCATTTGAATACGTTAATGCTAGGTGTCAGATAAGTGAAAACAAAAAGCACGAATGGCATGTGGGGCATGCTGGTATCTTGTAAATGTTTCATTCGAGGTTCCTGGTTTGTACACACATATATCTCAGCGCACCTTCTCTTGTTAATTGGCTTGACATATACCGAGCAAAGTACAGGCTGCTCCACTTTCACAACATTGGTGCACTCGGGTAACTTATTTTGCGCTCTTGCACATGTAGTAACTTGAAAGAGGTTGAGTCATAACATAAAAATAATACTCCTTGCATTGATACGGTGTCCTGTCACATTGTCAAAATGACTCAAATTACTTTCTGGATTGCCAATGTCGGAACAGGCTTGAGGGGCTCAATGGCCTACTCCTAATCCTATGTTCCATTCCTTGTCAGCAATGTCCCACAAACAGAAATGAAACAAATGACCAGTTAATCTCTTTTTTGTGGCATTGGCTGAAGGAGGAATGCTGGCCAGAATATAGGCAGAAGCACCACAGAAATTTATAGCACCGAAGGAACCATTCATCCCATCATGTCCGTGTTGGTTCTTTGCTGGCGCGAGCCAAAAAATATTCCCACTGTGCTGCTCTATCCCCATAGCCCCGTGTCTTCCTCTGCTTCAAGGGTTCATCCAATTTCCCCTTAAAAGATGCGATGGTCTCTGCCTCAACCCAAAATACTTTATGTTCCAATAACCCCCTACGTAAAGAAATTTCTTCCAGCCTCTCTCCTCACTTTCTCAGTGATAATTTTAATTTGATTCCCCTTCATCACCCACTCTCTGACCACAGGAAATAGTCTTTCCTTATTCTACTACTACAACTACAACTTGCATTTATATCGCACCTTTAATACTGGAAAACGTCCCACGGGACTTCACTGACGCGTAAGGAAAAACTCTTCATAATTTAAAAAAACCTCTATTGAATTTCCTTTGCACAAGTGAAAGTAGTCCCATCTTCTCAAGTCTCTCCTCATAATTATAGATTCCCATCCCTGGCATCATCCTAGGGATTCTACAGTCTGCTTTCTATGGTGTTAATGTCCTTTCTATTACAGGGCACCCAAAACTGCATACAATATTCTAACTGTGATCTAACCAATGTTCCACACAAACTTATCATTACTTCTTTACCTAGAAGGACAAGGGCAGCAGGTGCATGGGAAAACCATCAACTCCAAGTTCCCCTCCAAATTCACACACCATCCCAACTTGGACATGTATCAGCTGTTCCTCCATCGTCTCTGGGTCAAAATCCTGAAACTCCCTACCTAACATTTTGGGAGCACCTTCACCACACGAACTGCAACGGTTCAGGAAGAAGGTCCACCACCTCAAGGGCAACTAGAGATGCGCAATAAATGTCAGCTTTGCCAGCGACGCCCATATTCCGAGAATGACTAATAAAAAACTCTTGTACTCTATGCCCCTATTTATAAACCCAAAATGCTGTTCAGCTTTTTTTAAGGCGTTATCTACCTGCACTGACACTTCATCAGGTAGCGCCATGATGTTCCAAGGGCTTTAGTTTAATATTGCATCCATAAGACAGTGATGCACCACTCATTCAGTACTGCAATGGAGTGTCAGTCTAAATTACAACAACTTGCATTTATATAGCACCTTTAACATAATGAAACGTCCCAAAGCACTTCACAGGAGCGTAATCAAACAAAATTTGGCACTGGGCCACATAAGGAGATATTAGGACAGGTGACCAAAAGCTTGGTCAGAGGTTGGTTTTAAGGAGCATTCTCATAAAGGAGAGAGAAGATGAAAGGCGGAGAGGATTAGGGAGGGAATTCCAGAGCTCGAGGCCTAGGCAGCTGAAGGCACGGCTGCCAATGGTGGAGTGATGAAAATCAGGGATGCGCAAGAGGCCAGAATTGGAGGAGCGCAGAGATCTTGGAAGGTGGTAGGGCTGGAGGAGGGTACAGAGATAGGGAGGGGCGAGGCCATGGAGAGATTTGAAAACGAGGATGAGAATTTTCAAATCGAGGCGTTGCTGGACCGGGAACTCTTAACTGAGCCATCCTGACATGTGACATAAAAAGCTGTCACATCTGACATATTGATGGAATACTCTACACTTGCCTGGATGAGTGCAGCTCCAACAACACTCAAGAAGCTCGACACCATCCAGGACAAAGCAGCCTGCTTGATTGGCACCCCATCCACCACCCTAAACATTCACTCCCTTCATCACCGGCGCACCGTGGCTGCAGTGTGTACCATCCACAAGATGCACTGCAGCAACTCGCCAAGGCTTCTTCGACAGCACCTCCCAAACCCGCGATCTCTACCACCTAGAAGGACAAGGCAGCAGGCACATGGGAACAACACCACCTGCACGTTCCCCTTCAAGTCACACACCATCCCGACTTGGAAATATATCGCCGTTCCTTCATCATCGCTGGGTCAAAATCTTGGAACTCCCTTCCTAACAGCACTGTGGGAAAACTGTCACCACACGGACTGCAACGGTTCAAGAAGGCGGCTCACCACCACCTTCTCAAGGGCAATTAGGGATGGGCAATAAATGCCAGCCTCGCCAGCGACGCCCACATCCCATGAATGAATAACAAAAAAAAACTCATGAATGAGAGGATCTGTAATATGGCCCAAGGCTGACCGTGCCATCGAAGACCCCTCCAGTTATGTTGTGGGTGGATTCAGACTAACAGACAAGTAACTGCACGAGTGCAGCAAGGTTTGAAAGTTGTGGTCCGTGATTTTATTCTTTGGCCGCTGGATCTTTCCCTATGACTGGGAAATGTCTCTCTTGGTCAGCAATCAGTGGCCATAAAAGAAAATGGCCAGCAGCCTTGAAGGCTGTATTCATACTGCCACAGGGACTATGCTGCCTTTAGAGGTAGCCATCTCTTGTAGGTGAGCAGTGTGTCTAATTCTGGGCAGCACACTTTAGGAAGGATGTCAAGGCCCTGGAGAGGGTGCAGAGCAGATTTACTAGAATGATTCCAGGCATGAGGGACTTCAGTTACGTGGAGAGTCTAGAGAAGCTGGGGTTGTTCTTCTTAGAGCAGAGAAATTTAAAAGGGAGATTTAACTGAGGTGTTCAAAATTATGAAGGGTTTTGACAGAATAAATCAGGAGCAACTGTTTCCACTGGTAGGAGGGTCGGTAACCAGAGGACACAGATTTAAGATAATTGACATAAGAACCAGAGGGGAGAAAAGGAGAATTTTTTTTACGCAGCGAGTTGTTATAATCTGGAATGCACTGCCTGAAAGGGTGGAGGAAGCAGATTCAATAGTGACTTTCGAAAGGGAATTGGATAAATATACTTGAAAAGGAAAAATTTACAGGACTCTGGGGAAAGAGCAGGAGAGAGGGATTAATTGGATCGCTCTTTCAAAGAACCGGCACAGGTACGATGGGCCGAATGGCCTCCTTCTGTGCTGTATGATACGCTTGAAAAAACACTTGTCTACAGGATAGTTTTATTCCCTCTGTCCCAAAGAGTTCCAGCATTTTGAATCTCAATATTTAACAGGGATCTATTCAGCGGACTCAGCAACGAGGCTTGATGGATTGACATTCTTTCCACACGTGGATTTTGGTTGGGAGCCATTCAAACCAGGAAAGCTCAGTAGCGCTTGAGTGCCTGCGGCTCAACAGAGATGCTTGATTTACATCGCTGGTGGTCACCCATTCGTATATGACACTGCTTCCTATTTCATAGCATCAGATATCAAAGGGAGGATCCATTTGTTGGCGTTTGTCAATTTACATTGCACTGCTTCTACAATCAAATCCGGCCATGAAATTGCTCCGCAGGTTTTTCTTTTTACGCATTCTCGGGACGTGGCACCACTGGCAAGGCCATAATTTATTGCCCAATCCTATTTTCCCTGGGAATGTGGTGGTGGGACAATGGAGGGACTTGCTAGGCCACTTCAGAGGACAGTTAAAAGTCAACCACGTTGGTGTGGGATTGGAGTCACATATCGGCTATGCCAGGTAAGGACGGCAGGTTTCCTTTCCTAAAGGACATTAGTGAACCAGTTGGGTTTTTATGACAATCCGACAGCTTTGTGGTCACATTTTACTGATAGCTTTTTTTTTTAAAACTGAATTCAAATTCTCAAGCTGCCATGGTGGGAATTGAACTCACGTTCTCAGTGATTATTAGTCCAGTGACATTGCTATTACACTACCAGCAGCAGGATCGCACGCTGCTAAAGCGGCAGCATTTGAAATATGACCAAAGGGACAACCGCAGTCCACCTCCTCTTCACCTCTGGCCCTTCTCAGACTTGTTGCCCGAATATGCCCTCAGAAGGGATAAGTGCAATTATTTTACAAACTCCTTTAAATAATATCAAACTTAAAAATGAACTAAAAATGGATGTTAAATTAAACCCTTGCAAAGAATTAGACTTAAGAAAAAGAGAAAGTTGTACACAAACCCAACCGTGTCCCTCACCTGACGATCGCACATATTTGCTTTCCAGCAGGGGTCACTGGCTGACGCTCAGGAGCAGGAACCCTGATTTTTTTTCTCTTTTTCCCTATCTGTGTTGAGGCCAATTGCAACACCGCTACTGCCACCTGGAGTTTGGATTAGCTAACACAGCAAAGGCTGGGGAGCAAGCCTACAATCTTGCTCTCGTACGGTATGGTTCGGTACCATACTGGGTGGGCCATTTGTGAATTGAACCACTAGGGAACTGGGGGGAAAAAGAAGTTTTGCCATATTATAAAATGCGCCTTTTGGAGGGACACTAATGTTTAATTAAGCTCAGTGGTGTTTAGTGGCTTATTATATACTGACCATAGTATTTCACTACCAATCAACTGCAAATATTTTTCACATTACCATTGAGACATCAGAGGTCCTGTCTCCCTGTTGCAGCGGTACAGGTGGATGCTAAAGATCCCGTTGCATTGTTCATAGAAGAGTGGATAGTTCTCCCACTGTCCTGGCTAACATTCCTCCCTAAACCAATACCGCCTGAAACAGATTAACTGGCCATTCACCTCACTGCTGTTCGTGGGATCTTGCTGGGTGATAGTGGCATAAATTCAACATAATCAATGCAATGATAACCAATTTAACAGGGCAGAGGCCCATTTTTGACCTAGATTCCTAAATTAGGTTAGACTAGTCAGAGCTTACGCACCCATGCCCCCCCCCCCCACCCACCCACCACCGATCACTCCCCCCAACTCCCAGACTGATCCGTGGGCCCCGGAGCCAGACAAAGTTGGTTAGGCCCCGACCAGTGAGCTGCATTGTGGCATCGGCAGCTTGCCAGAATTATAATGAAGAGTTGTAAACAATTTTACAACACCAAGTTATAGTCCAGCAATTTTATTTTAAATTCACAAGCTTTCGGAGGCTTCCTCCTTCCTCAGGTGAACGTTTGTTGGAAATGAAATCCTCGAAATCCTTTCATTTCCAACAAACGTTCACCTGAGGAAGGAGGAAGCCTCCGAAAGCTTGTGAATTTAAAATAAAATTGCTGGACTATAACTTGGTGTTGTAAAATTGTTTACAATTGTCAACCCCAGTCCATCACCGGCATCTCCACATAATGAAGAGGCCCTAGGACCAATTTATGGATGATCCTTGGGCTTCTCTGTTCTGGCACACTGTCGCTGCCATCGCCAGAATCGCATCCAATGTCAGGCGCTGTCCAAATTCTACCCCTAGAGTTCTTTGAGGAGAGGATAGATACGGGGAAATACAGTGTATGTAAATGGACTTTCAGAAAGTCTTTAACAAGTTACCACACAGGAGAGAGGCTACTGGAGATGATTAAGGGTTGTGTAATTAGGGGAGGGGTAGCAAATTGGATTAAAAACTTATTCGAAAGGAGAAAACAGTAGGATTTAAGGGCTGTTTCTCAAAGTGAATGGAACTGGGTGGCAATGTCCCACAGGTTTGTTCTGAAACCACTTCTACTCACTTTGTACATCAATAATTTAGATACAGGGCTAGAAAAGATTTGTATTTATATCGCGCCTTTCACAACTTCAGGACCTCCCAAAGTGCTCTGCAGCCAATGAAGTACTCTTTTTGAAGTGTACTCACTGTTGTAACGTAGGGAAATGTAGATTGGTGTCCAAATATGCAGACGATACTAAAATAGGAGGCATAGTAAATAATTCTGAGGACAAAAGGAAGCTGCAAGAGGATATTGATACAATGGTGGAATGGGCAAAAAAGTGGCAGATGGAATTCAATGTCAGTAAATGGGAAATGATACATTTTGATAAAAGAAAAGCAATAATTATACTTTGAATGGGGGAATGACTGGAAGAGTAGTGGGAATCGGGGGTTCAAATTCACAAGACATCAAAAGCAGCACTTCAAATGCATAAGGTCATAAAAAAAGCTAATGGAATATTGTATTGTTTGGCAAGAGGTATAGAACATAAAAGTTGATATGTAATGGAGAATCTATATAAAACCTTCAGATCATAGCTGGATAACTGTATATGGTTTTGGGCTCCACACTATAGGAAGGATGTTGAGGCAATAAAGGGAGTAGAGCACAGATTTACTATGATGCTACCTGGTATAAGGAAATACAAATATGAAAACTGGGGCTGTTTTCATTAGAACAGAGGAGATGAAGGCGTGATTTGGTCGAAGTGTTTAAAATTACGAAGAGATGGGACAAAGTAGACAGATACAGACTGTTTCCAGTGGTTGAGGGGCCTAGAACAAGAGGACCATAGATATAAGATTAAATGCAAGAGATTTAGGTTGAAGCAAAGGGGAATAAAGGTTTACGGGAACAGAGAGGGCACATGGGATGAGGACTACTACTCACATGGAGGAAAATCATCAACACAGACTGGTTGGGCTGAACCACCTGCTTCAATGCTGCAAGGATAGGTTTTCAACATTGTAAATGAAAATTGGGCAGTTTCTATATTGTGGGCTGATCTGCAATTTGCACTCAGGGTGGCAATTTGAAAATCTACCCCACAATTTCTATGTAAATGGCTGCTGCATTTGCCCATGTAACAAGAGTCGGTGTATTGATAGAGGTATTCAAAATTATGAAGGGTCTAGACAGAGTTGATAGAGAGAAACTGTTCCCATTGGCCAAAGGGTCAAGGACCAGAGGACATAGATTTAAGGTGATTGGCAAAAGAACCAAAGGTGACATGAGGAAAATCTTCTTTACACGGTGAGTGGTTAGGATTTGGAATGCACAGCCCGAGGGGGTGGAGGCAGATTCAATCATTGCCTTCAAAAGTGAACTGGATAAGTACTTGAAAGGAAAAAATTTGCAGGGCTACGGGGAAAGGGCGGGGGAGTGGGACTGGATGGATTGCTCATGCATAGAGCTGGCGTGGACTTGATGGGCTGAATGGCCTCCTTCCATGCTGTAACCTTTCTACAATTCCATTGTACATAAAGGGCGCTGCGATGTTCCCGAGAAACATGATAAGCTGTGATATAAATGCAGATCTTCCTTTCTCACCGACTGCGATTCAAGTTGCACAGGGATAAATAAACAGAAAATCAAACAGCGAAGACATGGCATGGTGAAAACGTTTTCCCAGTGTTGAGTGTCTGCTGCACGTCTTGTCTCGACACTGAAGGAGGGCTGTCAGTGGATAGTAATGAGCAGTATTCATTCCCTGCTTATTTTTTTCTTGACTGTGGGGGCAAAGGTTACACATGCACCTGTAGCAGAGACCAAACAACACCTTGCTGTCAATACGGATCAGTCAAACAAGTTGAAAGTCAAGCACTCGACAACAAGGCCAAATGCCTATAAACATGCTTTAAAGTACTTTGCTTGCAGCACCGAACACAAATATTCCTTTTGAAATTGTTCTTCGCCAATCTGGCCAGCTGGCTCTTTCCAACACCCAGCAAATAGCTGCCGAGGTTTGTTTTCTTCAACAACCTGACAAACAATCTTGCGGCTGCTCTCGTTACCACCACCCATATCACATCTGAGAGACATCTGCGATCTATAAGCGCCATCTCCTGTCTGACGGCTACATGTGCTTTCCAACTAAATAGATCAGACTGGGTATTTTAGGGGAGGGGGAGGGGGGAAAAGAGGAGAACTGACGTCCACATTTCCTTTTTCCTGGGATTTTTTATTTCCTTCAATAATATCCAAAACGTGGCCTCATTTGACAGATTTTAAAAGGAGCAGAAATTGATTGAAGTGAGCTTCCCTGATGACACTGTGATCAGCCGTGGCTCAGTTGGTAGCACTCTCACCTCTGAGTCAGAAGGTTGTGGGTTCAAGTCCCACTCCAATGGCTGGAGCCCCTAATCCAGGCTGACAATTCAGTTGCAGCACTGAGGGAGTGCTACACTATGGCAATTGCCATCTTTCAGATGAAACGTTAAATCGAGGCCCCCATCTGCCTTTTCAGGTGCACGTAAAAGATCCTGGCCAATGTTTTATTACTCAACCAACATCACTAAAAAAGATCAGGTCATTATCACAATGCTGTTTGTGGAATATTGATTTGTGCAAATTGGCTGCCCCGTTTCTTACAACAGTGACTACACTTCAAAAGTTAGCTGTCAAGTGCTTTGGGAGGTCCTGTGATCATGAAAGGTGCTATATAAATGCAAGTCTTTCTTTCTTTAAATGTAATGCCCTGCCTGGCAGAGGTGAAACTACATGTAAAGTTGAGCAGGAGCACTTCAGAAGCACTGCTAGGGTTTGGAGCGGTGGGGAGGGGAGGAAAGAGGACTACTTAGTCCATGCCACCATTTTGGGGGGGGGGGGGGGGGGGGGGGGAAGTTGGAAAGAGACGAGAAATACATCTAGTCACATGGCTCCCCAGTAGTTGCGCCCATGGTATTTGGTACTGTACCGTACAAACCAAATATCTACCTGGTTCAATCCCTACTCTGCGCCGAGTTAGCTGATCTCACCATAGTACAAAAAAAATGACAAAAGCTAATGGAATGTTAGCCTTTTCCTCAAGGGGGCTGGAGTACAAAGGGGAAAAAGTTATTCTTCAGTTGCAGAGAGCCTTGGTCAAGTCCCAGCTGGAGTACTGCACTCGGTTTTGGGCACCGTATCTCAGGAAGGATCTTTTGTCCTTGGAGAGATACAGAGCAGATTCACCAGAATGATACCAGGGCTTAAGGGATTGAATTATGAGGACAGATTCCATAAATTTGGCTTATATTCCCTTGAGTTAAAGGGTGGTCTAATTGAGATGTTTAAAATTATAAAAGAATTTGATAGGACAGATACAGAGAAGCTATTTCCTCTGGTGGGGGAATCCAGAACAAAGGGGCACAACCTTAAAATTAGAGCTAGGCCATTCTATCAATAATAATTTTATCTTTAGAATATTTTTCTGCTTATTAGAAAGTTTGAACATTGTGGAAAAGAAGGGTTAGGGGTCAGGTCAAAACACAGAACATGCATTTTTGGATGGGGCAGGATAGATGAGCTTACAAACAGTAAGTACTGGTATGCTCCATCAATGGCAAGTCGTCAATCATAAAATAATTCTAGAAGTTATAGGCACAGGTGTACACTGGGAGCCATAGTCTGCGAGCTCAAGTCTCCTACAAGTAATCAAGCTTCAGGCAGGAACATTGTTACAACCATTTCAAACATGTAATTTCTATTTTAGAGGTATGTTTAGTAATTTTCTTGTAAATGCAATATTTTTGTCTATCATGTGACATTTTATTTCCAGTAGTAACTGCTCAGCTTAGTGGAGAACACAATAGAATTTTCAATAATCACGTAATCCAATGGTACTGCAGTCTAACCAAATTAACATCTTCCCTCATTGTAGTTAATTGTACTGTTAAGAATATCTCGTTCAGCTAGCAACACGGAAGAAATTAGAATGCCTTTGAAAACATAATTAGGGAAAGCGTGTTTGTCCCTCCAGTTAAAAGGATCCACTGTAAAGCAAAGCCAAATTGGCTAATGGGTCACATTCAAAGGCAAATCAGACATTAGGAATGTAATTTTTTTTTGTTAAACAGGTTTAAAGAAAGTAGTTGTTAGGAGAACAGGGATTTGCAGTCTCAACTAAAGCCACAGGGGTAAATTCATCTCCGGCAAAATCACATCGGCCACCCATTATACAATATTCAATCCTAATGACTTGACCGGAACTAAGTATTGGGCGGGATGAAGAACGGACAGCCGACGCGATACTGCTTGTTTTGCGCTGCCGCCCACAACGGATTTCTAGTCCACTAGCAGAGCAGCCAAGAGGACATTGAAGAAGATAATGGATGGCTGCGTCTTTTTCAGCTATGTTAGGAGGGCCATTAAGGGCTGCGTAGCACCATTGAAGGAATCTTCAGGGTGGATTCAGTTGCAATCCCAAGAGCTGGCAGAGGATTTAAATACTTCATGTCACATCATAGGGTGAATCAAGGTATTTAAAATGATAAAGGGATTTGATAGGATAGTGAAAAGAATCTATTTCCTCTGGTGGGGGAATCAAGAACATGAAAGCATAATAAAATTAGAGCTAAGCCATTCAGGAGTGAAATCAGGAAGTACTCTTCACACAAAGGGGGGGTAGATATCTGGAAAACTCTCCTCCAAAAGGCTGTGGATGCTGGGTCAATTCAACCTTTCACGACAGACAGATAGATTTTTGTTGAGTACGGTTATCAAGGGATATGGAACAAAGGTGGTTAAATGGAGTTGAGGTACAGAACAGCCATGATCTAACTGAATGGTGGATCAGGCTCAAGGGTCTGAATGGCCTACCCCTGTTCCTATAAATACTAAAGTTGAACATGTCAAAGTGGATACAGAACTAGTCCTAGCTGGAATAAGGGACCTCAACACAGACCGGGCTGGGCTGCTGGCCTTTGATGGCATTCATCCAAGGATACGCAAAGAACTTTATTAAAATTCTTAGGATGTGGGCGTCGCTGACAAGGCCAGCATTTATTACCCATCCCTAGTTGCCATAAGGTGGTAGCGGGCTGCCTTCTTGAACCATTGCAGTCCGTATGGTAAAGATGCTGCCACAGTGCTGTTATTCTTTGTAGCAGTTTGATACAACTGAGTGGCTTGCTAGGCCACTTCCAAAGAGTCAACCACATTGGTGTGGGACTGGAGTGATAAGTCAGTCCAGGTAAGGACAGCAGGTTTCCTTCCCTAAAAAGGACCTTAGTGAACCAATTGGGTTTTTACAACAATCCAATCCATGGTCACTTTTATTGGTACCAGCTTTTTTTTTTTTACTTCCAATTTATTAAAAAAAAAACTGAATTCAAATTCTCAAATTGCCATGGTGGGGTGTGAACTCACATTCTCTGGATTATCAGTGCCAGCCTCTGGCTTCCTCCTCTGGTAACATAACAGTAAGCAACCATACCCATTTAGAAATGGGGGCTGTGTCGTGAACCCCTTGCTGGTATATTTAACAGCTCACTGGGCTATGGGATTGTTCCCATGGATTGGAGAGACCCCTTCTGTTGCCTTTTTTTTTAAAAAAAAAAAGGACAATTGGTCAGAATCAAGAAATTAGCCCATTTGGACCATTACCTTAACTGGTCATGGCAAGTTGCTAGAAAGGATCATTAGAGGTATACTGTATGAACACCTCATTAGAGAAGAGGTTACTAGTGAGTCTCAACATGCTATGTAGAAAAAGTGGTCATGTCTCATTTTTTTGAGGAACCTGAAAAAGTTAAATGTCAATCTTGGCGCTGGCCCTGCACATTGGTATATCAAGTCCACAAGTGAGCAACTTCATCTGCTACACAGGATCAAGGCAAATAACTCGAGATTCTTAAAAGCTATATTATACTGCTGCCAATCAGCAATGTATTCCTAAACCATTACTGCATATCATGGCTGAACATGTATAATGCACCTTGCAAAATCAAAAATGTGGCAACTCCATGATGGACATCAGCGTCAAGTTCACACAAAAAAATGTCAACACTTCAAAACTGGTGAGAAATGACAACACCACAAAATTTCTTGTCGTTTTGTTTAATCATCTTCCTTGTGAAAACCCTTTTCTCTACATCAGCAAAGAATTCTGCTGGATAAAATAACTCCAGAATATTCCAGTGAATATAAATGGCTACATTTCAGTTCTTACAGGTACATTGCTGATGCAAACATAGGCATGAAAAAGCTTGATGCAGTACAAGGAGTGCAGTGAAATACAGTTTAAAAAACAAACAGTATTTGTCTTTTGTGCTAAGCAGTTTGATGCCTACATTGGCAGTGGTTTAAGTACTCTGAACTACTTTGATGATATAGTACACATACATACATTGGTGCAACAGTTGACACTTTGATAAACATGTAAACTTGTATGTGCTTTTTTAAAACATCTTTTAAACCAGCCCAGAAACTGGAGGAGAGAATTGAGGGGGGACAAAAAAAAAGTATCCAAAAGGAAGAATCTTAAAACAATGGCTAGGCCTTCAAATGTGCCCAACACATCCAAGTCTGTGCCAGCAGCAAATACCTGTGCGTTTTACTTGTCGACAACGGCCAAGTCTACCTGTCTTTTTTAGATGTTATAGCAAATACGCAAACTTTGGTTTGACATTATATAGTCAGGAGACACGGTGATAATTTCACTCAATTGAAGAGTGCAGCTTGGATCAGATCTACTGCCAGATTCTCTTATTAAAAAGGGTGCAACAATGGAAAGATAGTAGTATTGCAGTCCAAATAGGTTGCTATGGCATCAGTGCTGGCTTATTGGACTTCAGTAAGTTGACCGTCTTTCACGGTGATGTTTGCTAATGAAGTACTTGAAGAACTCATACACAGACCAGGCAATAGCTGTAGATGGCATCTGATAGATAACTCTGGCCTGAACCCCCTTAAAATATGCTGGGATACCACCCAGCCGATAAACCGTCCTGAAGGCATTTGCCATGCCAGAAAGATGTCCGCTGATGTTGAGGGAGTTTAGAGCCAGGGATTCCTGCGTGTTTAGTAGTGTTTTGCAAACGTCCAGTGGTGTCGTTACCGCTGCTGAGACAGCCCCTGCCATAGCGCCAGAGAGAACGTGCGAGGAGGGGTTGTATTGTCTGTGCGGATTCAACTTCTCCTGCAAGAACTCATAAGTCATGAAATGAACAGCTTGGAAGGGGATGTTCATAGTCAGTTGGGTGGTGTAGCTCCGATAGAATGCACCAGCCCCTTCTTTTTCCCACACTGTCCTCATACAGTCTAAGACTCGTTTGTAGGGGGAGTTGTACATCTGCATCCTTTGCTTCACCACTACGCAGTTCGACGACGGGTTAATACAAAAGGTTCCAGTTCAAGGAAAAGGGGAGTGGAGACAGGGTTTCCATGGCGTCCCAGGTCACATGAGTGCAGGCCATGTCAAAGAGAGATGGGTTAGAGCAACAAAATCAATTAAAACAAAGGGAGAGAATGGAAAACAAGTTAGTGAAACACTTAAAAGTCAGCAACTCTTTCCCCTACCCAGCCAGCACAAAAAAATCTTTTGTTTCCAAATGCAAAGAGGTCAAGTATCTCTTATGTTTTTCAGATACAAAATGTTTTATTACTCTTACCACAAACTATGCATTGTTACTCTGCCATCCACAATATATACTCCAAATGTGCAAAGGAGATTCAGTATACAATTGCTATATAAAAAAACCTCAAAAATTCTGATACCAAACTGCATTAAAAACAAACACATTGTACTTGACAGTCATAGGTCACAGGTTTATGCATAATTTCCCACCATCAGCTGGGCAGCAACGGAGAGACATTTGACCAAAAAATGTTCATAAACTCACAATGCACTTAAACTCATTTCACTTATTGACACTACACTTTTTTTTCCTCCTAAATTGCACATTTTCCATCCTGTACACTTTCCCTTCTCTGCAATGAAATTAAAATTGCACTGTAACTCATTCTTTACCAAGACTAAAATGAAAATTCCTATCTACTTCACTCTTCCATCACTCCTACAATCAATAGGTTTTGGCATCCTAAACTGTCATCACCTACCCACTACTTTACTTTTCTAATTTTCTCTGTTGTCATACCTGATATACTGCACTTTGAACCTTCATCTAAGCTTCTTAAAAAAAAATCCAGTGCAAGAGATCGCTAATTCATAAAATGCTGACAGCTAAAACTTCTCGTATGAGTTTTATTGAAATAAAAAACACTACAGACAAAGGGAAAAATTGGCCAATCCTACTGCTGGTGACCTATAAACAAGGCCATTTCCATCAATATAGTTTTAAAATAGTGAGAATCAAGGTCAAATTGAACCAGTAAATAAGCTTTCAGATTCTAAAAGAATCCAGCCACTGGAAACAGATTGATCATGTACACTCACTACTGAATGTGTCAGACATCTGGTTAATAAAAAAAAATGCTAGTAAAAAAAGTTGATAAGTAGACAGTGTAGGAAAAATGCAAATGCTCTGGTCCATTTTAGACAAGAGGCCCAAGAGAGAGCAGCCATATGGAAATTTAAAAGGGTGAATAGCATAAACTAGGGAAATGAAAAGATGATCTTAAATATTTCTGTATTTAATCCATCAAAACAATAGACTAGGTGGCCAAGTGGTACAAATATGTGCCAGTAATTGCCAAATAAAGATCACTGCCCCAGCTGACATCTTGTCGCCCCCACCCTCTTCTCCCCACCCCCCCACAAACTCTCTCTCTACACACTGAGCAGCTGATCCCAACTACATACAACAGCTCTAAGAAACATGTCCCTACAGAAATTTAGCTTTGATGCAGCAGGAAACATTGAGTTTCACCAACTATTAAACTCTAGGGGGAAGGGGTGTGGAGATAGATATAATGTTCAGCGCGGATCTCGACCTCAATCTCTGCAAAAATCCAAACAAACTCTTAATACAAGAGTCTTTTGGGGGTTTACAGAGGTCTTTTTAGCTGCAACCCATAAAGGAGGAAAGTGGCTACAGAATTTAAAAGGCAGTAATTCATCTGTAGCTATCCTGCTCTAAATGGGTCCATTTAGCAACTTATTCAGCAGCCAGTACAGAAGTTTATTACCCAATCACTGATTTGATTTTTTTTAAAATTAAAAGTGCATAGATTACTTAACAATTTTAAACAAATAAAATTTGACAAGTACACAATGTGTAGCAGAGATTATAACACGGCTATGGTACAATAATAATACACAATGACAATAGAATGCTGATCATGTTGTGGTACTGTTCCACAGGTGTCAGTAGCCTATGGGTACTTCTTCCAAGTGACTCTCCATGTATGAACCTTGACATTTTCAGCAGGCAATTTCACCTTGGGGCATCCCAGCCAAGCCCAATCCTAGGCCTCATCTAGCATTTGCGAATGTACATCTTCCAGCAGGAGTCACTGGATAGCAATTAGACTGATTTTTTCTCTTCCTGAAACCCCACTTCACCAAACTGGTCCATTGAGGCCACTTGTAGTACCCTAATTTAAATCGAGCTAACTTCACACAGACTAGCATCAAAGCTGGCAAGTTTCTTGATTGGTAATGAGCCAAAAAGAGACCAAGTTAATACATTTCCCCACTGAGCCATTAGGAGATTTCAGTCTGATTTTTTTTTAAAATATAAAGTTCTAGCTGGAAACAGTTATTTTAAAAGCTGTAGCACCCCCAGGGCAGCCAAGTTATAAACATTTCAAAATACTTAAGATGTATTTTTCTATTAAATTTTTCAGGTAGCGTTTGAATGACATCTGCAAACAGAAATATGCCTGTCCATCACCCTCCTGGCTGCGTCACAAATACATTGCTGATTGACTGTCAGCCACCCTTCTGTCTACAAACATTATTCAGCACATGCTCCACAGCCAACTGCAATTGTTTTCACGTTAAACATTTTTTTTTTAAAACCATGGAATGAAAACAGAAGTTCTTTCGTGGAAACGCCACATTTAGTAAGTACTTCTCAAATGTTTAAGTTATTTTAAAAATTTAATTTAGGAGCTCAGAAAAGATATTCAAGTTAGAGCCAGGTTTTCTTAAAAGCTTTTTAAAAAAGAAACTCACCAGTTCAGAAACTTTAAACATGTAACGTGTGAGGAGTTAATGATTTAGCTCAAACCCCTCACTGAGTAAAACCACCAACCGTCACCCTCCTCAACACATGAGCTCTTTACAGTTAGCACAATAAATGCAGTGACCACCACTTTATGGTTTTAAAGGACTTGCTGTTTTGTGCCTAAACATTTTGGATGAGATTTCAAAAAGCATGCCACCACAGTTGTGAATGGCAACAAACAAATAAAAAAGTTTTTATACACTAGGTTTTGAAAGTAATCTAAAAGTTGTATCTACACACTTGATTCTCAAATGGAAGCGAGTTATTGCAACATTGATTCATGAACATACATACTACAAATATTTTGCGATTCCCATTCAAACCAATACGATCAGCTTACCCCATCAGATTAAGAGAATGCAAGCCATTATTTCACGTGCACTGCACAAATTTGAGACGGAACATTTTGCTTACAAGCTAGACATATCATGCAAAGGTCCCAACACCTGCCTTTACAAAGCAACCCTCAACCATAATATCCAAGGCTGTCACTCGGCCTCTGACAATAGCAATGCTGCTCAATGCCAAGATATGGCATTCTGCTTCAGCAATTGCATATTTTTTATTTAAATTGATGAAAATATCTCAGCTGAGACAACTGGTCTGGGTTTGAGGAAGTTTGGTGAAGGGCAGCCAAGAGTCCCACTGCAGATCATTATTCTGTAACATTGCTGGAAAGTGTGTATGTCTGTTCTATTGGGCGAGAACTGGATTATGCCTGCAGTAGACTCCCCATGAATAACCTGACCACATTCACTGCCCAGTCTTGTAAATCGTTAAGTGCCATATGAGTGAAGTACCAGAAACCTATTCGTGCTTGCGAAATATATCCCAGCACGAGCCACCATTTTCAAGAGGGGAGAGAAAAAAAAAGGTTCAAATGTCAAGGCAGAAAGCATTCTGAATCCAGTCAGTGGAGCATCTCAAACACAGTTAGAAGGCTTTGAGCAACAGCAATTTCTTTCTACCAAGTACATTAATTTGAGAATCATATACAATATAATCATGTAATATATAAATAGATGGGAAGGTCAAAATGTTGCTATCAGAATTAGAACCGCAGACATTTCTGGGGTATTCTTATACTCAATGAAGTCAGGAACTGAGAAAACTTGATACAATCCAATAGAAGAATTTTTCATATTTGCTTGCACTGCCTGAGAATACCTTCATAACGTAGAGTCTTTGGGGGGGGGGGGGGGGGGCGGGCGGGGAAGGAAAGAGAGCAAGAAAGGGTAGAAGGAAGAATTAGACATGTTCCTGCTTCAAATCATTGTGTATTCACCTCTGCTGGTAATTACATGTGTGGACACTGGGATAAGACACAACTGTGTTACCCTCCACAGCTGAATAGCCTATCAGCATGCATTATCCAGGCTCATTAATAAAGAATGGCCACTTGGACAAGATTCTGGAAGATCACAATTCCCCAATATTTAGTCAGCACCTTCCAGAAAGTAGAAAATTGATGGTTGGGGAGGGGGAATAGAAAAAAAAAGGATTAAGAAACAGCAGAGGTAAATTAAAAGCAATGCATGCGGCTGAGAAGTCATTCATGACATTCACCATTTGAAACACAGCAGCTGCAATACGGTTTGTTTATATACTGAGCAGAATGCTGCTGGCAAATCTTTGGAGAAAAAGCTGTTATTTTCAGGAAACAAGCGATGAATGTAAACATCTACTGACAAAAAAATACCCCATGTAGACCTCGGGTGACCTATCAGTACCCAGCGCACCTGCAAGATCCCAAGAACCTGCCTTCCCCACCCTGCAAACCAGAGGTTCAAGTGCCTTCACACCCACGACCTTGCCTTCCCCAGCTGCACATTCCCTTCACAAGGTGACACTAATTAAGCTATTAAAAACTCAAACTGTTTTCCCTTTTTAGAAAGCATTCTGTAACCTTCTGCTTCTTGTCATTCAACACCAATTTCACTGTCATTTGGGCAGCACCTGGTCATTTCTTTGAACTTTTACCTTTCTCAACTTTTTCCATTCCAGGCAACAAATATATTTACTGAACAACTTTACAGAGAGCACTTGAGTTTTATTTTATTTTTAAATTACAAGACTGCAATCCAGCAATGACCAAGCTGCTCGAGCGAAAACCATTGCAACCAAATTGTAAGTGCTGGCTGTTGCAATGCACCTGCCCACATTGAACAAATTTATCAGTTCTTGTCTAGGCCTCTAGATGGAGCACTGAACTGCAGAGAAGTCGTGCATCAAATAGAGGCCAGTCAGACCAACTGCATTCACAGGAAAATCCATTACCTAGACTGTCCAAGCATGAGGTCAGAAACTTGAACCATTTGTCAATTTAGTTAAGTCAGGTTAACATTTTTTAAAAATGCAAAGCAAGGACAACTAAGCATACAGGCAAACTGCAACAATGCAATTGCATCATCTGCCTCACCCGCAGAAAATTACCAATTTAATTCCCATGCACTTGGCATCACTTTCCAGTTCAGAGGATGACTGTCAACTTGTTCTTAAGCCTTTACATCCACTCCCTAAATTGGCAGAGGCACCCACGTTAGCTTTTGGTTCTGAATGAGCATAAACGTGAATATTACAGTGTGCTGCACAAAGCTTGCTTTAACTTTCTGGGAACATAGGAAATACAAGCAGGACACAGGCAGAAATGTTATCCAGTAAGGCTCCTTCCTTGGCAGAAGAATCAGAGCTGCAACACTGGAACTTGGGAAAAAGCTCCAATACTATGTGGCACAGGAGTTGGAAGATCTAAAAAAACACCACAGATCAAGTTCTTTCCAGCTACAGCAAACTTTGTTGAACTTTACCTCAAAGTCAGTCAAAAAAAAAAATTGGGCTGGGGGTTGGTGGGGGGGAAAAAGGAGACCTTCCCCACAAAAGCACAGGCGCCACAAAGCCAGACCAGCATAGTGCAATACTGGGATAGCCCTTAGTTAAGAAACACTACCCAAAATAACCAATTAGCTTTATCAAGCATATATTCAAATCTACTTAAACTATCTGTACTTAATTATACTATGCTTAAAAGATACAAAAGCTAAAATACAAACAACTGAATCTCAGATTGCTGAAAAGAAAACTTTATTTACATGCAAGGCACACCTACTTATGCAATTTGATTACCTGCAGAACACCAGGGGGCATTCTAAATAATTCAGTGAAACTTCAAACACATTTCACCTTTTCCTATTCTATGCTAAGAATGGAGCAAAAATTCAAAAGGTTGAGTTATTTTTGTTCTGGGGTAAACCGAATCCTTCATACTTTTAAAAGCAGTACTCAAGAATATGTTTATATGGTTTGTAATGCAAAACTTAGAATGAGCATATAATTTGATCAAGAAGCTTTACAAATTCCTAAAGTGACAAGAATTCACAACAGGAGTTCTGGAACAATAAAGCATGATGCTAGAGGGCTAATCTGTTGAGATGCTAACCAAAATTTGTGATGCTTGAAAGTGTTGACTATGTGTCCCCACCTAAGAGTGGTGGGGATTGGAAAAAGGAGAGAAAAAATAAAATGCACTCCTAGGACACAGCAATACATTTCATGGAACTAGCTCTGAGCAGTGTTGGTGGAAGCCAGGGAACAAGTTACCCACGATCTTTTATGTACAGATGGGGAGGAGTAGGTGGAGAGTGTGGAGGGATGGACAGAATGGAGCGCATAGATTAAACAGCACCTTAACCAATTTCCATGTTAAATGTGTAACTGCACAGGATCAGTTATAATGATTTGGCTGGGGGTGGGAGGGAAGAGAAGAAGAAAACAAAAAAAAAATCACAAGATCTTCAATATTCAGAAGTCCCAAGATCCTCTGGAACCACCCTCCAAGCTGGTGTCAAAGTGTACAATGAAGGGGTAAAGGAGTAGATACAATCAGCATTTTGGATTAGATGGCAAGTCAGACCAATTGAATTCCCCTTTATTGCCCCCAAAGACCTGAGGGAGACCAATATTCAAAACACCCCTTAATGGTTTTTGGAAAACCCTTAGCATCTTTAAAACATCAGTTACATATTCTGGACAGAATATATTTTGTTTTCCTCCACTTTTTAAATAAGTTTGCTTTAAACAGTGAGGGCCAATGACAAAGGTACAGATTTGAATGGGGTTACAGGGCCAGACTACAAAAAAAAATTATTAGATCATAAATGCAAGTTATCTTTAGTTTAAACTGCTTCAATTAACTCGGCTCTCACATTGGAGGAAAAGGCCATTATTAACTAGTGCCCCTTTTGGGTCATAGTTGTCAACAAAATTTATTCAATTGAGGACATCACACAATGTCTTCAGTGCGTTAATGATAAAAGCTTAAAGTAGCCTCGTGCTGTTCAGAAGTAAAATTTAATTTATTTAGGAAGGAATTGGATAAGTGCTCGAAGAAAAATATTAACGGCTATGAGGAAAAAGCAAGAAAATGGAATTAAAGTAGATAGCTCCAGTGTAGAAATAGCACAGGCATGATGGAACAAATAGCCTCTGTAATGACATTTCTATGATTCAGAAAAGGTCTAGACTGGGCCTGTGCACATTTATTTGACATCTCTGATCCCACACTTTGCTCTCCAAGAGGATACTGGCCAGGAGCAATGTACTACAATCTCTCAGCCAATTCAATCCAGATCTGTGTTTATAGATTTTAAAACAATATATAGTAATACAAAATGGTTTTGCCAATGTACCCGCAACACATTTTCATCCAAAAACAATTGTAGGAAAATGATTAACTTTTTCAGTTAGATTTTTAATCTTGTTAACATTACCTTCAGCAGGGTTCATGGCCGCATCATGAAACAAAGTCGCCACACATCCTGCTGCACCTGCAAAAGAAACTCCACACATGAGTAAGGGTGAAGGTTACCCATAGCTACCAATGCTACTGGGGAAAACTGCATCCGCAAAGTCAGAGTTCACAGTAACCATATTATAGCACCAAAATCCTCCGAGTGCAAGGATCCCCAGGGCAGAGCAATCTTACTTCAATACTGATAGCCTGAAGAAATGTCACTATTTTGATCATAGATTGGATGCATTGTTAAATCCAACCATTTCATTTTGGAAGCCATCCGCACAAAAGGCCTGTTTACAAATGCACGTGAGCAGTTGTCTCACCTGTACATCCCCCTTGGTAGAGAAAAATAGGTGGAAAAAGAGACCAAGAAAAAAAAACACATTTGGTTACAAGTTTATTTCATAGTGACCACTACATCTACAACAGCCCAGGAAGCTCATTCATCATCTTTAGTATTCAACTCACATTTAACTTTTTTCTCGCCTTCAACACCTTGTTGGGAGATCAGAATTCCGACTCTGGATCACTAATCAGCACCCTGTTGGACGGGCGCATCAAGTGAGAACAGGATCAGGCTTAGCTACGATGGCCCTTGCGGTCAAAAACCTGCCAATACTCTGTCTGGACTTGCACATAAAGTATGGTCACTTGTGATATTATCAGGACACCCAACACCCGTGGAACAGTATCACAGCAAGGAGTAGAGAATGGAAGAAGAGAAAAACACTCATATACCCTCTATGCATAACATTTGGGATCTACTGCTCAGATCTGCAACACAGCATTCAAAATAAATGTTGCAATAACTCTTGATATATGACAAAGCTGGATGACTAGGCATTGTAGTGCATCGCTGCACTGTTCAACACTGGAATCATTGTTCTTCCAAGACTGATTCTAACCAAGAGGATTCACTCTCCAACAGCTGTTAAGGGTTCACCAGTGGAGCAAGTTCTGGCAGCCATCGACAGATCCCTGCAAAAATGTGCATTGCAAAAAAAACTCAAATTTGCCAATTTGCCAGTACTTCAGCAGCCACAGAAGCCAGAGGATATGATGAACTGAAAGACCTTACTGGCCCAGTAATTTTTTTTATATAACATTAAAGTCAATGCATCAAATTGGCAGTTTCTTCCAGTAGATCAGCAAGAAATGATCAGATGTCCTAAGTTGAACCACAGTGCATTTAGTAAAAACATACTGTTCAGCCCTTCCAAATTAGCACTTCCTCGGGAAGACTCCACAGTTCAATCTATTGGTCAATAACTTTAAAATCACAGACTAGAAAGGGAAAACAGCAGTGTTTTACTTACCCAAAATTACGTAACCTGCAAAATGAAACTGACACAAGGGACAAGGGGATGGAGGAGAAAGAGCAGCGAGACAAGAAATGCTAAGACCAGAGTTACCAGCTCTTAACCAAAACACTAACCATGTATTTATGCAAAACAGGACTACAATAAACTGCAAAACTTCAAATGATGCAAGTTTTATTTGCTCCACCCACTTTGAAATTTTCTAGTTATTGCAGATTCCTCAGCATTGGTGTAAGCAAACAATTCAACCACAAAGACATTTTGGCAATATAGACAGCCAGTACTGGATTGAAGAAAAACGTCATGATATTTTAAGTGGGAAGTTTAGAAAATAGAGTTAACCAGATTGCACAGAGGAAAGCAAGGAGAAAACCAGAGGGAAATTTTATCCTTTGGCTGACATTGTCAATGTGCTTTACCAAGTCATCATTTACATACAGACTCTTTCCCACTAGTTTAAAAATTAAACTGCTTTACAGTACTGAGGTGGGGGGGGGGGGGGGGAAAGAGGGGAGAAATACATGTACAAGAAGTGTGCAAGTTACTTGGGGCAAAAATCACACATGACTCACAGGGGAAACAAACATCAGGGGAAAACAGCCCAGCTGAATGAGCAGTATAAAAACAGGAGTTCAAACAGCAACATGCTAAGTGGCAGCCACAGTACTAAAGATTCAATTTCCAAAAGACTTTTTTTTTAAAAAAGGACAATTATCATTGGGAAGGTTGTTCCAATTTGTGGATGCACCACTAGATGGAGCTCGTCATGTGGAAAAAAAACTTGCAGAACTAGTCCGTCCCACAGGAAGCATGCCTGGACACCCAGGAAATAGAAAGTAGAGTGAATAAAGTATGGCAGCAGAAGGAACAGTGAGAGAGAAGATTAAATTGAAGATCTAGAAGTAATATTTATATTCAACAAAAAAAGGTTCATAAGTAAACTTAAGAAAATAATGGCAGCATTTGACTAATTCAGTATAAACCAAGATACTGAAAGCTCAAATCAAGGCTAACCACGTTTTAGTGAAATGACAGTTGTGAAGTTAACACAGAGATGGGGCAGAGGGACATAAAATAGCAGTACAAGAGATCACATCCTCAAACTAACCATCTTAGCTTATCTTTAATGACAGGAGTCAGATCTGTACCATCTACAGAATAAGTTGGAAGGAACATTCACCTTTTGAGTTTCTAATCTAAAGCTGGATTTTTGGTGTTATGCACGATTAAACTTTTCTGTTTAAAGTATAGTACACTTTTTTTTTTAAAAAGCCACAAAAGTAACAAACTTTAAAAAAAACTCAAGAAGCTGCCGTACAAAATCTGTTTATAAATTCAACGTTGGTTTATGTTGCTAATGTGACCCATTTTCAATTATGAAATAAACAGCTTTTAATTTTATCAAAAGAATACTGAATTTCTGGAAGTGTCAAACTGCTGTACTATATTGTAACAGTTTATGACACTTCCATAAATGCTTAATATGAACTGAGGGGGTAAGCAGATTTTTAACTACACTACCAATTGATTTCACTGAATCCATCTTCCATACAATGTACAGCACAGAAACAGGCCATTCAACCCAACTAGTCCATGCTGGTGTTTATGCTCCACACGAGCCTCCTCCCAACTTACTTCATCTTACCCTTTCAAATATCGTTCTATTCCTTTCTCCCTCATGTACTTACCTAGCTTCCCCTTAAATGCATCTATGTAATTCACCTCAAACACTTCATGTGGTAGCAAGTTCCACATCTTCATGCACTCTTGGTTTTAAAAAAAAATAAAGACATTTTACAGGTTGGGCCACACTGTATGTATGTTTCACTGGCTGAACAAACAATATTTTTTTTTCAAACTACTGTCAGGCTTATATTTTCCATTATGTCACTGCCACAAGTATACCTATGCTTTCTTACAGTTACTCACATTTAATAGTTTGAAGTATGTGCTGGTTATACCCATGGTGAACAGAAAACATAGTATACAATGTGTTAAACTAATATCCCACCAAATAACAACAGGTGTGCTTTATTTGGTTGGGTTCACCCAATGAATAAGTTTTCTAATAGGTCCCAACACACACTGTCTATTCAGAACCACTAAGTTACATCACAGCAATGAACTAAAAAAATCAAAGCTAGAAAAGGACTGACATGTTTACAGGGAGGCAGATTAGTAGGCTTTAAAACCAGGACAGTGCAATTAGTTTTCAGCATTAAGTGAACATTCTGATCAAGGCAGCTGTATAGAGCATTAAGAGATTACATGAAAGAGACAAAGGGGAAGAGGCAGCACAAGGGTGCAAAACTGAATAAGAATCACTGAAGAAGTAATCAATACCATTAGCTATGT
Organism: Heptranchias perlo; assembly: GCF_035084215.1. NCBI lineage: Eukaryota > Metazoa > Chordata > Chondrichthyes > Hexanchiformes > Hexanchidae > Heptranchias > Heptranchias perlo. The sequence continues at coordinate 8,157,687 of NC_090345.1, read as the reverse complement.
GACTATTGCCACCCGGATGGATGGTATCACTCAGTGTCTTTTTAATTTTTTCATAGCACGCAAAGTAGAGGGCATGTGCCGGCCCGGCACCAGTGGCAGTCACATTTAATCCCCTCATTGGCCTCCAAAAACCTTCGGTGCGGACAATCCTCTTCAGGGCATCCATTACATTTCTATACCGGGCAGCAGGGTCCGGCTGCAGGCTCTGCATTCGCGTCTGAAATCAAAGAACAAGAAAGCTGTTTAAAACGAGTGCTAACACAAACATCTATTAGTGGATCACACCAAACACACCGCTTAAAATGGAACTTGAGCTAAAACACTAATGAACATTAGGTCCAATTACTAATCCTGCTGAATAAGTAGGAGAGCATAAACAATGTAACTAGTGTTTGAACACAATTCAGTTTTGGGGCGGGGTGGTGATGAGAAAACATTGTACCTAAATCCCACAATAATCTTTTGAGGGAAGTGACTTGGTCATTCTTAAAAGTCTTCTGGGTTCAGATAGAGGCATCACTTGGAGTCTACTCTCATTTGCGTTGCCCTACACACTCGCCCTCTTTCCTCTATCCATACCATCGTAATTCCAGATTCATTGCACATTCTCCTGTTTTATGCTCTAACTCATTCTTGTGCAGGACTGTGTGGGATTCCACGTCTCCTTTAGGCTTGTCTTTCTTCTACAGTCATGCTTTTAAAACAAGTTCGCTATCACCTTGTATCTACTTTGATTTTTCTTTATTTCCCCTACTCTTTTTGTCAACTTCTTGCACCCAAGGGCCTTGGTCCTTCTCTTAGGATTCTCACAAATTCAAAAAATTGTTCAAGGACAAGGCCCAATTCATGAGCTGTTACCAACTTCACTCGACTTGATTTGATACTTGTGTTGGATTGAGGCACTTAGCCAGGATATGGAGTGGAGCTTCCTCCCCTGTTGACACTAAACATCTCAGTAGCCCTCAGCTGGGCTCAATGGTGTGTCTATACTGAATGAGTTTGGACCAGATATGCATTCCCTTAAATACTTCATCCACATTGTCAGTGGAGTTTGAACTCTGTGGTTTTGCACATTTTGTACTGGGGGTAATTTGGGGCAGAGCATAAAGATATTTTGAACCAGAAGAAAAAAAATATTTGTCCAAAATTCATCTGATCTTGAGTCCTACGTTAGTTACGGCATTGATTAATTGATCCTAATTGATGCCGGCGCGGACTCGATGGGCCGAATGGCCTCCTTCCGTGCTGTAATCTATGATTTGCAACATTTTCTTTTATTGTAAATTTCAAACAGATTTTCCTTCTGTCCTCTTCCTAACAACAGCTAGGAATTGGAGTTTCAAGAAGGTTTTACATCTTTGGCATAAACATAAATATAAAAAGTAAAGCAGTATATTTAACGATTATCTAGTTAACTCACTCATGGAAGATATACTGCACATGTCAGACGGCGTCAACAGTAACTCAAACCAGCTATTTATTTCTTCTCGCCCTTTTAAAAGAGAAGTTTTGAAAGCAATTTTGTGTTTTGGTTTCCTGTTCACAGGAAAATAAAACATCTCCAAATTCAACAGCAAAGGTTACTGAATTACATTAAAAAAAACTATGCAGCTTTGTGGTCTCAACATGGTCAACATTTCATAAACCCCTACTGAAATGCAGTTTCATTAAGCACGCCTTGCTAACTTAGATATTTCACATGGTGGGGTTAGGCTATCTGCCCTTTACAAAAATGCACCGTTCCTGAGATTATCCAGTTTACAATGCAGAACATATACCCATCACATTTGAGTAAAATCCAGTTGTGATTAAATCTTTGCAGTTCACTTATTTGATGGAGGCAGACCCTAGCAATACATGACTGATAGTTATGCAAGTGGTTAACCAACTCGAACATTTATAATACCATATGAATATTCATTAAATTGGAAATGTAGTGTTTTCCAAATGGAGTAAGTGAAAACATAAGATCCCTTAGTAATGCCTGCCAAGCAATAATTACTTATGGTCTTAAACAGTCACCTACAAGATAGAAGACTGAAACGCTAGTATGCTCCACTGGATTCAAACTGGGTCCCAGTAGTGAAAAAGCAAGTTTTCTCAATCCCCAATCTTAATCTTTGCCCCTCCTTTCTAGGGTCACTGAGTTGTGACATTTGCTTCCAGACACAGGTTCTCTTACCTGAAATAAATGGCCACTTTTCATGTGTGAACCGAGACAACCAAGTGCTGGCAAGCTATTCAAGGAAGGGGAGCATTAGACCAATGAGGCCCAGGGGGAGGGGGAAAAAGAGAAAGGAGAAGCAATCCTGTCCTCATCCAATGTTCAAACTCTTGCCCTTCAAAGCAGAGATCACTGGATAGCAATCAGAAGTAACAACCTTGGTTAATTTATGCCCTTCCTCACCCTGAGGCAGACAGCAATTGTAGTTCCCTGACCGTTACTCTTGCCGAGATGACTGACTAATCACAAACCTGAAAACCCTGGGCCTGTATGGCTCTGTGCTGCACCAGGCAGTGCCTTGGCCTACTAGGCCATCTTAACAGAAACCTCTTCTCTTCTTGAGCTACACTAATTTGCACAAGGTACCCTTATAAAATAAAACTGAAACGGCTGGATTTATTATATCCCCTAGTATAATACCCTGCACCCACCCTGACCAGAAAAAGCCACTACACATTAGGCTATAGAATACAGTTCCAACTTGTCTTTGATGAGACCGAGATTCAGAAATAGGACTGCATTAATGCGGAAATTAAAATCTTTCATTCAGATCAGCATCTCTCCCCCACCCAATCCCCACCCTGTTCTCCAAACAATTTATTGCTCTTCTTGGTGACTGTGAATCAAATATTCAAAATCTTTGATACAAAAAGCAAAAGAGACGTAAGCAATCCCATGGTATTAAATTATTGTTTGAGCACACCAGGCTTCATTTAATACCACCCCCATCTTTTCACTATTCAACTGATTTCTGCAGTACAAGTGGAAGCAACAGTTTCATTTCACAGAACAGATCACATGCTATTCCATGATACATTTCCAGAGTATTGCAGTCCACACAATTAACGCTGCAACAGAATTGTTGCTATTTATGAATCAGGCAACTATTTAGAAGTAGAGGCTCTGCGAGCAAGTACAATTTCGACACTTAAGGTTATGTTACCGCTCAAAAGTACGCATGATTTTCAATTATTCTAAAAATCAGCCTCCATTTTAAATATATTAGAATTTGAATAAACTCTCAAAATGCTGTTTGCTTCTATTTTGTATTCACGTACACAAAAAAAAGTACCTTGGTTCCCCAGACAAAACATAACAGGGTTTATTTATTTTTTGGAGGAAAGGATGGGGGTAAGAAAGAAAAATGGTGGGTTACAAAAGGGGGCGGTCAATAAGCGTCCGCAAAACTGCCATAAACAGGAGGACGTTGTGGTGATTTTTACAGGCCTTTTGTAATACAGAATTAACAGCTGTTTTAAACTCAGTTTTGCTTTTCTATTGTAAAAGGTAGCAACTCTCGTGTAGAAACACAATGTTGAACCAATCGGGATTCTAATTTTGCCAGCAAAAAAGTACTTCAAAATCTTTTCACTCCTAAAACTGCACATTTTTATGCAACAGTGGCTTGCACATTCAATTTTTGAAAAATGTTTTATGATTCCAATCTTCCACATCTCTGGAGAGGAGCAAGAGCCTTCAGCTACTCATGCTGGGCAGGTTTTCTGCTTCTGCCTTCACTTTTTGTGCGCACACTTTTAATAGTGGCATTGAAATCAAAAAAAAAAGGCAGGATCAACTTTGTGCCAATGTCTGGGAAGCCCAGATGTGGATATCTGATGAATGAAAGCTAAGATAGTTACATCTACAGGGCAAACCAAATTAATGAGTTAACTCAGTTTCTAGATGCTGTTGTGGAAACGGGCATTCGAAGGTATTTTCACATCAAAAGGCAAGGGACAGCTTGATCAGCCCAAAATGGATTTAAGAGCATCCAGTTTAACCTGGCTAAACTACACCCATTAATACTTCATTAATGCTTTCCAATGTGGCTGTGCATTTGGAATGCTAAGTGTCAGCTGTTAGCACTGAGCCAAACTCTCAGGTGGTCATTCAAGTCCCACTCCAGGACTTGAGCATATAACCTAGGCTGACCAGTATAGTAATGTTGGAGGTGCCATCTTTCAGATGAGACATTAAACCAATTTCAGGTGGTGAACATAAAAATAACCTGGCACCATTTCATGAGGTGTGAGGGAACTCTCCCAGTTTCCTAGCCAACAATTATCCCTCAACCAATACCACCAAAACAGATTCAGTAGTCATATATCTCGTGGCTGTTTGCGGGATTTTCATGTGTACAAATTGGCTGCCGCATAACAATGACTACATTTCAAAAGTAATTAATTGGCTGTAACGTACTTTGACCTATTTTAACTAGACGAATAGAGGTGGCAAGCAGTTGTCCCAGTGTCACCTAACAGGAGTCAGAACAAGTGCCTCTTTACGGGCACCACTGGTGAAGTCAGGGCAGAGTGTGATTTTCAGTGCTTGGATGGCTTTGGCCATGGGCCAGACGTAGCGCCAGGACATCAGGGCTACCAATGCCGCTTGCACCATCCAACACATCGCTGACCGTGGTTACTTTTGCAGCCAGGGCCACTACTTCTGGCGGAGGAGAGATCCTGCTGGAGGCAACCATTTTCCAGACTCTAATTAGATTTAGATAGAAGACAGGCAGCTCCTGCAAGGAACGCATGTACACTGTACATCTTGATGAAAAAGGAGCTGCCGGTCATAATTCAGGCCATGCAACTGGCAAAAGAAAAACATCTCCAGCACCCACCATTTGGTAGGATCCCCTACGTACAGTTATGTCTGCAGGGTATGAAGGCAGAAAGTTGCAACCTGGGTGCAAAGGCATACCAACGCCTGACTGTCCTCTCTAAATGGGAGACTGAGAACTGCAACAGAGACCCAATGCTTCCTTTCGTCCCAGAAGAAGTCAATGAGCTTCTTCTGCATCTTGACGACAAACTCCAGGGAGGGATCAAAGTGACCAAAATGGTACCATAGCATTGTGGTCACCAGTTGGTTTCTGACCAGTGCTCGACCCCTGTAGGGCAGCACTCTGAGGGGGTACAACTATCAGGAAAGACTGAACAGGCTGGGGCTCCTTTGTCTAGAGAAAAGACTGAGAGGTGACCTGACAGAGGTCTTTAAAGTTACGAAGGGGTTCGATAGGGTAGACGTAAAGATGTTTCCACTTGTTGGAGACACGAAAACTAGGGGCCGTAAATATAAGACAGTCACTAATAAATCCAATAAGGAATTCAGGAGAAACTTCTTTACCCAGAGTGGTGAGAATGTAGAACTCGCTACCACATGGAGTGGTTGAGGTGAATAGCATAGATGCATTTAAGGGGAAGCTAGACAAGTACATGATGGAGAAAGAAATAGAAGGATATGTTGATAGGTTCATGAAGTAAGTTGGGAGGAGGCTCGTATGGAGCATAAACACCAGCATAAACCCGTTAGGCTGAATAGTCTGTTGCTGTGCTGTAAAATTCACCGTAATTCAATGTAAAGGCAGGCAGACATGGCACAGGCAAATACCTCTTAGTGAGGAGAGCGCCAGGTTTTATGGCTGCAGTGATCACTGCCCTGCATCAAGAAAGGGGCATCTCCCCAGTCGCCAGACTTTCCCCCAGGATGTCTCAGAAAGCCCTATGGAACTCCACAGTCAGCCCATCCGGCTTTGTTCAGAGACAGCTGGTGGAGGGCACTGGTCAGCTCCGCCAGGGTTAGCAGAGCCTCGAGCTAAAAACATCCCGAGGGTGTGCAAGTTCTTCCCCCCCCCCCCGCTAGCAAAGCCATTTAGTGCATGGAGAATAATCTGGCAATTTTAGTGTTGTTCCTAGATATATTTACAGTCCTGGTGTACGACCACTTTCAGATGAAGGCAAAACACACCAAGGCCAAATGTAGTGCAGAACCTAGGACTTTTTTGTCTGTAGAACTCAGTTAGAACAAGTGATTCCTTTACCCACCAAGGAAACTAGAATTTTAATACTTACAAAAAAGTCCTCTTGTGGTTAAACTGCCTGCCAACACCCTCTGCCTAGGTCAGAGTACTTATGACAGTACTCAATATAGTCCATTCACCAAGTGCGATACTTCCAAGGCCTTCTTGTGGCTCTCAGATGACTCCACCCACAGTTCCATAATTTTAATAGGGAATTTCCACTTGCATTACGGATTCTGGGCAAGCTCGCAGCTCCAATGTATTCATTTTCTTTTGCTTTTCAGAAGAACGCAAAAGAAAACTGTAAAGCAAGTCTTCTGCAGCCAGAAGGGCCGTGAAGACAAAAAAAAGTGAACAGAAAGAATTTGAAAATAAGAAAAAGAGAAAAGGTCAAATATAGTCACATTTATACTGTATGAAGTATTAATTTTATTTCAGAACAATTAAAGCAGGAGTTATGTTTTAACTGCCTCGTGGCTGTGTGAAGTTGGGAAAGAATGCACTCCACACATACTAAAAACAGACCTATAGAACCTCTGACCAGAAGTGTGATTTTTAAATAATGGAAAATAGTTAGTTACTTTAAATCATTAAAATATGAATGACGGGGCAGCACTAGAGTTTATTTCAACTTTATAAGCTTGCCCACCAGCCCGCTTTTATATTATAGCCTACGCCCATCCTTCCCAATGTGAAACCACCTGTTCCAGGTGATTACAAAATGCACGTTAGTTGTAAGGAGACAAGACCCACAAAAGCCCTCGTGTAGGTCACAGTTTGGGATAGTGGCTCTCGATCAAAGTTTATAGTATCCTTGAACTAATCATGCACAAGAAGAATGACACTTGAGCGAGGTACTAGAAGCAACCAGCACCTGGAGAATGGAACCCCAAAATGTCCATGCTTTAAGAAAAATATTGTGGAAAAATCCAAGAAGCCTTTGTCCAGCTCTAACTATGGTACAGTAATTTCTAACTGCATTAATACAGCTGTACAGTCACATTAGATTCAACATAAATTGATAATGACCAACTCAACGGCAATAGGATTGATTTTTTAAAAAAAATCAGGCTAGTTGAATTAATTTTAACAGATAAACAGGCCCGGATTAAATGTATCCCAGGCTGTTGAGAAGCAAGGGAGGAAATTGCAGAGGCTCTGACCATCACTTTCCAAACCTCCCTGCCTACAGGCAGGTTGCCGAAGGATTGGAGGACTGCTAATGTTGTACTGTTGTTTAAAAAGGGAGAAAGAGATAGACCGAGTAATCGTAGGCCAGTCAGTCTAACCTCGGTAGTGGGCAAATTATTGGAATCGATTCTGAGGGACAGCATAGTCATTTAAAAAGGCACGGGTTAATCAAGGACAGTCAGCATGGATTTATTAAGGGAAGGTAATGTCTGACTAACTTGAGTAAATTTTTTGAGCAGGTAACAAAGAGGGTCACACGTTTGATGTAGTGTACATGGATTTTAGTAAGGCTTTTGACAAGGTCCCACATGGCAGACTGGTCAAAAAGGTAAAAGCCCATGGGATCCAATGGAATGAAGCTTATTGGATCCAAAATTGGCTCAGTGGCAGGAAGCAAAAGGTCCCTTGCTTTTTGTGGTATATATTAATGATTTGGACTTGAACGTGGGGGGGGGGGGTGCTTGATCAAGAAGTTTGCAGATGATACAAAAATTGGCCGTGCGGTTGATAGTGAGGAGGAAAGCTGTAGACTGTAGGAAGATATCAATGGACTGGTCAGGTGGGCAGAAAAGTGGCAAATGGAATTCAATCCAGAGAAGTGTGAGAATGCATTTGGAGAGGGCAAATAAGGCAAGGGAGTACACAATAAATGGAAGGATATTGAGGGGTGTGGAGGAACAAAGGGACCTTGAAGTGCATGTCCACAGATCTCTGAAGATAGAAGGACAGATATAGAAGGTGGTTAAAAAAACATACAGGATCCTTTCCTTTATTAGCTGAGGCACAGAATATAATAGCAGGGAGGTTAGGCTAGGACTCTATAAAACATTGGTTAGGCCACAGTTTGAGTGCTGTGTACAGTTCTGGTCACCACATTACAGGAAAGATCTGACTGCGAGTGTACAGAGGAGATTTACGAGGATGTTGCCAGGGCTGGAGAATTTTAGCTATGAGAAAAGATTGGATAGTATGGGGTAATTTTCTTTGGAACAAAGGAGGCTGAGGAGGTTTAATTGAGGTATATAAAATTATGACGAGACTAGATAAGAGTGGATAGGGAGGATCTATTTCCCCTCAGGAGAGGGGTCAATGACCAGGGGGCATAGATTTAAAGTAACTGGTAGAAGGACTAGAGGGAAGTTGAGGAGAAATGTTTTCACCCAGAAGGTGGTGGGGGTCTGGAACTCACTGCCTGAAAGGGTGGTAGAGGCCGAAACCCTCACCTCATTTAAAAAGTACTCTGACGTGCACATGAAGGGCCATAACCTACAGGGCTACGGACCAATGCTGGAAAGTGGGATTAAGCTAGATAGCCCTTTTTCGGCCGGCACAGGCACAATGGGCTGAATGGCCTCCTTCTGTGCCGTAACTTTGTGATAAACCAAGACCCATAAATGAAGGCTATTTTGGCTCTCCTGAAGCTAAATTTATGCTGTGACCACAGAATGTAGCCAGGAAGTACATCACTCTATTTTGTCTCCCTACAAAGAATTTCACATGTCTATGACTTTCATATCACAATAGCTTAATTGTAGTTTGCTTACAATTGAAACTTAAATGTCATATTATGTAGGTCATTGAAGTAGCTATACAACAAAGGAATTGGACTACATACACAAGACACAAAAATAGCAATATAAAAATGTGAATAGCAACCTAGAAATCTAAGTGAGATGAGTTTATAACCAAACAGCTTATGATAGATTTAGGAAATTTAAGACAGCGGGTTGTAACATCCATCCTCAGTACTTTCCTCCTCTCTTTCACCTTTCCCAATGGTTCAATAAGTTTGTCCTGCAAATAGATTAGGCATGCAGTCTGTGCTGAATTAGCTAATCTCCTCAATCTGTGTTGTTAGCTAATTTCAAGTAAAGCAGCAATTGGGGCACTAGAACTGACCGACAACGCTGCATCAGGAAGGAGAAAATTGTCTACAGTTGGCACTTCTGATCACAAGCTGCAAACCCCTGTGTGAACATCTAGCAAAAGCGGGATCACCTGTAATACCCCTTTTTCTTCACTATTCCCCCCACCATTAAATTGCCATGTCAAGACTCATGAATAACACCATCTTGGGCATGGTATCAGAGGGCAATTGTCATTCATGAAACAAATCATCAAGAACACCTTCAGGAGAAACTAGCAAAAGAAAAACTGAACTCACGACAACTGCTCAAATCTAACAAACCAAAAGTCATCTTTCAAAATATTTGCAAAAATGGCTTTAATTGCAATCAAAATAAGCATCTTGCAGTTTTTGTCAAAATCAAGATCCTTGGCAGCTCTGCTTACTCAACCACCATGAATAATAAATCCAGAAAATACTGGAAACACTCAGCAGGTCAGGGAGCATCTATGGAGGGAGAAACAAGAGTTAACATTTCAGGTCAATGAATTTTCATCAGAACCGTTCTGATGAAAAGTAATTAACCTGAAACCTTAACTGTTTCTCCCTCCGCAGATGCTGCCTGACCTGCGTGTTTCCAGCATTTTGTGTTTTTATTTCCGATTACCCGCATCTACAGTATTTTGCTTTTGTTTTAATGAAAAATAAATTAACTGATCATTCATCTCATTTGTTATTTGCAATGCCTTGCATCACAAATAACCATGCATTTGTCCCTACAACAGTGACTGCACTCCAAAAGTAATTAAATGTTGTGGAGAATCCCAAGAACATGATAAAGCACTCTATAAATGCAATCTGCTTCTTCCCTAGAAAAGGTCTTGAAGCAACAACTTGCACTACATAAGCATCTTTCATAAAGAAATACCTCAAGGAACTTTACAAGGGACGTGTGCAAATAGTGGGAGAAAAGTTGAGATGACTGAAAGCAGTCAAGAAGTAGGTTTTCAACAGGCTTCTAAAAATGGAGGGAGGTAGCAAGGTAGAAAGATTTAGGAAGAAAATTGCAGAGTGAAGGAACTATGACTGATGTTACAACTTATACATCAGGTTTACACTAGCAGTACAGAGACCAGGACAATCTCAGATTTCACAAAGAAGTATACTGTGGTTTCCCATTTGAGCAGGTATAATCACAGTAATATTGGAACTCTTATGCACTCTCAATCCCTTAACAAGTTGCACATATCATGAACTCTCCATGGCACTGCATTTGGCGCCGGGTTACCAGACTTGCAGAGGCAGAACCCAATCATCTCTAAATAGTCCGTTTATACAGGCTACAGTCCAAAGCCCTTACAAAAACACGAATACACTTTTAATATTTTTGTTTACAACGACTGTGGAAATCCATCATAAACAAAAGAGACTAAAAGGCCATATCCTCCCACTGGAAGGGAAATTACACTGAAAGTCTCTGATAAGCCTTTGGAATTAGTCCACCCTAAATTTAGTGGTTTCTAAAAATTAGGGCTCAAGTGAATGTAGATTTCTGCAAACTATGTTCTCCGAGAAATCCTTCTATAATTAGAGCTTTAAACAAAGCTTTGCTGATTCTACTTTTGATAGGTAAATGCAAAAGGATTCTGTAATTATCAAATGATTGCAGCAACCCAGTCTATTCTCTAATTAATTGCAACTTAGTTCTTCACTACTGAATGCTACTTGATTTTAATGGTAACTTTTAAAATTTGTCCCTGGTTTTGCCTGTTAAAAATCAAAATATAACTTTCCAGAGACAACGAGCTAATGAGTCACTGTTTTGACTAAAGGAAAATACAAACTTACACTGGTCACATACATGTTACAAGACTGCATCAGAAATCAGAATTTTACCAAATTACCACAGTATATAATTCTAACATGAATATTTAAGTAGTTTAAATCATTGTCGTATGCTACTGATCCGTGATGTATGACCAGAGTAGTCATAATAGTAATTCACTAAAACACATCAGCCCATCTAAATGCCAACCTACAAGGTGCATAAGTACCTTTAATCATTAGTGAAAATTTCCACTTCTTTCCTCTCCCTTCCCCCAACCCTGCCATATGAACCTATTCCAGGGAACGACTGTGGAAAAGTGCCATCGACAAGTTGAAATTCAGAAAACTTAAATACAAAAATGAAAAACAAATCTGTAACAATGAATGTTTTTTTGACCTTATGAGACCTCTTATGGGCTCAATTCTTCCTCTGGCATCCTAATCATACCAGCAACATTTTCACGCATACGTGCATTTGTTTTGTGACTGATAAGAGATACAATTTTGATTAATGTAAACAAGATAAGAGCTTGGTAGCTCGAAAAACGAACTCCCAGTGAGTCAGGCATACATAACTCACTCTTCAGGACTTCAAGTTATGAAACCACAATAGACATTTTACAATGCTGCCCCCATCATCCCAATCTAATCACATTAATGATTACCATTTCTACAAAAAGTCTCTTCATACTACAGCAATCCAGTTCTGCTGAACAGCTCCAATCATTATCGTATTTAACAATTCCCTGCAGGAAGGTCAGCAACAACCAATTTAACTACTCCATTATAGCCTTCAGTAACATGCAATGGCCAAATGAAGCTCATACCATGTCCATCCAAAACTGGAAAAAAAGCCAACAATACCAATTAGAGATTTTATCCTCCTAAAATTGGGTTGTAGAAAGGAGTATTTTGAGCTATATGATTCTAGGGTAAAGTGCTTGTGGCGCTGGCGATGGGAGCAATTTGAAGTGGTGAATTGGCATGACATCGAAATATATGTTTAAAAGTGGTCTCAATAATTTACAAGTGCCATTAGGTTATGTGGCTAAAACATCAACTACACTTCAACAAAAAATGGCAAGCTGGCCTTGTTCATGAAGCAATGCAGACCCACTTTTTTGTGGGCATTGTGAACTGCTGGTGGATTTGCCAGCTCCATTTCTATCCACGGTACAATACTAGATTGAAAAGTGGATCCAGATCAGCGTAGCTACAATCAAAACCAGGTTAGCAATTTAAGCTGGTGACACTATTCTCAGTGAACAGCAAGTCTGTAACCTCAAAGTTACTTTGTGCAGCGACAATTTTACCCTCCTGTTTATGTGGTGGTTTCACCAGCTTGAAAAAAAGGAAAATAAGTCTGTTGCAGCACCCAGAAGCTATAGACACCAGCCCAACTGCCTCAAACCACTCTGCTTCCTGATGAAAGTTGCCAGCTTTTGTCAAGTCCAAAACTAGACATTAGTAAAAAAGGTAAGCTAAGTCCCGATTGCAATTAGTGATGGAAATTAATCAATAACCTTAATAACTAATGCTAGAATTAGCAACCATAGTGATGCAGCTTTGGGGGGGGGGGGGGAGGAGAAAGAAGAAAGAGAAGTGGTGCAGGGGAAGATGGGGTGAAGAGAAAAATGGACTTGCATACAGTTTACATTATAGAAAATTCTAAACAGCTGACTCAAAACACCAGACTGCCCTGTGTAAATCCAGACTTAGCATCCATAATTAGAATTTTTGGAAACATCTGTATCCAAGTTAAACAAAAAGGTTTGGTATTTTTACATGGCCCATTTAATGCTGAGAGTCAGGGTGCTATTTCTCCCAATTTTGAGAAAAAGAGCAAGAGAGCTAGAGGTGGACAATGGGGAGTCATGATGCAGATACCACAACTTCAATTTTAGTGATGTCCCTTTGTAGTGGGAGAAAAGTAAATAATTTGTTTGCTGGTGCCAGCTTTTGAAAAACAACCATAATGTGGGTTTTGTTTGGAACAACGGTTTATGGCAGTAAACAGAAGATTACTATAAAACAAAGCATCAGATATGAAAAAGGTTTTACTCTCTCAATTTAGATATCAGATATGGTCATCACATGATTCGAAACAGTCATACCTACAGGTTATCTTATACATGGGATGGGTCTTCCCAATATTAAAAAAAATGTTGGTATTCCAGCTACAGAGCAATGTCCGTCTAGCAACGGAGAAACACAGGTTTCTAGCCACATGATAGTGTCTTGGTTAGAACTAGTAACCTGAGACCAGACACTTTGCAAATAGAGAAAGAAAACATGGAGTCACTTTAGACTACTAATATGCATCACCTAGTGGTCAGCTTCAGAGCAGCACCACTGGCAAAAATCAGTGATTCAACATCACAGATGTAAGGAATCTTACAACACCAGGTTATAGTCCAACAGTTTTATTTGAAAATCACAGGTGGGAGAGGCTGTAGAAATAAATATTTCTACACTCTCAGAAATTTAGCAATCAGCCCCTTCAAAAAAATTGTAAAACTACTGAATGACCATGTTTATGAGTGAAAGGGGAAACGAAAGCAGAAGCTCTTCAATTTCCTGGAAGCAATTTAGTTTCAGTTTTGTTATGAGTACTTGGCTGAGTCTCCCTGGAATTTAAGAGTTAGGGCCAGACCAGCATGTTTTACAGTAAGTCAACAACACCAGATATAAAAAGAAATTTTCAAAAAACAGTACCTTGCGCAATCCCAAGGAAAGATCAGAAAAAACTTCCCTCAAGACTAGATTAATCTTAAGGGCAATCATGTTGACTTTCGAAAGATGGACAAGTCTGATGTCTAACCATGTTGTTTATGATATACCAACTGAATCACATGCATTAGCCATCAGCTGCATGCTGTTCTCTCTTGGCTACCATCTACTCCCACAAGATTTAAGACAGACCCCATTTGCCATCAATAACGCTGCAAGCTAAGTCGGCAAAAAGAACAATGCTGGGGACTAAGGGTAGCCCTACATAGTTTTACTTACACCACTTTATTGGGCAGAGCCTCCAGAGAAATGGAACTGTATCAATGAGTCAGTGCCTTCAGGGGAGAAGACAAAACTGAAAGCAGCAGCAGCATTCGTGTCTCAATATTTTGTAGTTGGATTGGGTTAACGAGGCCCTCACAGCTATTTAAAGAAAAATGTTCCATCACACTCTCAATGAGTTTCATTTTTTTTCCCCCCACAGGACAGGAGGGGTGAACATATCCAGACCTTGATGCCGTACTTAAAAATTCAAAACACTGCATTCCAATGAACTTTGAGGGATGGAGAAGAGCAAAGTGAAATAAAGGATGCGTTGAATAAGGCCAGCAATTGCCATGTCTAGTCAGTGAAAAAATTAATTGTGCCAACTAAGATTGTCAATTGTCCTCTTATTCCAACTCCTCAAAATTCAGTCAACATTTCAACTGCATACTTAAGAGCAAATCTATTATATCGCATGCCTGCCAAGCTCCAGATGAACAATGAAGAGGAGAGACAAAAAAAAAATAGGGAATTCCCAGATAAACAGAAGATTTACCACACTGCGAATAAAAGCCTGACTCGAGCTAAGGTAACATGAGCCAGCTGACCTTTACACACGACCAAAGAGACTACACTATATTCACTACAAGCAGTGGTGGAAGATCTGCAGCACTTACTCTACTGCAGAGCATAGAATTTTTAAAAGCTGTCAGGATCGAACTGTAATTCAATAAAAAAATATAGGCACACTTGAAACTGCAGTCTCAAACCAGGACCACCATACACTGATAACATAAGAACATAAGAAATAGGAGCAGGAGTAAGCCATATGGCCCCTCGAGTCTGCTCAGTCATTCAATAAGATCATGGCTGATCTTTGACCTCAACTCCACTTTCCTGCCCGATCCCAAACGTAACATAATGACAGGCTGACATTTCAGTTGGACTAGTTCAATCACTTACGGCAATTTTACACCACCAAGTTTTCTGGTTCCTGTCCGGTGAGAGTGACCTGCATGCGCTGAGCTCTCCTTTTATACATTCAACATCCAATCCCCATCCTGCTGCATGCTACACTCTTCAGTGCAATACTTAGATCCAGAATGCAAATGTACTGGACCAGCTCCCCATTTACATTTTTTTTTAAAAAATGGAACAAGTGCCTTTAAGCAGACAACAAATTTGGAGACTCACATTTTTGTGGATCTACAATGCAGTTGATTTTCCTATTTTTCTCCAGGTTGCAGCGGCTCAAGAATTGCACATCTGCAATTCCACTCATTCTCATTTCACACTCTAGTGCATCATTCATAGTTTAGGCCTGGAAAACATCAGAACTATTGCAATACCACAAAAAGTTCAATTCTATTACAGATTGTCCTAGTAACTTATGACAGGAAATTGGTGAACAGTTTAAATATTCTATTCACAATGTCTCAAATATGAACTACAACACAAAGCACAACAGGGTGTGAACTACAAAGACGAGGGAACCACTCCACTAAATTACATGAAGCTACAGGGGAATATAGTTTATTGGGGATTTCAAAAAATAAATTATGTCTCTAACACTCCCAATTTTTTTTTTGCCATTCTTTCTTGCCAGCTTTCAGCAATTTAACTATTTACAGAAACAGAATTGCTTTTGATACCACATGTTAAATGTTGAATTGGGATCAAGACCAGCTTTCTTAAATCACATTAAGAAACAGTTAGCATTCAGACACAACGGCCCCAATATTTACGGCATGGCAGGGGGGAGAGCAGGGGAGCGTGTTTGCAGGGGTAAACCCGGGAAGGCAGACGTCCTGCCAAATTTAACAGCAGGGCCTCGTTATCATTTTTTAAATTCTGTTTTCCCCCCTGGCAGCCGGCCAGATTGATAGGCTGGCCAGCTGCCGGCAGTAAAGCCTGCGGTAGAAGGCCACAGCTGGGGCGTATTTGCGGGGGGGGGGCAAAGATCATAGGGCAAGAGCAGTACTATAAAAAAAAGCTTACCTGCTTGATCCAACTGCACTGTAGGAGCCTGATTTAAGTATCAATGAACTACCTCGCCACTCAAAATCAGAATACAGACACGCCACGCAACCCGCTGCCATAATAATGGCGGCTGTGCATCTTTTTAAAAATTTTTAATTCCCTCACCACCCCCCCCCACGTCATTGGGGGGGGGGGGAAGAGAGGGGTAAGAATTCCCCCCGACATTAGAGGAAGGAGTTTTTCTGGGAACTGCAGTAAATGTAGTGTTAAAACAATTTGAGCTCAAATATAAGCAGCTGACGCAATCAGTATGCAACAGCGCTTTTTACAGATTTTAAATTCATTAAATGTCACACTTCAAGGACGTGCTGGGTTTAAGTGCAGATAAGTGGGTGGAAGAACAGGGGGAAATGTTTTGGATGAAAATGTTATACTTGCCAAGTACAGAGTAGCACACCCTAAACGATGAGTTCTTATAGTATTCCCCAGCATCTACAAGGATAACAACTATATCCCTATCCGAATAATTACATTGAAAAAATTGGAAGGAGTGGTACTTTAAAAAGTGAACATTGCTATGGGAGAGTAATAAATACTTTTAATGCAAATAATTCCTAGGATAAACTTTCACCCCATCTCACCTGCAGATGAGGACTTGCATTGGTCTACAGCTTCACTAGCTGGCTATTCAGCCTTGACAGCATATTTTCATTTGAGTGACATTTCCCAGTACGAGTATTTCCCCACTGTAGATTTAATTACCTCAAAACAGAATCTCCCGATGCAAAGTTCAGGAGTTACAAAACATTAAGCAGCTCCTATGGGAGCATGCAGAAGCATGTTAATGCCCTGAAACCCCAAGCTTATACATGCATTGAAACACACAGGAGGGGGTATACAGTATAAGCCTGTTAATAGCTGTAAGGCAGTTGCATCACTGGTTGCACGCCCAATTGCTAGTTGAAATGATCACTAGATTTGTGAGCTGTAACCTGTAAAAATCTCTTGTATAACTGCACCCAAGAATGCTTCTGTGTTTTTTGGATATGGGTGGATTGTTTGAAAAAAAATGCTGCTTGAATAAATACAGTTTCCAGCTGAAAACTTCAAACTTTTCAAATTGTTGGTAGAGATTAATTAATGCTATTCCGTGGTTTAAAAAAGTGAAATTTTATATATAACCAAAATGTGCTGATATATCAAGAGCTTTGGGAAATCAATGAGCTCACAATTCAGAATTTGGGGTCTGCTAATCGCTCAGCTAATTAAGTGCTTAACTAACCAATTCAGACTACGATAGTCCCATGTTCAATTCCTAGTGCGGTGATGAATTATCTGATCTAAGTACAAACCCTTTAAATACATGGTCCTAGTGCAGCACATAAGCATTCTTGCATCATGACAAACATACTAACCAATAGGACATATCAGCACAGCAAGCATCATGTATGAGAGGGGCAAATGATAGCAAATGGTTACTGCAAATGCACAGATTTATATCTGAGTTGGCGGCACCAAAGCTTGAACCAGTTCACTTGGTAGATGTGAGACAGCAGCGCACATATGAAACTTTTTCAAGACCTGGATCTCAAAATGTGCAAGCACTTTAAATCTACAGCCATGAGCAGGTGCTCTCATTACTAGGCAAATTTTACTACTGACTAAAACATTCACCTTCAAACCCCACTGTCCCCAAAAATTTGATGGCAGGAATATCCTATTCATATGATTACCACTATGTACTCCAAATGCTGCAATCTCAAATCAATCCTGGATTTAAAAACCATTAACCTAGCTACAACCAGTTAAGTTGGAAACACTGCCTAGCATGAAACTGGAAAAAGCTGACCTTAGGGTGACAGTAGAATTGTAGTGACACTACAATTGCCTATAGCGATAAGAAGCTAGAGAAAGGGACAAAAAGTCTAGTCGGGGCTCCTGCTCCAGATCACTATCTCTGACCATTATTTGAAAGAATATATGGGCTAAACGAAAACAGGATGAGACTCAGCTGTGATGCTCCTGCCCTCTGTTAAACAACCTGCAGTCACTCACTCCTTAGCCTTACCCAGGAGTTGTGACTTAAGCAAGAGAGGTTCAATACGCTCAGAGAATTTAGGCAACAAGACATACCACCCAAGATGGTACCAGGTTCAATCCCCAGTCTGTGCTGAATTAGTTGACCTCAGCTCATGAGGCCAACTACTTCGGTGCCTTTGGGTTAGTGCCTACAGGGGAGATGGGCAAGGGAGAAAATTCAATGGCCACTTAGGCAAGACATTAGAGGGAAGTCAGCGTCTGTGGACCTGTGCTCCAGCATCAGCCAACACTTTCAAGAGGAAGGAAGAAAACTGGAGTGAAATGTTTTTTAAAACACTTCTGGAATTACTATAACCACCTGGTAATCAGATTCACCTCCCCTCCCATTCCTTCTGGCTGCAAATAACAGCTGCATAATATTTATTTGCATGCTTATGCAGTTTCCTATGGTCACGATATAGTAACTGCCTCCAAGAGTCAGTGGTATAAACTTGCAGATTCATATAGTGAGCCTGAAATATGGTACCATGACTCAATAATTTAGCAACAAGTACAAGTGTAATCCTACAACTGCAATTGAAGCATCAGACTAATCCAGAACACAACACCTCACTTAATCAGTATATCCCACTCTGAATAAATATTTCAATTTAAGCATCATTCACCAAAGCTGTCCAAACTACACAAGGTCATCTTTGGGAGCTAAAATGGAAAGGTTACAATCCAGATTATGGAAAGGACATTTTTATGTAGTTTCATACAATGCAAGTTGCATCACAAATCATGGTACTGTATGTCAATTGGATTAAACTAAGGAGTTTACTGCTGTAACCTAGCTCAACAACTCAGCATTGTACAGTTCTTTCAGAAAGTTCTACAGTTATCTGCATTAAAATTCAAATTAAACAACTTCAAATTAACAGGAGTATTCAGTACAGCTTTAGATAAGCAGGCACTGTTACACTGCGTAGTAAATTTTAAACAAGGAATATGCAGTGGGAGTACTGCATCGGAGATAATGTTATCAATAGCAAAAGAATAATACACTCCTTTTGTTGAAAAAAATAAATTTGCAAGGAGACTGTTTTGTATTTGTTACTTTCAAAAAAAATTTCCATGAAGCAAAAATTACATTGCTATGTTTTAAACATTTACACGCTAGAATAGATGGCGTGGTGTGTTACAGGGCTGTAACAGTTCCAAACACATCAGACATTTTAGTTCGAACTTTGATCAAATTTGTATCTTGCATTACAACTAATTTTTCATTACAGTAACCGAGTTTTGGATCATTAAAAAGGACAAGCACAGAGTTTGCAAAGGCCACAGATCAGCTGACACAATGACTTTTCCTAGATATATATAATACAAATACACTAACAGGTCATGCTGTTTCACATGATTTTGCTCCAAACAAATTCAATGAATTGAAGTGTGAAACTGAAGGAAAAAAAACAGTAGCAGCCATGACAAAACATTGCAACAATGCTATTTTTAAAAAAAAAACACAAAAATGGCAATCCAGGACAATGGTTTTGGTGGGCACCTCCTCAATTTAGGCCCAATTTGAGGAATGGCCAGATCCAAGCACAATGATGATTCACACCTGAAGTCACCATTCAGTTGCAGGAAACAAGCTCATTTAAAACTGCGGCCGCTGGGTCTTCTGGGAAGGGCCTCTGACAGGCCCATTTAATTTCATGGGAGCAAATTTCTAAACTGCTACAGCAACATATTTTGTTTTAAGCCTGCCGTCACTATTTTTTGGACAACCCCACCAAAAACTTTCAGCCTCATACCAACCAAGGGCACGAGCAAGTCTACAAAAAAGTCAGCACTTTCTCCTTCTCTCACTCTCCTTTGCCTCTTGTTGGGCCAGAAAACACTAGCTGACTGAGAAACATGAACATCACATGCAGAAGATCAACAGAAAATTATTAGTTTGAAATGCATCAACCTTGACTTAGAGGTAGCCATTTGCCTTGTGTCAGAAGATCATGGGTTCAAGCCCCACTACAGGAACGTGAGCAGAATCTAGGCTGACACTTCAGTGCAGCACGCTGCCCCCTCAGGTGGATGTAAAAGATCCACAGCATCATTCAAAGAAGAGGAGAGTTCTCCTGACATCCTAGTCAATGTTTATCCTTGAACCCAAATCAAAAAGAGATTATCTGGTCATTTATCTCACTGTGGGACCCTTGCTTTGAAAACTGGCTACCATGTTCATCTACATTACAGCAGTGATTACACTTCAAAAGTACTTTGTTGACTGTAACGTGCTTTGAGACATCCTGTGGACCTAAAAGGCATTATATAAATGCAAGTAGTTGTTCTACTTGTAAAAAATTAAGACAGACAGACAGCAATGACACGGGAATGAAAACTTCAGGTAAGTCAATATGCTAATGGCCCTGGTTGATTTAAAGACAGCCACAATACTTTGAACATGTTTAACAAATGGCGAGATATAATGCAATGAACAGCTCTGGCAGTAGCACAAGAAATTTCAGAAGACAGCAAAGTGATAGATGTCTTCTATCCACCTGGAATCAAACAGATCATATCTACACAAGAGAAGTGAATGATGCCAAATGATGAGAAGGCCTCAGTAGCATTCAGATGACCTTGCATAACAACTCAAGTTCCCCTCTGATATTTTTTTTGTGCCCATCACAGAAGTCTGCTCCCAAAAGCAAGCTCTCCATGAAGTGAAACACAACATTATGAATAAAGTAATCAGAGACTCTGGAACATTTACCATTAGGGTGGTCACTGGAAATGATACAGGATCTCATTGTACATTCCTGATCTCTGGTTGACTGTACTAACCTGACAAGCTATATATTCCAGGTTAAAACAGATCAAGTAACAGATATTAAGCTAGATTATAATAACTCAGGTACCTCTTAGTCTATTTCAAAACAATTAAATTCAAGCCATTCTCTGCAGTTAGGGTGAAGCCAGTGATAGAATCATAGAATCTTATAGCACAGGAGGCCGCCATTCGGCTGTGCCGGCTTTGAAAGAACTGTCCAATTAGTCCCTTTCCTCTGCACTTTTCCCATAGCCCTGCAAATTTTTACTTTGAGGCAGTGCATTCCAGATCATCATAATTCGCTGCATTAAAAAAAAACTTCTCATTTCCCCCCGGTTCTTTTGCTAATTATCTTAAATCTGTGCCCTCTGGTTATCTACCCCCCTGGAAACAGTTTCCCTCTATCAAAACCTTTGATCACCTCTTAATTCTCCGCATAACCTTCTCTACTCTAAGGAGAACAATCCCAGCTTCTCTAGTCACTCCACCTAACTGAAGTCCCTCATTCCTGGTATCATTCTAGTAAATCTCCTCTGCACCCTCGACATCCTTCTTATAGTGTGGTGTCCAGAACTGGACACAATATGCTAGCTGAGGCCAAACCAGTGAATTATAAAGGTTTAGCATAACTTCCTTGCTTTGGTAATCTACGCCTGTATTTATAAAGTCCAGCATCCCATATGCCTTTTTTTTTAAAAACAGCCTTATCAACTTGTCCTGCCACCTTCAAAGGTTTGTGTATGTGAACCCCCAGGTCTCCCTGTTCCTGCACCCCCTTTAAAATTGTACCATTTAGTTTATATTGCCGCTCCTCATTCTTCCTCCCAAAATGCATCACTTCACACTTCTCTGCATTAAATTTCATTTGCATTGTGTCGGCCCATTTCACCAGTCTGTCTATCCCCTTCACTGTTTACTACATTTCCAAGTTTTGTGTCATCTGCAAACTTTGAAATATTGTCTCCTATACCCAAGTCCAGGCCAATATATATAAAAAAGAGGTGTGGCCCTAATACTGACCCCTAGGGGACATCATTGTATACTTCCCTCCAGTCTGTTAAATAAGCATTCACCACTATGCTCTGCTTTATGTCTCTTGGCCAATTTCATATCCACGCTGCCATTGCTCCTATAATCCTATGGGCTTCTATTACGCAACACTTCATCGAACGCCTTTCGAAAGTCCATATGCACGACAAAGGGTTGAAGAAGATAGCAGTTTAAGATGTTTTACTCTAG
Organism: Heptranchias perlo; assembly: GCF_035084215.1. Lineage (NCBI taxonomy): Eukaryota > Metazoa > Chordata > Chondrichthyes > Hexanchiformes > Hexanchidae > Heptranchias > Heptranchias perlo. The sequence goes on along the minus strand of NC_090345.1, from coordinate 8,135,729 downwards.
GAAGACAATTCAAGAGTCCTTTGTTAGCAGTACATAACGGTAATTTTGAACTAGCTGGTCAATCTCGCTCCCCTTTCCCAAAGCCCGTCTCCAGCCGTTCACCCACTTCCAGGAGTGGGTGAACGGCTGGAGACCGGTAAATAAGATCCCATTGTTGACAGACATTATCAGACTTTAAGAAACTGAAGCTGTTATGACAGCAAGTCAAAATGACTAAATATAAACAGCTCAATGATCCATACAATCAATATCACAAGGGGAGGGAGAATGCAAGTCTTCTCATTTTCTGAGCAATAACGCAAGAGAACTTCCCCTTACCCATGGCTGGCACTGATCTTGCATATTTTCATCAAACATGAGAGAAAAATTTACATATTTATAGCTATGAGCCACAGATGATGGAGTCTCGATTCAGATAATTGTATTTCATTTCGACAGACAGCACAATGCTGATTATATCAATGAGATTCTTACAATATCGAGGCTAGACCATCAGTCTGTCACACCTTTCCCATATGGAAAACAATTACCTGATTAAAAGAGTATTTATCAGTTTTACAAGCAGCTATAACTGTATGTACTTCAACCAGGTTAAACCTCCACTCAAAGAAAATATTTGAGAAGGTGAGCATATCTTTGGCTCTATGATCTTGACATAAAGCTCCAATGCAATCTCTGGCAAAAATGCCACACCTGCATGCCAAGCTGAATATGGTCAACCTATCAAAACAACTCATGAATTCTACTTGCAGAAACAAGTGCTAATGGGGCAACTATCTTAAATGTAAAAAAGACAAGAGAGCAATTGACACTGGTTCTGGCATTAACTTGTTCCAAACAAGACCCATCTCCAATGTAGGAGTTAGCTGATGAACAATATTTAGCTTTTCAAGGTACTTTCATGAAATAAGAGACCACAGGGTGCTCTCACACTAAAAAGGGTACCACAGGCCTTGAGAACAAGACAACATTTCTTGATTAACTACATCTAAGACAGAGTGGCTAGAATTGCAGCATCAGACAAGTTGAAACTGTATAGGATCATACAAGCATTTTAAGTCACCAAGTCATTCTCACCCATCTGAGGAATCCAGATGGGCCAAGTTATGCTTACAACAGGAAGGTCCAAGAAACAAGTTTTCCAAAGTGGTCACACTAAGGTGACCATCTGGATCTTAAAAATAAGCAACAAGCATATTGGGCTGTTGCCCTGCAGGATAGCAGACCTAACCAAACTACACAAATTTAAACTTCAGTGTTCTCTCCCGGGTGTTTCCAGCATCTGCTTATATACCAGAGGGAACATGGTTGGTCCATACTTCCAGGCATGTAATGCATCCACAAGAGATAGGTAGAAACACTAATTATAGGAAAATACCACTCTGAAAATAGCCCCATTTGTCCGAGCGTCACCATCTTGACCTGGCCCTTCACCATGAAGGAAATCTTAATTTTTAGGTCTGAGGCTCCTCTCACCAACTGAGTGCATGACAGAGTGGTATACAATGCAGACCGGAATTAAACCTAGGAACTTTCTGGTCTGTGGCTGAGCTACCTGAACACAAATAGTTGAGGCAATATATAATAAAAATAAGAATGGAAAATCATGTTTTTTTTCTGTATCAGTCACTGTTCCTATGTAATGACACATGCTAGAAAGTACACAATTGTGGCTGACAAGTTCTTTGAACAAAAAGACCATTCCAAGAAAGTCACACTACTGAAAACTGGGGGAACTGGCATAAATAAGGTTACTTCCCACTTCTAAACCTAACAAAATGAGGTCTCAACAATCCAGAAACTGCCAAATGCAAAAGCAGAGACCCCTTTCTGCCTGGTTCTTTGCTGTCCTGCTTCCATGGGAGTCCTGGCACAAAATCTCCATAGGGGTTTTAAAATGATACTTCCTCCTCAAAAGGCAAAAAGCACAAATCGTGCTCTGTTTGTGAGGGTAAATCTTCAGGTCCATCTCTGGGATAGCATTAAGACTTTTGACACTAATTGCAGCTTTGAAAGCTATTTAATCCCCAAATACACTTTGCCTGAAAAAAGTTTTATTTGTAGATCTACCACAACCCCCCCACCTAGACTTGCACCCATGCATACCTGTGAAGCAGAATACATTTAGCTGCAGTTGGCCACTGTGTCAAAAGTACAAATGGTAGATCATTATAGTAGGTTGACATGCCAACATTAATATATCGTCCATGTTTCCCTGAACTCTGAAGCTAGAGCTATTGAAACATCACTGTTCCCAAGGCAAATTAGGTATAAACCACTCACATTTCCCCTAAAATTCCTTTCAACTGGGAAATAATTCAAGGTCGGCAAACTACAAAAACAATCCCTATTGATGCCATGAAACTTTAACTTCAATTCCCTTTTATCTAAATTCAAATCTCTACCGTCCCAATGCATTAAACCATTGCTTCTGAAACTACACAGTATTACACAGCAAGTTAATTCCCCTATTATGCACTGACTGCAGATACCATGAAAATTAGGCCTGTAAAAGCAGTTTCAGCTATTTAAATTGGCTCAGCTAGGATCACATTACGAGCCCTGCTCATATTTCCTGAACTCAGTTTTAATCCCTCAGTCCAAAAATATATAAGCACATTTAAAAGCCCCTTTTCTTTCAAGTATGACCCAATGCCACACTGTTGATACAGGCCATCCCCCCTCACCTGGGCCCTCAGCAGACCTGCTGCTCCTTATGCCTGTGCACTTCACAGTCCAATAGCTCAGGAATGAAAGTAGTCTCAGGAGATGGGGAATGTGTGAGTAGGAGATTTGGGGGGGGGGGGGGGGGAAGAAGAAACTATAAATAAAAATAAGCACATGGAGTTGCTTTCTAACTCTGCGACAAGTGGCAACCAAGCAAATCTCTGTTCAAGACTACTGCCTTCAAAGTTGTAAGCAAGTAACTGATGGTTACTTGCTTACAACTCACAGGGTTTTCTCCCATTGCGAATGTAACAAATCCTTGTTAAATGTAATTGAGTCAACTAGTACTTCACCGCAAAAAGGTTTTTTAAAAAATAGAAGCAGTCACCCCAACAAGTTACTATCCTAAAACTACCTAAAGTGGTTTTGGCAGGAGGACTGGGAGCAAGCTGCTAGAGTGGCATTCAAATTTATTCAATGGACCAAGTGTTAAAAGGAAACTCAGTACAGTCGTTAGATGTGGTTGCACCGGACTCTTCACATTCCAACATTTCTGCAAGCATAAGGGCCACAGAGACTCTGGAAATAGTTTTAAACCGGCTCCACTTCAGGAAGCTGTTTCTTGTTTGTTCAAATGTACTCACAAAAGAATGCCACAACATGTAATAGTATTTCAGCAAGCTTTCCTTTGTGCAAGTAGCAATACAAAGCAAAAAAACTGGATTAGAATTTAAACAGATGCATTGGACAATCAAAATGATTATAGCAAAGTCTTCAATTCTGATTTCTGCCCAAAATTCTAATTTTAATCCTTTTCCAATCCCCTATGCCACAAAAAAAGCAAAGAAAACAGTCAAAAGCAAACAAATTTAAGCCCCATATGGAACTATTCATTTTTGGTAAGTAAAAGTTCCCAGAGTTCCCACACAAAACAATACAACCAAGCCCTCTGTAAAATGTTTAGAAATCATACAAAGGAAAATCATGTCAGGTGTCTTATAGATGGAGTGTTGTATGTAGTTACCAACTAAGCATATTAGTAAGATTTAAAACAGTCTACAAAAAAATGAAAGCAAAAAAGGGAGAAAAATTGAGAAAACTTTTCCTGGTCAGAAAATTGGCAAAATAAAAACACGAATACTATACATGGTGGAAGCAACGTGCTGCACTAAATCAGAAGTCAGGCTTTGTATATATCTAAACTGTTCATTTGAAAGGAAATTCCAGTCTTCAAACAATGGCTTATTGCACAGAAGACCAGTTCATTCCGAATTTTTTCATCCTCATAGCAAGGGTCAACCAGGCACTTCTTCCCAGATAGCCAACCCTTTGGAGAGATGAAAGCCTTTTGTTACCAGATAATGAAATTCTGTATTTTATATTCCTCTCCCAGAATGCAAGATGGTGATTGTACCCAACTTTGTTGCTCATTACCAAGGAAATCAGTGGGGTTGGTGGGGATGGTAAATGTACCCTCCAGACCAATGTAATGAAAATTCAATATATTGGTTCTAGGAGAGAGAGTGCACTCTGCTCAATAAAGACTCTACACAATCAATGTTTTGCCTTAATATGCAGTTACATCACAATAGTGAAGGCTTTGTATCACAGTATAGAAGTACAAAATTTTGCAAGAAAAGTCTGCTTGGAAAATAAATGTGCAGAATATACCCTCCATATATAAAACAATCGTGTCATTGCTATGTATTAATACCAAATACTTAGAAAAAGTAAGGAATTTTGCTATAAACTACAGCTTTCTAAAGATGACTTCTGCAACTTGCTCACACAAGATCAGGGGGGGTCTTGCCCATCATGTCCATGAAGTCACGCATTAATAACAAACGTTTTAAAAGGTAAAATAAGACAAGCTGGTAAGCAATAGATGGGAGAAAATAATCATGCAAACAAGTATCACAACTTAAAAATGACTCCAGATACCCTGGCAAATGCTCCTTTTAATCTTTAAACAGCAGTAAACTTCACCTAATCTAAGCAAGAACAGACAAATTGCCACACAATCTGAAACTCATCAATTATCATACACATCCAGCTAAAAAGGCTCTTGCAACTTTTTGCATCTGCTTTGAAGGCAGGAGTGAAAGTGGACCCTTTATACGGTACATGCTTTTTTAGTAAAATTTTAGTAAAATTAAAAGCCAGCATTTACTGTGCCCCTTTCACCTGCTAGGTGGCACAACCTGGGGTGATTACTGCTGATTGCACTCCAAATCAGCAATATATGTATTCTCCTGGTACTATTATTGTTTTAGGTAGTCCAGGTGATATTAAATATTTTTCTTACACAATGAAATCCTAAAGTTTTGCCATAAACATCTAGCATAAACTTTAAATACTAATCCTAAGTTACAGTAATATTTAGACTGTATAACCTGTCACAGAACGATCATTTGTTAGTTATAAAAGGAACAGAACTAAGTGACACGTTCAGAGTTGCAGTCAGAATATAGAGTATACAAACAAAAGACGACAGGACCAACTTTGTCATCCATACATATTGTAAACGAGGTGCACCATCAACCCACCCACTCCCCTAGTGCTGCAATCTCCAGGAAGAGTGAATCTTGAAATATAAAAATGAAATACCCCATTCAGCAAACTTTTGTTCTCATCCAGGCTAGAAGGTAGAAATGAAAAGTGGAATGAGTTATTCCTTGCTACATTTGCATTTCTCAGTGACTGTACTACAGCAAACCTCCACTCAATCAATAATGTTGAACTGAAGCAAGGGTGAGTGCAGGGAGATAAGAGAATCATAGAATGATACAGCACAGAAGGAGGACATTCGGCCCATTATGTTTGTTTGTGCCTGCTCTTTGAAGGTGCTATCCAAGACCCACTTCCCTGCAACTTTTTCCCTTCAAGTATTTATCCAATTCCCTTTTGAAAGTTACTATTAACTCTGCTTCCACCATCTTTTCAGGCAGTGCATTCCAGATCATAACAACTCGCTGCGTAAAAATTGTTTTCCTCATGTCGCCTCTGGTTCTTTTGCCATAAAAGCATTTAAAAATTATAATGAACTGTATACTACATAGCAGAAACAAACTTACATTTAGATAGCACCTTACATCAGATCTCAAAATGTTCGAGGGTTTAGTGAAAGTGCAGTCACTTTTGCTTTGCAGGTCATCACAGCAGCCATTTTCTGCACAGCAAGGACTCTCAAAAATCAGTGAGATGAATTACAGTACTAGTTAAACCTACTTTTTTCATAGCACCAATTGAGAAAAATATTGATCAGGACAGAATGCACCATGGGATCTTTAACATTTATATAAGCATACTAGTTGAACCTCCATTTTTAACATTTCAACCAAAGAATAGCAGCCTCCGTGCAGCACTGAAGAATCTGCCCAGATTTAATAATGCTATTTTATTATTGCTGGCTGTATGGACTGTTACTGACATTGGGGAAGGCTTGCATCCAAAATGGTACGGCTGCAAACAAATTTTTGTTGTTCTAAAGTCACATTAACTTTTTCTGAATCCACACTGGTATAAACTGAGTGAATTCCACATAATGGAAATTGATCAATGGAGGCAGTTGCACAATGTAAAAGAGATGCAAATCTCTGCTTCCTCTTCCCAAGCATTGCTGCAAACTAGTATTTCTGCTCTCAGGTCAGCACTTTTTACAATCACTCCATCCTCACTCTGATATACTTATGGTTTTACCAGGATTAACAAGCCCATACTAGCTAGCATTACATAGTAGCATATTGAATGAGACAGCCAACATCCTGGGGTATTAGAAAACTGCAAGTCACGATGAATCTCATGGCACAAGTCACTACGTCACAACTGCCTAAGAAGGTCACACACACACACACACACACACACTCTTAAAAACTATAAAACTATTTTGACTTGCATGGTTACCTACAGAAAAGTCTTTACAAGGCCAAGAGCAACAGCAATTAAACCTCCCTTTACACCCACATTCCCATTTTCTCCTTTTCTTCCTCTGCCCAAGGTTCAGCGCCTTTCATGACCTCCGGACATCCCAAAGTGTTCTACAGCTAATGAAGTACTTTTCAAACGTAGTCACTGTCGTAATGTAGGAAGCACGGCAGCCAATTTACACACAACGAAGTCCCACAAACAGCAATGTAATAATGATCAGATAATCTGTTTTAGTGATGTTGGTCGAGGGATAAATATTGATCGGGACACTGGAGAGAACTCGCATGCTCTTCTTCGAAAAGTGCAAAGGAAATCTCTTACGTCCACTCGTCAGGCAATTACATTACAACACTGGTTGGCACCTGTAGAGTTCATACAGAAAACTATGTACAGATTTAAACTACTGTAATACAATTCAATACCAATATCAACAAATTAAATTCAACATCCGCACTAATTTGTCCTACAGTCGTAGGTTTTCAAACTGATTGCACGCAAGGAGATCCACAAGGTCATCAGATTATTGGGTGTCTGGTGCCCAGTTATACATATCCGAGTTGCAATCCCGGTGTCTAGAAAAGTACTTGTTGATTTACATTATTTCTGTTAATGTAGACTAATTAGCTTTTTCTGCACGATTTTCCTTTGGGTAGTTGACTGACTTTTGGGAAGTAACAGAGGAAATGCCACACACACACACACCTTGTGATTAGTGAAGACATCTGTCTTCTAATAACTAATAGTACTTTGAAGAAATATGCACATCATCCTGCACCTTAAAAGTTCCAACACCACTGTGCCCATACCACTATCATTTTGCACACAAGATCACCAATTTTAAACATGAAGAGACCAGGAGAGTTCATTGAGGAAACAGCTTCTCCCAGCATGGCATTATGTTTCGATGGTTGCTTATTTTACATGCCACACAAAGCAGGGTATTCACTACCCCCGCTCCCCCCCAACATGGGAGAATGCTATATCAGATGCACACAGGCAGCACAATTATTCACAATCAAGCTAATTTCTGCTACAATATTCACAATTATATTTTTTTTTTGCAAGTTCTTGCTTGGTTCATACAAACCTGCTGATGTGTTTCTGGGTCAGGTACTCCCACATTTTTCTTATCTCAGTATATTTGTGCTCAGCCTTGGCACGTTTGCATAACCACTTAAAACAAACGCTCAGCACAGAACATCTTCAAAGTGAAATGCAGGCAAATCAAGCAAGGGTTAATTGGCCTATGCCTTCACTGCACTTCAATTGGAGGGGAAGGGAGTGAATTCTCCCCCTCAGAGATTATTATACCCTTCAAACTGTAACAAGGCTGTTTAACATTTCCAGGTCCATCCTGCAAAAAGCCAGACAAGTGGCTACTTTGAACTCTACATAGTTGAGTTTTGAAGTGCAAGGACAGAATGTACAGGCCTACCTCAGCAAGTGTCCTAAAATTATTGTACATTTAAACTGTATTTACCAGAATCAGCATGCATCCTCAGTGGGTTCCAAAACAGCCCAAAAATACCCATTTTAATAACTGTTGAATTACAACGTCACTGCATATGCGAGTAGAATAACTCAAGTACAAAAGGCGCTGTCTGGACAGAACGTCCTCAGCATATCTCGTCACATCAGTCCACTAGATATAGAACTGAGCAATTAACGTCCATCCAAACCCACAGTACTTGCATGCCATCAACATTCCCTGTGTGAACTCGCAGGTGCGAACCTCAAATGATCTGCTGTAGGAAGATTGTCCTCAGTAACAAAATGGCTGCCAATATCTCCTTTTACAAATGAGGACTTTCTGAAAATGTTTAGGAATAGTATATTACACAACTGAATTTCAGACATTCTAATTTAGCGGTTACTAAAAAAAAAGCAGCACTAGGAATCAGGCAGGATAGCAGATATTTCAAATTCACTTCAGCTCATTACACAGATAGAAAATAGGAAAAGTGAGTTCTACCCACTGTTGCAAACAGATAGCAAAACAATTCTACGCTGAAGACTGCTATAAAGACATTTCTTTCCTTTTTCCCCAAAATGAAGATGAAACGAGCAATTTAAACAAACGAGTCCTCCATACAGAATGCTAGTCAGCCCCTTCCCAAACTCTCCTTCAAATGCAAGTTTGGTTGATGGCGGAGGTAGAAACGACAGATCCCATTTAAAATAACTGAAATCTCAAGTACTTTGCGCACTTACTGAGAATTAGACCAACCCCAACCATTCAAACACAAGGGGGAGGTGGAAGGAGAGATTTTAACCTACTGGAGTATGATATGAAGAAATCCACAAATAAACCTAGAAGCCAAGAGTTTCAATACCTCAACTCTCCCAAAAATGCAAATTTACAGGTACTGTTGTCCTTTTTAGCCCCACAGACTTGCAAATAAATTTTCTCCAGATGTTTTTAAACTGTGGATTAATTTAAATAAAATGTAGTTTTGTGCGTAGTTACAGCTCGCTCTCCCTCCCCTAAAAGTTCCGCAGTTTTCTGGGGAAATTCTCCCATGGTACCTTCTAACTCTTGTCTTTCTAAAGATTACTTTTTAAAAGGTTTGAGTAGTAATTTCTCCACAAGCCAGTGCCCCCTCACAAAAAATCCTGGTTTGCTCAGACAAGCCTCAACTTTACAAAGCTACTTTTAAAACAATGCCAGTTGGCATGTAATTTCTGCTTCCCTCTCCTCCCCCACCTTAACCCTTCAAGAGGTTTACTGGGGAAATGCTCCCAATTTACTTTTTAGCTCCTCTCCCTTCCCACCATCCAGGGCCCCAAACACTCCTTCCAGGTGAAACAGCAGTTTACTTGTACTTCTTTCAATTCAGCATACTGTATCTGCTGCACACAATGCGGCCTCCTCTACACTGGGGAGACCAAACCCAGATTGGGTGATCGCTTTGCTGAACACCTCTGCTCTGTCCGCAAACGCGATCCTGATCAGGGGTCGCTTGCCATTTTAATTCCCCTTCCCTCTCCTACTCCTCCCTCTCTGTCTTCAGCCTCTTACACTGCTCCAATGAAGCTCAACGTAATCGCGAGGAACAGCACCTCATCTTTCATTTAGGCCCTTTACAACCTTCCAGGCTCAACATTGATGGCAATAACTTCAGTTCATAACCACTGCTCTCATTTCTTCGATCAGCTAGTGCTGGTAATGGTTCTGCTGCTGCCATTTACAGCTACTCCTGATCAATCTTTTGTTTCTTAACCTGTCCCATAACCACCTTCCTTGCCTTGCACCATCATCCCTTTTGTCATTTAATCACTTGTGCCATCTACCCTATCACAGACCTTCCCTTTTGTTCTTTCCTCCCCTCCCCCCTTTCCCTGGCTCTGTACTTGCTCAAAAACTTTAACTCGTAACATCTTCCAGTTCTGACGAAAGGTCTTCAACCTGAACCATTAACTCTTTCTGTCTCCACAGATGCTGCCTGATTTGCTGAGCTTCTCCAGCATTTTCTGTTTTTATTACTTTTTAGCTCTGGTCTTTCCAAAGATGATTTACCAACAATAAAAAATGTAGACTGCTATGTAGCTGCTGTTCCTTCTCCCTCAGGTTTGCAGGAGAATTTCTCCCTAAAGGATAATTCAGAAATACACAGCAAAATGTAGACTGATCTGTAATTACAGCCATTCTCTCCCCATCCCTTTTGATTTGTAGTTTCACAAAGAAACTGTACACTGGCCTTTCCAAGAATAATTCAAATAATAAAAAGCAGAACATGCAGCTGTTGCCCTTGCCCAGAATTGCAATTTAATGAGGAAAGTCTCTCAAAAATATTTTTAACTCTGGTTTCTCACAAAGATAAAATGAAATCTGGATTAACATATAGTTGTATCTATTCTTCATTCTAACCGAGATTTTCGAGAGAAACTTTCATAAAAAGATAACTTAACATTAAAGAAAATCAAATGCAGATAGAGGTGTAGCTGCAGTTATTACTCTTCATCCCCCTAACTCTGCAACTTAATGGGGGGAAAACTCTCCCAAAAAAACATTTTAAAATCCTGATCTGTCCAAAGAAATAAAACTGAAATTCATACTGAGGCGCAGCTATTCCTTCCTTCCTTCAGATTTGCATTTTAAATGAGGAAACACTCCCAAAAAGATATTTGTAACACTGATCTTGACAGAGGAATAAAATTGAAATGCCAGGCTGATGTGTACTCTTCCCTTTGGCTTTGCAGTTTCGTGGCTCTTCCAAAAAAACACTATTCCCCGTCCCTCCTTTCAGGTTTGCAATTTAAGTGTGAAACTCGCCCCAAATGTATATAACTCTGATCTATTTTTCTAAAGATGAATTCAAATGCAGATGGCTGTGCAACTATTTCCTCTCCTCTCCTCCCCCTTTCAGGTTGGCTGGCTGATGATACCTTGACGCAGTCGATAGGGTACATCACGCAGTGCTCCAGGACACCGGCCACGGCTCCGGCGATCATGTGGGTGGAGGTGGAAGCGGTCTCGGGGAGGTTTTCGTACTCTGGCTCGCTGTTGCTGCTGTTGTTATTCTTCTCATCCGAGAAATTGTCCATAATATTTAAAAAACGGCTGGGTGGAGATGGCGAGTTCACCAAGATGTCGAAGAAAGGCGGCGGGGAGGCAATGGCTGGTGATTTGCGGACGATGGCCACCGACCCGGCCACAATACCGTTGCTGCCGAGATTGTTGGCCTTGCCGTTAACGTTGGTTATCGCTTCGGCCCGGTCCGGTACTTTGATCCTCACGCCATCATTTTCAAATTCCATCGGGGAAAAACTTGGTGGCGGGGCCTCGGCGCTTTTTTTTTTAACCCCCCTTCTCCTTAATATTATTTCCTCACGTTATTTTTTTTTTTCATTCGACGCACCGGCCTTTATAAATAGTCACTGACATCCTCTCCCTCACGGCCACCATCCTCCTCCTTGCCTAACTTACAGCGGGAGGGGGGCAATTTGCTGTGACGTACCTCAATTTCCCAACCCTCTCCGTGTCCGCTCAACCGAACTTTCGCTGGGAGAGGGGCGGGAACACAATTCCCCCCCCATCTCCGCCTTCTTGAAACGGTGATTGGTCCGACGGTATGATTGACACGGGCGGTTTTTCCGCTTTGCCCTTTTTGATTGGCTGTCCGGCCTGTCCATCAACTGAAGCCACCCTCATCAGTCTAGGTTGCGGCACGCGCTCCCTTCCACTCGCACGCGCTCGAGGGCCAATCTTTTTCTCTCTCTCAATCGAACTTGATGGGAACTCCGAGCCCCGCCCTTTGCCTACCTAGGATTGGTTGAGACGCAGGGCTCGTTCCCTTTCCCTTGCGTTCTGATTGGATGCTTGCGGTGTCACTCCTGGTAGCGGGTTAGGGTGAGAGGACGGCCAGGCGACCGCGAGGGTTGACGAGGGAAGTATTCCAATCAGTGGCGGGAAACCTTGTCACATGATTACTAGCTCTTGGTGGTGTTGCAATAGATTTAAGCGGTTCCCAGCAAGGACAACGGGGAGAAAGGTCATACATTTCACTTCCCTTAAAGTATAGCTGGACCTATAAGCGTCTGAGCTTTCTGTTATTATTAATGCAAAAAGTACAGAAATATGCAACACTTTACAATGACGTAATTGTTGCTGAAGCGGATTTTCGGACCTGCTTTCGATTAGCCAAACCCTTATCCAGTCATATAAAAAATGCAATAATCATTTAGGAATGTCGAAATCAGGGAAATGTTGAGAATGTCACAATTCCAAACTATTTGAATGGAGCTTTGTACGTTGAAATAAGGTTTGCTGTCCTTACGATTTTGGACCAGACAATTTCTAAAATGTAAAGTAGACAATTTTTTAAAAATAATGTGCAAGTAGTTATGTTTTACTTATCGTTGTGCCTTACAATATGGAGGCATTACTTAAATTACTAGAGAATTGTTCATCAAATTAATTTTAACTTTTTTTAAAATCAAAGTGAAAGGTTCTGGTGTAAAATTTCTGCAAATTTTAATTGTGCCTCCATATAAATGCTGCCTATTACTATAATATCAGCAGCTTAATCAAATCAGCAAATATGTCCAAATATAATGCATGACAATTTAGACCTCAAAACTTCTGCACTTGCCATGGTGGGGTTTTAATTTGCAACCTTTACACTGGTATACCCTGCTGAATGTTTCACAAGCACTAAGTGTAGTCCAATACAGGGGATGAAACCACATGAAAAGAGTCATTGGGGACATGCAAGGGGAAATCCTTGCATCTAGAGTAGGAGAGGGGACATAACCCATGCCAACAAAATTTGGCTGCGGCTTGTCTTCTTAATTCTTTGCCCTCCCATCCCACAGTGCCTACGCTCCAGTACAGAAATGGCCAAGATTTATGTCTTTGTAGGCCGCTTAGATGCATACAATGGCCTTGGAGAGGGTGTAGAGGAGCTTTATCAGAATGATACCAGGGATGAGAGACTTCAGTTATGTTGAGCGGATAGAGAAGCTGGGATTGTTCTCCTTGGAGCAAAGAAGGTTAAGGGGAGATTTAATAATGGTGTTCAAAACTATGAATGGTTTTGATAAAGTAAATAAGAAAAACTATTTCCACTGGCAAGAGGGTCGGTAACCAGAGGACACAAATTTAAGATAATTGGTAAAAGAACCAGAGGGGAGATGAGGAGACATTTTTTTACAAAGCGAGTTGTTATGATCTGTAATGCACTGCCTGAAAGGACGGTGGAAGCAGATTCAATAGTAACTTTCAAAAGGGAATTGGATATACACTTAAAAAGGAAAAAAAATTGCAGGGCTATAGGGAGCAGGGGAGTGAAACTAATTGGGTAGCTTATTCAAGGAGTCAGCACAGGCACAATGGGCCGAATGGCCTCCTTCTGTGCTGCAAGATTCTATGATGGGAATTGAATCCAGAACCTCCTGAGCTGTATAGTTTACTGTTTTTCTGGGCAGTGCCTTTATCCATCAGGAGAGTTGTTTTAAAAATGTTTCTTTTTAATGTATTTTTTAGTGGGTGTTGCGTTGATCATGACCCCATATTTTTTGGTCTTCATAACACATCAGGTTCGGGCCCAGTGGCGCTTCCAAGCCAGCAGGTGATTCCCTGCATGTCACTCTTAAAAACCCAATCAAATGAACAAAACAAAATGAAGTTGAGTTAGGATAATTCTCTGTATCTGTTTTGTTTGAAAAGGAGTTCAGATGGCGAGATTCCCTCTTCAACTACGGTGTATAAGTGCTTTAACCATTAGTCTGCTTACAGGTTTGTCTGGGCGTGCCCTATTTCTGGACATTACAATCACTGTACTCATCTCAGCGTCTTCCCATCTAGAGCAGATGCAGCTGTGTCAATCTCCAGCATTGTGGGGCTTGATTGGCTAAAAGAAAAACCAGCAGCTGGAGTTTGTTTTTAAGCCTATCAAGTGGCAGTATTTTTCACTCCGGCCTCTGACATGAAACAGTGGGAACAAGGAAGTGAAAGGAAAAAGCTTTTACACTTTATATTTTAAAAAAAGCTTAAGTTACGTAAAATAGACTTATAGTTATTAGAAAAAAGTAAATGGAAGTTAACATAAAAACAAGGGAGTAAAAGCAAAAAAAGTTGGAGAACTGAAACAGAAAATGTCAGTCAACATCTTGTGGAGAAAACAAATGAGTTAACGTTTCAGATGTAGACCCTTTGTCTAGGGTCGCCATCTCTGATTGGATGTGTTCCTGGAGGTTTCATCAGATGACCTTCCACCTCGCCCAGCCCATTTTCCCTCCCATCTCCTACTAGTAAATGAAAGTGTTCAAAGAAAATGAAAAAACACATTTTTAAAGCCCCAATGATTTTTGTACTGGATTGCTGGCAGCAGGAGATTAATCTTTGATCCCTGGAGACTCCAGGACAATCCCAGAGAGTTGCAACCCTACCTTCGTCAGAGGAAGTGATGGAAAATTGGAGGGATAGGGTGACACTCTGGGGGAACCAAAGGCCTTTACCAAGCCGATAATTTAAAAAGAAATCTTTTCTTCCCACACGGAATCAAAGTTTTGACCATATAAGGTAAATTAAATTCCCTCTGGAATCGATTACCTTGTCCCCTCCCTCCGATGTTTGGGGCACATCGGATGTACTGATTGAAATCCCCAGGCTAGCCCAGGAATGCCCCCAGATGTGTTTCCAAAGCTGGCTATGGGCGTCTAAGGGAGGACAAACAGAGGTGTTGCTCACTCCCACATTTTACGCTGCAGCAAAAACTGGAAAAAATCTGGAAGATCTCGTTCTGCCCAAATTCCCGCTTGCCCCCAGGAGGAAGTGTCCTTGTCCACCTTCCCTTAACACAGACTCCCCCTTCCGGATTTTACATGGGTCTTCACAGTTGCTGCTGGTTCCTAGAGCCCAGCTTACAGGCCATTAAATACATTGAATTCAGCACCTCTATTGTTTAATGTCTTGGCATGTAGCACCATTGTGATATCAGCACACAGAGGCACAGGGCCAGCTCAGCATGAGCAATGTTGTCATCGCATTCTGTTCTTTGACCTGGCCAACCTCCCTTGCCTAACTTCAAATGACCTGGGTCGTCCTTTTTACACACTTTTGCGTTAGAGGCCTCCATAGTCTGGAGCATGGTGACTAAAGTATGCCACTTTCCTGCTGTTATAAGTAAGCTACTTGTTACTGATTCCAGTACTTTAACTGTGGGCATTGGCCACAGTGTTAAAGCTACTCACACAAATGGATTCACAGGGTTTACAATCTGGGAGCTAGTCTCCACGGAGACCCATGTCTTCATGATGTTTAATTGTGGCGGAGAAGTGTATTTATGTCACTCTCCTACAAGCAGACTACAGTGGTGTGACAGAGATGAAGCATTTTTATCATCTTATTGGCTTTTTTTTTCTGTCATGGCACAAACAGAGTTAAAAGCCAGGTTCACTCGCAGAAAATGCCCCAGCTTGATTTGATACACAATAGCCCATGACCAGACCTTATGTCTGTGACAGATATCCAAAGGAGAGACCAAAGCATTCAAATCAAATACAAGAATCTCGTGGGTTTTGTTTGAATATATTGATTAGTGGTTCAATTTGAGTTTAAGAGATAAAAAATTTAAATTCTTCTGTCTCGGTCAAATTTTAAAAATATATCTTAGCCTGCCTTTTTCCAATCGAGTAGTCCATCTGAACCATTGGAGAGGTTGAGAAGAACCCATGGAAGGTCAGCAGCAAACTGCCAGGTTAAATCAGGTATCTTGAGCCAGGTTCCAGTTCCCATTGAAGTTTAGTACAGTTACTTTCTACCTTCTCCGTAGAGATAGCTTGTAACTGCCTAGCCCATAGACCTACAGTGTGTCATTGGTGTTATTCACTTATCCATTTACTGTTTAATCAATCTGGCAGTTTATAACCTAAATAATTGTTTAATAGAGAATTCCCTCCCTATCTCTTTAACCTCCTCCAGTCTTACAACCCTCCGAGAACTCTGTCTTACTTCAATTCTTGTGCATCCCTCACTTCCTTCGCCTCACCATTGGCAGCCGTGCCTTCACCCGTCTAGGCCCTAAGCACTGGAATTTCCTCCCTAAACCTCTCCACCTCTCTCTCCTCCTTTAAGACCCTCCTTAAAACCTACCTCTTTGACCTAGCTTTTGGTCACCTGTCCTCATATCTCCTTTGGCTCGGTGTCAAATTTTGTCTAATTACACTCCTGCGAAATGCCTTGGGACGTTTTACTACATTAAAGGTGCTATATATGTTCAAGTTGTTGTTCCATCTACTCTGAAGTTGAGCAAGATTATGTGACGGCATGTGATAGAACCAGTTAAGATGAAATACAGCGACAAGGGTTTTCTGTTCGACCCCTGAGCTCGCTACAAGTTATCTAGATATCGGGCAGGTAAAGATGCACTCCAGTTCATAGGGAGTGAAGGCGCACCTATGGCCTGAGATGCTGAACCCAAGATATCAGGAGAAAACCACCCCGCCCCCCCACAAGACGTTTCTGATGTGAAAGTACCTTAAGAGTTAATATGCTCTCAGAATGATGGCATTGAGAGGAAAAAAAACAATGTTTTTCGTGAAGTATAACAGTGAGTCTGGAAAGTTCAAAAAGATTCCAGTGTTTTTATTGACATAATTCTTTGGCTTCTTTGATTCACATCCTCGTGTCATACCCTCAGGCCAGACACCGAGAAAGGAGGCTGCACACAATGAGCTTGCTTCAAGAGGCACAAGGAAAGAGGGAATCAGATACAACTTACACCCTGAACTCTAGATGTGCGTTGTGGTTTCTTTCTGTTCTGTATGCTTGGTAAGCTAAGGGAATCCAATTTATGGGGATGGGTTACCGCTACTCAGACTGAACAACAACAGTTTGCACTTATATCATGCATTAAATGTAGCAAAATGTCCAAAGGAGCTTCCCGAGGGCGCGGAGGGGAAAATAGACATTGAGCCGGAATTAGGAAAGAAGTTAGTAGAGGTGACCAAAGGCCCAGTCGAAGGGGTATGTTCAAAGGCAACTTCACAACAGACTGGAGTTATACTGCAGCTGCAGTGGACTCAGACCAAAGTGAAACTTCATGTTGGAGAACAGGTCTCACGCCACTTGGCTTTAGTGAACTTGCATATCAGTTCAGGACTTGAGGCCTGAGTTTTATTGCTGAATTACTTTGTGCAGGTATGGGCACCCAACTAAGCTTCACTATCACTTTCAACACGAAAGTGATGGCATAACTGGAGCCCTACTCACTCCACAAGCACTGTTAGAGCAGCCATTTTGGAGTAAAGGCATCATCCCATCATGCATTGGAAAGAAAGAGAGAGAAAAAGAAAGAAAGCATTTATATAGCGTCTTTCACGACCTCAGGACGTCCCAAAGGGCTTTACAGCCAGTGAAGTCCTTCTGAAGTGCAGTTGCTGTTGTAATGTAGGAAGAACCACACTAATATAGCTTTAGTTTTTAATATTGTTGATGGGGTGACAACATCATGTTACAGGCAAACTTTTTTCCCATCAGTCTACAGGCAGAAGACTTAATGATGTAAATTGGATAGAAGTGGCAATGTGACAAAAATGACCCAGTTGGTGCCTCTCCCTCCAAAAACAAAAGAAAGTTTTGCCAAAGGCAATTCCATATGTAAAAAATAAATCGCCCTAAAATTAAGTTGTACGATATTAGCATAGAAATGCTTACACATATTTGGATGGAAGTTCTTTGTCTGCAGTTTACCTTGTTTACTTTAATTTCATACAAAGTGTTTGTTTGCTAAAACGGCACAGCATAATTTCAAGGCCTGTGATATATAAGGCTGCTGAAATAAACAGATCTTGTGTCCAAAGGGAAGCATTTGAGCAATTCCTTCAGCTGTGGCTCAGTGGGTAGCATTCTCGCCTCTGAGTCAGAAGTTTGTGGATTTAAGTCTCACTCCAGAGACTTGAGCACAAAAACCTAGGTTAACTCTCCAGTGAAGTGCTGAGGGAGTGCTGCGCTGTCAGAGGTGCCGTCTTTTGGATGAGAAGTTAAATCGTCTGCCCTCTCAGGTGGACGTAAAAGATGCCATGGCACTATTTTGACGAAGAGCAAGGGAGTTGGAGCTATCCACAGTGTCCTGATCAATATTTATCCCTCAATCAACATCACTAAAACATTATCTGGTCATTATCACATTGCTGTTTGTGGGACCTTGCTGCGCCCAAATTAGTTGCCGCGTTTCCTACATTACAACAGTGAATGCATGTCAGAAGTACTTCATCGACTGCAAAGCACTTCGGGATGTCCTGAGGTCGTGAGAGGCGCTATATCAATGCAAGTCTTTCTTTACACCTCCGGTTTCAATGACAATGCTGTTAGTAATCTGATGCCGCTAGTTTCAGGGAGGCTCCAAGTCCCCCAGTCCGAAGAGGCAGTGTTCGCAACCCTTCTGGGGGGGGGGGGGGGGGGGGAAGCAGCAATACTGCCAGTGACACCACTGTCTGTTATGAGCATTCGAGCTGCCTGCCCACGTGTGGTTCTCTAATGGCAGGATTTGGGGATGGTTAGGCAGTTGGAAATTAAATGCAGCAAGGCACAAGGTTGCACAAGTACAGTTGTCTCTCAATAACCACAGTGTGGAATCCGCCCCAACAGTACAGAGACAGTCCAACCGCTCGTAGTGACGCTGCCCTCATATTCCCTGGCTCAGGGAGGGGGGAAAGAAATCAGACAGGGTTCCCACTCTTGACTGCTGTCATAAGAACATAAGAAATAGGAACAGGAGTAGGCCAATCGGCCCCTCGAGCCTGCTCCGCCATTCAATAAGATCATGGCTGATCTGATCCTAACCTCAAATCTAAATTCATGTCCAATTTCCTGCCCGCTCCCCGTAACCCCTAATTCCCTTTACTTCTAGGAAACTGTCTATTTCTGTTTTAAATTTATTTAATGATGTAGCTTCCACAGCTTCCTGGGGCAGCAAATTCCACAGACCTACTACCCTCTGAGTGAAGAAGTTTCTCCTCATCTCAGTTTTGTCCAGTGACTTGTATTGGAAAATGTGTGAAATTTTACATAGGAACAGGAGTAGGCCTGTTCCGACATTCATGGATGATTTGTATCTTAACTCCATTTACCCGCCTTGGTTCCATATCCCTTAATACCCTTACCTAACAAAAACCTATCAATCTCAGTTTTGACATTTTCAATTGACCCCCAGCTTCAAAAGATAGTTAGGGGAGAGAGTTCCAGATTTCCACTACCCTTTGTGTGAAGAAGTGCTTCCTGACATCACTCCGAACGGCCCGAGATCTAATTTTAAGATTATGCCCCCTTGTTCTTGATTCCCCCACCAGAGGAAATAGTTTCTCTCTATCTATCCTTTCAACTCCCTAAATCATTTTAAACACCTCAATTAGATCACCGCTTAAACTTCTATACTCAAGGGAATACAAGCCCAGTTTATGCAACCTGTCCTCATAATTTAACCCTTTTAGCCCCGGTATCATTCTGGTGAATCTGCGCTGCACTCCCTCCAAGGCCAACATATCCTTCCTGAGGTGCAGTACCCAGAACTAAATGCAGTCTCCAGATGGAGGTCTAACCAGAGCTTTATATAACTGTAACATAACTTCCACATAAACATCAGGTGAGTTTGGTTGGGCTATGCTTTCCCCATGGTGGAATAGCCGGGCAACAAACACTGAGTGCTTTTATCTTAATGGAGTGCACCGACCGGTGATGTGTGGGTCTCCCTCCATTGGCTGCCCTCCAGCAATGGTTGGGGGGACTGACAGTATTGCAGCTATCAAGCGAGCAGTGCGTCAGACTTGTACAACATTCCCGGGAAGCCACGACGCTGAACCTGCTACACCCATCAATGAATTATTCAGTAGACGGAAACTCTGACTGGTGGGGCCAGTTTAAAATCTACAAAGAAAATAATCACACCCACTCACACAAGAATGAATCCCCGCATTTTTGCTTTCTTCCCGACCCGACTCAGGTTGCTTTCAATATGCAGTCGAACAATTTCACGAGACAGAAGATCCGTGAGCATAAAAAAAAGTGTGTCTGTGACCTTGGTGCCTCAGAGAGACTCAAAAATGTCAAGCACACCACTAATTTAGCAACTCTTAAAGTGCTGCGCACAGTTCTGGCTCCATATTGTAAAAAGGATATAGAGGCACTGGAGAAGGTGCAAAAAAGACTCACAAGGATGATACCAGAACTGAGAGGATATACTTATCTGGCAAGACTGAACAGGCTGGGGCTCCTTTCTCTAGAAAAGAGAAGGCTAAGGGGTGACTTAATAAAGGTCTTTAAAATTACGAAAGGGTTTGATAGGGTAGATGTAGAGAAGATGTTTCCACTTGTGGGGGAGACCAGAACTAGGGGCCATAAATATAAGATTTACCAATAAATCCCATAGGGAATTCAGGAGAAACTTTTTTACCCAGAGAGTGGTTAAAATGTGGAACTTGCTACCACAAGTAGTAGTTGAGACAAATAGCGTAGATTCATTTAAGGAGAAGCTCAATAAACACATGAGGGAGAAAGGAATAGAAAGTTATGCTGATAGGGGATGAAGAGGGGTGGGACGGGTACGGTAGCATAATGGTTATGTTACTGGACTAGTAATCCAGAGGCCTGGACTAATAATCCGGAGTCATGAGTTTAAATCCCGCCACGGCAGCTGGGGAATTTAAATTCAATTAATTAACTAAAATCTGGAATTAAAATACTAGTATCAGTAATGGTGGCCACGAAACTACCAGATTGTCGTAAAAACCCATCTGGTTCACTAATGTCCTTTAGGGAAGGAAACCTGCCGTCCTTACCCGGTCTGGCCTATATGTGACTCCAGACTCACAGCAATGTGGTTGATTCTTAATTGCCCTCTGAAATGGCCCAGCAAGCCATTCAGTTGTAAAAATCTCGCAAAAAAAAGTAATAATAAGAATAAAACTGGACAGACCACCCGGCATCGGACCACTAGGCACCGGACACGACAAAGGCAAACCAAGCCCAGTCGACCCTGCAAAGTCCTCCTCACTAACATCTGGGGACTTGTGCCAAAATTAGGAGAGCTGTCCCACAGACTAGTCAAGCAACAGCCTGACATAGCCATATTCACAGAATCATACCTTTCAGCCAACGTCCCAGACTCTTCATCACCATCCCTGGGTATGTCCTGTCCCACCGGCAAGACAGACCGACCAGAGTTGGCGGTACAGTTATATACAGTCAGAAGGGAGTGGCCCTTGGAGTCCTCAACATTGACTCTGGACCCCATGAAATCTCATGGCATCAGGCCAAACATGGGTGAGGAAACCTCCTGCTAATTACTACCTACCGCCCTCCCTCAGCTGATGAATCAGTCCTCCTCCATGTTGAACACCACTTGGAGGAAGCACTGAGGGTAGCAAGAGCACAGAATGTACTCTGGGTGGGGGACTTCAATGTCCATCACCAAGAGTGGCTCGGTAGCACCACTACTGACCGAGCTGGCCAAGTCCTGAAGGACATTGCTGCAAGACTGGGCCTGCGGCAGTTGGTGAGCGAACCAACACGAGGGAAAAACCTACTTGACCTCGTCCTCACCAATCTACCTGTTGCAAATGTATTTGTCCATGACAGTATTGGTAGGAGTGACCACCGCACAGTCCTCGTGGAGACGAAGTCCCGTCTTCGCACTGAGGATACCATCCAACATGTTGTGTGGCACTA
This sequence comes from Heptranchias perlo, assembly GCF_035084215.1. Taxonomy (NCBI): domain Eukaryota; kingdom Metazoa; phylum Chordata; class Chondrichthyes; order Hexanchiformes; family Hexanchidae; genus Heptranchias; species Heptranchias perlo. The sequence continues at coordinate 8,113,969 of NC_090345.1, read as the reverse complement.
CCACTGTGCTAACTGGGATAGATTCAGAACAGATCTAGCAGCTCAAACTGGTCATCCAGGAGGTGCTATGGGTCATCAGCAGCAGCAGAATTGTATTCCAGCAGAATCTGTAACCTCATGGCCTGACATATTCCTCACTCTACCATTACCAACAAGCCAGGGGAGCAACTTTGGTTCAATGAGGAGTGTAGAAGAGCATGCCAAGAGCAGCACCAGGCGTACCTAAAAATGAGGTGCCAACCTGGTGAAGCTACAACTCAGGACTACATGCATGCTAAAAATCGGAAGCAACGTGCTATAGACAGTGCTAAGCGATTCCACAACCAATGGATCAGATCAAAGCTCTGCAGTCCTGCCACATCCAGCCGTGAATGGCAGTGGACAATTAAACAACTAACGGGAGAAGGAGGCTCTGTAAACATCCCAATCCTAATGATGGCGGAGTCCAGCATGTGAGTGCAAAAGACAAGGCTGAAGCGTTTGCGACCATCTTCAGCCAGAAGTGCCGAGTGGATGATCCATCTCGGCCTCCTCCCGATATCCCCACCATCACAGAAGCCAGTCTTCAGCCAATTCGATTCACTCCACGTGATATCAAGAAACAGCTGAGTGCACTGGATACAGCAAAAGTTATGGGCCCCGACAACATCCCGGCTGTAGTGCTGAAGACTTGTGCTCCAGAACTAGCTGTGCCTCTAGCCAAGCTGTTCCAGTACAGCTACAACACTGGCATCTACCCGACAATGTGGAAAATTGCCCAGGTATGTCCTGTCCATAAAAAGCAGGACAAATCCAATCCGGCCAATTACCACCCCATCTGTCTACCCTCAATCATCAGCAAAGTGATGGAAGGTGTCATCGACAGTGCCATCAAGCGGCACTTACTCACCAATAACCTGCTCACCAATACTCAGTTTGGGTTCCGCCAGGACCACTCGGCTCCAGACCTCATTACAGCCTTGGTCCAAACATGGACAAAAGAGCTGAATTCCAGAGGTGAGGTGAGAGTGACTGCCCTTGACATCAAGGCAGCATTTGACCGAGTGTGGCACCAAGGAGCCCTAGTAAAATTGAAGTCAATGGGAATCAGGGGGAAAACTCTCCAGTGGCTGGAATCATACCGAGCACAAAGGAAGATGGTAGTGGTTGTTGGAGGCCAATCATCTCAGCCCCAGGACATTGCTGCAGGAGTTCCTCAGGGCAGACTCCTAGGCCCAACCATCTTCAGCTGCTTCATCAATGACCTTCCCTCCATCATAAGGTCAGAAATGGGGATGTTCGCTGATGATTGCACAGTATTCAGTTCCATTCGCAACCCCTCAAATAATGAAGCAGTCCGAGCCCACATGCAGCAAGATCTGGACAACATCCAGCCTTGGGCCGATAAGTGGCAAGTAAAATTCGAGCCAGACAAGTGCCAGGCAATGACCATCTCCAACAAGAGAGAATCTAACCACCTCCCCTTGACATTCAACGGCATTACCATCGCCGAATCCCCCACCGTCAACATCCTAGGGGTCACCATTGACCAGAAACTTAATTGGACCAGCCATATAAATACTGTGGCTACAAGAGCAGGTCAGAGGCTGGGTGTTCTGCGGCGAGTGACTCACCTCCTGACTCCCCAAAGCCTTTTTACCATCGACAAGGCACAAGTCAGGAGTGTGATGGAATACTCTCCACTTGCCTGGATGAGTGTAGCTCCAACAACACTTAAAAAGCTCAACACCATCCAGGACAAAGCAGCCCACTTGATTGGCACCCCATCCGCCACGCTAAACATTCACTCCCTTCACCACCGGCGCACAATGGCTGCAGTTTGTACCATCCACAGGATGCACTGCAGTAACTCACCAAGCCTTCTTCGACAGCACCTCCCAAACCAGCGACCTCTACCACCTAGAAGGACAAGAGCAGCAGGCACATGGGAACAACACCACCTGCACGTTCCCCTCCAAGTTACATACCATCCCGACTTGGAAATATATCGCCGTTCCTTCATCGTCACTGGGTCAAAATCCTGGAACTCCCGTCCTAACAGCAGTGTGGGAGAACCTTCGCCACACGGACTGCAGCGGTTCAAGAAGGTGGCTCACCACCACCTTCTCAAGGGCAATTAGGGATGGGCAATAAATGCTGGCCTTGCCAGCGATGCCCACATCCCATGAACGAATTTTTAAAAAAGCAGGCTCATGTGGAACACAAACACCGGCATCGACCAGTTGGCTGAATGGCCTGTTTCTGTGCCATAGATTCTATATAATTCTATGTAACTCTAGTTTTGTTCTGTATTTCTTAGTTATATAATCCTGTTTGCATGTTTTATTGCTGCCCTATTATATCATCGTGGGCACGAGCAGACAGAAGGGGCATGATTTTAGCATGGCAATGGGAACTCAGCGGGCGGGTAAATAGTCGCGTGGGAAACCCGGAAATAATTTTAGCACGTTGTATTGACCGATCGCAACTGAATTGAAGGCACTTAATTTTACTTCCAGGTTTCGTTTCCCCAAACTGCGCAGTGGGCGTACTGCGCATCCGCATGGCGTGATGTGAACTGGAGTATTTAAAGGGCCAATGCAAAAATGGATTTTGAAGGAGAAAGGAGGAACAAGGGAAATGGATGGACACCGAGCAAAGGCAGCACCCAGGTTCAGCGACACATCCCTTGAGGTCCTACTGACTGGTACGAGGAGCAGGAGGGACGTCCTGTACCCGGCTGACAGGAAGAGACCTGCTTCTGCCACCAAGAAGGTGCGGCTGGAGGTGGCAGAGGAGCTGAGCAGCAGGAGCATGTTGCCTGGGTTTTGGGTTCCGCGCAGGAAGCGGTTTAATGACCTAACCAGGTCAGGAAAAGTGAGAACACTTGCTGATTCACCCACATCCTGTGAAATGCACACCCTCCTCTCTCACTCTGTGTTGGCAAGCCTACTCCATCACATTACTTCCCACATCCACTTAAGTTTCAGCATCAACTAACCTTCACTTTCTATGCACTTCGTCACCTCCCTATTTATTCACCCACCACTGCCACTCACCCCAATCCTGATGCAATGTGATGCATCTGTCTGTTAGTCACCCTCTGATGCATCTGTTTCATTGTCAGCCTCACCCAAAGCAATGCAACCATCGGGTGAATGCTTTACCTTCAGTCACTCACAGGTTTGTTATTTCACCCCTTGTAGGAGAAGAGAATGGCAGCATCCTCTTATCTAGTGAAGACGCATGTGAAGTATTCATTTAGTCCTCAGCCATGCCCTCTGCCTCCACAAGATCTCCTTTTTTGGCCCTAATCGGTCCCACCCTTCCTTTGACTACCCTTTTATATTTAAATGTTTATAAAAGACTTTTGGGTTCCCTTTTATGTTAGTCGCTAATCTATACTCATATTCTCTCTTTGCCCCTCTTATTCCCTTTTTTAGATCTCCTCTGTACTTTCTGTATTCAGTCTGGTTCCCTACTGTATTATGAACCTTGCATTTGTCATAAGCCTCTTTTTTCTGTTTCATTTTAATCTCTATATCTTTAGTCATCTAGAGAGCTCTAGCTTTGGATGCCCTTCCTTTCCCCCTTGTGGGGATGTGTCTACTATGTACCCGAACCAACTCCTCCTTGAAGGCCTCCCATTGTTCAATTCATGAGCTCATTCGAGCTCCTCCACCTGTAACCTTCTCTGCTGAGCTATGTTGCGCAGGACGCAGCACACCCTCGCCGGCGAGTACTGAAGGCCCCCCCCCCAGATCTATCCAAGCACTTTGAAGCACATCTTCAACATTCCTATGGCTTGTTCAATGACAACCTGGTGGTGATGCGGCTCTGGTTGTACTGCTGCTGTGCCTCGTTGGTGGGGTTTCTCACAGGTGTTATGAGCCACGCCTGCAGGAGGTACCCCTTGTCTCCAAGGAGCCAGCACTTAAGTCTGTCTTCTGTGTGGAAGAGGGAATTTGGCACCTACGTACAGAAATCTCCTCCGGTGGTCGCATTGCGCATTGATGGAATGACATCCCTTTTGGTTTATGAACATTCCTGGCTCATGTGGAATTTCTCAGATTGCTACGTGTTTGCAATCAATTGCGCCCTGTACCTGTGGGAAGCCATCTAGAGAGTTGAAACCCACTGCCCTCTCAGTCTGGCTGATGTCGCCTTGGGAGAAGTTGACTTAGTCGGATGCCCTGGCAATTAAGCCATCCGTCACCTGTCGTATACACTTATGTGCAGACGATTGAGATGCCCTGGAGATGTCAGCGGTGGCGCCCTGAAAGGATCCGGAGCTGAAGAAACTGAGGGCAGTGGTGACTTTAACTGCGACGGGCAATGCTTGTCCACCAGGTCCAGCTGGGAGCAGCTCTTCATAAAGGAGTGTACAAATGTCTGTGACCACCTGCCAACTCAATCTCAGCCTGCATAGGCACTGCTCCTCAGAGAGGTCCAGGAAGCTCAGCCTCTGCCATGGATAGAACCTCCTGCAACCTCGGCCCCTTCATTGGTCCCCCTCTCTGTTCTTCTGCAGGTCCTCGTTGCGCACCTCTGTCTGTGCAACTGCAGGTCCCAGAACTGCACAATGTGCCTGCCGCGGATGGTGATGTGCCTCCTCCTCAGATGTACTGTGGAATACATCCATTGCACCCCGCCCCCCCCCATCCCATCCTGATCTTGTCAGTTTGAGGGGCTCCAAAATGTAGGCAAATTTGTGAGAACACAAGAATTCTCAGTCTCAACATAGAAATCTCAGTCTAAACACAAAGAACTCCCAGCCAAAGGTTTGTCAGAGATAACTGAGTGCCCAGCTGCGATACCTCACCTTCTATTGAGATGTGACACTCATAGTTGTAAATGAGCTTCGGCTGCAAATCGCCTCCGTTTTTATGGCGTGTTTCAGAAACCACGGGAGACACGTTCAGGACAAGTTAAATTCGTTTCTCTTGCAGAATCCACAAAAAGTTAAGTAACTAAAGTGTTTCAACTACCTGAATTGACCCTTTGAATATCGGCCCGCCAGCTTTAAGGGACTTCCAGGGTTTCTGTTGCGCATGCTGGATTAAACCCGGAAGTGCACGTTGGAGCTGGAATGCAGTTCCGCTCCATAAAGCTGGTACTTTAACCTCCCACCTGCCCCCAACCCACCTGTTCTTGGAGGTCAAAATTTCCCCCAAGGTCTCCCCCATGCAAAAATTACAAACACACTCCCCTGACAGACCGTGGAACAGGGAAGAAACAATGAACAACTTGCACTTATTCATTGTCTTAATACATCTCTCAGGAACGTCTCAAAGCACTTCACATAAAGTGAGTTACGTTGAAGTGCAATGGCTATTATGTAAGTGAACCTAGCAGCCATTTTGCACACAGCAAGATTCTGCAACTTATTTATCCCTCAACCATCATCACTAAAAACAGATTATTTGGTCATTATCACTTTGCTGTTTGTGGGGCATTGCTGTGCGCAAATTGGGTGCTGTGTTTCCTACATTACAACAGTGACTACACTTCAAAGGTACTTCATTGGCTGTAAAGCACTTTGGAACGTACTGAGGTTGTGAAAATCATGATACAAATGCAAGTTCTTCCTTTCTTTCTTTTATGAACAGCAATGAGATGAATGACCAGTTGATCATTTTTTTTGTGGTGTAGATTTAGAGAGAAACATTGGCCTGTAAACTGGGAGAACATCCTGCCCTGTCCTCCTTTTAATAATGCAATGGGATCATTGTCCACCTAAGCCATCAAAATAAGCCAACAGGCCCTCGGCCCCTCCCTTTGCCTCAGAAAAAGAAGGACCCAGGTTCAGTTCCCAGCCTATGTTAAACAAACACTTGCATGTATAATGCGCCTTTCATGACCACAAAATGTCCCAATGCACTTTACTGCCAGTGAAGTACTTGGAAGTGTAGTCACTGTTGTAATGGAGAAAAACACAACAGTCAATTTGCAAACAGCAAGGTCCCACAGTCAGCAATGCAATCATGACCAGATAAGCTGTTTTTTTAGTCATGTTGGTTGAGGGATAAATATTGGCCAGGACACTGGGGAGAACTCTCCTGCTCTTCTTCGAAATAGTGCCATGGGATCTTTTGCACCCACCTGCAGTTTAACATCTCATCCAAAAGACAGCACCTCCCTCAGTACTGCAATGAAGTATTAGTTTGGATTCTGCTCTCAAGTCTCTGGAATAAGACTCAAACCCACAACCTTCCGATTCAGAGGCAAGAGTGCTACCCACTGAGCCACAGCTGCAGACTGGGCTTTTAGCCCAGCTAATTTTACACTGCAGCTGATGCATAATGCTGACTCTTTCAGATGGTTGTGCTACTCATGCCAAAGGGTGAAATTGCCAATATTGTACAGCAATAATGAAACTCACAAAAGACAAGGGACAAAGCTGCCAACTTTTCAGGTGGTTCCCAAGAATACTTTTAGCCCAAGGGAATGGGTGGATAGTCACTTCTTGAAATAGGAACTGATTACGAGCAATCCATTGAGGAGCAATTCCCCGTAAAAATCATGTCGACATTATTTTTGTCAGACTAATGAATTCTAAAGGGCTGTTTCAGGCAAAGCAGGGTGACTGAATGAGAAATCTTGTTTGCTTTTGGACAAGAACAGAAACAAAAACAGATCTCTCTGGAAACGCTCAGTGGGTCAGACAGCAACTGTCTGGAGAACACAAGTTGATGTTTCAGATATCGAACCCTTCCCCAGAATTGACTGTAACTATTTTCCTCTCTTTGTCAATATGTTCAAAATTCAGCCGCTTTCAGATAACCAAATACATGACATTATTTCAGCCAAAGAATTGTGGAATAGGTTAACAGGGAAGAGCATCAAAGTGTACATCAGAAGTGGGTTCAAAAGACAATTAGAACATAAGAAATAGGAGCAGGAGTAGGCCATCTGACCACTTGAGCCTGCTCCGCTATTCAACAAGATCATGGCTGATCTTCTACCTCAACGCCATTTTCCTGCACTAACACCATATCCCTTGATGCCTTTAATATCTAGAAATCTATCAATCTCTGTTTTGAATATACTCAATGACTGAGCCTCCACAGCCCTCTGGGGTAGAGAATTCCAAAGATTCACCACCCTCTGAGTGAAGAAATTTCTCCTCATCTCTATCCTTTATTCTGAGATTGTGACCCCTGGATCTAGACTTCCCAGCCAAGGGAAACATCCTCCCTGCATCTACCCTGTCGAGCCCTGTAAGAATTTTGTATGTTTCAATGAGATCACTTCTCATTCTTCTAAACTCTAGAGAATATAGGACTAGTCTACTCAATCTCTCCTCATACGACAATCCCGCCATCCCAGGAATCAGTGTGTTGAACCTTCGTTGCACTCCCTCAATGGCAAGTATATCCTTTCTTACACAATAATCCAGGTGCGTTCTCACCAAGGCCCTATATAATTGCAGTAAGACATCTTTACTGCTGTACTCAAATCCTCTTGTAACAAAGGCCAACATTCCATTTGCCTTCCTAATTGCTTGCTGCACCTGCATGTTAGCTTTCAGTGACTCATGTACAATTAGACGTGCTTCTGGAGAGAGAAGGGCCAAAGAGAAAATTTGTCAATCTTGCACTCTCAGCAGGGAGCCATGCTTGAATGGATCATGGGTCGAAGATGGGGCTGCAACACTAGTCCTGATTCTCCAATCTGCACTCCCTTTGCGCATGACTCTACCCCAGGAGCACTGACTTTACCTGAGGTGTTAGCTGTGGCTCAGTGGGTAGCACTCTTGCTTAGAAGGGTGTGGGTTCAAGTCCTCCTCTAGAGACTTAAGCACAAAATCTAGGCTCACACTTCAATGCAATACTGAGGGAATGATGCACTGTCAAAAGTACTATCTTTCAGATGAGATCTTAAACTGAGGACCCCTCTGCTCTCTCAGGTGAATGTAAAAGATCCCATGGCACTATTTTGGAGAAGAACAGGGGAGTTCTCCCCAGTGTCATAGTCAATATTTATCCTGCAAACAGCATCACTAAAATAAATTATCTGGTCATTATCACATTGCTGTTTGTGGGAGCTTGCTGTGCGCAAATTGACTACCTCATTTCATACATTACAATAGTGACTATACTTCAAAAGTACTCCATTGGCTGTAAAGCGCTTTGGGATGTCCTGAGGATGTGAAAGGTGCTATAGAAATGCATGTCTGATTCTTTCTTTAAGAATGTGGTGAGAATCCAGGTAGATGGGGTTGATCGATCATGAAAGTGCTTGTTCCTATTCCTAAAAATTATGTTGTTTAGCCTGATTGCAGCAAATACAAAGGAGATTCACAACAGGCTGTAAAGTTAGATGGCTATTAAGGAGTTTGCTTTACGGAAATTGTTTCCTCAGGCGATTAATGGGTAAATTTTCCTCATGGTGCTCGTTGGGCACCCAAACTTTTTTGCGATCTGGAATGCACTGCCTGAAAGGGTGGCGAAAGCAGATTCAGTAGTGACTTTCAAAAGGGAATTGGATAAATACTTGAAGGGAAGAAAATTTGCAGGGCTATGAGGAAAGAGCAGTGGTACTAATTGGATAGCTTTTTCGAAGAGCCGGCACAGGCCCGATGGGCTGAGTGGCCTCCTTCTGTGCAGTAAGGTTCTATGATTCTATATCAGGCACAGCTCACCTGAGGTCTGCTGCATCTGCAAGGAAGAAGCTGCCTGTGTTTTTTCTGCCCCTGGCCTTTTGTATGACCTGGATGCGCTGCAGATGCAGGCCCCGTGCCTCAACATCTGGGAGGAAATTGACACTCCTGGCTGCTGAGATTGGGGTCTATATACCAGCAGCAGCCAGAAAGCAATGGGGTGGAGCGGAGGATGGGGACTGTGTTAATCCAGGCTGCCTCTCCAGCGCAGCACAGAATGAGTGCTATATTGTCAGAGGTGCTGTAGTTCAGATGAGACATTAAAAATTGACGCCTTTATCTATCTGCTTTATCTATCTTTATCTATCACGTTTCTAGAATCCATGACATTATTTGAAGAAGGGCAGGGAGTTTTCCTGGAGTCCTGATCGACATTCCTCTCTCAATCCCACCACCTAAGTACAGATTGTGATCAACCATCTTACTGTGGCTGTGTGCAAATTCCACTTCAAAGTAATTCATTGTAGGTCAAGTGCTTAGAGATGTGATGAAACGCTGTGTAAATGCAAGTCTTTCTTTAGTGTACACTTGTTGAGTATATTCAAGACTGAGATTGATAGATTTTTGGACTCTAAGAGAGTCAAGGGATATGGGGATCGGGCGGGAAAGTGGAGTTGAGGTCGAAGATCAGCCATGATCTTATTAAATGGCGGAGCAGGCTCGAGGGGCTGTATGGCCTACTCCTGCTCCTATTTCTTACGTTCTGTTCTTTATGGAGGCTCTTGTAGGGTTGCCAACTTCTGGTTGGACCTATTCCTGGAGATTTCATCACATGACCCCCCCCCCCCACCTACAACCTCCGGTCCAGTCAATCAGCCTTTTTTTTTCTTACCTCCAATATTTTTTATAACTAGTAAAGCTAAATTAATCAAAGAAAGTGAAAAAAAATCATACATCTTTTTCAACACACCTATGATTTTTCTCCCAGAGTTGCTGGCAGCAGTGAGATTAACAGATTAACAGCAGCAGTGATCCAGAAGATTAACCTTTAATTCCTGGAGACTCCAGGACAATCCTGGAGGGTTGGCAACCTTGGGTTCTAGTGATGAGACTGTCTTTTAAAATGAGTACTGAGGGGATCCTCATGAAGGGAACCAATGAAAAGTATGGATGTCATGATGAACCATTATAAAACATTGGTTCAGCCACAAATGGAGTATTGTGTCTAGTTCTGGGCACCACATTTCAGGAAAGATGTGAAAGCATTAGAGAGGGTGCAGAAGAGATTTACTAGAATGATTCCATGGATGAGGGACTTTAGTTACGTGGGTAGACTGGAGAAGCTGGGGTTGTTCTCCTTGGAACAGAGACTGTTGCAAGGAGATTTGTTAGAGGTATTCAAAATCAGGGTCTACTCAGAGTAGACAGAGAGAAACTGTTCCCATCGGCAGAGGGGTCAAAGAGGACATAGATTTAAGGTGATTGGCAAAAGAACCAAAGGTGACATGAGGAAAAACTTTTTTACACAACGAGTGGTTAGGATCTGGAATGCACTGCCCGAGGTGGTGGTGAAGGCAGATTCAATCATGGCCTTCAAAAGGGAACTGGATAAGTACTTGAAAGGAAAAAATTTGCAGGGCTACGGGGAAAGGGCTGGGGAGTGGGACTAGCTGGATTGCTCTTGCATAGAGCCGGCGCGGACTCGATGGGTCGAATGGCCTCCTTCCATGCTATAACCTTTCTATGCTTCTATGAAACTTTTTAAAGAGAACTGACAGCAGTGTTCCGTTTGATGCAATCAAAGGCCCTGTGGTTTTCCAGGAAAGAAAATGTTGATGAAACAGTGAAATAACAGACATGACACAACAGAGGAAAACCCAGGGATTTCAGTTTTTTCTTTGTGAGTCTGTTGAAAGTGTTCCTTTTTTAATGTTCACACAATGACTGTCTAAAGCCTTCATGAAGAGGACTCCTGCTCCTACTGGGCCTCTCAGAAATAATTCTGAACTCACTCTGTCAATAATAACAACAACTTGCATTTATATAGCGCCTTTAATGTAGTAAAATGTCCCTAGGCGCTTCACAGGAGCGATTATCAAACAAACTTTGACTCCGAGCCACATATGGAGATATTAGGACAGGTAACCAAAAGTTTGGTCCAAATGGTAGGTTTTAAGGAGCGTCTTAAAGGATGAGAGCGAGGTCGAGAGGCGGAGAGGTTTAGGGAGGGAATTCCAGAATTTAGGGCCTAGGCAGCTGAAGGCACGGCTGCCAATGGTGGAGCGATGAAAATCAGGGCTGCGCAAGAAGTTAGAATTGGAGGAGTGCAGAGATCTCGGGGAGGATGTTGCAGAGAAAGGGAGGGGCGAGGCCATAGAGGGATTTGAAAACAAGGATGAGAATTTTAAAATCGAGGCACTTCCGGCCCGGGAGTCAATGTAGATCAGTGAGCACAGGGGTGATAGGTGAACGGGACTCGGTGCAAGTTAGGACACGGGCAGCAGAGTTTTGTTGGGCCTTTTCTGCTTCAACTGGGCAGAGCGTGCAAGGCGCATTTGCGTCGGGGTCTCACGTCATAGGACCCCAATTTGATGCAGTAGTGTGGCTCCCTCCTGATTCCGGCGAGTGCCTGGGTCGTAGGCAAAATGGCGTCCGGCGGCTTCAGAGCAGGAATGGAGCAGTAAGTGTGGCGCTGCAATTTTAGGGCCACTACCTTCCCGTTTCCATCAGCTGGATCGAGTTGAAATCACCCCTCAGATCTTTTGGTCTTTATGGCTTAGTGCTACTTCTGGTGTCACCTTTACTTTCTAAGTCACTGAGGGAGCTTCCTGAAGTTTATTTGACTGAATGATACTGTATGTTGGGTGAATTCTGCATGCTCCAAAGTTTAACTAACCCATATTGCTGAGTCAATGGGTTTTGATAGAGTAGATGGGGAGAAACTGTTTCCACTGGCAGGAGGTCAGTAACCAGAGGACGCAGATTTAAGATAATTGGCAAAAGAACCAGTGGCGAGATGAGGGATTTTTTTACGCGGTGAGTTGTTATGATCTGGAATGCACTGCCTGAGAGGGTGCTGGAAGCAGATTCAATAGTAACTTTTAAAAGGGAATTGGATAAATACCTGAAAAGGAAAAATTTGCAGGGCTGTGGGGAAAGAGCATAGGAGTGGGACTAATTGGATAGCTCTTTCAAAGAGCTGGCACAGGCACGATGGGCCGAAGAGCCTCCTTCTGTGCTGTATGATTCTGTGATTCTAATTCTGATTTGCTAAGTTTGGAAGTTATACTATTTCGCCATTTTACTCTGTGATATATTAGTTGCTTCTTTCTTTTTTGGTGTGATATACACACAGGAAATGACCCAGTCTGGTTAGTACACATCTGGGCCAGGTGGTGATAAAGCCCCGATTCTAATGTTAGGCAGGGAGGGTGCGGGGGAGCATGGTTGCGTGTCGAAAACTCGGCAATGCCGGGGACGTGGAGACCTTGCCGATCTTAAAAAGCAGGGCCTCATTTAAATAACATGCTGCAGTCTCCCACCCGACCGCCGGCCAGACTGACAGCCTGGCTGGCAGGCGGGAGCAAAAACAAGCAGCAGGAGGCCACAGCCGGGGGCCGTGGGGACGGTCTCCTGTAGTTAGTGGGGGTGGAAAGCTTTGGGCCACGATCGGGATGGGGGTGAGAGTGTTTCAAAGCTCCGGGCCACGATCGGGAGTGGGGAGTGAGGCTAAGAGGTTGGCGCTGTGATCGGCGTGGGTGGGGGGAGGGAGGAGGTGTCTTGCATGATCGGGGGAGGGGGGAGCCCGACGCAAGGGAAGCACAAGGCTTTCTTGTGAGGCCCGGAGGAGTAATCCTGCCCCTTTTGGCCCAAAAGAAAACCTGAAAAATAAATTGTAAACTTACGTTCTGGGCCTCATCTTACCCAGGATGGGGCTCCGGACAAGTTTTGCCTGATGGGGGAGCTGGCACAGCCCCGACTAGCCCCCACCCCACCTCAGGCCTCTTGCAGATTGAGATTCCCACTTCCTTCCTGTGAGTGTCCTGCTCACCTGCTCAAAACAGCAGGTTAATATGGGGACACGGCAGGAAGGAAGCAGGATCAGTGGGAGTAAGTGACTTCCGCTATTTGAACGGCCCCCCACCCCCCGGCCCGGTTTCCGCTAGTTGGTGACAATTAAAATCGGGGCCAAAGCGTCTGGTGGTATAGTTCAGGAAGGCCTTGATGTGGAAATAGTTATTGCTCAATAAGCGAACATGTCACAGTCATTCAAAGTCTTTGATACAGTTTAGTTTGTTCCCAGGCAGGAGCTAAGCCACTCAATTCAAATACAATCATTTTTGTTTAACACTGTAAGTTTGATTGGCATTTGCATTTGAGTTTGAGAGATGGACTTTTGACCTCTTTTGTTCCGGTCAATATACAAAAGATTTTGAGGCCAGTTTTTCAGTCTTTCTGAAGTCATGAGGGAGAGAGAGAAAGAGAGAGGAAGGGAGAGATCGCGGTTCCATGAAAGATTATCAGCGAACCTCAAGAACAGGTTACGATAAGTCACCTTGCTTCAGGTACAGTTTTATGTTGAGTTTTAGTGCAGGAACTGCGACTCTTATTTTCTATATATTTGAGGACAAATAGTTAAGTTTGTATGTTACTATAAATCTGCTGTTTGTCCTTGCTACTGGTTACGGATCTATTTATTGTTAATAAATTTGTTTGGTAATTTCTAGTCTAAGCTCCAGTCTGATAGAACATTTATTCGACCACTTTGTGAAGTGAAGGAAATCACAGGAGGGCACGTGACGCACCCAGTAAGTGAAATACAATGTCAAGGGTTTTCTGTTTGACCCGTGGATATTGGGCAGCTGAAGGCACACTCTGAGAGATAGAGAGTGAGGGCCTGCTGTCAAGTGTCATCTTTGGTGGTGATATGAGGGGGAAAAAAAGCTGAGGTAAAAGACCAAAAAAAGGAACAGTTCAAAGCTCTCCCCCATGCTGACGTGGAATTCGGGACCCGTACAATGTGTGTCACACAATACTGCTGTACAAAAATTCAAATGGTCGTTGCTATTACCCAAGCTTCGTTGCACAGGTAGAACTCCTGTATTATAAGGGATAGGAATTACAGTTGGCCGCTGTTTAGATAATTGCTGTTTTAAAATAGCTCAGCGAGAAATTTGATATAAGGACATTAAGCATTTATACGATAACAGGACTGATTGTAATTCCCATCCTACAGTGTTGTTTTTTATATATATAATTGAGAAAACTAAGTGAAGGGCCAGGGTCCAAACAGGGTTGAAAATAATAGGAGATAAGACAAGGTAAATCAAGGTGCAGTAAATTGATATATGGCACTGAGGTTTGATTCCTTGACTATATATTTCTTATTTGTTCTCAGAATGTGGGGTGTCACTGGCAAGGCCAGCATTTATTGCGCATCCCTAGTTGACCCTTGAGAATGTGGTGGTGGGCCTTCTTCTTGAACCGCTGCAGTCCCGTGTGGTGAAAGTGCTCCCACAGTGCTGTTAGGTTGGGAGTTCCAGGATTTTGACCCAGCGACAATGAAGGAACGGTGATATATTTCGGGATGGTGTGTGACTTGAAGGGGAACTTGGAGGTGATGTTGTTCCCATGCACATTGCTGCCCTTGTCCTTCTAGGTGGTGGAGGTCACGGGTTTGGGAGGTGCTGCTGAAGAAGCCTGGGCGAGTTGCTGCAGTGCATCCTGTTGAGTTAGCTGATCTCAGCTTGATAGCCCAGGAGCACTGCTACAATCCATCCGTGTGCTGATGGGCTCCTGAGTGCTATCCAGTGACTCCTGCTGGAAATTTAGCATGCATGGAAGATGGATGAGGGCAGGATCAAGCTCGGCTGTGATGCCCTCTGCGGTAGAATTGCCCAATAACATTGCGAAAAGCTCACCCGTGACGAACGGCCACTGAGTGAGACAGCGGAGGGCTGGGAGAACCTGCGGACATGCACCCCGGGGAAGGAGCAGGGAAGAGAACTGAGGAAAGAAAAATGGTGGTGTTGCCAAATCCGTTCACCACTAACCTCCTTCTCGGACGTGCCAGGTTTTCAAGTTCGACTCAAAGCTGCTGAGCTCCCTAGATGCCCTTTGCTGTCAGTTCCATTAACATTATTGGCACTGAGAAACAAAATTAGGTTTTAATTAAGCAGCTGCAGCTGCATCTAGGCCACTGTAATATCAGAAAAGTAGTATTTTATTCCCTCCCTATGAAGCCTTGCAACTAAAATCCCATTCACTGGGGAAATTATCTAACAGGCTGGTGATTATTGCTGGTGACTTTTGAGCTCAGCATGTAACACTCTACATTCTTCCTCCCCATCTCAATGAAGGCAGGCCTGGGCTTCTATCCAGCTCACTCAACTTCAACGCTACAGGGATCTTCTGTTCTTTTTCCTTTAATGTATAATTTAAAATATATATATATATATATATATATAATTGGTATGGTTGAAGTTTTTTGACTCTGAGAACAAAATCATGAGGGGTTTTGATAGAGTAAATAAGTAGAAACTGTTTCCAGTGGCAGAAGGGTCAGTAACCAGAGGACACAGATTTAAGGTAATTGGCAAAAGAACCAGGGGCGAGATGAGGAGAATTTTTTTTAACGCAGCAAGTTGTTATGATCTGGAATGCACTGCCTTAAAGGCTGGTGGAAACAGATTCAAGAGTAACTTTCAAAAGGGGATTGGATTTCAGTGGGTTGAGAACGGATCTGGCCCGGGTAAATTGGAATCAAAGATTGGCAGGCAAAACTGTAATCGAACAATGGGCGGCCTTTAAGGAGGAGATGGTTTGGGTACAGTCTAGGTACATTCCCACATGGGGGGAAAGGTAGGGCAACCAAAGCCAGAGCTCCCTGGATGATGAAAGAGATTGAAAGTAAGATGAAGCAGAAAAAGAGGGCGTATAACAAATATCAGATTGATAATACAAGTGAGAACCAGGCTGAATATAGAAAGTACAGAGGAGAAATGAAAAAGGAAATAAGAGGGGCAAAGAGAGAGTATGAGGTTAGACTGATGGCTAACATAAAAGGGAATCCAAAAGTCTTCTATAGACATATAAACAGTAAATGGGTAGTAAAAGGCGAGGTGGAGCCAATCAGGGACCAAAAAGGAGATCTACGCTTGGTGGCAGAGGACATGGCTGAGGTACTAAATGAGTACTTTGCATCTGTCTTTACCAAGGAAGAAGATGCTGCCAAAGTCACAGTAAAAGAAGAGGTAGTTGAAATACTGGATGGGCTAAAAATTGATAAAGAGGAGGTCCTAGAAAGGCTGGTTGTACTTAAAGTAGATAAGTCACCGGTCTGGATGGGATGCATCCTAGCTTGCTGAGGGAAGTTTGGGTGGAAATTGCAGAGGTGCTGGCCATAATCTTCCAATCCTCCTTAGAAATGGGGGTGGTGCCAGAGGACTGGAGAATTGCAAACGTTACACACTTGTTCAAAAAACGTGTAAGGATAAACCCAACAACTACAGGCCAGTCACTTTAACCTCAGTGATGAGGAAGCTTTTAGAAATGATAATCCGAGGCAACATTAATAGTCACTTGGACAAGTGTGGATTAATTAAGGAAAGCCCACACGGATTTGTTAAAGGCAAATTGTGTTTAACTAACTTGATTAAGTACTTTGATGAGGTAACAGAAAGAGTTGATGAGGGCAATGCGGTTGATGTGTATATGGACTTTCAAAAGGCGTTTGATAAAGTGCCACATAATAGGCTTGTCAGCAAAATTGAAGCCCATGGAATTAAAAGGGCAGTGGCAGCATGGATACAAAATTGGCTAAGTGACAGGAAACAGAATGTGGTGGTGAACGGTTGTTTTTCGGACTGGAGGAAGGTATACAGTGGTGTTCCCCAGGACACTAGGACCACTGCTTTTTTTGATACATATTAATGACTTGGACTTGGGTGTACAGGGCACAATTTCAAAATTTGCAGATGACACAAAACTTGGAAGTGTAGTAATCATTGAGGAGGATAGTAATAGACTTCAAGAGGACATAGACAGGTTGGTGGAACAGGTGGACACATGGCAGATGAAATTTAACGCAGAGAAGTACGAAGTGATACATTCTGGCAGGAAGAACGGGGAGAGGCAATATAAACTAAATGGTACAATTCTAAAGGGGGTGCAGGAACACAGACATCTGGGGGTATATGTGCACAAATCTTTGAAGGTGGCAGGGCAGGTTGAGAAAGTGGTTAAAAAAGCAAACGGGATCCTGGGCTTTATAAATAGAGGCATAGAGTACAAAAGCAAGGAAGCTATGTTGAACCTTTATAAAACACTGAGTGCTGTGTCCAATTCGGGGCACTGCACTTTAGGAAGGATGTGAAGGCCTCAGAGAGGGAGCAGAAAATATTTACTAGAATGTTTCCAAGGATGAGGGACTTCAGTTACGTGGATAAACTGGAGAAGCTGGGGTTGTTCTCCTTAGAGCAGAGAAGGTTAAGAGGAGATTTGATAAAAGTGTTCAAAATCATGAAGGATTTAGATAAAGTAAATAAAGAGAAACTGTTCCCATTGGCGGAAGGGTCAAGAACCAGAGGACACAGATTTAAGGTGATTGACAAAAGAACCAAAGGCGACATGAGGAAAAACATTTTTACCCAGCGAGTAGTTATGATCTGGATTGCGCTGCCTGAAAGGGAGGTGGAAGCAGATTCGATCATGGCTTTCACAAAAGAATTGGATAAATACTTGAAGGGAAAAAATTTGCAGGGCTACGGGGAAAGAGAGGGGAAATGGGACTAACTGGATTGCTCTTTCAAAGAGCTGGCACAGGCACAATGGGCCGAATGGCCTTCTTCTGTGCTGACACCATTCTATGATTCAATGATTCTCTGATAAATACTTGAAGGGGAAAAAACTGCAGGGCTACGGGGAAAGGGCAGGGGAGTGGGACTAATTGAATAGCTATTTTAAAGAGTCGGCACAGGCACAATGGGCCGAATAGCCTGCTGTATCATTCTCTGATTCTATGAAAGCCACACCCCTGGCTCGCCCTGACCTCAGCTTGACCTTGCAGATGTCTTGTTGGAGCTCAGTTGACGGCTTAGTGGTAGGGTTGCCAACTCTGGAGGTATCGAACACATGACCCTCCCGACTCCTACCGCCCCGCCCCCACGCTCCCGCCATTGGTCACCCAACTTGCCCATCCTCACAGCGCATCATCTTCCCACAGCCAATCGGAAAGTGAACAGGCTCTCCCTTTACCCGATTGGATGATTCTTGACTGTCAGTCAAACAGCCTTCTTTCCCCATCTCCAATATTTTTATAACTATTATGCATTTAAGGGAAAGCTAGATAATCACATGAAGGAGAAAGGAATAGAAGGATATGCTGATAGGGTTAGATGAAGAGGGGTGGGAGGAGGCTCGTGTGGAGCATAAATACAGGCACAGACCTGTTGGTCCGAATGGCCTGTTTCTGTGATGTACATTCTATGTAATTCTATGCAATAAATGAAAGTGTCCAAAGAAAATGAAAAAAAAAACAGTTTTTTAATGCTCCAATAATTTTTCTCCTGGGTTTGCTCCCAGCAGTGTCCTGGAAATTAATCTTTAATTCCTGGAGACTCCAGGACAATCCTGGAGGGTTGGCAACCCTACTTAGTGGGTAACCACACAGCACAGTATAGAACTGAGCATTACAGACCAGAGGGGACCAAGGGGCAATGCCTGGTCCGTACTGGGTCAGCTCACTTCAGCCTAGGTAGCAATTGATCCCATCGCTCCCAGGCCAAGGAGAGGGAAAGGTTCCCATAGCTCTTCGCATAATCTCTCTCTGATATCTAATATTCTGCACTTTAGTCTTAAGTGTCTTGTTTTCAACTTAGACCTTCCAACTGTTAATGTTTTAATCATTCATAGAATCATAGAAACTTACAGCACGGAAGAAGGCCATTTGGCCTCCTGTCGGCCTTCTGCTGTTATGCCCTGGACTTGGACCGTTACCATGCACATTACTGTAAATGTACATCAGTTGTATACTTACTTGAAGTATAGTGTGGGATTGTGGTGGATCAGGTTGGACGGTGAGACCTACCACCGGCTTCCCCTTCCCCGCCCACTGCATCTAAATGCTGGTGGGAAGGTGGGCCCCACTAGGCCGCCTCATTTCTTTGCTTGCCAGCGCCGTCTTAACCGACCATAGGGACCAGCCAGGAGAAGGGTGATGGTAGGCCATGAGGTAGTGGCGGTAAGCCCCCAAAAGTCACTTGATGGGAAGGAGAGGGCCTGGCAGTGGTTTCCTCTCTCTCTATATAGGCCCTAACCACTAACCTTTCTAGTCCTCGTTATTTGCTGAGGCCTAAAAAAAATCCCTATGTTCCTCTTTGAGACCCTTTTGCTCCCTTTAAATTCCCATCGCTTCAGTTTTCCAGGTTGTAAACAGTAAGCAACCTATTGGTGGCAGGAATCCCACCATGAGCCCACCCTGCATCCTCAATGATTCCCCAGGCTGGGTCATTCCCCCATCATGAAGCTCACGGCAACGTGCTGGTCTCATCTCAGACTCCGGTTGTGTTGGTTGACCTTTTATTGGAGAGGGTGCGGGGTTGGGGGGGGGGGGAGAATTGGGACGTGGGGAAGCTCTCGCCCAGCAGGTCTCCAGGAGAGGGATCCAGCTTCCCCAATATTTCCCCAGTTACAAACAGAGATTATGCATGACTCATTCAGGTTGGCACACATCCCACTGGTGCTTATCCACATGTTTATTACAGGAACAAATGTGCCTTGCCATAGCATGGGAAGATAACTTTGCGGCCAACAATGAGAGCCGCACTAACCAGCGTAATGGGAGGGAGGGGGGATGTTTCATGTTCTGACAAGTAGATCCAGCAAGCACCGTTTTGGGTCTGGAAGGACTATGAGACCAGACATGAACTTCCTCGGAGCTGCTCCTGTTCCGCCGTCGTAACTTCGCTGAAAGTGTGGCGGAAATCCGTCGCGCATCTGATGATGTTATGGCGGCGGAGCATGAGGTGGGATGTTTGGGCGTAACCCTTTCAGCCACAGCTCCTCCAGTCTTCCTCTGCCAAAGAAGAGCGGAGTTTGTCGAGTCTCTGTTGGCTGCGGTAGGGCCCGGTGGATAACTTTAAGCTGGCCTTCCTGCATTCTGCTGTGTATGCAAGCCAGTGATCTATCCTTGGCCCCCTCCTATTTCTCATCTATATGCTGCTCCTCAACGACATCATCCGAAAACACAACATCAGGTTCCACACGTACGCTGCAACACCCAGATCCACCTCACCACCACCTCTCTCGACCCCTTCACTGTCTCTGATTTGTCACACTACTTGTCCGAGCAAAAATGCCCTCCAACTAAATATTAGGAAGACTGAAGCCATTGTCTTCGGTCCCCACCACAAACTCCGTTCCCTAGCCACTGACTCCATCCACCTCCCCGGCCACTGTCTGAGGCTGAGCCAGACCATTTGCAACTTTGGCGTCCTATTTGTCCCTGAGATGAGCTTCTGACCACATATCCGCTCCATCACCAAGACCACCTACTTCCACCTCCGCAACATTGCCCGTCTCTGCCCCTGCCTCAGCTCATCTACTGCTGAAATCTTCATCCATGCCTTTGTTACCTCTAGACTTTACTATTCCAATGCTCTCCTGACCAGCCCCCCTTCTTCCACCCTCCAAAAACTTGATCTCATCCAGCACTCTGCTGCCTATATCTTAACTCGCACCAAGTCCCGTTCACCCATCACCCCCGTGATCGCTGACCTACCTTGGCTCCCGGTCCAGAACCGGCTAGATTTTAAAATTCGCTTTCTCGTTTTCAAATCCCTCCATGGCCTTGTCGCTCCCTATCTCTGTAATCTCCTCCAGCCCTACAACCCTCCGAGATCTCTGATCTCCTCCAATTTTTGCCTCTTGCGCACCCCCAATTTTAATCCCTCCTCCAGCCTCCTCGGCCCTAAGCTCTGGAATTCCCTCCCTATACCTCTCCGCCTCTTTACCTCACTCAACTCCTTTAAGACGCTCCTGAAAACCTACCTCTGTGACCAAGCTTCCTGTCCTAATATCTCCTTACGAGGCTCAGTGTCAAATTTTGTTTGATAATGCTCCTGTAAAGCGCCTTGGGATGTTTTACTATGTTAAATGCGCTATATAAATGCAAATTGTTGTTGTTGTTGTTGAGATAATTTGCCTCCATACCTAATTAAAGGGAAGGTTACAAAATCATCTCCTTGCATGTTGGGAGTTAGAGTGTAGAGTTCTCCGCCAATAGACATCACTGAAGCAGAGTCTGTAACTTGTTTTACAAGGGAATTAGTAGTTGCTTGAAAAAGAGGAACATTGGAAGTTGTGGGGATCAAACAGGACAGTGGGATTGGACTAGGTGGCTCATGTGGTGAAAAAAAAATGATGCAGGCTTAAGGGGCCGAATGACCTGCTACTGCGCTGCGACATTCTACGAGTCCATGATTCTTCCCATTCCTCCACCATTACTTGGCTGACACTCCCAGTGCAGTACTGAGGGAGTGCTGCACTGTCAGACATGCTGTTTTTCAGATGAGACATCAAACTGAGGACCCGTCAGCCCTCTCAGGTGGTCGTTAAAGATCCCATGGCACTATTTTGAAGAAGAGCTCCAGGGGAGTTCCCTCTGGTGTCCTGGACAATATTTATCCCTCAACCAACATCACTAAAACAAATTATTTGGTCATTATTTCATTGCTGTTTGCAGGGGATTTTGCTGTGTGCAAATTGACTGTTGCGTTTCCTACATTATAACAGTGACTACACTTCAAAAGTACTTCAATGGCTGTAAAGCGCTTTGGGGCGTCCTGAGGTCGTGACAGATGCTAGATAGATGCAAGTTCTTTCTTTCTTTCTTTGGTGGCCTCAGTCGTGTTCTGTGGTGGATTTGGTGCTCGGGGTGGAGTTAGATGTGTGGCAGTTTTCTAATCTGTACAAACAAGCTCTAGGGGCGATGGTTTGAGATGGCGTTTACGGAGTGTTGCTGAGTCGTGTCTGATTTGAGGCCAGCAGAATAGGTTGGGATGTACAAGGTGGAATTTGTTGATGGTAATTGGGGATTTTTTTTAATTACAAAATATGGGGGAGTTTTTTTTGGTGATTCATGACAAAGGTTTCATGTAGGCTCACAGCCCAATTCTTTAAAGGTAAACTCCACCCCTCCTTCTGGTTATCAAGTTCGGATAGGATGCTGGATGCAACTGGATGATTCAGACACAAAGGGAGCAATTTTAACCTAACCCGCCTGTCGGGAAACTGATGGGATCGAGTCGCCTGCCTGATTTTACTCTCCATTGAAATCAACGGAAAGTAATATTGGGCAGGGTGTAAAACCAGCCTTCCACCCGATCCCGTGGGATACCCGCCCAGAGAGTTAGGTTAAAATTGCCGCCAGAAATGCAGGTTATGAACCACAGAGGCGGGCAACAATAATAATTAGACCTATTTCATCAGGTATCGCTCAGCTTACAGCTGACAAAGGCAACCAGACTCAGATACTGCTAGGTTGCTCACAACAGCGCCTTAAATTACATATAAATGTACTTTGTTGTGTTCTCCCCCTAAATTATTGCAGTTAGCCATTAGTAACTGTATAACTATATCCCTTTCTAACATTTAGGATTATATGGCAATCCCCTTTAAGAGTAACTTCCTCCTTTAAGATTTTGTTAAGGCGCTTCTATCTGGCTTATATTGTAACTGAATTCTCCATGCATTATTAAAGCAATAATTTAAGCCTGGATGCCTGTGACTTGCTGAAGAATTGAAGAGTTGGAAGCTGCTACTGGCAATAATACGGCTAAGGGTTTCAGATTACCTCATGTGCTGTGAAAGTACAGCTCAAATGGTTAGTACAGGTCACCTGAACCCTGAGATTGTGTTGCTACCTTGAACTCCCTGCTACCTATTCACTTAAATACCTGGATACAGTCGGAATCTGTGTGTGTGGGTGTGTGTGAACATAAGAAAATTAGAACATTAGAAATAGGAACAGGAGTAGGCCATAAGGCCCCTCGAGCCAGTTCTGCCATTCAATAAGATCATGGCTGATCTTCGACCTCAACTCCACTTTCCCCCTCCCCCCGATCCCCATTTCCCTTGATTCCCTCAAGAGTCCAAAAATCTATCGGTCTCGGTCTTGAATATACTCGATGACTGAGCATCAACAGCTCTCGGGGGTAGAGAATTCCAAATATTCACGACCCTCTGAGTGAAGAAATTCCTCCTTATCTCAGTCCTAAATGTCCAACCCCTTATCCTGAGAATATGTCGCCTAGTTCTAGATTATCCAGCCAGCAGAGTCTAGAACTAGTGTGTATGTCTGTGTGTCTGTGCGTGTATATATGTATGTCTGTGTGTGTGTGTGCATGTGTGTGTGACTGTGTGTGTGATTGTGTATGTGTGAGTATATATATGTCTGTGTGTGTATATATATATGACTGTGTGTATATATATATGTCTCTGTGTGTATATATGTCTGTGTGTGTGTTTGTGTGTGTCATTTATAATTGACTTTTGGAATTCTCAGATTCTTGTTTCAGAGCTCACTGGCTGGAGTGATGCTTATGAGTGTATGATATAAGCCTTTGTGGAACACATGATCCAGAATCACATGATTAGTAGAAGTTACACAGTTCCAATATATGTGTGGGATTGTGTATTGTGTATTTGTTGTTGCAAAATGGAGAGACTTCGATGTGACCGAATTAGCGATTTTGTGGCTATGAAAGGGTTTGCCAAAGATGATCCTGGCAAACCGTTCATTGTGGCAAAAGATTCAAATACCAGGGACAGAAGTTAAAACATTTTACACAAGGGGTAATAGTTGTGGAATGAGTTACTGGAGAAGCACGTTGAAATGAACAGTGTAAAGGGGCTCAAGAGGCAACTCGACGTGTTTTTTTTGAGAAAGAAGTGATTAATGGTGAGAAGGTAAGTAATTGAGGTTGAGACAGGGTTACTGGGCCTTTTCCTTCTTGTAAAAATTCCCATTGTTCTTATTCATACAATTCACTAAGTGCTCCGCTTCCTGTCACGTGACCTTGTTATCAAGATTACTTTTGTCATAATGATGCAACATGGCACCCCTCCTCATCATGCGGCTCAGTGGGTAGCACTCTTGCCTCTAAGTCCTGATGGTTGTGGGTTCAAGTCCCACTCCAGAGGTTTCAGCCTATAATCTAGGCTGACACTCCAGTGCAGTATTGAGGGAGCGCTGCACTGTCGGAGGTGCCGTCTTTTGGATGAGGTGTTAAACTGAGGCCCCATCTGCCCTCTCAGGTGGACGTAAAATATCCCATAGCACTATTTCGAAGAAGTGCAGGGAGTTCTCCTCAGTGTCCTGGTCAACATTTATCCCTCAACCAATATCACTAAAACAGGTGATCTGGTCATTTGCCTCATTGCTCTTTGTGGGACCTTGCTGTGCGCAAATTGGCTGCCGTGTTTCCGACATTACAACAGTGACTATGCTCCAAAAGTACTTCTTTGGCTGTAAAGCACTTTGGGACATCCTGAGCTTGTGAAAGGCACTGTAGAAATGCAAGTCTTTCTTTCTTTCTATGATGTAATGTCACAGAGATGCTGTGGATAATGGCAGCCTCACCATGCTAAATGGCAACTGGAAAATTACCCATGTTCAATGAAATAACGACAACAGGGACACAAGATGTACCCTGTACAACATAAAACATGGCTGGAGCACATCCATAAATTCCTGATGAGAATCTACTGACTTGAACTTCATGCTCATGGCCCATAAGGACATAAGAACATCAGAAATAGGAGCAGGAGTAGGCCAGATGGCCCCTCGAGCCTGCTTTGCCATTCAATCAGATCATGGCCGATCTTCAACCTCAATTCCACTTTCCTGCCCGATCCCCATATCCCTTGATTCCCCTAGAGTCCAAAAATCGATCTATCTCAGCCTTGAATATACTCGGTTATAATCCAACTGTTTTATTTAAAAATCACAAGCTTTCGGAGGCTTTCTCCTTCGTCAGGTGAGTGACAAAGGAGAAAGCCTCCGAAAGCTTGTGATTTTTAAATAAAACAGTTGGACTATAACCTGGTGTTGTAAGATTCCTTACATTTGTCAACCCCAATCCATCACCAGCATCTCCACATCTTGAATATACTCAATGACTCAGCATCCCCAGCCCTCTAGGGTAGAGAATTCCAAAGATTCACAACCCTCTGAGTGAAGAAATTCCTCCTCATCTTAGTCTTGAATGGCCGACCCCTTATCCTGTGACTACGCCCTCTAGTTCTACACTCTCCAGCCAGCGGAAATAACATTTCAGCATCTACCCTGTCAAGTTCCTCTCAGAATCTTATATGTTTCACCTCTCATTCTTCTAAACTCCAGAGAGTATAGGCCCATTCTGCCCAACCTTTCCACACAGGACAACCCTCTCATCCCAGGAATTAATCTAATGAACCTTTGTTACACCCCCTCTAAGGCAAGTAGATCCTGCCTTAGATAAGGAGACCAAAACTGTACACAGTACTCCAGGTGAGGTCTCACCAAAGCCCTGTACAATTGTAGTAAGACTTCTTGTACTCCAACCCCCTTGCAATAAAGGCCAACATGCCATTTGCTTTCCTAATTGCTTCCTCTACCTACATGCTAACTTTTTGTGTTCCTTGTTTCCTTGTACCAGGATATCCAAGTCTTTCTGGACACCAACATTTAATAGTTTCTCACCATTTAAAAAATATTCTGTTTTTCTATTCTTCCTACAAAGTGAATAACCTCACAAAGTGAATAACCTCTTTGTGTCCTCCTCAAAGCTTACATGCCCACCTATCATAGCATCATACAAAGTTATGGCACGGAAGGAGGCCATTCGGCCCATCGTGTTCATGCCAGCCGAAAGAGAGCTATCCTGCTTAATCCCACTTTGCAGCACTTGGTCCGTAGCCCTGTAAGTTGCGGCACCTCAAGTGCACATCCAAGTACTTTTTAAATGAGTTGAGGGTTTCTGCCTCTACCACCCTTTCAGGCAGTGAGTTCCAGACCCCCACCACCCTCTGTGTGAAAAAATTTCTCCTCCACTCCCCTCTAATCCTTCTACCAATTACTTTAAAGCTATGCTCCCTGGTCACTGACCCCTCTGCTAAGGGAAATAGGTCCTCCCTATCCAGTCTATCTAGTTCCGTCATAATTTTATATACCTCAATTAAATCTCCCCTCAGCCTCCTTTGTTCCAAAGAAAACAACCCCAGCCTATCCAATCTTTTCTCATAGCTAAAATTGCCCTGGCAGCATCCTCGTAAATCTCCTTTGCACTCTCTCTAGTGCAATCACATCTTTCCAGTAAGGTCGTGACCAGAACTGTAAGCAGTACTCAAGCTGTGGCCTAACCAATGTTTTATACAGTTCAAGCATAACCTTCCTGCTCTTAAGTTCTATGCCTCAACTGATAAATGAAAGTATCCTGTATGCCTTTTTAACCACCTTATCTATTTGTCCTACTACCTTCAGGGATCTGTGGACATGCACTCCAAGGTCCCTCACTTCCTCTACACCTCTCAGTATCCTCCCATTTATTGTGTATTCCCTTGCCTTGTTTGCCCTCCCCAAATACATTACCTCACACTTCTCTGGATTGAATTCCATTTGCCACTTTTCTGCCCACCTGACCAGTCCATTGATATCTTCCTGCAGTCTACAGCTTTCCTCCTCACTGTCAAACACATGGCCAATTTTTGTACATCTGCAAACTTCTTGATCAAGCCCCCCACATTTAAGTCCAAATCATTAATATATACCACAAAAAGCAAGGGACCTAGTACTGATCCTTGTGGCACCCCACTGGAAACAGCCTTCCAGTCGCAAAAACACTTGTGAACCATTACCCTTTGCTTCCTGCCACTGACTCAATTTTGGATCCAACTAGCTACTTTCCCTTGGATCCCATGGGCTGTTACTTTTTTGACCAGTCTACTATGTGGGACCTTGTCAAAAGCCTTGCTAAAATCCATGTACACTACATCAAGTGCATTACCCTCATCGACCCTCCTTGTTACTGCCCCAAAAAATTCAATCAAGTTAGTCAGACACAACCTTCCCTTAACAAATCCATGCTGATTATCCTTGATTAATCCGTGCCTTCCTAAATGACGATTTATGCTGACCCTCAGAATTGATTCCAATAATTTGCCCACCACCGAGGTTAGACTGACTGGCCTATAATTACTCGGTCTATCTCTTTCTCCCTTTTTAAACAACGGTACAATGATGGCAGTCCTTCAATCCTCCGGCACCACACCTGTAGCCAGGGAGGATTGGAAAATGATGGTCAGAGCCTCCGCTAATTCCTCCCTTGCTTCTCTTAACAGCCTGGGACACATTTCATTCGGGCCTGGCAATTTATCTACTTTCAAAGATGCTAAAGCCCTTAACACCCTTCTCACTATGCTTATCCCATCCAATATTTCACACTCCTTCTCCTCCTTATCTACAATATCTGCATCGTCCCCCTCTTTTGTGAAGACAGACGCAAAGTATTTGTTAAGTACCATGAACACATCTTCCGCCTCTACACATAGGTTACCTTTTTGGTCTCTAATAGGCCCTACTCTTTCCTTAGTTGTCCTCTTGCTCTTTATGTATCTATAAAACATTTTTGGGTTTTCCTTAATTTTACTTGCCAGTATTTTTTCATACCCTCTCTTTGCTTTCCTAATTTCCTTTTTGATTTCACCCCTGCACTTTCTATACACCTCGCTTTGTATCACCGGCAAACTTGGATACATTACACTCGGTCCCTTCATCCAAGTCATTAATATAGATTGTAAATAGCTGAGGCCCAAGCACCAATCTTGTGGTACCCCACTAGTTACAGCCTGCCAACTTGAAAATGACCCGTTTATCCCTACTCTCTGTTTTCTGTCCGTTAACCAATCCTCTGTCCATGCTAATATATTACCCCCAACCCCATGAGCCCTTATCTTGCGTAACAACCTTTTATGTGGCACCTTATTGAATGTCTTTTGAAAATCCAAATATACTACATCCACTGGTTCCCCTTTATCTACCCTGCTAGTTACACCCTCAAAAAACTCTAATAAATTTGTCAAACATCACCATTTCACTTGTATAAGGTCAAGGCAGAAAGGAACATGAGGCCTGGGAGATTTTAACTCCCTGCCTGAAACCGGTGGGAAGTGGCAGCTGGCTAGTGGGCATGAACGGAATATTGGATGTCAGGAGGCCACCGCCAGAGACGGAGGGAATGGAGCCCTAGCACTCAGATCCTGGGATTAGAGGGTTATCCTATGAGGAGAGATTGAGTAGAAAGGGCCTATGCTCTCTGGAGTTTAGAAGAATGAGAGGCGATCTCATTGAAACATTCAAGATTCTGAGGAGGCTTGACAGGGCAAATGCTGAGAGGTTGTTTCCCCCGGCTGGAGAGTCTAGAACTAGGGGGCATAGACTCAGGATAAGGGGTTGGCCATTTAAGACTGAGAGGGTTATGAATCTTTGGAAGTCTCTACCCCAGAGGGCTGTGGGATGCTGAATCATTGAGTATATTCAAGGCTGAGATAGGTAGATTTTCGGATTTAAGGGAATCAAGGGATACGGGGATCGGGCTGGAAAGTAGAGTTGAGGTCGAAGATCAGCCATGATATTATTGAATGGCGGAGCAGGCTCAAGGGGCCGTATGGCTTACTCCGGCTCCTATTTCTTATGTTCTTATAAGTGGTTGGGAGGGGGTTCAGGAGGAGCTCTTGGTCATGGGATATGGGATGGGGAGGGGATGCCCGGGGAAGGGGTGGCTTAAATATTCCTTGTGAAGCCCGGAGCAGCACTCCTGCTCCTCCTGGCCCCACAAGAAAAGTAAAGAAAATGGAAACCTCTTCCCGCTAGTTTGGCCTGCCGGGGAAGCCCCTCAATCGGTTCCCCCTCCAGGGTTCCGGTCAAAATTGCAGTCAGGCCCCGATGACATAATCGGAGCCCGATCTGCATATTTAAAGAAGGACCCCGCTGCCTTCGGGTGATCGTCCCTCTCGCCTGTTCAGTGAAGCGGGTTAAAATTGGAAACCCCGCGGGAAGACAACGGGCAAGTCCCATGGACGATTTTAACTGCCCGCCTGCCTGGTTTCCAGCAGGCGGCAGGATTTAAATCGGCCCCATAGTCATTCTGGATGGATTTAAGGTGTTAAAGGAAAAGAAACAGCTTGCATTTATATAGCGCCTATCACGACCTCAGGACATCCCAAAGTGCTTTACAGCTAATGAAGTACTTTTAAAGTGTAGTCACTGTTGTAATGTAGGGAGACGTGGCAGCCAATTTGCACACAGCAAGGTCCCACAAACAGCAATGTGATAATGACCAGATCATCTGTTTTTACTGATGTTGGTTGAGGGATAAAAACTGGCCAGGACACCGGGGGAGAACTCCACCGCTCCTCCTCGAACGGAATGGTGGGATCCTCGATGTCCACCCGAGAGGGCACCTATAAAGACAGCACGTTGCTGCACATAGGAACCAGAGCAAGAGAGAGAAGCACAGAATGGAAAAAAAAACATTGCAGGAAAAGACGGGTAGAAGAAAAAAGGCAGACGGCAGAGAGAGAGAAAGAGAGCGAGAGAGAGTGAGAGATGAAAGCCAACGGGATTTAGGGAAAAAATGAAGGGGTGTGAGACCAAAGAAATGCAGCATTGTAAAGTATATACAATAGATACTGGCAGCAGTAACAAAGCAGAAGCATGGAGACAAT
This sequence comes from Heptranchias perlo, assembly GCF_035084215.1. NCBI lineage: Eukaryota > Metazoa > Chordata > Chondrichthyes > Hexanchiformes > Hexanchidae > Heptranchias > Heptranchias perlo. Next base: position 8,084,625 of record NC_090345.1, on the reverse strand, counting down.
CAGTTGTTTAGGTATTTTCATAACCTTGGATAAGTGTGTTGAGTATACAGACGTGTGTTTGCACTTGTGTTACTGGAGAAATTTATCTTTCCAGTTTACTCCCCTCCTCTTCTTTGCCTGGGTCCTGGCGATCTGTACAGATCAGTACCACAGCAGATGGGCATTGACTTACTGAGCCATTGGAGATGTTTGCCCAAGAAAAGCAACCCTACAAAAACACAGGAGGAATAAATGTGAAAAGGGTGTTGAAAAGTTTGATCTTGATGCAAAAAGCATTGAAATTACTGTTCAAAACAAAAAGAAGTTGCATTTATATAGCACTTTTAACATCCTCAGGATGTCCCAAAGCCCTTCACAGCCAATGAAGTACTTTTGAAGTGTAGTCATTGTTGTTTTGTGAGGAATCACAGCATCCAATTTGCACACAGCAAGGTCCCAAAAACAGCAATGGGCCTGGTCAGTATCCTTCCTTCTAACTGTGATCCTGGGAAGTGCTTATGTGTGGACATTGGGTGATGCCTCTCAGGTTGGACACACCTCTTTTTTAAATTTATTCATTCATGGGATGTGGACGTCGCTGGCAAGGCCAGCATTTATTGCCCGTCCCTAATTGCCCTTGAGAAGGTGACATGAAGATTGGGTAACTTAAGTGAGAAAGAGGCAGTAAAAGTACCATCACATCCAAAGTAGGCACACCCAACATTGTAGCATTCCTTTAGCATTGAAGTATCAACCTAGGTAGAAATGGTCTGGACATGGGTGTAGGGGGTACAAAGTTTGAGTACGATATAAAAATAGGGAGTGTGGTTAATTGTGAAGAGGACCATAAGTGACTTCAGGAGGATAGACAGATTAGAAGATTGGGTAGATGAATGTCAAATGAAATTTAATGTGGGGAAATGTAAGGTGATCCATTTTGGGAGGATGATCGAGGAGACATCTAGTACACTAAATGCTAAAATTTTAGAAGGAGTGGAGGAGCAGAGAGTCTTAGGGGTTTAGATGTGCAAACCTTTAACAGCACATTTTTTAAAGAGGGGTGTAGAATACATGAGCAAAGAGGTACTGATAAATCTATACAGCTCGTGGTAGGAGTTAGTGATTGAAGCAGAGACTTTGACAACATTTAAGAATAGGTTAGATAGGTTGTTGAAGGAATGGAGGAGTAACGGAATATGGGAACAGGGGACTGGGACTACTGGTTGAGTGGAGGATAAACGCCAACACGAACTGGTTGGGCCGAACGGCCTGTTTCCGTGTTGTAATTTCTATGTGATTCTGTGATCGTCACATAGTTGGCTCTCTGTATTATGAAATGATTCACAGAAGAATCAAATGAGAGATGAACTCCAACTCCTACAATGTTCAACTCCCTGTGGAAAGAAAGAGATTGTATTTGCATAGTGCCTTCCTCATCCTCAGGATAGCCCAAAGCTCTTTACAACTATTATAAGAACATAAGAAATAGGAGCAGGAGCAGGCCATACGGCCCCTCGAGCCTGCGCCGCCATTCAATCAGATCATGGCTAATGATTCAATCAGATCATGGCATGGCAAGATCCCACAAACAGCAAATGAGCAGCTAATCTGTTTTTTTGGTGCAGTTGGTTGAGGGATGAATGTTGGCCAGGGCACAAGAGAACTCCCTGCTCTTCTTCAAATAATGCCATGGGACACTCATATCCACCTGAGCAGGGAGGCAGGACCTCAGCTTAATATCTCATCTGAAAGATGGCACTTCCAACAGCAATACTGTACTCCCTCAATACTGCACGGAAGTATCAGCCAACAGTAGGTGCTCTAGTCCACAGTAGGGCCTGACCCCACACTTCCTGCCTCAGAGGCAAGAGTGCTACTAACTGAGCCAAGTTAACATAGTGATCAAATAGAGCTATTAATCTGTATTTAAAAGTGAAATTTAGTAAAAACAAATGGCACATTAATTTGCTGAGAGCAAGTTAACTTGGCAACAATGAATGTTTTCCAATCCTTTGCTTCTTGCTTTTGTAAAGAGCACGTGTTTGACCCGCTGACTTTATCCAAAAAATTGGCGTGCAAAAATTCATTCTCTTCAAGAGAATCTTTGTTCGAGGGAAAGTTAATCCTTTCTGAACTATGAGCATTTGAAAGAGTCTGTCAATGTCCCCCCATCCCATGGCGATCTGAAGGTGAAAGTCCTTTGGACTGTGCTTAAGGAGTGTTGGTAAGTGGTTTTTGGAACCCTGATCCGGATTTCCTGGGAATGAGCACTTAGCAAAGTAATTTGGCAATCCAGGCCTGGATCGCAAAATGGAAATGTTGAGACATCTGTGCTCTGTAATCCCATTTATTACAGTAAAGCATGAATGTCAAGTGCTGTTTATAACACGCTGAGTGCATGTGTGCTGACACACTCCACCACTCAGTTCTAGACTTGAAAGGATAATGCCCTCACAAGCTGTGACCAATAACTCCAAAGCCAGTGCCTGGGGCGTCAACTCCCCATGTTATCAGGCATGAAGGCCTAAGTAGGGTTGCCAACCCCCAGGATTGGCCGGGAGTCTCCAGGAATTGAAGATTAATCTCCAGGACACTGCTGCGAGTGACCCGGGAGAGAAAAACCATAGGGGCATTAAAAAAATATATTTTTTTTCATTTTCTTTGAACGCTCCTGTTTATTAGTTATAAAAATATTGGAGATGGGAAAAGAGGCTGTTTGACTGACAAGTCAAGAATCATTCAACTGGGTAATGAAGAGTCTTTTCACTTTCCGATTGGGAAGGCGGCACCCCGTGAGGATGGACGTGTTGGGCGACCAGTGGCGAGGGCGGGGCAGCTGGAGGCAGGAGGTCATGTGATGAAACCTCCACGAATACGTTCAACCAGAGTTGGCAACCCTAGGCCTAGCGTCTGCCCAATGTGCTATGTGCCCCCCCCCCCCCCCCACCCCCCGTCCCCAGTGTAGGCCCAAAGCACTGTTGGCATTCAGCACCTCTGCAACAAACTCGGTACAAGGCTCATTAAGGGCCTGGAGTGTATTTAAATGATGCCCAAACTTCATAACGTGGCTGGAGAAACTCTCCAGTAGCTCAGTGCCCGCGAACAATGGACAGTTAAAGGGAACACCGAAGTAAAATAGCTTTTCTATTCTTGAGTAGCCCTGATTTAGCACTAGGCCTCTTTGCCTAACTTTCTTTAACCTTTGGTCGTTAAAAGGCTCATTTTGGTTAAAGAAACAATTACAGCTGTGAGGAGGGATGATATGTTAGAAGGATCATTAAATGAGGCCATATGGGTTGAGCTAAGGAACAAAAAAGGGGCAGTCACACTACTGGAAGTGTACTATAGACCCCCAAACAGTCAGAGGGAGATAGAAGAGCAAATATGTAGGCAAATTTCTGAGAAGTGCAAAAACAATAGGGCAGTAATAGTAGGGGATTTCAACTACCCTAATATTAACTGGGATACAAACAGTGTGAAGGGTATGGAGGGTGCAAAATTCTTAAATTGCATTCAGGAGAACTTTTTTAGCCAGTACGTAGCAAGCCCAACAAGAGAAGGGACAGTTCTGGATTTAGTTTTAGGAAATGAGGCTGGGCAGGTGGAAAGAGTATCAGTGGGAGAGCATTTTGGTGGTAGTGATCATAATTCAGTTATTTTTAGCATAGTTATGGAAAAGGACAAAGATAGAACAGGAGTTAAAGTTCTTAATTGGGGAAAGGCCAATTTTACTAAGCTAAGAAGTGATTTAGCAAAAGTGGACTGGAAACAGCTACTTGAAGGTAAATGAGTGTCAGAGCAGTGGGAAGCATTCAGGGGGAAGATTCAAGGGGTTCAGAGAAAACATGTTCCCACAAAGAAAAAGGGTGGGGCTGCCAAATCTAGAGCCCCATGGATGTCAAGGAGCATACAGGGTAACAAGATAAGACAGAAAAGGAAAGCTTATTTCAGACACCGAGAACTCAATACTACAGAAAGCCTCGAGGAGGATAAAAAGTGAAATTAAAAAGGAAATTAGGAAAGCAAAGAGAGGGCATGAAAAAATATTGGCAAGTAACATCAAAGAAAACCCAAAGATGTTTTATAAATACATTAAGAGTAAGAGGATAACTAAGGAAAGAATAGGGCCTATTAGAGACCAAAAAGGTAACCTATGTGTGGAGGCAGAAGATGTTGATATGGTTCTTAATGAATACTTTGTGTCTGTCTTCACAAAAGATACCACCATCACACGAGAGGACACCACCCACCAGGTGCATGGTTCATACTCCTGTGACTCAGCCAACGTTGTCTACCTCATACGTTGCAGGAAAGGATGCCCCAGAGCATGGTACATTGGCGAGACCATGCAGACGCTGCGACAACGGATGAACGGACACCGCGCAACAATCGCCAAACAGGAGGGTTCCCTCCCAGTCGGGGAACACTTCAGCAGTCATGGACATTCATCCACCGACCTTCAGGTAAGCGTACTCCAAGGCGGCCTTCGAGACACACGACAACGCAAAATCGTCGAGCAGAAATTGATAGCCAAGTTCCGCACCCATGAGGACGGCCTCAACCGGGATCTTGGGTTCATGTCACGCTACACGTTACCCCACCAGCGAACAAATGTTATCTATTTTTAATATAATGGGTCATTTGCTGGCTCTCTCTGCCTTCCGGATGTTTCTGCCTCTCTCTGTTTTTCTTCTCTGTTTTTTTTCCCTGTTTGTTTTTTGTTGAATGTGTATTCGGGGGTTCTGCAGGTGACACCTCTCTGTCTGAACACGGTGATTGCCTTGGCAACGGGCAGTTGCAGGGGCAGTCTGTAAACACCATGTATTGTTCTATATGTATAAATGCGTAGGCTTCAAGGAGATCCTGAACATTTACCTGAGGAAGGAGGAAGTCTCCGAAAGCTTGTGAATTTAAAATAAAATTGCTGGACTATAACTTGGTGTTGTAAAATTGTTTACAATTCACAAAAGAGAGAGACGATGCAGACATTATAGTTAAGGAGGAGAAGGAGTGTGAAAAATTGGATGGGATAAACATAGTGAGAGAGGAAGTATTAAGGGGATTAGCATCTTTGAAAGTAGATAAATCACCAGGGCTGGGTGAAATGTATCCCAGACTGTTAAAAGAAGCAAGGGAGGAAATAGCGGAGGCTCTGACCATCATTTTCCAATCCTCACTGGATACAGGCGTAGTGCCGGAGGATTGGAGGACTGCTAACGTTGTACCGTCGTTTAAAAAGGGAGCGAGGGATAGACTGAGTAATTATAGGCCAGTCAGTCTGACCTCAGTGGTGGGCAAGTTATTGGAATCAATTCTGAGGGACAGCATAAACCGTCACTTGGAAAGGCACGGAGTAATCAAGGATAGTCAGCATGGATTTGTTAAGGGAAGATCATGTCTGACTAACTTGATTGAATTTTTTGAGGAGGTAACAAGGAGGGTTGATGAGGGTAGTGCACTTGATATAGTCTACATGGATTTTAGCAAGGCTTTTGACAAGGTCCCACATGGCAGACTGGTCAAAAAAGTACAAGCCCATGGGATCCAAGGGGACATGGCAAGTTGGATCCAAAATTGGCTCAGTGGCAGGAAGCAAAGGGTAATGGTCGACTGGTGTTTTTGCGACTGGAAGGCTGTTTCCAGTGGGATTCCCCTGGGCTCAGTACTAGGTCCCTTGCTTTTTGTGATATATATTAATGATTTGGACTTAAATGTAGGAGGCATGATTAAGAAGTTTGTGGATGATACAAAAATTGGCCGTGTGGTTGATAGTGAGGAGGAAAGCTGTAGACTGCAGGAAGATATCAGTGGACTGGTCAGGCGGGCAGAAAAGTGACAAATGGAATTCAGTCTGGAGAAGTGTGAGGTAATGCATTTGGGGAGGGCAAACAAGGCAAGGGAGTACACAATAAATGGGAGAATACTGAGAGATGTCGAGGAAGTGAGAGACCTTGGAGTGCATGTCCACAGATCCCTGAAGGTAGCAGGACAGGTAGAGAAGGTGGTTAAGAAGACATATGGAATACTTTCCTTTATTAGCCGAGGCATAGAATATAAGAGCAGGCGGGTTATGCTGGAATTGTATAAAACATTGGTTAGGCCACAGCTTGAGTACTGTGTATAATTCTGGTCACCACACTACAAGAAGGATGTAATTGCACTAGAGAGGGTACAGAGGAGATTTACGAGGATGTTGCCAGGACTGGAGAATTTTAGCTATGAGGAAAGATTGGATAGGCTGGGGTTGTTCTCTTTGGAACAAGGGTGGCTGAGGGGTGATTTAATTGAGGTGTACAAAATTATGAGGGCCCTGGATAGAGTGGATACAAAGGACCTATTTCGCTTAGCAGACAGGTCAATATCCAGGGGGCACAGATTTAAAGTGATTGGTAGAAGGATTAGAGGAGAGCTGAGGGAAGATTTTTTCACCCAGAGGGTGGTGGGGGTCTGGAACTCACTGCCTGAAAGGATGGTTGAGGCAGAAACACTCAGCTCATTTAAAAAGTACCTGGATGTGCACCTGAAGTGCTGTGACCTACAAGGCTACGGACCAAGTGCTGGAAAGTGGGATTAGGCTGGGTGGCTGGCACAGAAACGATGGGCCGAACGACCTCCTTCTGTGCCGTAAATCTTCGATGATTGATTCTATGATGTTCCAGCCTCCTTTTCCTCACCCTCACCCATTAAAGCCTCTTCCAAGTTCTAAACACCAGCAATCATCTTAGTGGCCATGGAGGCCTGAGGCCTGACGCCTGCATCATGCCTGAGGTGCCTAATGCATGCTAGTGTGTGCAGCCAGCACAAAGTGGGGGCTGGCAGCCTGCACACAAGCTGTGCACAAGACTCACTAAGCCCATGAAAAGCACTTAAAATAGGGGGCCGCCACATAATGTGGCCGGAGCACCTGAGCAACACTGCAGACACAGTTAAAAAGAACCATGCCTTCCCAGTGCCTGCTGGCATCCCTGCCCACGCAAATAGTTGCTCCTGTGTCCGATGCCCCATTGGGCCTCCCCTCCCTGTGTGCCCATGAAAGATAGAAAGAAAGACATGCATTTATACAGTGCCTTTCACAACCTCGGGATGTCGCAAAGGGCTTTACAGCCGATGAGGTACTTTTGAAGGATAGTCACTGTTGTAATGTATGCCCCTGCTCGGTGCCCCTCTGTCCACTCCACGGCGGAAAGTTGCCTGGCACCTGATGAGCAACGAGCCCAAATTTCCGGCACTGGTGCACCTGGCACATCATTGGCAATGGAAGTTATGCAAATGAGCTGGCCTTGCATTATCAGGTGAGGTCATCTCATTCGTACATAGGCAAATACAGTACATGAACTGCGCCCCACTGTGCCACCCAGTCATCGAAGTAACAGGGCAGTGCCCTTAGACGCAGTGCCAGACAGTCCCATGGGTGAAAGAGCAGTCAGCTAACACAACATGCGCTGCGTCTAAGGGCACTGCCCTGTTACTTCGATGACTGAATGACACAGTGGGCGCAGTTCAGGCACTGTATTTGCCTATGTACGAATGAGATGGCCTCACCTGATAAGGCAAGGCCAGCTCATTTGCATAACTTCCATTGCCAATGATGTGCCGGGTGCGCCAGTGTTGGAAATTTGAGCTCGCTGCTCATCGCGTGCCTGGCAACTTTCCACCATGGGGGGGGGGGCAGGGGGCACCGAGCAGGGGCATACATTACAACAGTGACTATCCTTCAAAAGTATGTAATTGGCTGTAAAGCGCTTTGGGACGTCCTGAGGTCGTGAAAGGCGCTATATAAATGCAAGTCTTTCTTTCTTTCATGGGCACACAGGGAGGGGAGGCCCAATGGGGCACTGGACACAGAAGCAACTATTGCATGGGCAGGGATGCCAACGGGCACTGGGAAGGCAAAGTTCTTTTGTGATCAATTCTTTTTAAAAGTCTTTAACATGCAGGGGAGCAATAAAACATTTAATTGCATCACTGTTTGTGAACCAACAAGTATAATGTAATTATTATTTACAACCCCCTGAGCTGTATAAGTAACAGTTTATTTCAGAGACTGTAATCTCCACAAAAATGTGAGTGATGACCTCAGAGGATTACACATTCCATTCTCCTCCCCCTCCTTATTGTTTCCTGGTTTTTGTATTCGGAATGAAAAATAGTAAATCTGTCAGTTCATTAAACTACCAATTAAACAATCTACGAATTTATGATCCTGCCATTTCATGAATGTATTAATTCATCAACCCACTAATCTGCCAATTCACCAACCTGCCAATTCACCAATTCACCAATCTGCCAATTTATGCAATCTATTAATTCATCAATTTACCAATTCACCAATCTGCTAGTTCACCAATTTACCAATTCACTAATCTGCCAATTTATACAATCTACTAATTCATCAATTTATCAATTTAACAATACCTAATTCTGGGTTACATAAGAACATAAGAACATAAGAAATTGGAGCAGGAGTAGGCCAATCGGCCCCTCGAGCCTGCTCCGCCATTCAATAAGATCATGGCTGATCTGATCCCAACCACAAATCTAAAGAACACAAGAAGTAGGAGCAGGACCCGGCCACACAGCCCCTGGGCCCTCTCCGCCACCCACAGGGCATTGACCGATCCGAACTCAGCTTCATGTCCAATTTCCTGCCCGCTCCCCATAACCCCTAATTCCCTTTACTTCTAGAAAACTGTCTATTTCTGTTTTAAATTTATCGAATGATGTAGCTTCCACAGCTTCCTGGGGCAGCAAATTCCACAGACCTACCACCCTCTGAGTGAAGAAGTTTCTCCTCATCTCAGTTTTGAAAGAGCAGCCCCTTATTCTAAGATTATGCCCCCTAGTTCTAGTTTCACCCATCTTTGGGAACATCCTTACTGCATCCACCCGATCAAGCCCCTTCACAATCTTATATGTTTCAATAAGATCGCCTCTCATTCTTCTGAACTCCAATGAGTAGAGTCCCAATCTACTCAACCTCTCCTCATATGTCCACCCCCTCATCCCCGGGATTAACCGAGTGAACCTTCTTTGTACTGCCTCGAGAGCAAGTATGTCTTTTCTTAAGTATGGAGACCAAAACTGTATGCAGTATTCCAGGTGCGGTCTCACCAATACCTTATATAACTGCAGCAATACCTCCCTGTTTTTATATTCTATCCCCCTAGCAATAAAAGCCAACATTCCGTTGGCTTTCTTGATCACCTGCTGCACCTGCATACCAACTTTTTGATTTTCTTGCACTAGGACCCCCAGATCCCTTTGTACTGCAGTACTTTCCAGTCTCTCGCCATTAAGAAAATAACTTGCTCTCTGATTTTTCCTGCCAAAGTGCATAACCTCACATTTTCCAATATTATATTGCATCTGCCAAATCTCCGCCCACTCACCCAGCCTGTCTATATCCCCCTGCAGGTTTTTTATGTCCTCCTCACTCTCTACTTTCCCTCCCATCTTTGTATCATCTGCAAATTTTGATATGTTGCACTCGGTCCCCTCCTCCAAATCGTTAATATAGATTGTAAAGAGTTGGGGACCCAGCACCGACCCCCGTGGAACACCACTGGTTACTGGTTGCCAGTCCGAAAATGAACCATTTATCCCAACTCTCTGCTTCCTGTTCGATAACCAATCCTCCACCCATGCCAGAATGTTACCCCCAATCCCGTGATTTTTTATCTTAAGTAATAATCTTTTATGTGGCACCTTGTCGAATGCCTTCTGGAAGTCTAAATACACTATGTCCACTGGTTCCCCTTTATCCACCCTGTACGTTATATCCTCAAAGAACTCAAGCAAATTTGTCAGACATGACTTCCCCTTCATAAAGCCATGCTGACTTTGTCCTATTAAATTATGCTTATCTAAATGTTCTGTTACTGTCTCCTTAATAATAGACTCCAAAATTTTACCCACCACAGATGTTAGGCTAACTGGCCTATAATTTCCAGCCTTCTGCCTACTACCCTTTTTAAATAACGGTGTTACATTAGCAGTTTTCCAATCTGCTGGGACCTCTCCTGAGTCCAGGGAATTTTGGAAAACTATCACCAAAGCATCCACAATCCCTACTGCCACTTCCCTCAAGACCCTAGGATGGAAGCCATCAGGTCCAGGGGATTTATCCGCTTTGAGTCCCATTATTTTACTGAGTACCATCTCCTGAGTGATTTTAATCGTATTTAGCTCCTCCCCCTTGCTAAGAAGGATGAGTTATTTTTTTACCCGGGGTGGACACCCGATCTTCCTCCATGCAACCCTCAAAATCCTCATTACAAAAGTGATCTCAAACGTTCCTTCCATTTTTCCTGTAGTCTCGATCTTTGAGATATTGATGACATGTCTAAACTCCTTTATGCCCCTCTCCCCCACCTGCCTCCTACACTGAAGGCTGACTCTCACTAGGGTACAGCTTCACGGACACTGGCAGCCCCCTAGTACCTCAACCAAATGCCAAGTGTGTCTAGATGGAGAGAATCGGTAGACCTTTCAACAGAGGGAAGCCCCGTAGCCAAGCCCAATCCTGTCTTCACTCAATAGTCACTTTGTTCCATTTCCAACAGGGCTCACTGCATAATGATCAGGAATTGAAACACTGTTGAAATCCCCTCCCTAACCCAAGAGCATTGAAGCCATTTGTTGTGACACAACCAGTGCTCTGCTCAGGATCTATTAACACAGCACACAATGGGGACCAGACCTGGGACCTCAATCCCACACTGGTCGGTGCACTCTCTGTCTAAGCCAACAGAGGAGCTGTCATTGCATTCTTTAGAATCACTTAGTCAAACCCATGTGCAATGAATTTGGCCAGCCTCAATCCTGATCCCAATAGGCACGGGTCTACAGCACCTCACTGTCCTAATTCAGCGCAGAATGGTATTGGATTAACAATCTCACTCAGACAAGCCACAGATGGGCTGGTGTGGGAAATTGAAAATTCCCACACTGGTGAGGGAGGGCTTTGTCTTCCAAGGTTGAGGCAGGGCAGAAGGAGCATTGCTCTGCATCTAACTGGCTACACCTAACCTTGGAGTGCTGATGATGATGTCAGTCCACATAAATGGTCAACTTTTCCATTCCCCAGCGCTGAGGTCCCTCACCTTGGTAAGTACGATATTCACAATAAAAAGAGGCACTTAGCCAATCTTGTGCTGTACTGTATGTACATAATAACATTACCTCATCCCCATGCATCAGAGCGAAAGCAGCAGATCACCCAAACAGCAACCAACAACTTTGTGGGGCTGAGCACTCAGCCATCCCATAGCAGTCAGGAATGTGGTTGGCAGGTAACAGGGAAAGGGCAATGACCGAAAAATGAAAATTGCAATTGTGAGTTTTCTTTTTTGTTTTATTGTACTTTTCTCTTCTTCTATCTTCACTAGGAGTTTATGGAGGTAGGGAATAAACTAACCTGCTCCTTATGGCTCAGCAACTCACTGTGCTATTGAGGGGGTGTCCTGTAGAAAAATATTCTGTTCCCTATCCCTGACATCCCACACCTTGATTTGTGGGTCAAATATTGACCATAAAAAATATAAATTAAAAATAAATCACACACGCACTCTGCTTTCTAATTACTGGTGGGGCCCAGGAGCTATGAAAATAAAAATCAGATTTTGACACCGAGAGCACGAGGCCACAATGAAGCAGAGCTTTAATCTTTAACACCGGCTTAAAAAGAAAAAAAAAGGGCATAATAGTTACTATAAGTAGTAGAATTCATGGAGGGCTGAACAATATGATTTTTATCCCACTTGTGGGGCTATCTCGGTCTCACTGAGGATCTCTCAAAAGATACTCAGCTCACTTGTGGAAATAATTACTACAAGGCGCAAATGACCTCAGACCACCGTGAATTGTCCTCTACTTCCTCTCAACCGCAGCTGACTGGAATCTTCCTTTCCCCAGCTCTGTAAAGGGTTCAAACTGTGTTCCACCGCTCGCCTGTGTGGTTTGACAAGTCAATACTTTCTTGAGGCTTCTTGGTCATTTTTTAACCAACCAGCTCACTGAGACCTCCCTGACCTTCTCCCTTCCTCTACAATTAGTGATGCAGCTAAAGAAAGAACTTGCATTTCTTTACCGCCTTTCACAACCTCAGGAGATCCCAAAGCGCTTTACAGCCAATGAAGTACTTTTAAAGTAGGAAACACAGCAGCCAATTAACACACAGCAAGATCCCACAAAGAGCAATGTGACAATGATCAAATCATCTGTTTTTTGTCATGTTGGTTGAGGGATAAATATTGGCCAATACACCAGGGAGAACTCCCCTGCTCTTCTTCCAAATAGTGCCAGGGGATCTTTTACATCCACCTGAGAGGACAGATCGGGCCTTGGTTCAATGCCTCATCCAAAAGACAGCATCTCTGACACTGCAGCACTCCCTCAGCATTAGACTGAAGTGTCAGCCTAGATTTTGAGCTGCAGTGGGGACTTGAACCCACAACCTTGATGACTCAGAGGTAAGAGTGCTACTAACTGAGCCACAGCAGACAGTTCTGCAGGTACCAGCTGCCCTTCCAGCACTTAAACCAAGTGGCCTTTCTTTAATATGCGTCAACAAGGTATTCCGACAGGTTGGGGGCAGCTCAGGTGAGCCTAAGATGTCCACACCTATTAAGGTCAAACATTCAAAGCTTTCTGTCATAATAAATACACACTAACAAAACACACACAAATTTTGATCTTTTTTTCCATCTTGATTTCCAAGTCCATCGAATCCACTATAGAAATGCAGTGATGTTAAAAAGCACACACACAGACTAGGCCCTGTCAATTGGAGCAATGAGGGGAGTGTTGGTGTTAGCAACAGAAAGGTCAAATGATATCAGCCCTTGTCCGCAGCTTTTACAGATGAAGTGTCATTTCCCCCTGCCCCCTCCTCCCCCCTTCCTCTGTAAACACATTTTCCAGTAACAGTAATTAAGCAGCGACAAGGAGCAGGAACACTGGTGGATTTTCCCTCTCCCTAGCCCTGGGGAGTTAAGGCCAACGGTAGTCTAATTACAGGACCCCAGCTACCAGCTAACTCAGCAATGATCAGGAAACAAACCTGAGGCCTCCATGACCAAATGGCTCAGATCCTCACAGGGGAGTGCATTTCATCAACGGGGCCACCAAGGGAGCCTCTCCTTGTCATTTTTAAGCAACCAGTTCCCTCCAGAATACGGTATTTTATTAATTTCTGTCCCTGTGCTTATTAATCATAAGGAAGGGAGGAGGATAGAGGTCCTTTCAGAACAGTTCCTCATTGAGGCTATGAGCAAAGCAGGCTGCCTTTCTGTTGAAAAAGAGCACCTCTAAAAACGGCCCGAAAAGTGAAAAAAATTTACAGACTTTTCTAAGAGTCCACTGTATATAATCAAACAGAGCCATAAATTAAGAGACAATGATGGTTTGTGAATACAGGCAGCTCCAGGAACACCATATGTGGACGAAGACCCCTAAAAGGTCAAACATTCAAAGCTTCCTGTCATAATAAATACACACCAACAAAAACACACACAGATTTTAATCTTTTTTTTTCCATCCCGGTTTCCAAGTCCATCGAGTCCACTGTAGAAGTGCAGTGACGTTAAAAAGCACACACAGACTAGGCCCTGTTAATTGGAGCAGTGAGAGGAGTGTTGGTGTTAGCAACGGAAATGTCAAATGATGTCATCCCTTGTCTGCAGCTTTTAACAGATGAAATGTCATTTCTTCCCCACCCCCCCTCCTCCTTCTGTAAACACCAGAGCTTAAAGAGATCGCCATGTGAGAATGGCCTCGCTGAGATCGGTTGGCACGGCCCTGTGCCTCTGGTTCCACCAAAATATGCAACAAGCTTGTCCAAAGGAAGGAGGGCATTAGGGATCTGCTGATTTATTTTTTGTTGTTGTCTGCGGCCTAAACAAAAACAGTGAAAAACCTGTTCAGACTCTATTCAGACGTTTTCACGGAGAGTTAGTTGGCTCCTTGTCATTAAAAATAAACAGGTTCAACTGCCCCCCCTCCAACCCCACCCCTGGTTTAATTGCAAAGTGCACTGACTAGTGTGGAACTGAATCATACAAACTGGGAAATTCCAGGTCCCACCTCTCGTCTCTGCTGAAATAGCTCATCTCAAGAGTGGTGCTACAATTGATCTTATCTACTAATCTAATTGATCTTATCTTTACCCCTGGGCTGGGGAGGGGTAAATCAGTCAGGACTCCCCCCTCCTGCTCAATATTCAGTGACTCCTGTTGGAAAGCGGGTGTGTGTGTGTGTGTGTGTGTGAGAGAATATTGGGTGAGGACAGGTCTGAGCTTGATTGTGATGGCTCACATGGAAGAACAGCCCATCAATAGTCACCATCTAGGCTCACATGTGAAGAGTGGCTACTGGGTGAGGTACAGGATGCTGCTGGTGCCCTGGAAAGCATCCTCAGCACAAGTCAGGAGAGCAGGGGAGAAAATTATTGAGGAAGATAAAATAATTTTCATTTAAAGTGCCAGAGTCCCCACCTCTAATCACTTGGCAATATTTCAACATTAAAATCTAAAGTGTGATTAATTTTTAAAAAATTATCATTTGGCGGGGTGGGGAGGGGGGTACCACGAGTCTCACGTTTTGACGCCAGCCCAAAGTGATGGGATGAAAGTTTCCTTTCACCGTTGACTGTATGGCTCCTCTGTTTGGACAGACTCAAGCCAGTGCTCAGTACAGAAAGCTTTGTGCTAAATTGGCACTCAGAGTGACTATAAAGGATTCCGATGTAGGAAATGAAAAAAAATGTCACACTGCTGTAGCTCTTCTGAGGTTGGGGCCTAGGGCACTTTGATTGGGGGGGTGGGGGTGCAATCTTATCATACTATATCTGACATGTGAACGCTTGCCGCGCCGCAACTGTCAGCCGTGACTCAGCGGGTAGCACTCTCGCCTCTTAGATGCCAGGTCGTGGATTCAAGTCCTACTCCAGAGACTTGAGCACAAAATAAAACCTAGGCTGATACTCCCAGCGCAGTACTGAGGGAGTACTGCATTGTCGGAGGTGCCGTCCTTTGGATGAGATATTAAACCGAGGCCCCGTCTGCCCACTCAGGCAGACGTAAAAGATCCCCTGGCACTGTTTTGAAGAAGAGCAGGGGAGTTCCCACTGATGCCCTAGCCAACATTTATCCCTCAACCAACATCGCTAAAACAGATTACCTGGTCATTATCTCATTGCTGTTTGTGGGATCTTGTTGTGCGCAAATTGGCTGCCACGTTTCCTACATTACAACAGTGACTACACTTCAAAAGTATTTAGTTGGCTGTAAAGCGCCTGAGGTCATGAAAGGAGCTATATAAAAGCAAGTTGTTTCTTTCTTTTCTGAATGTGCTCCATTCCCAGGCACTGACCTCCTTCACCGTTAACAAGCACAAAACTATCGTCAAGAAGGACTAAAATGTTCCCTGTTCTCATGGAGATGTGACCGGGGAGGGGGTGGGGGGGCTGTCCCCAGATCCCTCGGCAGTGCTGTTCCTGTGCTTTGAAGATGCACGAAACTAGTTTGAAATGGGTGGGGGGGGGGGCGGTTAACACAGCTGCTAATTTTCTCCTTCCCTTTTCAGGAGCTGACACTTGCTGCCAAGCCCTGTTGGCGCGGTTGAGGTTGGGAGTCTGCCACATGGGTTGTGAATCAGCATTCTTTCATTTGATGGCAAAACATGCTGGCATCCCAGCATGCCACACTGTCACGTTCACCTTTAGAAATTTGCAGAGTATCAGCTTTACAGTTGCTACGTGAGAGAGGGAAAGAAAGAAACACAGCACTTTGAAAATTGAAAGAGTCTTTCAGTTCTCAAATCTTTTCAATAGTTTTTTTCCTGGACGCTTTTTTTTTCTTTTTAGGCTCAGGGCCAGCTGGGAGGATGAGATAGTCTCGATTGGAGTTAAGGGGGGAGGGGGGGGGGGAAGGGCCGGGGAACTGGTATCACGGATTTTTTTCCTATGGAGATCTTCAACAAGGGTGGGACAAGATAGGATTGTCTCTCCCCCTCTTTCTCTCTCCCATCTCCTTTCAAGTCGCTGAGACAGACAACCTCTTTTTGCTGAGCCTGGCAACAGAGCTGGTGAAACTCTCCACAAGCGGCTACGTGCTGGTCTGAACGACACTCAAGCGCGAGACTGGTCCTGACCAGTGTCTGGGCTAGAAGCCCGATACTCCACCACTGGAACTAGTGATCTAAGCGACGGGGAAAAAAAATGAACAACCTTATTTCGGAACAAAGACCTAAAAGTGGTCAAGTCAATAGAAATAAATATGTCGGGAGACAGAAATCTCCTCGAGATTTGACAACAGTGTTGACTTTAGACTCCACACTTTGCAATTCTGATTTAAGTATATTATTGCAGCGAACAGTTCATTTCCCATTCACCCCAAATGGATCCCTGATCCAAACATAACACTAAGTCTTGTCATCTTGATCCAAGTGCTAGAATAAGATCCCCCAATTATTTATGCTCCATTTCTCAGTACGCTGAATGAATACTGGCAGTCCCTTCTCTGATTCTTCCCAGAGCCATCAGTCTAGTCTTTCCCACATTTAAACTTTCTTCTAACGGATTGTTTTTGTTAAAAGTATCCAGTTAAAAGGCCACTGTTTTCTTTTTGATTAACTTTTTTTTTGCGCGCTTCAATTTTCTGCTCATAAGATCAGAAGTAGGCCGTTCAGCCCCTCGAGCCTGTTCCGCCATTCAATGAGATCATAGCTAATCTGCATCCTAACTCCACTTACCCGCCTTGGTTCCATATCCCTTAATACCCTTGGCTAGCAAAAATCTATCGATCCCAGATTTAAAATTATTAATTGAGCTAACATCTACTGCTTTTTGTGGGAGAGAGTTCCACACTTCTACCACCCTTTGCATGAAGAAGTGTTTCCTAACTTCTCTCCTGAATGGCCTGGCTCTGATTTTAAGGTTATGTCCCCATGTCCTAGACTCCTCCGCCAGTGGAAAAAGTTTCTCTCTATTACCCTATTACTCAATTCCTTTCAAATCCTGAAAACCTCAATCAAATCACCCCTGGGAATACAAGCCTAATCTCTCTTCATAATCTAACCCTTGGGGATGAGAGGTGTTAGTGCTGGGAAATGGAAGCCTTTCCCATTTCAGGCACTGTGGACCCATGCCTATCAATCACTCGCAGAGTAAAATTCCCTCCATTCTGCCCCAACAATGTGCCTTAGTCCCAAACTCAGAAAAGCGCCCCCTACTTATATAGAATTACATAGAATTTACAGCAAAGAAACAGGCCATTCGACTCAGTGGGTCTTTGCCGGTATTTAAGCTCTACACGAGCCTCCTTCCACCCTACTTCATCTGACCCTATCTGCAAATCCTTCTACTGTACCACAATAACACTTTTCCACTTCCCGCATCAGCCACCCCACGACCTGTTTCAGGATTATTAACCCCCCCGTAAATTGAGATTGACAAATTCATTTCATACAGGACTCTTGGAGCCAGTAGACAGGGAAACACAATCATCTCAATTGGATTCAATCCTAAGATGCCATGAGTGAAAAGCCACTGTGCCAACTGACTGTGCAGAAGAAAGGTGTTTTATTCAAGATTATAAAACAAATACTTGTATACAAACAGCAAAGACTTGTCCCCGTTTGATGACACAGTTAAGACAGGAGCATACAGTGTGAGAAATAGTAGTCTCGCAATGCTGTGCAATGGTGTTCAGACTTTATTGCTTCCCTCCCCCTATCCAGATTGTTTGGGGGGGGGGGGTGGATGGAATTGGTCATTGCCAGTAGCGCCAAATGGACACCTTGCGAATCGACAGCCCGATTTAAACTGGGCCCCGATTGACTGCAATGTAAAACAGGCTCCGATTCACTAGGAGCCCACTTCGTGCTGCTGCCGAAGACTAATTTCACTCCTCGAATCTATATCCAGATGCCGGCCAGCTGCCCTCCGATATCTCAGCCAACTGGCTATTTTTCGTGAGTTCAGCCCAGACAGTTGGCAGGCTGTTTTGGCAGTAGCAGCGTCGTACCTCGTCCTTAACCAAAATCCACACTTCCGAGTGCAAGATAAGGATCGGGAGTATGGACCCTGTCTGGTTTCCCCCCCACCTCCCTAGCCCAGAGATGCTGAGGCAAAGTTGTAACGGTCCCACCATTGTGCTGGCTGAGATCCAATAAGTCAGCATGGTTGGAGAACTGAACCTGCAATCCTCCTGGTGTGTATTACTTTGTTGCCTACCCAGGCAGTCCATTTACCCAGGCAAAGTTCTCTAAACAAATAAGTGGAGGAACAAAACAGATGTTGTGGAACGTTTAAGTCTCTAATTTACATATAAACATACAAAAACGCAGACAGGAAAAGACCAGCTGGTCCATGTAGCCTGTCCCATACAGTTGTGATGTCTTATGCATCAGGTCAAGAGACTCCCTACACCCTAAGTGCCATGTAGTCTCCTGGGAGAGGCGAAAAACCAGATCAAAAACCCAAGGCCAATTAGGGAAAATAAATCTGGAAAATTCTTCTCGGATTCCTCTAGGTGATGGGAACTAGTCCAGAAGATCAAATTTCCATGGCTTGTATTACTTACCTCTTGTATGATGCGCTCTCCTCCCCGGTCAGCTCTCTCTTGAAGGTACACAGTATAACAGCTTTCACCGCACGAGCTAGCAGCCTTATCCACAGGTCTACTATTCTCTGGGAGAAGAACCACTTAACATCCAGTCTATTTCTTCCCTGACGCAATTTATATGCATGACCCCATGTCCTCCCCAACCTAGTCTATGCTTCTCTAGAGTATATAGACCCAGATCAGGCTGGGGCTCTTTTCTCTAGAATAGAGAAGACCGAGGGACGACCTGATAGGGGTCTTTAAGTTTATGAAAGGGTTCGATAGGCTAGACGTAGAGAAGATGTTTCCACTTACAGGAGAGACCAGAACTAGGGGCCATAAATATAAGAGAGTCACTAATAAATCCAATGGGGAATTCGGGAGAAACATCTTTACCCAGAGAGTGGTTGGAATGTAGAACCCGCTTCCACAAGGAATAGTTGAGGTGAATAGCATTGATGCATTTAACAGGAAGCTAGATAATACATGAGGGAGAAAGGAATAGAAGGATATCTTGATAGGGTTGGATGAAGAAGGGTGGGAGGTGGCTTGTTTGGAGCATAAACACCAGCATGGACCAGTTGGGCCGAATGGCCTCTTTCTGTGCTGTAAATTCTATTTAATTCTATGCAAGATCCTTAAACCTGTCTGGGTGGCTAAGGTGTTTTAAACTGGGAATTAATCTTGTGGCCCTCTTCTGAACCTTCTCCAAAGGCTCAATATCACCCACCATGTGAGGGGACCAGATTGGACACAGTATCCTAAATGAGATATCAACCAAGGTCTTGTAAAAGGATATTTGACAATCCCTTTTTCCGATTAGACAGTAATCGCTGTTTCCCATCTATGCTTACTGTGCTCAATCCTCTTAACTGAAAAGCACATCAGAAACTTGTCCCTTTTAATCTGCGATAAACCCATCAGAAGTGTTCCATTCAATGTTTACATTCAAGTTTGAAGATTAATATTTCCACGGTTGATTTCCTTAATCCTTTCCAGCCTAGACAGGCCAGAAAGATCCCTTTCATCCAAAACTCCAGTAGCCAAAATGTCCCTTTGACGCTCCTGTGATGAACACTGTTGGAAGTATCAGTATTACAGACTGGTGTCTGGGTTTTAGTCTCAATTAAGTGGTCAGTGAGGTGAATTCGAAGGGCAGGGCAATGGTTGGGAACTGGGCTGGAATGATTTAAGACTGAAGGACTTCCTGCCTCTGGGGTGACGAGTGTAACAATTAAATTCCTTCTGAGCATTCGACCCGTCTGCCCACAGTCAGTGTACATTTCTATGTCAACTGCTCAAACAAGATTGTCCAATGATTTAATCATTGTAGAAAATAAGGATTATCCCCGCCTCCCCCCCCCGCTACACACAAGGGCACTGACTCACACATGGATATGATTAAACAGGCAACAGCTGCCCTCCTATCTCTGTCCTAAGCTGTGGCTCAGAGGGTAGCACTCTCACTTGCTGAGTCAGGTGGCTTCAGGTCCCACTCGAGAGACTTGAGCACAAAAATCTAGGTTGACATATCAATGCAGTACTGAGGGAGTGCTGCACTGTCAGAGGCAGCATCTTTTATTAAACTGAGGCCCTGTCTGCTCTCTCAGGTGGATGTCAAAGATCCCACAGTACTATTTCGAAGAAGAGCAGGGGAGTTCTCCCCAGTGTCCTGGCCAATATTTATCCCTCAACCAACATCACCAGAAACAGATTATCTGGTCATTGTCACAATGCTGTTTGTGGGACCTTGCTGTGTGCAAAATGGCATTTTCTACATTACAACAGTAACTACACTTCAAAAAGTGTAAAATGCTTTGGGATGTCATGAGGGTGTGAAAAGCACAATATAAATGCAAGTCTTTCTTTAAGTGGTCATTCATGTGGAAGCCTCTTTGACCGTCTTTGGGGGGGAGGGTGTGATCAGGGCCAGGCCCAATTCAGTCTTCGATTGACATTCAGACACAGGCACTTCCCAGCAGTAGTCGATGGATCCCAATCAGGAGTGGGAAACCCTGGATGGTTTTTCCCCAGCCCCCCTCCCTAGCCCACAGGACAATGAACCAGCTCAGCTGAGATCTCCACTGACCAAGGATCGAGCTGAGAACCTTCTGTACGACTCAGTTCCACGGTGTGCAGCGCCTTCACCAACTGAGCCATTGGCGGAGCTTAACTGAGGATTCTGTCCCTCATTTTTACAGGAACCCTGAACACGATCCACAGAAGTCAACTGGCAAATAAATAAAAAACGCCAAGAGATTATTCATTGGTGAGGTGATGAATGTTCCTTTAGGGGCTTCATACAAGGTTCCAGGTGGGATGGCTTCCTTTGGCACATTTCCTAAGCAAACCTGGGACATCTTTGACCAAACCTGGGACCTTAATCCCACACCGGTCAGTGCACTTCCTGTCTAAGCCATCAGAGGAGCTGTCACCGCATTCTTTAGAGTCACTTAGTCAAACCCATGTGAAATTAATTTGGCCAGCCTCAATCCTGATCCCAATAGGCACGGGTCTACAGCACCTCACTGTCCTAATTCAGGGCAGAATTGTACTGGATTAACAATCTCACTCAGACAAGCCACAGAATGGGCTGGTGTGGGAAATTGAAAATTCCCACACTGGTGAAGGAGAGGTTTGTCTTCTGAGGCTGAGGCAGGGCAGAAGGAGCCCCTTTGTTTCCTTTGGCACATTTTCTACTGGAGCTAGTGCATCAGTAGGATTCTCACCAGATTGTGGAGCAGCACTCATACACGGCCATGCATCAGCGAATGGATAATACTAAAAGATCCCTCTTTGATATCAATGAGGTGTTGGACTCCAGAATGGAAACAATACTTTATCCCATCTAATGAGAGACATGAGCATAGATTTTCCAATTGGCAGCATCCAATTTTCAGGTGTGAAGTCGCCATCATCAAAAGCCTCTTCAAAACCAAAAGCAAAATCTGAAATAAAAACAAAAAAAATGCTGGAAACACTCAGCAAGTCAGGCAGCATCAGTGGAGAGAGAAACAAGAGTTAATGTTTCAGGTCGAAGACCTTTCCTCAGAACTGGAAGAAGTTAGAGATTTAACATTTTATAAGCAAGTACAGAGCCAGGGAAAAGGGGGTGGAGGAGAACAAAAGGAAAGGTCTGTAATAGGGTGGAGGACAGGAGTGATTAAATGGCAGAAGTGATGATGGTGTAAATGGCAACATCAGAACCATTACCAGCAGCTGCCATCCGAAAAAATGGGAGCAGTGGTTATGATCTAAAATTGTTGAAATCAATGTTGAGTCCGGAAGGTTGTAATGTGCCTAATCGAAAGATGAGGTGCTGTTCCTCGAGTTTACGTTGAGTTTCATTGGAACAGTAGGAGGCCGAGGACAGAGAGGTCAAAGTGCGAGTGGGATGGAGAATTAAAATGGCAAGCGACCGGAAGCTCGGGGTCACGCTTGCGGACTGAACGAAGGGTGTTCAGCAAAACGATCACTCAATAATCAAAACAATCTCTTCAATTGGTCACTACCCCTAACTCTTCTCCCAAATGCATCTAAAATCCATCTCCCTCCCACAAATCTCCTTGGGACAGTTTTGCTAAATTTTTTCAATAGTAACTTTCAAAAGGAAATTGGATATATTCTTGAAAAGGAAAAAATTTGCAGGGCTACGGGGAAAGAGCTGGGGAAGTGGGACTAATTGGATAGCTCTTTCAAAGAGCCGGCACAGGCACGATGGGCCAAATGGCCTTTTTCTGTGCAGTATGATGATTCTATGACACACCAATGATCGGATCTGGGGGTTTCCTGGTCAGTAGAGCACAGTAGCAGACTAGGCAATACACTTACCATTGTGTACCTTGTTTTTTAAGTTAACACCTTACAAAGCATCAGTGATCCAAATAACATTGAAATGCAACGGAGACAGGACCTCACCGGGGTGTACAGCGTAGCACCTGATATAGTAAAGGTTACGTGCAGAACCACGACTCAAACTGAACCAGGACAACAGATCAGTAAATCTAGGCGGGCGTCAGGACACGAACATTGAGCAGCACTTGGAATTGGCCAGAGTAGAGCAGTGGGGGCAACACCCCTGGAAACAGCTGGGATGGAGGTGGCTGCAGATGTTTTTCGGATGGATGAACCAGAATCAGCCGAGTGGACGAGTTGTTCGCTTGTTATCTGCGTGAGATCAGTGAGTCACTTGGTCACACTCACAAATATGGAAACGGGACGGAAGAGAATGCAGAATTAGAATTATTATGTAGACAAACAGGGCCGCCATTTTGTGCACAGCAAGATCCCACAAAACAGCAATGAGCTGAAAGAGCAGTTGATCTGTTTTTGGCGGTGTTGGCTGAGGGAGGAATGCAGGCCAGGACACTGGGAGAGCTCCCTGCTCTTTCTCCGATAGCGCAGTGGGATCTTTAACATCCAACTGACACGTTAACACGCTCATGTGAAATTCTGCTGCTCAAATGGGTTAAAATCTTCATTAAAAATAGCGGACAAGGGAATTTCATGCTTACTTTTTTTATTCGTTCATGGGATGTGGGCGTCGCTGGCAAGGCCGGCATTTATTGCCCATCCCTAATTGCCCTTGAGAAGGTGGTGGTGAGCCGCCTTCTTGAACCGCTGCAGTCCGTGGGTTCGTCCATTGCATTCTGCTCTGGGGCAGGTCCCAAATCAAGTCTCGGAGATGAGATTCCTGAGCCCCTTCATAGGGAAGAGCAGCTGAGGTGGGTTCCTGTTGTCTTCCTCATGGTTTTTATCTTCGGAAGAGAACTAACTTGCATTTACATCACAACCTCAGGACGTCCCAAAGCATTTTTCAGCCAATGAAGCACTATTTGAAGTGTAGCCACTGTTGTAATGTAGGAAACATGACAGCCAATTTGCACACAGCAAGGTCCCACAAACAGCAATGTGATAATCTGTTTTAGTGATGTTGGTTGAGGGATAAATATTGGCCAGGACAGCAGGGAGAACTCCCCTGCTCTTCTTTGAAATAATGCCATGGGACCTTTAATGTCCACCTGAAAGGGCAGATGGCGTCTTGGTTTAAGATCTCATCCGAAAGACGGCACCTCCGACAGTGCAACACTGCCTCGGGAGTGTCAGCTTGGATAATGCACTCAAGTCTGTGGAGTGGGGCTCGAAACCCACAACCTCCTGACTCAGAGGCAAGAGTGCTACCCACTGAACCACAGCTGACACTTAGGACCGAGATGGGAGGGCAGCCAGTGCCTGTTTAATGATATCCGTGTGTGAGTCAAGGCCCTTGTGTGGTGGGGAGAGGGAGAATCCTTATTTTCTACAGTGATTAAATCACGGCTGTACATTCTACGTAACCAGTGGACACATGCACCCCCACTGGACGTCAGCTCAGTGTTCAGAGCTGGCGTTCCAGTCTCCACTCGCCGGGGCTGTCTGGAATGGGGCTGCGAACACTGACTCAGAGGCGGGATTACTACCCCAGAGCCAGCGGTCACTCCATCCAGGCACGAGTCTCCATTTTGGAGACCATATTCTAGTCTCCACTCGCTGGAGTGGGGCTCAAACCATTCACCTTCTGTCTTAGAGGCAGACTATTTGGCTTCACAGTGCAAATTCAATCCAACAATGTGTGTGTGTCTCCTTTTACATACGAACTGCTTTAGATTCAAGCAGATACAATGGCGCCCCCGGCAGGCAGCCTGCAATACAAACAGCCCAGGTAACACTGGCTGAATCACGTCCTTCCCTTTGCCTGTTTACCCACCCACGACACATCGACCTTTTGTGTCAAATATTTGGCGGCCTGGATTTTTAAAATTTTGATTGATGTAATTAGATTTCGATTTTATTACTTATTCAATACACGTGGTCCAGTGCTTCATTATTGTGGGTTGCACTGCCCTGCTGAAACCACCAGAACTTTCCGGTGATGCAGCGCCAACAGTTGACAAGGCACACAGCCACGAGCTATGTCCCAAAACGGTGACCTGAGTGTCAGTCACGTCATGGTTGTGCGATGCCCCATATGGTTGACCAGCCTGCTGACACTCACTCTCTCCTCCGGCAATTAGCCACTTGAAGAAAGTATCCCAAGGTGACAGGGGAGAAAATTTGCATTTTATTTTCCAAAAAGAGCATGGTCTCCAAGACAAATCCTTCATTTTGTTCCTGACTGGGTCAGAGATCACATCATATAGGAGGGTAAGTGTCTTTATAGATAACACTTGGTCCATGAGATCTGCTGGACTGGTTTCCATCACCTGAGGGGATCGGAGAGGGTTTTCCCAAGGTATTTTTTCCCTTATTGGCCCTGGGTTTTTCTCTTTTTTTTGCCTCTCACAGGAGATTATAGAATCATAGAATCATACAGAATGGTGGCCATTTGGCCCATCGTGCCTGTGCCGGCTCTTTGAAAGGGCTATCCAATTAGTCCCACTCCACTGCTCTTTCCCCACAGCCCTGCAAATTTTCTCCCCTTCAAATGTTTATCCAATTTTGAAAGTTATTATTGAATCCGTTTCCACCACCCTTTCAGGCAGTGCATTCCAGACCATAATAACTCGCTATGTAAAAAAAATTCTCCTCATCTCCCCTCTGGCTCTTTTGGCAATTACCTTTACATCTGTATCCTCTGGTTACCGACCCTTCAGCCAGCGGAAACAGTTTCTCCTTATTTACTCTATCAAAACCCTTCATTATTTTGAACACCACCTATTAAATCACCCTTTAACTTTCTCTGCTCTAAGACGAACAATCGCAGCTTCTCCAGTCTCTCCACGTAACATGGCTGCAGGGGTGGTGGGGAGAGGGGGGAGGGATTAAGTGTCTAGTGATGATGCTCCAGCCATCATGGTGTGGGGCAGGCTTGATGGACCAGCTGGTCTTTTCCTGACCTTCAATTTCATATACCCATGTGGTTGTAACCCTCTTTCTTTGTGCATGGGGTGATAGAAATGCCTCATTTTAATAATGAGTTGAGAACATCACCAAGGTTAAAAGCTATAAAAGAACAAATGAGGTTGAACTGCATATTGTTAGCTGAACACTAGATGGCCCCCTGATGGGAGTAAGCACATTGTAGCAATTACACTCCAAGGTCTTCTCTTGTATTGCTTTTGTTATTCATTAACACAGGATGCACTGCAACAATTTGCCAAGGCTTCTTCGACAGCACCTCCCAAACCCACAACCTCTACCACCTAGAAGGACAAGAGCAGCAGGCACATGGGAACAACACCACCTGCACGTTCCCCTCCAAGTCACACACCATCACGACTTGGAAATATATCGCCGTTCCTTCATTGTCGCTGGGTCAAAATCCTGGAACTCCCTTCCTAACTGTGGGAGTACCTTCACCACATGGACTGCAGCGGTTCAAGAAGGCGGCTCATCACCACCTTCTCAAGGGCAATTAGGGATGGGCAATAAATGCCGGCCTCGCCAGCAACGCCCACATCCCATGAACAAATAATTTTAAAAATATATTCTGGAGGATCTGGAAGCAAAAGCAGCTGGGTATTACCACACCAGTTCGAGTGTTTATTGGGACATAACAGAAGTGAATCAGGATGCACTGATTGAGTGACATCAAGAATGGGGTTTTAAACTTGCTCATTGTAGAAGGGAGGGAAGGAGTCACATTGTTTTTAGGTTCTAGGCAAGATTGAGTTAGAGTAGGAGATTGAAGGTGTCATCACACACGAGTGATTCACCAAGGCATACCTTTGTGAATGAAAGACCCAGAAAACTAAAGATCTACCATCAATTGGGCTGCTTAAAATTGAGATACTTGTTTGCGAAGTAACAACAACCTGCATTTATATAGCGCCTTTAACATAGTAAAACATCCCAAGGCGCTTCACAGGAGCGATTATCAAATAAAATTTGACACCGAACCACGTAAGGAGATATTAGGGCAGGTGACCAAAAGCTTGGTCCAAGAGGTTAGGTTTTAAGGAGCGTCTGAAAGGCGGAGAGAGAGGTAGCGAGGCGGAGAGGTTTAGGGAGGGAATTCCAGAGCTTAGGGCCTAGGCAGCTGAAGGCACAGCCGCCAATGTTGGAGCGATGAAAATCGGGGATGCGCAAGAGGCCGTAATTGGAGGAGTGCAGAGATCTCGGAGGGTTGTAGGGCTGGAGGAGGTTACGGAGATAGGGAGGGGCGAGGCCACGGAGGGATTTGAAAACAAGGATGAGAATTTTAAAATCGAGGCGTTGCCGGACTGGGAGCCAATGTAGGTCAGCGAGCACAGGGGTGATGGGTGAATGGGATTTGGTTCGAGTTAGGGTATTGAGGAATATATGGGGAAAGGATGAGCAATTGGAATTGGCGAACAAAATGGCGGAGGAATCTCAATGGACTGAATGGCCTACTCCTGTTGCTTTGTACACAAAAAGGAGTTTTGCTGAAACACTTGTCTGTGAAGCCGGTATGCCTTTGAAAGCAGGTGTTTGTTGGTGTATCAAGCCCTTTCCCAGGGGGTTGTACACTGTGGAATGTCTCTGCACATCATCATGTTCTCAGTAACCCTGTCTTATTCAGGGAAGTGAAAAGAACTCTGGAGAATTTCGGGGACAAGGCCACACACGGACTCGGGGCAATACGATCACGGGGCCTATTTTTCCCAAACATTTCCCTGTCAGAGGTGTAGATGTGGCGTACTTTGTTTTGTGGAATACAAGTTGCTGTTTTAAGGGCTGGGGTTTTGAAGCTCCACCTCCATAACACGATAATCCGACCCCCTAACCCTCCCACTCGAGTCTAGCGAGACTCAACACTGGACGTCTAAGCCTCACCGAACGATCTCCCTCAGAATGGGTTGAAGTTTAGCCTGTTTTCTTGTGCAGTCAACAATCCACTAACGAGGGGATACACACGCACCAAACCCCTACTCTCTCACATTTTTGCTAATGGGTCGTTAATCACAGATTTAAGAGGAGTTTTAGCTTCTGGTCTCTCAGATTCCCCTCCAGTTAAAGTCCAGCCATTTTAATTCTCGGTCGGGGACGCGAGCGGTGGGCCTGATATGGGAGCGGCAGCAGGCAGGCTCAGCCTGATTTTAACTCTTGGGCTGGGACGCGAGTAGCGAGCCCAGTCCGGGAGTGGCAGCAGGCAGACTCGGCCCGATTTTGACTTTTGGACAGGGACACGAGCGGTGAGCCTGGTCTGGGAGCAGCCGCAGGCAGGCTCGGTCTGATTTTAACACCTGGGCCTCATTAGAATGTAGCTTAGGCCCAGCCATTAAAACTGGAGGGCGGGAGGCCGCGGCCGGGAATCCAGGGGTACGGTCCCTGGCACAAGGTAAGTGCTCCGGGAGAAGGGGGTGAAAAGCCTGGGGCCAAGGTTTTTTTGTGGGGCCCAAAGGAGCACTCCTGCCTCTCCTGCCCCTGGCTGATGGTTTCCATACCAGGTTTTGGCCTGGTATGGAAACCATCACTGCTCCCCCCCTCCTCGGGCCTCAGGTTAAAATAGCAGATCAATGACATCATCAGAGCCTGACCTGCCTATTTAAAGAGGACCCTGCCAGCTTGGGCAAGTGTCCTTGCTGCCTGTGATTTAGAACTGCAGTCAGCCAGTCCCCTGCTCCATTTTAACTAACCCCCCTGGCCTGGTTTTCACCAGGCGGAGGGAGTTGAAGTCAAGCCCTATGGAAAGTGGGCACATGGGTGAGGCAACGTGGGCGTCTCTGGGACTGTACCCATCACCTACAATACCAAATACCAAAAACAATTCACAAACCCTAATCTGAACTGCATAAAAGAACAAAATAACTTGCATTTATATCGCACCTTTCACAACCTCAGGACGTCCCAAAGCGCTTTACAGCCAATGAGGTACTTTTGAAGTGTCATCACTGTTGTAATGTAGTAACCAATTTGTGCACAGCAAGATCCCACAAACAGCACTGTGATAATGACCAGGTAATCTATTTTTATTGACATTGGTTGAGGGATAAATATTGGCCAGGACAGCAGGGAGAACTCCCTTGCTCTTCTTTGAAATAGTGCCGTGGGATCGTTTGCATCCACCCAAGAGGGTAGACACGGCCTTGGTTTAATGCCTCATCCAAAACACGGCACCTCCAACAGTGCCGCACTCCCTCAGTACTGCACTGGGAGTGTTAGCCTATATGTTGTGCTCAAGTCTCTGGAGTGGGACTATGAACCTATGACTTTCTCACTCAGAAGGTAAGAGTGCTACCCACTGAGCCAAGGCTGACATCAAGAATAAAGAGTGTATAACTGTAATATAATACAGCTCATTTTCTGTCCATTACTAAACCTCAGCTCTTTAAGCAGGGCTCGCACTCAACCTGAACTCATCTGGAAGAGCTCAGGGTGCCTGAAGTATGACCATTGGCCTCTCCCCGAAACCCAACCTACTTTTCACTCCACGCGGTCAATTCTCATGTCGCTGATGGACCCAACAGCAAAGAAGACCAGAGGGCCGCAGAAGGAAAGTCACAAACAAATCACACAAAAATTAAATTACGGGGCTTCCCTCCCACTCGATAAATCCATTTTATGGGACAGTTATGCATCAAAGGTCTGACTTTTCATCCTGTAGTGTTCTTTTCCAATTAGATCCACTGTTGTTTAAGCCTTCAACACCTGGCAGTGGACGGTTTTTATTACCTCCAGGCTCAAATTCTCTAATGGTTCCCTAACCAGCCCTCATGCTCTACAAGTTACAACTCATTCAGAGCTCCACAAGCCACATCTTCACAAGTTCTGTCCTCCCATCAACTCCCCACCTGCTACCCACCCCGCCCTTCCTTGTCAAGCTTCATTGGTTCCTCTTGCCCCCAGAGAATTGACTTTAAGTACCTTATCCTTCACTATGACTGGTGTGTAATTGGCAAATTAATATCAATATAGATAAGCTATATAAATACTGTGTAAATACTAAAGCTATATAAATACTTATATAAATAAGACCAGCTATATAAATACTGTGGCTACGAGAGCAGGTCAGAGGCTGGGTATTCTGCGGCGAGTGACTCACCTCCTGACTCCCCAAAGCCTTTCCACCATCTACAAGGCACAAGTCAGGAGTGTGATGGAATACTCTCCACTTGCTTGGATGAGTGCAGCTCCAACAACACTCAAGAAGCTCGACACCATCCAAGATAAAGCAGCCCGCTTGATTGGCACCCCATCCACCACCCTAAACATTCACTCCCTTCACCACCGGCGCACTGTGGCTGCAGTGTGTACCATCCACAGGATGCACTGCAGCAACTCGCCAAGGCTTCTTCGACAGCACCTCCCAAACCCGCGACCTCTACCACCTAGAAGGACAAGAGCAGCAGGCACATGGGAACAACACCACCTGCACGTTCCCCTCCAAGTCACACACCATCCCGACTTGGAAATATATCGCCGTTCCTTCATTGTCGCTGGGTCAAAATCCTGGAACTCCCTTCCTAACAGCACTGTGGGAGAACCGTCACCACACGGACTGCAGCGGTTCAAGAAGGCGGCTCACCACCACCTTCTCAAGGGCAATTAGGGATGGGAATAAATGCTGGCCTCGCCAGCGACGCCCACATCCCGTGAACAAATTTTAAAAAAGTGAGGTGGTGCATTTTGGTAGGAAGAATAAGGATGCCACATACTCCTTGGAAAATAAGTGTCTAAATGGGATATGGAAGAAGAGGGAACTGGGGGTACAGATACACAAATCACTAAAAGTAGTGACACAGGTTAATAAGGCCATAAAAGAAGCAAACAAAGCACGGGGGTTCATTTCTAGAGGGACAGAATTGAAAAGCAGAGAAGTTATGTTAAACTTGTATAGAACCTTGGTTAGACCACACTTGGGAGTACTGCACATGGTTCTGGTCTCCATATTATAAAAACGATATCGCAGCACTGGAGAAGGTGAAAAAAGGATCTACAAGGATGATAGCAGAACTAAGAGGTTATACTTATCAGGAAAGATTGAGCAGTCTGGGACACTGTTTTCTCGAAAAGATAAGACTGAGGGGTGACCTTGATAGAGGTCTTTAAGATTATGAAAGGGTTTGATGGGGTAGACATAGAGAAGATGTTTGCACTTGTCAAGGAGACGAAAACTAGGGGCCATAAATATAAAATAGTCACTAATAAATCCAATAGGGAATTCAGGAGAAACTTCTTTACCCAGAGTGTGGTGAGAATGTGCAACTCGCTACCATAAGGAGTAGTTGAGGTGAATAGCATAGGTGCATTTAAGGGGAAACTAGATAAACACATGAGGGAGAAAGGAATAGAAGGATATTTTGATGGGGTTAGATGAAGAGGGGTAGGAGGAGGCTGCTGTGGAGCATAAACACTGGCATAGACTTGTTGGGCCGGATAGCGTGTTTCTGTGTTGTACATTGTGAAATTCTATGTAATATTTATATTTACAAGTCTGTAACAGATGTGTCTTGTCTCTGGGTTGTTTCTGCGACAAAAAGCACTGTCCTGTGGCCTCTCTGAATGAGATGGCCAATTAGTGCCAGCCTGTGTTGTTCTCTGTGTCCTCGCCTGCCAGGAATTAGACTGAGACTACTCAAATGTATTTCATGTAGGACCCTTACAACCAACATCCAGAAGAGAGCTTTGTCCCATCAAATGCGGATTGGATCTGAACTCAACTCCAAGAGGATAAAGACCCAAGGTCTAACCCATTGCACCACCCAGTCTCCCAAACACCAATATTCACTACCACTGCATTACAAAAACCTCCCGCTGTGGAAATCTAGGCTCATACCAGCCGAGTTGCAGTTTGATGAAAAATAAAGGTCTCCAGCACTGAAGTAGTTAACCTGCTGCAGCTCTGCCTGCCCCTGAACCAGCTGTTAAAGTTCCAGATGTGCTCTATGCGTTCCCCAACACACGCATGCTCTGTGAGCCGGCATGCTTCCCCTGCTAGTACCTCCTTACGCTGCAATTATATCTTGTTAGCGAACAACGACAGACAGAAAGGAATTATCCTCATTCCCACCCACAAAGCTGCACAGCCCAGTGGGAGAGACTGGGTGAGACCATTGGTTGGACTAAAGGAAGGTGGAGCCAGGGCAGAGAAAGGACAAGTGTTGTGAGAGAAAACAAAAGTAAGGTTGGGGTCAGTATGTCAACCGGAGCCTTCCCTGGTGGTGAGAACAGAGAACCAGCTCGTCTGTTGATGTAAGTGAACTTGCCTGCGTGTCTCCAGTAGGGTTACCAACCCTCCAGGAATGACCTGGAATGTCCAGGAATTTAATCTCCAGGACACTGTTACGAGCAACACCCAGGAGAAAAATCATAGGGGCATTACAAAACATTGTGTGTTTTTTTTTCATTTTCTTTGAACACTTCCTTTTATTAGTTATAAAAATATTGGAGATGGGAAAGAAGGCTGTTTGGCCGACAGTCAAGAATCATCCAATTGGGTAATGAAGAGTCTTTTCGCTTTCCGATTGGTGCGTCGTGAGGATGGACATGTCGGGCGACCAATGGCGGGAGCGAGGGGGCGGGGCATTTGGAGGCAGGAGTTCATGTGATGAAACCTCCAGGAACATATCCAACCAGGGTCGGCAACCCGAGTCTCCAGGCCTACCTGAAGTCCTTATTTACCATCGTCTGTCGATTGGAGAAGCTTTACCCACACAATTCTGTACAAACAATGTCTCTGCCTGCCTGCACCCCACCGTGCATTCTCCTTTCACAGGGGCCCGAGCCAAACCGGTCCCAGAGAAATCTTAAGACTGAGACCTCGATGTCAAAACATCAAGAGGATAGGCATGGATTTACCTGCGTTTCATGTCGGAAAGTTCCGTTTTATTCTAAGGCTTTATATTGGAGGAAGGAACAATGGAACAGAACCTTAAAATTAGAGTCAGGCTGTTCAGGGGTGATGTCTGGAAGCATTTATTCACACAAAGGGTAGTGGAAATCTGGAACTCTCTCCCCCAAAAAGCCGTTGAGACTGGGTGGTGGGCGGGGGGGGGGGGGGTCAATTGAAAATTTCAAAGCTGAGATTGATAGATTTTTGTTAGGTAAGGTTATTAAGGATTAGAGGAACCAAGGCAGGTAGATGGAGTTAAGATACAGATCAGCCATGATCTAATTCAATGGCGGAACAGGCTCGAGGGACTGAATGGCCTCCTCCTATTCCTATGTTCCTACAATGATCCAGTCAATTTTCTTCTTTCCTCCTGTGCCAGAGGTGCTGAGTCTGACCAGACTCGGTTTAATGTCTCATCCAAAAGACGGCACCTCTGACAGTGCAGCACTCCCTCAGTACCGCACTGGAGTGTCAGCCTGGATTATGTGCTCAACAGAAATTCTTCCAAGACTCCAGACACAAGCAATACTTGTGAACAATCTGCACCTCAAAACTCCAACTGAGACAAAAGAATATTAAAAAATGCGTGTTTCATAAGTGAATACAGCTGTTCCTCACAGCTGGGTTCAAAAGCATTAGGCTGGTTTCCAGTCGTCCACTCCCTTTCAGGACAAGGCCAAGATTTGGGAGCCTTACTTAGAGCATGATCCTGATTGGATAAACAATCACAAATAATTAACTCTGTCTCCTACTCACTGCCTGGTAAATCATCTACCCAGACAGAGATCTGCACTGTCCCTTTGACATGACGTTAACACATGTGACAAAGTCTACCCCAGGTAATCATTTGTAACCAAACACTCTCTGTGTTATACCACTAACCTCATTATAAGGCTCTCAGTTATAACACTCTCTCTGTTATGCCCCTAACCTCATTATAAGGCTCTTATAACACACTACCCTAACCTCATTATAAGGCTCTCAGTTATAACTCTCTTTGTTATACCACTAACCTCATTACAAGGCTCTCAGTTATAACACTCTCTGTTATACTCCTAATCTCATTATAAGGTGCTCTATTATAACGGTCTCTCTGTTAAACCCTACTCTTGTTACAAGATTTTCTGATCCGAAACTATTGGACTTCTTCTCCTGAAATGTTATATTTATTTTAAGCTGTATTATGAACCTTTCACTACAGTCAGTTCTTGCACTGTTTATACATTGAGAAATGACTGCTATAATGAGAGTGGGTTGTGAAAAGTGTTTTCAACTTTATATCTGTATTGCATTACTATATAAACTTTTAAACTAACACAACTCTTCAGCCCATGGCTATCAAAAATCTCAAGACAGAGGTGTAGGAATTGCTGGATTCTAAGATTTCAGATTGTGCTACTTCACAGGAAGCAGACTGACTGTAAAACTTGTGACCCATTCACCCATCTGCTTATTGGAGGAGAGCGATCGGTGTGCAAAGAGAGAGTGATGAGAATTCCACTAATAAATAGTACAATACCACCCTCTAGTGGCCACCACTGGTATGAATAATGTGTGCCACACTCATTAAACTTGTGACACATCGGGGGCCATTTTAGCCAACCCCCTCCCCCCCGCCCCCACACACACCCGGCGAGATACGGAAGGGATTGGATCGACTGTCCCATTTTCCAGCCCTGCCCAATTTTGGTCAGTGGAAAGTCAGAGTCCTGCCAGGCTGGGTTAGGTTAAAATTAACCCCCATCCTTTTTCACTGCCAGTCAGAGGAAGAGATATGATGATTTTTTAAATATCATATAGCAGCTTTTCACCTCTTTGCAGCATTTAAAAAAAAAACTGTTTTTGCAGACTACTAAACCCATTAACCGTGTCTCTTTGTGACTGAAGTCAGCATACACCTGTCTCTTGACTTTTACCCGTTGGTCCTGACCTCCTGTTTGTTTTATTCTTTCACTTCCTCCAGCCCTACAGCTCTCCGAGATCTCTGCACTTCTCCAGCTCCGGCCTCTTGCGCTTCTCCAGCTCTGGCCTCTTGCGCATCCCCAATTTTAATCGCTCCACCATTGGCGGCCGTGCCTTCAGCTGCCTAGGCCCTAAGATCTGGAATTCCCTCCCTAAACCTCCCCGCCTCTCTACCTCTCTCTCTTCTCTCTCTTCTCCAAGACGCTCCTTAAAACCTATCGCTTTGACCAAGCTTTTGGTCACCTGTCCTAATATCTCCTTATGTGGCTCGGTGTCAAATTTTGTTTCATAATACTCCTGGGATGTTTTACTATGTTAAAGGCGATATATAAATGCAAGTTGTTGTTGTTATAAAGGAGCTTGATTATCTTCTTGTCCCCAGTTTTGACACCTGGAACATTAACCTCCTGTTATCTGTTTAAAAATCCTGATGGATTTGCTGCGTGGTTCCAGTATTTTTCATTTGACTTCCTCGTTTTGAATGAGTTTACTCTCCGACGCTATCCCAGTGAAGAGGACTTATGTGACTCTCAAAGCTTGTAACAGCGTAAGAATTGTCAAAGTGAACAATTATTATCATTGCCATACCCCTATCGAGCATCCTGCTGCCTCATCCTCCATTGGCCTCAGTAACACCTACTGGTAAATGAGGTCCGCCTTAAAGTGGTTCTAGTGTTGGGATTTTACCCTTAAGAAAGAAAGACTTGCATTTATACAGCGCCTTTCATGACCTCAGGACGTCCCAAAGTGCTTTATAGCCAAAGAAGTACTTTTTAAAGTGTAGTCCCTGCTGTAATGTAGGAAACACGGCAGCCAATATGTCAACAGCAAGGTCCCACAAACAGCAACGAGGTAAATGGCCAAATAATCTGTTATAATGATGTTGGTTGATAGATAAATATCGGCCAGGACACCGGGGAGAACTCCCCTGCCCTTCTTCAAAATAGTGCCATGGGATCATTAACATCCATTTGAGAGGGGAGACGGGGCCTCAATTTAACGACTCATCCGAAAGACAGCACCTCCGACAGTGCAGCACTCCTACATGGGGTCCCGATCTGAGACTCTCTCTTTAAACGAGGTGCTGTTGGTGAGGCCCCCCTCTTTAAGTGGGATTCTGTTGACGGGACTCCGTGGGTCCCGATGGTGAGGCACCAAGCTGGAGGCCGCCTCTCTTCATTACAAATCCCCTTGGAGGAGACCCAAACATTTCAGCCCCGCGCATTCCAGCTGAGTTCAGGTTTTGATGGTCTGTTACAGCTGGGAGAGCAGATGAGCTGACAGATGAGGCTGTTCGGCCTACCCCGAGCTCTCCCAAACAACTGGGTGATTTGAAACAGAAACTCCTCCGATCTCCAGTGACGCTTGAGATTTTCCAGACCAGTGTTTTGTTGCGTCTGTTTGCACTAAGCTATGTCGTATTTTATTGTTATCTGGCTCTGGATCTGAAGAGTAAGATGAGGTATTTCTTACTTGTACCTTGAGGAATGCAGATACCAGGCTTGCATGTGGAAATACATGTCAATTAACTGCTGGTTATGATCTTAAGCGTTATTTTTGGCTTCCAAGTGACTTTGGGATTATGTAATACAAAAAAAAAATCTACTAGAAGGTTTACAGCTCAAACAACAATAAAAAGAACTATTTATTACTTTCCCTCAAAATGGAGAACCCACAAGGCTGTTTCCTGTGCAGTAATGCAGGGCTGAAAATATTTACACAATCAGAAAGGGTCACAAACTAGGAACATAGGAACAGGAGTAGGCTATTCAGCCCATCAAGCCTGCTCTGCCATTTAATCAGATCGTGGCTGATCTGTATCTTAACTCCATTTATCCGGCTTGGTTCCGTAACCCTTAATACCCTTATCTAACAAAAATCTATCAATCTCAGTTTAGAAATTTTCAACTAATCCAGCCTCAACAGCTTTTTGGGGGAGAGAGTTCCAGATTTCCGCTACCCTTTGTGTGAAGAAGAGTTTCCTGACATCACCCCTGAAAGGCCTAGCTCTAATTTTAAGGTTACGCCCCCTTGTTCTGGACTCTCCCCCCAACCCCACCAGAGGAAATAGTTTCTCTCTATCTACCCTATCAACTCCTTTAATCATCTTAAACATCTCAATTAGGTCACCCCTTAATCTTCTATACTTGAGGGAATAAAAGCCTCGTCTAGGAAACCTGTCCTCATAATTTAACCCTTTTAGGGTATCATTCTGCGCTGCATCCCCTCCTGTGCTGCCCAGAACTGAACCCAGTACTCTAATTGGAGTCTAACCAGAGCTTTATATAAGTGTAAGATAACTTCTATCCCTTTGTATTCCAGTTCCTTTGAACCAATATATCTAATAAAAGGAGGGCAGGAAATAATGCAATCCCTTTCAAAAGTCAGAGTCCCAGTTCCTGACTGCTATCCAGTGGCTCCTGCTGGAAAGGATGAGACATGGCTATGATATTCCTACAGAAGCTGTGGGTTTAAGTCCCGCTTCAGAGACTTGAGCACAAAAATCTAGACTGACACTCCCAGGTGCAGGACTGAGGGAGTGCTGCGCTGTTGGAGGTGCCGTGTTTTGGATGAGACGTTAACCGAGGCCCCGTCTGCCCTCTCAGGTGGACTTAAAAGATCCCACGGCCACTATTTAAAGAACAGCAGGGGAGTTCTCCCCAGTTTCCCGGCCAATATTTATCCCTCAACCTCCACCACTGAAACAGATTATCTGGTCATTATCACATGGCTGTTTGTGGGACCTTGCTGTGCGCAAATTGGCTGCTGCGTTTCCTACATTAGTGACTACACTTTAAAAGAACTTCATTGTGTGTAAAGCGCTTTGGGACATCTTGAGGCTGTGAAAGGTGCTGTATAAATGCAAGTCTTTCTTTCATTTATAGTTAAACAATCTGCTGACACTCACTCTCCAGGCTCACACGTGAAGAATGGCCCCTTAGAGTGAGGTACCAAAAGGCTGCCAGAACTGTACCCCAGTAAGAGTAAGTGTCTTCAGGAGAGATGGCAAGATAAGAGGGGTGATAAAAGGCCACAGATTAACAATGCTGCATGAATCTGCTGCCACATGGGAATGAAACAGCAGTGAAAGATGAGTGGATTATTTCAGCGAGATTAAATAAACCTGCAAGTGCCAGAAATATGAAATCAGAAAA
Source organism: Heptranchias perlo (assembly GCF_035084215.1). Taxonomy (NCBI): domain Eukaryota; kingdom Metazoa; phylum Chordata; class Chondrichthyes; order Hexanchiformes; family Hexanchidae; genus Heptranchias; species Heptranchias perlo. The sequence goes on along the minus strand of NC_090345.1, from coordinate 8,047,153 downwards.
ATGTACGCCAGGTGAGTCGGCATCTGAGAGAGGAAAGATAGCTGACTGGTTTGGGTGTGGACCCTAAATCAGGACTGTAACAGCCAGCCTAGGGAAGCCCCCTTTAATAGGACTGGGCAAAAGAAAGAGGGGGAGGAGTGGACAGGCAGAGGCCGACAGTTCAACTGTACCAACTATTGGGTGGGTTTTTGCAAATTAGTGCTTCCGGTGCAACAAAAAAAACTCCAAAATCACATCCACAAATCTTCAGAGGAACAGACAGAAAATACCCAAGAAGATGGAAAAGTCAATTTTTGTAAGCATTCTATCCACCTACAAGGGGTTTATCAAAACAGATTAAGGCTCATGGATAGAAAGGGATTCAAATAAAGAGCATACAAACATCAGAAGAGGTGGAATGAGAAAAGGAGAGGGTGCAGAGGAAATTTACCAGAATGTTACCAGGGATGAGGGACTTCAGTTATGTGGAGAGACTGGAGAAGCTGGGATTGTTCTCCTTAGAGTAGAGAAGGTTAAGTGGAGATTTAGTAGAGGTGTTTAAAATTATGAAGGGTTTAGATGGTGTAGATAGGGAGAAACCATTTCCACCGGCAGGAGGGTCATTAACCAGAGGGCACAGATTTAAGATAATTGGCAAAATATCCAGGGGGAATATGAGCAGAATTTTTTTAACGCAGCGAGTTATTACGATCTGGAAGGGCGGTGGAAGCAGATTCAACAGTAACTTTCAAAAGGGAATTGGATAAATACTTGACGAAGAGAAATTTGCAGGGCTATGGGGAAAGAGCTGGTGAGTGTGACTAATTGGATAGCTCTTTCAAAGAGCCGGCACAGAGATGATGGGCTGAATGGCCTCTTTCTGTGCTGTATGATTCTATGAAAAGGGCACTTCACCCATCAAGTCTGCACCTTCCTTGTTTTATTATTAGGTTATATTTTGCACACTCTGTTGGCCATGGACATTCATTAATTTGTTAACTATTCTATACTTCTGCAGGGTGTCTTTGAACTACATTGGTATGTCATTTTCCATATGTGTTTTACGATGCCTGAAAAACAGGACACATGGGGAACACACTCAACAAAACTTAAACTACCATCGAAGTTCAAAACACTATTGGTGCCAGAAAGCTTCATCTGAAGTGTTATATTTCCACTGTCAGCCGTATTATTTATAAACATAAGTCGAACCTTGTTTCTTTTATACTTTCTTTTTAGCTATTACATATCGAATCAGACACTCCGGCGATAAGTTAGGTCTTTGAAGCCGACAGACAGGATGATTGTAATCACTTTGAAAGCTTTTTTCTGTTCCTGGAAATCAAAAAGATACAAACCAAAGTTTTACACACATGAGAAATTTGTAAAGCATTTTCAATTTAAAAAAAAGTCTTGACAGTAAAGGTGCTGTCCAGAGGTCACACAGGGGGCAAAGATGCAGATCAAGCTCAATGCACAAAAGAATGATTTAATAAGCCCGTCACTCAGCGTGTTATCAAGTACCTGCACCTAGGATCTGAAGAGTGCCCCGATTGAAACCAAGAGCCAAATAACACACACACCACAAAAAAAAATTAGGTTTCTATTTTTCTCAGTTTTGAAATTTTCAATTGACCCCCAGCCTCAACAGCTTTTTGGGGGGGAGAGATCCAGATTTCCACTCCCCTTTGTGTGAAGAACTGCTTCCTCACATCATCCCTGAATGGCCTAGCTCTAATTTTAAGGTTATGCCCCCTTGTTCTAGACTCCCCCCACCAGAGGAAAGAGTTTCTCTCTATCTACCCTGTCAAATCCTTCAATCATCTGCGTGTAAATCTGGCGTTGCAGATCGACCGCCCGTTATAGAAACTGCCCGATTGAAATCAACGGAAATAAAATTGGACAATTTCTATAATGGGCGGCCAATCCATTTCGCCAGTTTTCCGCCCGTGCGAAGTTGAAAATCTACCCCATTTTATTTTTACCTTCCTACAAAGTAGGAAAAGTCGCAGGATTTGTCTCGCCGCTGAAGGACATTCTGTTTTTAATATCATTGGAAGTTATTTTGCATCCCCTCTCTGATCCGTCAGAAAAAAAGATCAGCGGATAAACTGTGCTGCCCTTGTTCTGACTGTAGGGCTGTGTAAAGGGCCACGTATGTTGTTACTCAGGAATCTTAAAAAGAAAGAGATAGACATGGAGCAGACAGAAAATACCCGAGGAGACAGAAAGGTCAGTTCCATAAGCAACCACCCACAGGGAGGAGACAGAAAATACCAAAGGAGACGGAAAAAAAAGACTGCAATTGCTCTTTCTGTCGGGGTGTCTGACGGTGCTTTTATATTCTTGGAGTCCGGCCAACAGGAGCACGCAATTCTCTCTCCAACACTTCATCCCTGGACATGAACGGGCCGGTCTATCTGGAACTGACAGCATCGTACACCCACGAGCATTTGAGTCTACAAGTCTGCCACTGGGTTAAGGCCAGTTGCTGTAACTGCGGGGAGCTGAGGCTCTGTGTTTGCGCTCAGCTTAAGCAATGGGGTCCCTGTGTTCCATCAGGGCCGGCCAGTCGGTTGGTTCCTCGTCATTACAACCAGGCTGGCTGTTGGCGCAGCGAGACCTCGACATCACAGACTCCCCTGCGCTGGCTGTCTGCCTATTGTTACCCTTCCCTTCAGGGCTTCCCATACACTGTACCACCATCTTAGCTTTGGTCTTCCACTTTTCCCAGCTGGATCCCAATCTATCAATTTAGAGTGGAGTCTTAGCCACCAAACACTCACCCCCCATCCCCCAGCCCCTACACTGCACAGGTACAAGCGAACAGTAGCCTTTCTGTTCTGTATAGGTCTGTAATTCACTTTCGAAAGTGCCGTCTTTCGGACGAGACATTAAACTGAGGCCCCGTCTGCCCTCTCAGGTGGATGTAAAAGGTCCCACGGCACTATTTTGAAGAAGAGCAGGGGAGTTCTCCTGGCCAATATTTATCCCTCAACCAACACCTAAAAACAGATTATCTGGTCATTTATCACATTGCTGTCTGTGGGACCTTGCTGTGCACAAATTGGCTGCCACATTTCCCTATATTACAATAGTGACTACACTTCAAAAAGTACTTCATAGGCTGTAAAGCGCTTTGGGACATCCTGAGGTCATGAAAGGTGCTATATAAATGCAAATTCTTTCTTTCTTTCTTTGCTACACTGGATGTTCTATTTATCCCTTAAACCATCCAGGGATCGCAACCTCTTTAAAAAAAAAACTTTCAATCATTGGCTAGATTTGTTTTCCCCCCCCCTCCTCCCTGTCATGCAATATACTCACAAATGTGCACAACTCAACTCACTTCAGCGTCCAAACCCACGCACACATAAGAAAAGCTTCATCAAATTAAACGCAGGGATCCTGGATGGATTATCTGTCCCAGGCCCTAATGGACCTCTTGGCATGGGAGCCCCGTCTGCAGTATATCTGTGAAGATTGTGCACTGACATTTCCTGTCAGATTAGCTGACAGTCTCATCTAGGGGAGCGCTGGAATGACCAGTCCAGTCTGACAGATTGAACCGTTCATCTAAAAAACGGAGGAGGCCTTTCAACATTTCCGGAATATTTATGTCAGCCTCAGTGAGCAGCTACTGTCTAGATCGAGCTGTTCATCATATTAAAGTCTGCTGTCTGTATCCTATCCCACACCAAGTCCCACTCGTCCATCACCCCGTCCTTACTGACCTACCTTGGCTCCTGGTACCCTCCCGACTCCCACCAGCCCCCCCGCCAAAGCCTGCAATTTAAAATTCTTATCCTTGTGCTTAAAACACTCGATGGTCTCGCCCTTCCCTATCTCTGTTATTTCTTCCATCCCTACAACCTCTCCCCCAGCTCTCTGTTCCTCTTACACTGGCCTAATGCATCCTCTTCTCTTGGGTTCTGATGAAAGGTCATCGACCTGAAACGTTAACTCTCTTCCGCCCGCCACAGATGCTGCTTGACCTGCTGAGTGTTACCAGCATTTTCTGTTTTTAATCTCATGCATCCCCCCTGCCTACATCGCACCACGGGCAGTCATGCCTTCATCCGCCTCGACCCCATACTCTGAAATTCTCTCCCTAAACTACTCCACCATCTCCATTTCCATTTCCTCTTTTGACACCCTCCTTGAGGACTAAGCCTTTCGTCACTCAGTCTAATATTTCCTTCTTTGGCTTGGCATTCATTTTTTTGATTATGCCTTTGTGAAGCACTTTGGGATGTTTTACTACATTAAAAGGCACAATATAAATGCAAGTTGATGTTACTAACTGTCTGGAATATACAAAGGGCATACTAATGCCTCTAATACATAAATGGGGTGCTATTCTCTGTAATATACACAGACCATGGGGTTCACTACAAGGTATCCATGGTCTATTATAATTGCAGTATATCCATGGTCTGCTATCCTCTATATTATATACAGGATGTACTATTCCCAATAGTATATACAGAGCATGTTATTCTCAATAATACTTAGAATCTCTCCTATTTCCTGTAATATATTCAAGTTTCCCTATTATCTGTAACACATACAGGGTTTATTATTCCTGAATATATATTGAGCATCTATCATTCCCTATAAACTATACAGGATCTACTGTTCTCTATAATATACACATGGTCTGCTATTTCCCAAAATATATACAACAGTTGCTAATTTTCCATGTATATAGGGCCTGCTATTCCCCATAATATGCACAGAGTCTGATTTCCCCTCTAATATACATAGGGCCTGTTCTTCTCCATAAAATGCAGAGCTGCTATTTAGTATAACACACACACGGTTTGATATTAATTATAACACACACACACACATGCACACACAGTCTGATATTGACTGTAATATCTAAAGGTTCTGATATTACATAGAATTTACCTGAGGAAGGAAGAAGCCTCCGAAAGCTTGTGAATTTAAAATAAAATTGCTGGACTATAACTTGGTGTTGTAAAATTGTTTACATAGAATTTAACAGCACAGACACTGGCTATTCGGCTCAACAGGTCTATGCCGGTGTTTAGGCTCCACACGAGCCTCCTCCCATCCGACTTCATTTCACCCCATCAACATATCCTTCTATTCCTTTTTCCCTCATGTGTTTATCTAGCTTCCCATTAAATGCATCTATGCTATCAATGCCTCAACCACTCCATGTGGTAGCGAGTTCCACAATCTAATCACTCTCTGGGTAAAGGTGATGTTTCCACTTGTGGGGGAGACCAGAACTAGGGGCCATAAATATAAGATAGTCACTAATAAATCCAATGGGGTAAAGATGTTTCTCCCGAATTCCCCAAGAGTGGTTAGAATGTGCAACTCACTACCACAAGGAGTAGTTGAAAAGAGCCCCAGCTTGTTCAGTCTTTCCTGATAGTTGTATCCTTTCAGTTCTGGTATCACCCTTACTTATCATTTATAACACACACTATCTGATATTGACGATAATAGACACAGGATATGCTATTTACTGTAACACACACAGGGTCTGCTATTCCCTATAATATACACAAAATCTGCTTTTCGCTAGGGTTTTTTCACTAAAGTTGGGGAGGTTAAGAGATAAACTAACAGAGGTCTTCAAGATTATAAAAGGTTGTAAGATAAATAGAGATAGATTGTTTGTACTGGTTGGTGAGATGGGAACAAAAAGACATAAATTTTAAGAAAATCACAAAAAGATTTGATGGGTAGGTTAGAAAATTTCCTTGCACAGAGTGTGGTTAAAATGTGGAATCCTCTGTCACAAACTTGTGAAATCAGAGCCCATAAATTCTTTTAAAATGTATTAATATTTGCTTGAAAAAGAGGAACAGTCAAGGGTGTGGGAGCGGGCAGGAGAATGAGATTAGACTAGCTGAGGCGGCGGAGCAGAGGAGCGGCCCATAAAAAGGCGGGAGTCAGGAGCACAGGATCAGCTGAGGCGCGCGGAGCAGAGGAGCGGCCCATAAAAAGGCGGGAGTCAGGAGCACAGGATCAGCTGAGGCGCGCGGAGCAGAGGAGCGGCCCATAAAAAGGCGGGAGTCAGGAGCACAGGATCAGCTGAGGCGGCGGAGCAGAGGAGCGGCCCATAAAAAGGCGGGAGTCAGGAGCACAGGATCAGCTGAGGCGGCGGAGCAGAGGAGCGGCCCATAAAAAGGCGGGAGTCAGGAGCACAGGATCAGCTGAGGCGGCGGAGCAGAGGAGCGGCCCATAAAAAGGCGGGAGTCAGGAGCACAGGATCAGCTGAGGCGGTGGAGCAGAGGAGCGGCCGAGCACGAGGGTTAGGGAGAGAGAAAAAAAACCCCAAAGTGACGTCAGCAAAAGGGGAGGAGCTGATTGGTGAGTAGCTGATTGTTTAGGAGGAGGATCGAGCTACTGCAGCTGCTGGAGGCACGAAGTTACGGCCAACAGGTAAGTGATTGGCTGGTGACTGGTAAGTAGTTTTTCTTTCCTTTTCTTTTCTCTTGACATTGTAGTTGTGTTAAGCTAACTTAAGGATTAAGTTTTTTTTTATTCGTTCACGGGATGTGGGCGTCGCTGGCGAGGCCAGCATTTATTGCCCATCCCTAAATGCCCTCGAGAAGGTGGTGGTGAGCCGCCTTCTTGAACCGCTGCAGTCCGTGTGGTGACGGTTCTCCCACAGTGCTGTTAGGAAGGGAGTTCCAGGATTTTGACCCAGCGACAATGAAGGAACGGCGATATATTTCCAAGTCGGGATGGTGTGTGACTTGGAGGGGAACGTGCAGGTGGTGTTGTTCCCATGCGCCTGCTGCTCTTGTCCTTCGAGGTGGTAGAGGTCGCGGGTTTGGGAGGTGCTGTCGAAGAAGCCTTGGTGAGTTGCTGCAGTGCATCCTGTGGATGGTGCACACTGCAGCCACAGTGCGCCGATGGTGAAGGGAGTGAATGTTTAGGGTGGTGGATGGGGTGCCAATCAAGCGGGCTGCTTTATCTTGGATGGTGTCGAGCTTCTTGAGTGTTGTTGGAGCTGCACTCATCCAGGCAAGTGGAGAGTATTCCATCACACTCCTGACTTGTGCCTTGTAGATGGTGGAAAGGCTTTGGGGAGTCAGGAGGTGAGTCACTCGCCGCAGAATACCCAGCCTCTGACCTGCTCTCGTAGCCACAGTATTTATATGGCTGGTCCAGTTAAGTTTCTGGTCAATGGTGACCCCCAGGATGTTGATGGTGGGGGATTCGGCGATGATAATGCCGTTGAATGTCAAGGGGAGGTGGTTAGACTCTCTCTTGTTGGAGATGGTCATTGCCTGACACTTATCTGGCGCGAATGTTACTTGCCACTTATGAGCCCAAGCCTGGATGTTGTCCAGGTCTTGCTGCATGCAGGCTCGGACTGCTTCATTATCTGAGGGGTTGCGAATGGAACTGAACACTGTGCAGTCATCAGCGAACATCCCCATTTCTGACCTTATGATGGAGGGAAGGTCATTGATGAAGCAGCTGAAGATGGTTGGGCCTAGGACACTGCCCTGAGGAACTCCTGCAGCAATGCCCTGGGGCTGAGATGATTGGCCTCCAACAACCACTACCATCTTCCTTTGTGCTAGGTATGACTCCAGCCACTGGAGAGTTTTCCCCCTGATTCCCATTGACTTCAATTTTACTAGGGCTCCTTGGTGCCACACTCGGTCAAATGCTGCCTTGATGTCAAGGGCAGTCACTCTCACCTCACCTCTGGAATTCAGCTCTTTTGTCCATGGCAGGAGATCCCAGAGCCGTGTCATGTTCCTCTTGTGGGATGTGGGAATTCAGGGATCCTTCCTGTGTCCCTGGTTCCTTCACCTGCGGGAAGTGTGTCCAGCTGCAGCTACTATTTGACCGCTTGACGGCTCTGGAGCTGCGGATGGACTCACTTTGGAGCATCCGCGATGCTGAGGAAGTCGTGGATAGCACGTTCAGTGAGTTGGTCACACCACAGATAAAAATTACTGAGGGAGATAGTGAATGGGTGACCAACAGACAGAGGAAGAGTAGGAAGGCAGTGCAGGGTTCCCCTGCGGTTATCTCCCTCCAAAACAGGTATACCGTTTTGGATACTGTTGTGGGAGATGGCTCACCAGGGGAAGGTGGCAGCGGCCAGGTTCATGGCACCGTGGCTGGCTCTGCTGCACTGGAGGGCAGGAAAAAGAGTGGCAGAGCTATAGTGATAGGGGACTCGATTGTAAGGGGAATAGACAGGCGTTTCTGCGGACGCAACCGAGACTCCAGGATGGTATGTTGCCTCCCTGGTGCAAGGGTCAGGGATGTCTCGGAGCGGCTGCAGGACATTCTGGAGGGGGAGGGTGAACAGCCAGTTGTCGTGGTACATATAGGTACCAACGATATAGGTAAAAAACGGGATGAGGTCCTACAAGCTGAATTTAGGGAGTTAGGAGTTAAACTAAAAAGTAGGACCTCAAAGGTAGTAATCTCAGGATTGCTACCAGTGCCACGGGTTAGTCAGAGTAGGAATGACAGGATAGCTAGGATGAATACGTGGCTTGAGAGATGGTGCAAGAGGGAGGGATTCAAATTCCTGGGCCATTGGAACCGGTTCTGGGGGAGGTGGGACCAGTACAAATTGGACGGTCTGCATCTGGGCAGGACTGGAACCAATGTCCTAGGGGGAGTGTTTGCTAGTGCTGTTGGGGAGGGTTTAAACTAATGTGGCAGGGGGATGGGAACCGATGCAGGAAGTCAGTGGGAAGTAAAGTGGTGACAGAAACAAAAGGCAGTAAGGGAGAGTGTACAAAACATGACCGGACAGATGGTCTGAGAAAGCACGGCAAAGACCAAGGGAAGTCTAGATTAAACTGCATTTATTTCAATGCAAGAAGTCTGATGGGCAAGGCAGATGAACTCAGGGCATGGATAGGTACATGGGACTGGGATGTTATAGCTATTACTGAAACATGGCTAAGGGAGGGGCAGGACTGGCAGCTCAATGTTCCAGGGTACAGATGCTATAGGAAAGATAGAGCAGGAGGTAAGAGAGGAGGGGGAGTTGCGTTCTTGATTAGGGAGAATATCACGGCAGTAGTGAGAGGGGATATATCCGAGGGTTCGCCCACTGAGTCTATATGGGTAGAACTGAAAAATAAGAAGGGAGAGATCACTTTGATAGGATTGTACTACAGACCCCCAAATAGTCAACGGGAAATTGAGGAGCAAATATGTACGGAGATTACAGACAGCTGCAAGAAAAATAGGGTGGTAATAGTAGGGGACTTTAACTTTCCCAACATTGACTGGGACAGCCATAGCATTAGGGGCTTGGATGGGGAGAAATTTGTTGAGTGTATTCAGGAGGAATTTCTCATTCAGTATGTGGATGGCCCGACTAGAGAGGGGGCAAAACTTGACCTCCTCTTGGGAAATAAGGAAGGGCAGGTGACAGAAATGTTAGTGAGGGATCACTTTGGGACCAGTGATCATAATTCCATTAGTTTTAAGATAGCTATGGAGAATGATAGGTCTGGCCCAAAAGTTAAAATTCTAAATTGGGGAAAGGCCAATTTTGATGGTATTAGACAGGAACTTTAAGAAGTTGATTGGGAGAGTCTGTTGGCAGGCAAAGGGACATCTGGTAAGTGGGAGGCTTTCAAAAGTGTGTTAACCAGGGTTCAGGGTAAGCACATTCCTTATAAAGTGAAGGGTAAGGCTGGTAGAAGTAGGGAACCTTGGATGACTCGGGAGATTGAGGCCCTAGTCAAAAAGAAGGAGGCATATGACATGCATAGACAGCTGGGATCAAGTGGATCCCTTGAAGAGTATAGAGATTGCCGGAGTAGAGTTAAGAGAGAAATCAGGAGGGCAAAAAGGGGACATGAGATTGCTTTGGCAGATAAGGCAAAGGAGAATCCAAAGAGCTTCTACAAATACATAAAGGGCAAAAGAGTAACTAGGGAGAGAGTAGGGCCTCTTAAGGATCAACAAGGTCATCTATGTGCGAAACCACAAGAGATGGGTGAGATCCTAAATGAATATTTCACATCGGTATTTACGGTTGAGAAAGGCATGGATATTAGGGAATTTAGGGAAATAAATAGTGATGTCTTGAGGAGTGTACATATTACAGAGAGGGAGGTGCTGGAAGTCTTAACACGCATCAAGGTAGATAAATCTCCGGGACCTGATGAAATGTATCCCAGGAGGTTAGGGAGGAAATTGCGGGTCCCCTAGCAGAGATATTTGAATCATCGACAGCTACAGGTGAGGTGCCTGAAGATTGGAGGGTAGCAAATGTTGTGCCTTTGTTTAAGAAGGGCGGCAGGGAAAAGCCTGGGAACTACAGACCGGTGAGCCTGACATCTGTAGTGGGTAAGTTGTTAGAGGGTATTCTGAGAGACAGGATCTACAGGCATTTGGAGAGGCAGGGACTGATCAGGAACAGTCAGCATGGTTTTGAGAGGAAAATCATGTCTCACGAATTTGATTGAGTTTTTTGAAGGGGTAACCAAGAAGATAGATGAGGGCTGTGCAGTAGACGTGGTCTACATGGACTTTGGCAAAGCCTTTGACAAGGTACCGCACGGTAGGTTGTTACATAAGGTTAAATCTCACGGGATCCAAGGTGAGGTAGCCAATTGGATACAAAATTGGATTGACGACAGAAGACAGAGGGTGGTTGTAGAGGGTTGTTTTTCAAACTGGAGGCCTGTGACCAGCGGTGTGCCTCAGGGATCGGTGCTGGGTCCACTGTTATTTATATTAATGATTTGGATGAGAATTTAGGAGGCATGGTTAGTAAGTTTGCAGATGACACCAAGATTGGTGGCATTGTGGACAGTGAAGAAGATTATCTAGGATTGCAACGGGATCTTGATAAATTGGGCCAGTGGGCCGATGAATGGCAGATGGAGTTTAATTTAGATAAATGTGAGGTGCTACATTTTGGTAGATCGAATCGGACCAGGACCTACTCCGTTAATGGTAGGGCGTTGGGGAGAGTTATAGAACAAAGAGATCTAGGAGTACAGGTTCATAGCTCCTTGAAAGTGGAGTCACAGGTGGATAGGGTGGTGAAGAAGGCATTCAGCATGCTTGGTTTCATTGGTCAGAACATTGAATACAGGAGTTGGGATGTCTTGTTGAAGTTGTACAAGACATTAGTAAGGCCACACTTGGAATACTGTGTACAGTACTGGTCACCCTATTATAGAAAGGATATTATTAAACTAGAAAGAGTGCAGAAAAGATTCACCAGGATGCTACCAGGACTTGATGGTTTGACTTATAGGGAGAGGTTGGATAGACTGAGACTTTTTTCCCTGGAGAGTAGGAGGTTTAGGGGTGATCTTATAGAAGTCTATAAAATAATGAGGGGCATAGATAAGGTAGATAGTCAAAATCTTTTCCCAAAGGTAGGGGAGTCTATAACGAGGGGGCATAGATTTAAGGTGAGAGGGGAGAGATACAAAAGGGTCCAGAGGGGCAAATGTTTTCACTCAAAGGGTGGTGAGTGTCTGGAACGAGCTGCCAGAGGCAGTAGTAGAGGCGGGTACAATTTTGTCTTTTAAAAAGCATTTGGACAGTTACATGGGTAAGATTGGTATAGAGGGATATGGGCCAAGTGCAGGCAATTGGGACTAGCTTAGTGGTATAAACTGGGCGACATGGACATGTTGGGCCGAAGGGCCTGTTTCCATGTTGTAAACTTCTATGATTCTATGATTCTATATATAGGAACAGGAGGAGGCCATTCAGCCCCTCGAGCCTTTTCCATCATTCAATTAGATCATGGCTGATCTGTATCTTAACTCCATCTACCCGCCTTGGTCCCGTAACCCTTACCTAACAAAAATCTATCAATCTCAGTTCAGAAATTAACAACTGACCCCAAACCTCATCAGCTTTTTGGGGGAAGAGAGTTTCAGATTTCCACTACTCGTTGTGCGAAGAAGTGATTTCTGACATCACCCCGAACGCCCTGGCTCTAATTTTAAGGTTATGCCCCCTTGTTCTGGACTTCCCCACCAGAGGAAATAGTTTCTCTCTCTCTACCCTATCAAATCCTTTAATCATCTTAAACACCTAAATTAGATCAACCCTTAATCTTTTGTATTCAAGTGAGTACAAGCCTAGTCTAAGCAATCTGTCCTCATGACAACCCTTTTAGCCCCAGTATTATTCTGATAAATCTGCGCTGCACCCCCTCCAAGGCCAATATATCCATCCTGAGGTGCGGTGCCCAGAACTGAACGCCGTATCTCCAGATGGGGTCTGACCAGAGCTCTGTACAACTGTAACATAACTTCCAACCCTTTGTATTTCAGCCCGCTTGAGATAAAGGCCAATCTTCCATTAGCCTTTTTAATCACTTTTTGTACCTGTCCACTTGCTTCTAGTGATTTCTGTACTTGAACCCCTAAATCTCTCTGCTCATCCACAGTTCCTAGCTTCTCGCCATTTAGAAAATACTCTGATCTATCTTTCTTAGGTCCAAAGTGGATGACCTCACACTTTCCCACATTGAACTCCATCTGCCACAGTTTTGCCCACTCACTTAATCTATCAATGTCCCTTTGCAACTTTCTGCTTCCATCTACACTATTTAGATTAGACTTGGTGGAATATTTTGACAAAAGACAACAACACAGATTGGATGGGCCAAATAGCCTATTTCTCTGCTGTAAAATTCTATAATTCTATATACTAGGGCTACTTTTCACTGTTATATATGTGGGTCTGCTTATAACCATAATATATGCAGAGGCTGCTACATGTAATATACAGTGCTCCTACTTATTTATAATATACACAGGCTGCTATTGACTATAACATTTGCCTGAGGAAGGAGAAAATCTCCGAAAGCTTGTGAATTTAAAATAAAATTGCTGGACTATAACTTGGTGTTGTAAAATTGTTTACGACTATAATATACACAAGGGGCTGCTATTCACTATAATATACACAAGGGGCTGCTATTCACTATAATATACACAAGGGGCTGCTATTCACTATAATATACACAAGGTGCTGCTATTCACTACAATATATAAAGGGATTGCTATTCACCATTATATATAGAGGTCACGCTATTCTGTTACACTGACGAGGTATGCTGTTCCTTAAAGGCTAGCGGCACTCACTATCTAGGCTCATACATGCAAGGTAACCAAGAACAGCTACCACCTGAAGGTCAACACATTCAGACAGGAGCGGCAACCATATATTTTGTTTTACAAATGTGACCTCTTTTGATGTAGGTCACTCTTAAAAATAGCACGGTTCCAGATATTCAAATGGGTATGCAAGTGTTGTAATTTAAATGTCAGCCTGGTTCAGTTGCTTCAACATCAGTCGTGGCTCAGTGAGTAGCAATCTCACCTCTGAGTCAGAAGGTTGTGGTTTGAGTCCCACTCCAGGAGACTCAAACACAAAAATCTGGATTGACACTCTCCTCTACTTTTCTCATTCCACATCTTCTGATGTTTTTATGCTCTTTATTTGGATCTCTTTCTATCCATGAGCCTTAATCTGTTCTAATATCTCCGGTATCATTCTAGTAAATCTCCTCTTCACCGCCTTCTCTGTTGAAGTGGAAGAGCCCCAATTTGTCCAGCCTTGTCTCATTAACTAAAGCCCTTCGTTAAAAGATCAATGCACCGTTTCTTACTCAGTCTTTCTCAGTAAACCTAAACGATGGACTTTATAGAATCATAGAATCATAGAAGTTACAACATGGAAACAGGCCCTTCGGCCCAACATGTCCATGTCGCCCAGTTTATACCACTAAGCTAGTCCCAATTGCCTGCACTTGGCCCATATCCCTCGATACCCATCTTCCCCATGTAACTGTCCAAATGCTTTTTAAAAGACAAAATTGTACCCGCCTCGACTACTGCCTCTGGCAGCTCGTTCCAGACACTCACCACCCTTTGAGTGAAAAAATTGCCCCTCTGGATCCTTTTGTATCTCTCCCCTCTCACCTTAAATCTGTGCCCCCTCGTTATAGACTCCCCTACCTTTGGGAAAAGATTTTGACTATCGACCTTATCTATGCCCCTCATTATTTTATAGACTTCTATAAGATCACCCCTTAACCTCCTACTCTCCAGGGAAAAAAGTCCCAGTCTGTCTAACCTCTCCCTGTAAGTCAAACCATCAAGTCCCGGTAGCATCCTAGTAAATCTTTTCTGCACTCTTTCTAGTTTAATAATATCCTTTCTATAATAGGGTGACCAGAACTGTACACAGTACTCCAAGTGTGGCCTCACCAATGCCCTGTACAACTTCAACAAGACATCCCAACTCCTGCATTCAATGTTCTGACCAATGAAACCAAGCATGCTGAATGCCTTCTTCACCACCCTATCCACCTGTGACTCCACTTTCAAGGAGCTATGAATCTGTACTCCTAGATCTCTTTGTTCTATAACTCTCCCCAACGCCCTACCATTAACGGAGTAGGTCCTGGCCCGATTCGATCTACCAAAATGCATCACCTCACATTTATCTAAATTAAACTCCATCTGCCATTCATCGGCCCACTGGCCCAATTTATCAAGATCCCGTTGCAATCCTAGATAACCTTCTTCACTGTCCACAATGCCACCAATCTTGGTGTCATCTGCAAACTTACTAACCATGCCTCCTAAATTCTCATCCAAATCATTAATATAAATAACAAATAACAGCGGACCCAGCACCGATCCCTGAGGCACACCGCTGGACACAGGCATCCAGTTTGAAAAACAACCCTCGACAACCACCCTCTGTCTTCTGTCGTCAAGCCAATTTTGTATCCAATTGGCTACCTCACCTTGGATCCCATGAGATTTAACCTTATGTAACAACCTACCATGCGGTACCTTGTCAAATGCTTTGCTGAAGTCCATGTAGACCACGTCTACTGCACAGCCCTCATCTATCTTCTTGGTTACCCCTTCAAAAAACTCAATCAAATTCGTGAGACATGATTTTCCTCTCACAAAACCATGCTGACTGTTCCTAATTAGTCCCTGCCTCTCCAAATGCCTGTAGATCCTGTCCCTCAGAATACCCTCTAACAACTTACCCACTACAGATGTCAGGCTCACTGGTCTGTAGTTCCCAGGCTTTTCCCTGCCGCCCTTCTTAAACAAAGGCACAACATTTGCTACCCTCCAATCTTCAGGCACCTCACCTGTAGCGGTGGATGATTCAAATATCTCTGCTAGGGGACCCGCAATTTCCTCCCTAACCTCCCTTAACGTCCTGGGATACATTTCATCAGGTCCCGGAGATTTATCTACCTTGATGCGCGTTAAGACTTCCAGCACCTCCCTCTCTGTAATATGTACACTCCTCAAGACATCACTATTTATTTCCCCAAGTTCCCTAACATCCATGCCTTTCTCAACCGTAAATACCGATGTGAAATATTCATTCAGGATCTCACCCATATCTTGTGGTTCCGCACATAGATGACCTTGTTGATCCTTAAGAGGCCCTACTCTCTCCCTAGTTACCCTTTTGCCCTTTATGTATTTGTAGAAGCTCTTTGGATTCACCTTTGCCTGATCTGCCAAAGCAATCTCATATCCCCTTTTTGCCCTCCTGATTTCTCTCTTAACTCTACTCCGGCAATCTCTATACTCTTCAAGGGATCCACTTGATCCCAGCTGCCTATGCATGTCATATGCCTCCTTCTTCTTTTTGACGAGTGCCTCAATCTCCCGAGTCATCCAAGGTTCCCTACTTCTACCAGCCTTGCCCTTCACTTTATAAGGAATGTGCTTACACTGAACCCTGGTTAACACACTTTTGAAAGCCTCCCACTTACCAGACGTCCCTTTGCCTGCCAACAGACTCTCCCAATCAACTTCTGAAAGTTCCTGTCTAATACCATCAAAATTGGCCTTTCCCCAATTTAGAATTTTAACTTTTGGGCCAGACCTATCCTTCTCCATAGCTATCTTAAAACTAATGGAATTATGATCACTGGTCCCAAAGTGATCCCTCACTAACACTTCTGTCACCTGCCCTTCCTTATTTCCCAAGAGGAGGTCAAGTTTTGCCCCCTCTCTAGTCGGGCCATCCACATACTGAATGAGAAATTCCTCCTGAATACACTCAACAAATTTCTCTCCATCCAAGCCCCTAATGCTATGGCTGTCCCAGTCAATGTTGGGAAAGTTAAAGTCCCCTACTATTACCACCCTATTTTTCTTGCAGCTGTCTGTAATCTCCTTACATATTTGCTCCTCAATTTCCCGTTGACTATTTGGGGGTCTGTAGTACAATCCTATCAAAGTGATCTCTCCCTTCTTATTTTTCAGTTCTACCCATATGGACTCAGTGGGCGAACCCTCGGATATATCCCCTCTCACTACTGCCGTGATGTTCTCCTTAATCAAGAACGCAACTCCCCCTCCTCTCTTACCTCCTGCTCTATCTTTCCTATAGCATCTGTACCCTGGAACATTGAGCTGCCAGTCCTGCCCCTCCCTTAGCCATGTTTCAGTAATAGCTATAACATCCCAGTCCCATGTACCCATCCATGCCCTGAGTTCATCTGCCTTGCCCATCAGACTTCTTGCATTGAAATAAATGCAGTTTAATCTAGACTTCCCTTGGTCTTTGCCCTGCTTTCTCAGACCATCTGTCCGGTCATGTTCTGTACACTCTCCCTTACTGCGTTTTGTTTCTGTCACCACTTTATTTCCCACTGACTTCCTGCATCGGTTCCCATCCCCCTGCCACATTAGTTTAAACCCTCCCCAACAGCACTGGCAAACACTCCCCCTAGGACATTGGTTCCAGTCCTGCCCAGATGCAGACCGTCCAATTTGTACTGGTCCCACCTCCCCCAGAACCGGTTCCAATGGCCCAGGAATTTGAATCCCTCCAGCTTGCACCATCTCTCAAGCCACGTATTCATCTTAGCTATCCTGTCATTCCTACTCTGACTAACCCGTGGCACTGGTAGCAATCCTGAGATTACTACCTTTGAGGTCCGACTCTTTAGTTTAACTCCTAACTCACTAAATTCAGCTTGTAGGACCTCATCCTGTTTTTTACCTATATCGTTGGTGCCTATATGCACCACGACAACTGGCTGTTCACCCTCCCCCTCCAGAATGTCCTGCAGCCGCTCCGAGACATCCTTGACCCTTGCACCAGGGAGGCAACATACCATCCTGGAGTCTCGGTTGCGTCCGCAGAAACGCAACCGAGACTTTGGAGATACCAATGATGTTGTCAAGGACAGGTCCTTCCTACATTCCTAGCTCTGCGCTCCTCCGATTCTGACCTCTTGCGCATCCCCGATTTTCATCGCCCCATCACTGGTGGCCGTGCCTTCAGCTGCCTAGGCCCTAAACTCTGGAATTCCCACCCTAATCCTCTCCGATTATCTACCTCTCTCTCCTCCTTTAAGACGCTCCTTAAAACCTACCTCTTTTGGTCAGCTGTCCTAATATCTCCTTATGTGGCTCGGTGTCAAATTTTGTTTGATAATCACTCCTGTGAGGCGCCTTGAGACTACCTTAAAGGCACAGTATAAATGCAAGTTGTTGAAAAAAAACAGTAGGTCAAAAGTCCCAGTCTCATTGGGCTTACAATCCCTTCCAAAAATTAAGTGAGCCAGATTGGCTCACCAAAAAACCCAATTTCCAGTTCAAGGTCACCAAAAATGCAATTAAACCAGTAAATGTTGGATCAGATTGACAGGTTTGGGGCCAGCCTCTCCCCTCAGCTCTGCCTCTAACAACAGCTGCCCTTAGCAACACTGTTGCCGGAAAGCGGATTTTGAAAGTGCGCGACGTTTTTTTTTCGCGACAGGAGGCCGAGCTGTCACCCTGGTTACGTGGCTGCCGTTTGCCCGGAGCTGACGACGGAGATGTGAGGCTGAGTGACATCGGCGGCGGCTTTGATCAGAGAGCGGGGCGAGGAACCCCTTTACCCCCCCCCCCCGTCCTCTCCAGTTATCGGTGGACGCCGAGTGATGGCATAGCCAACCCGGGGTGGGGGGCTGTTGCTGCTCACCGTCGATCCGGGTCCGTGTGGCCGTTCGCTAGTGATTGATGGATGGAGCGTGTCCCCGTGTGAGGTGGGTGGAGGGGAGATGATAGGGGAATAGCGAGACCGGGGGGGGGAGAGAGATGGAGATGGAGGGGAGGGGAGATTTATTTGTATTACAGGGGATGCAATGAAGGTTCACTAGATTGAGGAGAGGGCTGTCCTATGAGGAAAGATTGAGTAGGATGGGCCTATATTGGGAGTCACGAGCAGAGTGGTGGCAGGTAGCTGGGGGGAAGCAGGGAGACAGAGGGGGAGTAGAGGGACGGGGGGTAGGGGGAGTAGAGAGACGGGGGGTTGGGGGGGGGGGTTGGGGGAGTAGAGAGACGGGGGGTTGGGGGGGGGGGGTTGGGGGAGTAGAGAGACGGGGGGGGGGGGTTGGGGGAGTAGAGAGACGGGGGGGGGGGGTTGGGGGAGTAGAGAGACGGGGGGGGGGGGGGGGGTTGGGGGAGTAGAGAGACGGGGGGGGGGGGGGGTTGGGGGAGTAGAGAGACGGGGGGGGGGGGGGGGTTGGGGGAGTAGAGAGACGGGGGGGGGGGGGGGGTTGGGGGAGTAGAGAGACGGGGGGGGGGGGGGGGGGGTTGGGGGAGTAGAGAGACGGGGGGGGGGGGGGGTTGGGGGAGTAGAGAGACGGGGGGGGTTGGGGGAGTAGAGAGACGGGGGGGGTTGGGGGAGTAGAGAGACGGGGGGGGGGGGGGGAGTAGAGAGACGGGGGGGGGGGGGAGTAGAGAGACGGGGGGGGGGAGTAGAGAGACGGGGGGGGGGGGAGCAGAGAGTTGAGAGGCTGGGGGAGCTGAGAGATGGGTAGGGGAATAGAGAGAGGAAAGGATGAAGAGAGTAGGGGGAGGCTGTAGAGAAAGGAGAGAAGGGGGTAGAGGGAGAGAGGAAGGGGATGAAGAGAGAGGGGGATATGGGGGAAGGAAGATGGGGAGAGGGTACAATGCAGGAGGGTGTTGGAATGGGGAAAAGATAGAAGAGGGTGTTTGATAGAGGGAAGGAAGATTGGAGGAGGTGGATAGAACATAAGAAGATAAGAAATAGGAGCAGGAGTAGGCCATATAGCTTCTCGAGCCTACACCGCCATTCAATAAGATCATGGCTCATCTTCTACCTCAACCCCACTTACCCACCCTATCCCCATATTCCTTGATTCCCTTAGGTGTCCAAAAATCTATCGATCTTAGTCTTGATTATACTCTGAGCGTCCACAGCCCTCTGGGGTAGAGAATTCCAAAGATTTTGAGTGAAGAAATCTTTCCTCATCTCTATCCTAAATGGCCAACCCCTTATCTTGAGACCATGACCCTTAGTTCTAGACTCTCCAGCCAGGGATAACAGCCTCTAAGAATTTTGTATGTTTCAATGAGCTCACTTCTCATTCTTCTAAACTCCAGAGAATATAGGCTCATTCTACTCCATATCTCCTCATAGAACAACCTTCTCATCCCAGGAATCAATTTAGTGAACCTTTGTTGCCCCACTTCTAAGGCAAATAAATCCATCCGTGGGTAAGGAGACCAAAACTGTACACAATACTCCAAGGGTGGTCTCACTAGAGCCCTCAATAATTGCAGCAGGACCTCCTTTTATACTCCAATCCCCTTGCAATAAAGGCTAACATACCATTTGCCTTCCTAATTGCTTGCTGTACCTGCATGTTAACTTTCTGTGATTCATGTACAAGGGCGCATAAATCCCTCACCTTTTTAAAAAAAAATTCTGCTTTTCTATTCTTCCTACCAAAGTGGATACATTACACTCAGTCCTCTCATCTAAGACATTGCTATATATTGTGAACAGCTGAGGCCCAAGCACTGATCCTTGCAGCACCTCCCACATAGAGGGAACGATGATCAGAGGGGTGGATAGAGGGAAGGAAGATCGGAGGGGAAGTATAGAGGGAGGGAGGAGATAATGGAGGGAGGTGCAAAGGAAGAAGGGAGGGAAGGGGAGTATGCAGATATGAGGAATGAATAGTGGAAGAAAAGAAGTATAGATAGTGGAAGGAGAAAAGAAAGAGGGGAGACAGGAGTTTAGATTGCAGCGGCGAGGGAGAGGAGATTGGTGAACAGCTCAGCATAATTTCTTATCACCTCGCGTCCAAACAACACTCTGATGCTTTCATGATGCGTTTAAATGTGAATAATGACATTCTATTGACTGGTTGTTAAACCTTGTTTTGCTTTGTTTGCCAAACACCCTTGCAGACTGTCCCCCAGATGTATCTGTGTTGATCACTGTGGTTACAGAATAATATTGGTGCTGTGTCGTTTCTATGGAACTTTAACCCCAGTCTCCCCTTTCAGAATGCACTGTGGTTATCTTCAACTGTTGATGTATCAGAGTTGTCAGGTTGTGGTTCATGATTGTGAATAGAAAGGAGCATGGTAAGGGAAATTACAAATGGTGCAGTTATCATTTGCTGTTGCAGTACAGTGTATTGATTATGTAATGTGTACACTGGCTTTTATTTCCTGACTAGAACTGCTGACTACGGTTCAATAAGCCTGCGGTGATTATGTCACAACACTTTGCACTTTAGTTGTGAGGGCCAGCAATGATCTTTGGCATCCGCCATTGCATCTGCTGCCAGTGAAGGAAACCCACTGAGAACTTGAGTGGAGCTCGGCTCACCTCAAGTTCATTGTCTCCATCGTGACATCACATGCAAACAATGTGATGCGTTTTGATGCAACTTGTGTTCAGAAACAGATAGAAAAGAGTTGGCCAATTATTTTTTTGTGGACAGTGTTCTTTTATTAAACAGTCAGCTTATCTCAGGAGTAAACAGAACTTGCACTTCCATATGCTGTCTATGCAGGAACACAGCATAAAACTGCCTCTAACTCAGCATAAATCGGCATCAAGCCAAAAATGCCATAATGGTGGCTGATGTATGGAGGTTGGAAGATGTCACACTGGTGCAGTAGGGAGTGATCTTCTGAGATTGGGACTCAGGTACACTGTTGGGTCACAGTAGAGGAAATTTTACCGATCACCTGACAAGAGTGTTTGAGTTTTATACTAGGTGTCCCAAAACGGAAAGACTTCATTTCCCCAGCACCAACATCCTCTATACTGAGCATAAAATTCACTCACTTTTTTTAAAAAAATCCATATTGGAGTAAGAACACTTTTACCAAACATCCACCCCAATCCCTCCAGTCCATTGTACTAAAAGGATTGACTTAAGTGAAGCTTCGCAATGGGGCATGAAACACCATAGCCCAGCCATTTCAGGCCCTCTGTGTTTCCTGTTGCAGTAAATGGGAAATGGAAGCTTGTAAATGTCAGTCACTTAGTGACGGATCACTCCACCAGCCTGCAGAGGGCACACAGAATTGGGGGAAGGAAAAATAAACGGAGAAACCGTGTGACTATATCCAGTGCGTAAATCTTTATTGTCACAGATACAGTGCGTTTTATTGCTGATTATCTGCTGTGTGTTCTGACTCTCCAAATGCGTTTTTTTTTCCCTCCACTTATCAGCTAACCTTTGAGCTGTGCGTAGCAAAAGGAGGCAGGCCTGAGCCACGCTGTCAGCTATGTGTACCTATCGGCTCAAGATGATGAGGTGACATTCATCAGCAAGGAGCTTGGTATAGAAGCCGTGTGGTCAAGGTCCTTCCCTCCTACTCGCTGTGCCTTTACCATATGGCTAGGTAAGCAGTGCAACTCCTTCAAAAGTCTTATTGCGTGTTAAATCTTTTCGTACTGCATTTTTCTTAATGATCATTTGACAAATTGGGTTTGACAACTAAGGTCGAATGGATTATTCTGCTTTTTTCCCCTGTCCAAAGTCACTTATTTTATATCTCGGTCTGGTGCAGATCTGAGAATGATGAAACTATTTAGAGTGTTTGAAAGAGCAATGTTCTTGAATTGACGGTGCCAGCAGAGAAACAGTAATCTTGTGGAACCTCGATTATCTGCCATAGTGAAGGGGGGGAGGGGACATTTCAGAGGATAATGAAAATGGTTACATAGTTTAGATTCCCACTGAATTAAAATGTAATGGATAAAGCAGCACAACGACGAATTCTATGGCTTCCCAATTCAGTGCAACCCAGAACAATGGCTAACTATATAGAACAGTGCAACCTGTCTATTATAGTCACCTGTGGGCCCATCTAATTAGCAGCAGTACACAGCTGGCATCTCTGTGCAGGATCCTAATAAATCCAGTCATTTTTATCAAATATGGTCATAAAACTAATTTTTTTTTACACTAGATGACCCCATTGCTTTTTAAAATGAGGTTTTGAATTTCCCATGCTCACAGGGATTATGGAGCTTACAATCTGCCAGCCTGGGAAATTGGAATTTTCTGCTTGGTTTGGTACCACGTGTAGCTATTGAGAACTTGCTGTACAGTGCAGGGCTCTCCCTGAATGTTTTCAGCATACAGCTACTGTACTGACAGAAGTATCTTGCTTCGATTTGAAAAAGAAATGTAAAGACCTGCATTTGCATGGTGCCTTCTCATGTCTCGGAAGCAACTCAAAGTGCTTTGTGTGCAAGGAATTCTTTTTCAAGTGCAGTGACAGTTTTCTTTTATTCACCCTTGGGATATGGACGTCGCTGACAAAGCCGCTATCTATCGCCCATCCCGATTGATTGCCCTGAGCGGTTTGATACAACTAAGTGACTTGCTAGGCCACTTCAGAGGGCAGTTAAGAGTCAACCACTTATGTAAGGCCAATGTGGCAGCCATTTTTTAGACAGCAAGGTTTCACAGACGGTGATGAGAATTGACCTTTTGTTTTGGTGGTGTTGTATTTGGACTATTCTTCTGAGTCAGAAGATGTCACAAAAAGTGACAAGTGTGAGGTGGTGCATTTTGGTAGGAAGAATAAGGAGGCCACATACTGCTTGGATAATAAGAGCCTAAATAGGATAGAGGAGCAAAGGGATCTTGGGGGTACACAAATCACTAAAAGTAGAGACGCAGGTTAATAAGGCCGTAAAAAAGGCAAACCAAGCATTAAGGTTCGTTTCTAGAGGGATAGAATTGAAAAGCAAAGAAGTTATGTTAAACTTGTATAGAATTTTGATTAGAACACACTTGAAGTATTGTGCACAGTTCTGGTCTCCATATTATAGAAAGGATATAGAGGTATTGGAGAGGGTGCAAAAACGATTCACAAGGATGATACCAGAACTAGGAGGATATCCTTATCAGGAAAGGCTGAACAGGCTGAGGTTCTTTTCTCTAGAAAAGAGAAGACTGAGGGCTGACCTGATAGAGGTCTTTAAGATAATGAAAGGGTTTGATTGGGTAGACATAGAGAAAATGTTTCTACTTGTGGGGGAGTCCAACACTAGAGGTCATAAGTATAAAATAGTCGCTAATAAATCCAATAGGAAATTCAGGAGCAACTTCTTTACCCAAAGAGTGGTGAGAATGTGGGACGTGCTACCATAAGGAGTAGTTGAGGCAAATAGCATAGATGCATCAAAAGGGAAGCTAGATAATCACGTGAGGGATAAAGGAATAGAAGGGTATCCTGATAAGGTTAGATGAAGTAGGGAGGGAGGAGGCTCGTGTGGAGCATAAATGCCGGCATAGACCAGTTGGGCCGAATGGCCTATTTCTGTGCTGTAGTTTCGATTTAACTCAATGTAAAATACCACTGGTTCATTTCAAGTGAAGAACAAAGTTTACCACTGCTCTCCTGATCCACCCCAGTGGCTATTGGGAGTGCGGATAACTGAGATTGTGCTCTGCTGCAACTCTACCTCAAACTGCCAATTGAAAATACAAAGAGTGGAAATTTAAAGGACCAGAGTAACACTGCTGAACTGCTTTTTTTTCCGGATCTGGAATTTCTCTCTCTCCTCCATCGCATTTTCTCCTTGTTCTGGTCTTGCCATGCCATGCACCTCCAGCAGCCTGGCTGAGGAAACTATCTCCTAGTCTTGGCTACTGCTTCTGTGTTTTGCAGAGATGTAAATGTGAGCTGAGGATTGCATGTACCTACATAGGCACTTAAAAGGTGAAGCTATTCTGGATGTGTAGTCATCTATGTGGCCTTTCCCGGTTGGAACCCATTCCATCATCTCCATTACTAACTGTAATCTTTTCACCTTAGTGTGCTGTTTATTCAGGCCACTGCTTACTATCTCAGTTTTGGGCATTAGATCCTCACAATATTTTTACACAGCAAGGTCCAGAAGCATTACACCTTTGCTTTTGTTGGGGTGCAGTTCTCAGAAGTGTTAACTGGACATGATTTTCTCCTTTCTCCCTTTCATGTCCTGTGATACATCTCTGTTAAGGACACTTTCAGCTAAACCAATGTGTATCTTTGCCTTTCTTTATTGCATACCCCTTACACTGGGCATTCAACATCCCAGGTATGTGAACTTCTCCACCACTTCCACCTCACCATCTGTGTCTGTTGTCTTTCGTCTTCCTTCAGTGTTCTTCCTTTGGGCACAATCTTGGTTTTTGGCAAGCTGATGATGAGCCCACGTTTATTCCCTTCATCATTTAGCTCTTCCTTTGGTTTTGTGTGTTTGTGTCATGGGGACTTCCTCCAAGAAATTATAGTGTCATATTACTTCTAGTTCAACCCTGGTCAAAAGGTTAATAGGGCTAAGGGTGACCCCATTTGTAGAAGAATGTCACTCCCTTTGTGCATTCAGGCCTGAAGCTGTGTGACCAAGTACTTGCCTGAGTTGCCAAAAGTTGCACAGTCCAATTAGACATTGCACTAAAGCTGAAAAGAATGGTAGAGGGTCTCAGCTGGGTCCCAGGGCTTAGAATCGGAATGGCAGTTAAGGGAGTTAGGAGTCTGAATACCAGGCAACGAGTGAGTGCAGGACAAACTCCTGAGGGAGGTGACTAACTGCTGGTAAACTGCAAAAAAAAGTCAAGCACAGTAGAATTTCCCTCCAAGGTAATTAGCAAAACATCAGGCTATCAATCTAATGGTACTGTCAACTTTATTCAACCTTGACCAGCTGGCTTCCATGGATGATTTTCCCACATATCCAACAGATGCTGTTGTGTTCCATAGACTGTTGACTTAATATTTCCTTTTTGAGAGGGAGGATAGTAAATACTGTAGATCTGGAGAAATATGCTGATTTGATAACTTTAAGGAAATTCTTCATTGTTTGAAAAGCAGAGCCTTGAGCATCTCTAGCATGCTCTAAACTGTGAGGAACGCATCGAGCTGACATGCTTGCCAACAGCAATGAGTGTCTTCAATAAATAAATGTTATAAAATGATATAGTACTCTATATTAAAAATTTACCACCCAGAAAATTGTGGTAAATCACAGCCATGAATAGAACTCCATAGGTTCACTAGTGCTATGGCTCACTCGGTAGCACTCTCGCCTCTGAGTCAGAAGGTTGTGGGTTCAAGTCCCACTGTACTTCAGTGCAGTGCTGAGGGAACGCTGCACTGACGGAGGTGCCGTATTTCAGATGAGACGTTAAACCGAAGCCCTGTCTGCCCTCTCAGGTGGGTGTTAAAGATCCCATGGCACTATTCGAAGAAGAGCAGGAGAGTTCTCTCGGTGCCCTGGTCAATACTTATCACTCAACCAACACCTAAACCAGATGATCTTTCATTTATTGCATTGCTGTTTGTGGGACCTTGCTGTGCGTAAATTGGCTGCTGTGTTTCCTACATTACAGTAGTGACTCCACTTCAAAAGTATTTCATTGGCTGTAAAGCCCTTTGGGACGTCATGAGGTCATGAAAGGCGCTATATAAATGCAAGTCCTCTCTTTCTTTCTCTGTGCTTCGACGTGCAATAATGAATATTTTATTTCTTGCTGCGCTTTTAAAAAGGATTATAAAGTTCCCCTTTATCTTTCTTTCAGAGTTTGTTTTTCCTGTTTGTTTCCTGCATCGTGGCACTTCAGTGTGTCCCCCATAAACACCACAGCCCGGCAGAAAGTGTTGTTTGCAGGCATCCTCTTCACATTCTGTCTACTGTTCTGTCTTATTTTTATGGAATATCAGCGTTGGAGACCACAACTCCGGGACAAAGAACTGGAAAAGTAAGTAGACCTGGAGAATATCACTGATACCACGAGATGACCCTATAAGGCTAGAAATTACTGTTGATTACAGCAGGTGAATACTTAACACTTTTGTTTGACATTCCTCTGTCCATTTTTTTTTAGCAGCGGCGTCAACCCATTTATGAATGCTTCTGTTAAAATAATAGACGTCGAAATGTCATATGAATGTGTTCAACATTTGCCCGCTGTAATCGGCAATAGTAATTTCTAGCCTATAGAATCTTTGAATGTCATTTGCCTGCCCCAGGAGTTAGCATTGGTAAAAGTTGGGAGTGCTGTGCACAAGGTTGCACTGTCTAGCGATGATGCGAGCATCGTTAGGCCTGATGGTCTTTATCACCCTTCTTTTTGCGTGTTCGTACGTACAAAACTTAATGGTAACAGTGCCAAAGCAGTACTGTTACTCTGATTTCAGTTAAATACCACAGTATTGCTGTAAGAAATACCCAGCAGTACAATTTACTGATATGGGCCAGACGGACATGGATTATCAGTTGAACATTTTGGGTTATCTAACACCAGAGGGGTGTACTGATAATACAGATCTGTTACAAGTAATGGGAGTGGTCTAAGATGATGAATTACACAATGATATAGTGTAATGGCTAAAGCAAAGTTTTATTCTCATGGTGTTTTTTAGTATAGCCTGTATACACTGGAGTTTAGAAGAATGAGAGGTGATCTTATTGAAACATATAAGATCCTGAGGGGACTAGAAGTGGTAGATGCTGAGGGGATGTTTCCTCTTATGGGAGAGACTAGAACTAGGGGACACAGTTTAAAAATAGGGGGTCTCCCATTTAAGACAGAGATGAGGAGAAATTTTTTCTCTCAGAGGGTCGTGAGTCTGTGGAACTCCCTTCCCCAGACAGCGGTGGAGACATGGTCATTGAATATTCTTAAGGCTGAGTTAGATAGATTCCTGATTCACACAGGAGTCAAAGGTTATAATAGGTAGATGGGAAAGTAAGGTTGAGGTCACAATCAGATCAGCCATGATCTTATCAAATGGCAGAGCAGGATCGAGGGGCCGAATGGCCTACTCCTGCTCTTAATTCGTATGTTCATATCTATGTTGAGTGAAGCTAATGACAACATGGCACTGGGTATATAGTGTGAGGCTCAGTTGGTAGCACTCTTGCCTCTGAGTCAGAAGGTCATGGGTTCAAGTTCCACTCCAGAGACTTGGGCACATAATCCAGACTGATGCTCCCAGTGCAGAACTGAGGGAGTGCTGCACTGACAGAGGTGCCATCTTTTGGATGAGACATCTGCCCTCTCAGATGGAGGTAAAAGATCCCATGGCAATATTTTGAAGAAGGGCAAGGGAGTTCTGACCAATATTTATCGCTCAACCAACATCACTAAAACAGATTATCTGGTCATTGTCACGTTGCTGTTTGTTGGACCTTGCTATGCACAAATTGGCTGCCGCATTTCCTACATTCCAACAGTGACTGCACTCCAAAAGTACTTCATTGGCTGTAAAGCGCTTTGGGACGTCCTGAGGTCGTGAAAGGTGCTATATAAATGCAAGTCTTTCTTTATAATAAGTAGCTGTCAAATCAAAAGCAATAGTTTTGTAGAAAAACTGTGGCTGCTAAAATATGAATTAAAACAAATGAATTTGCCGGAACTACACAGCGTGTCAGTCGGGGCTCAGAAGAGAAAGGTAGTTTAACATTTCAGGAGGTACCCTTCATCAGAACTGGAACAGTCAGATAGCAGAGTACTTTTTATAGGACTGACTGAAACAGAGAGGAGGAGGGGGGGGTGGGTGGTGGAGGTCAAGAGCACAGATATAAGCTAACTACTTTCACAGAGAGGTGCAAATAATGGGTTAAATAGCTTTAAATTAATAAAAATATAAAGAATACCAGTTGATCCTTCGTAGTGTTGCACCCAAGGAGTCAAGACTATGTGTAGTCTTCGGGTGAGGCTGGGTTAGAGGGCACATAATTGTAATTCAGTCCCCATTTTAAAGCCATGCATTCTGTCCTTATTTTTCTATTATAAATTCGTGTGTCCACTTTTGTACTGGAAACTGCCTATGTAAAGTTGTCACGCTGTAATTACAGCCTCCTGCCAGTAGTGATGTGGCAGTTTCAATTATAAAAATGCACATACAAAAATATAATGGAAAACGTTAGCAGAAAGTGTGTCCAGTCATCAGATTTTTTATTTTACTAATTGTTCTCCCCAGGCATTGCATACTGTAAATTGGAGAATATAGTCTCTCTCTTAGCAGTCTCTGCTGTCTTTATATTGCCATTTCTCTCTTTCCCCCTGATTCCGTCTCTCTCTTGTTCCCCTTCATTCTTATTTTTGCTACTCTGTCTGTCTGCTCTTTCCATTTGGGTGGGAGATGGTATGGGTAGGGTGTAGTGGGGAAAGGAGCCACCAACAGTTGCCTGCTGCATTTGAGGTGAGATTTGTGGAGAAAACGTGATCCCCAGCAGCTCCCTTCCCATCTTTTCCCCAAATCATTTGTGCTTTCTCCCATTTATATCCGTACCCTTTCTCACCACACCCTCACTCCCATCACTATCCCATCTCTTCCCCTTTGAATTGCTCACTAAACCCATTTATCCCCCTCTTTCTCCTCATGCTATCACACTTTTACCCTTCATGCCCCATCCACTCCCTCCACTACAACTTGTTGCCCCACATGGCTAGTGGTAAGAGACCAGAGGCCTCGTCACCCTCAAGCTCTTTCCTTCTATCCCCTTACCCTATCTTCGGTTTTCCTCAAAGTAACTTTATTTGCTTTCAAATTCAATTAAAAAAAAATTAAAATGACAAAAGAAAGTGGCGTTTGCCTTTCTCTCTCTTTGTTTCTGTGTGTGTGTGTGTGTGTCTCTCTTTCTCATAGGTTTAAGCCTTTAGATTTACCTTTCCTGTCGACAAAATGCAGGTGAGGTAATTAACTGGCCTCAGAATTCAACTTTTTTTTGAAGTAACGTTACACAAAGAAAGACTTGCTCTTTCTATCTCGCACATTCTCTGTATGCGTGTGTCGCGCACACTTAATAAAAAAAAAACTATGAATTTTACCCCAGTTAAGCTTTTGAAATTTGTCCTCTGACTTTGCTTCAAATCAATTTAAAAAAATGTTGAGCAGAAGCTGCTAGATGCTAAAGAGAAAGTAATCCTCAGTGTAGCTGACTGAACAGTACTACTGAATCTTGAGAAATTAGATACACTGCATATGCTCAGACTCGCAGTGTCACAACTCTGGGCAAAAATATAAACTCCAACCCTAGGCTTTCGGGAGAGGCTGAGGCTGAGGCCTTAATACCGGCTTTAATGAAAGCATTAAATTTATCCATTGAATTGTCTTTTAATCATTTTATTTTGAAATATGTAATTTTTTGATTTCTCTTTTTGTTTTGGTTGAACCCTTATTTTGGACAATAGAAATTTCAGTTTCTGAGGAAAAAATTGTGAATGAAAAAAATTTCAGAGAGTTGTAGGAACCCGATGGCCAGATTGTGCAATAAGAATGATGAGTTTACAAAGATGTTTTACCATTATAAATGTAGATAGAGGAATTTATAATGGGAAAAATTGACAAAAAGGTTTGACAAAAATCGTGACAGCAGGATTTGGTTTGATTCATATCTAGGTATTGCAGTTGAACAGGGAAGCAGATAATATTTTTTAAATTGCAAGGTATGGTGGGAGTTAAATATCTCAGCTATAACTCAGGATCTCTGCCCATAACCTGTCACAGAAGATTTGTACCTATCCTGCTCTATCTACAGCTCAGACGCAGGCTCCTGCCAAACCGTGCAGCCATTGTTAGCCGTTCTGTTCCCATCATAATCTCCCACTCTGCAGGAACTCAATCAGGCTTATTTATTATTCGCCACAAGGACCAGTCATCCGATCAAAGAAGATTCAATCAGCGATCTCTATCAAAACTCGCCGGTATTATTCCTTTTTCCTGTAAGACTTCCCATAATCGGGCGAGCCAAAGGCAATATTTCAACTTCTTGTGTCAAGATTTTTCAAATCTTTTACAAACTTAGTTTCCTTTTGGCTTGATTGGCAGTAATTGATGTATGTATTACTGCTTCATTTGTAAAACAAGAATGTGTGTGATGCCACTGATGTATTAAAGGTCCTGGTCCAGCCATGACTCCATCTTCAGACCTGTTGATAACTCAGGTCATTATATCATTTGAATATTGTGTATACTGTTCTGTTACCATGGGCAGCATGATTATCATTTTTAAAAATGCTCCTGCTAATGAATATTATTTTCATTTTATTTAAAGTTCCCTTCACCCCGCCCTTCCCCCCCCCCCCCCCCCCCCCCCGACCAATACATTTTCTTCCTGCGGTGTTGGTTCTTTCTGTGGTGCAGTTCTCTGGATGCTAGTTGACTTCCACTCCTCGCCCCAAGTGGCCATAAGTAATGTGTGAAGTTTGGCAGTAAGTGTTGGGAGGCCTTTTGAATGGAGGTCGCATGACAGCCAAACCTGATCCTGTCCTCGCCCAGCTTACACGGGCACACGCGTGAACACACACATGCACTGGTCGCTGGATAGAGATCCAGAACGGGTACCCTATTTTCTCCTCTCTAACCTTGTGGTGTTGAGCCAATTGTAGTGCCTCTACCTCGGGAATCAAACTTGTGATCTTCCAGGTCTATACAGTTCAGCTGTTCATTAGATAAACTTATAGGCAACAGAGCACCCTAAAAGTGCAAATATTTAATGCCTTTTCATTGCCTCACTGAGATATTTCTATATCGTCCCCTTCATTTTCAAGTTTTCAAAAAACCTACATTCAGGTCATTAAATCTGTCAACTGTCTCCCTCTCGTGGGGCGACTGTTATCCTCTCCCCTCCCCACCTTTCATTTTGTTCAGTCCTTATAAGGGACTTACTTATCTTCCAGTTATGATGAAGGCTCTGTACCTGAAATGTGATCCTCTCTCCAAATACTGATTGACCTACTGTGTATTTGCAGCATTTTTTGTTTTTAATGTCATATTTCCTATGCAGTATGAAGCTTAAGTGACATGGTATATTTCAGGTGATCTTGTGTCCAAAATCAAAAACAATTTGCCTGACGTTCAGCTGCATATATTTTGTTTGTGTGCAACCCTAAACCACTTTGGAAAATGACTAGAAAATTGCCCCACCAAAAAGCTGTATGTCTTATTTAAATTTTTAAAAATGTAATTTGCTGTTTGCACATTTACACCATTGGCTTTCCACCTGTTAAGTTGTTTCACCCCGATGTTGAGCAGCTGACATGAGAGACGCCTGTGCCACACAGCACCTCAAACAACCCGTGCTGTGAGATTCAAAGAGTGGTGGAAACCTGCAGTTATGGGCCTCTCGCTCCGGCCTCCATTCAAAATGGTGGTCCTGACAGGGCAGTGTGTTACTCTGCATGACATGATTTAAAGAAACATATTTAAATATACATGTATGATGCAGTGGTTATCATAGTAGGTACAGCACAGGAGGAGGCCATTCAGCCCATTGTACCTTTGCCGGCTCTTTGAAAGAGCTATCCAATTAGTCCCATTCCCTTGCTCTTTCCCCATAGCCCTGTAAATTTTTTCCCTTCAAGTACTTATCCAATTCCCTTTTGAAAGTTACAATTGAATCTGCTTCCACCGCCCTTTCAGACCATGCATTCCAGATCATTACAACTTGCTGATCACCTTAAATCTGAGTCCTCTGATTACCAACCCGTCTGCCACTGGAAACAGTTTCTCCTTATTTACTCTGTCAAAACCGTTCATGATTTTTAATACCTCTATCAAATCTCCCCTTAACCTTCTCTGTTCTAAGGAGAACAACCCTAGCTTCTCCAGTCTCTCCACATAACTGAAGTCCCTCATGCCTGGCACCATTCTAGTAAATCTTCTCTGCACCCTCTCTAAAGCCTTGACATCCTTCCTAAAGTGCGGTGCCCAGAAGTGAACACAATACTCCAGCTGAGGCCTAACCAGTGTTTTATAAAGGATAACTTCCTTGCTTTTGTCCTCCATGCCTCTATTAATAAAGCCCAGGATCCCATATGCTTTTTTAACAGCCAACCCCATTTTACCCATCCCATTATTGGGTAAATCAATTTTATATAAGCACATAACAGGAAAATGTCTTTAAAACGGAAAAGTGTGATTTGGATAATAGTTGAACTTGCCTGCACAAATCAGAAACGGTAAGATGTCATTCAGTCATTTAGCTGCTTGCTGAATGAATGTGTGACTGAATACATATTTTCACCAGGCTGAGGCACTTGAGTTATGGGTTTGGCCTGTGTGCATTCCAGAGTACTTTTTATTTATTGTAAACAATTTTACAACACCAAGTTATAGTCCAACAAATTTATTTTAAATTCCACAAGCTTTCGGAGGCTTCCTCCTTCGTCCGGTGAACGGTGTGGGAAAATTTTTTTTTATTTAGAAAGAACTTGCATATATATGGATTCTTTCATATCCTCAGGAGGTTGCAAAGAAACTTCAGAGCCAATTAATTGTTTTTGCAGCGTATTCATTGTTGTTTTGTATGCACATTTGAGCACAGCAAATTTAAACACAGCAAGGTCCCACCAACGGCAATCAGATAAAAGACCAGTCAATCTATTTTGGTGGTAGTACGTTGAGGAATAAATGTTGGCCAGAACACTGGGAGAATTCCGCTGACATGGGATTTTTTAAGGCCACCCAAACAGCCATTTGGGGCTTCAGTTTAACATCTCATCCAAAAGGCAGCACCTCTGACAATGCAGCAGGCCCTCAGTATTATATTGAAGTATCAGTCTAGATTATCTGCTGGAGTGGGCCTTGAACCCACAACCTTGTGACTTAGAGGCCCAAGTGCTACCATTGAGCCAGGCCGACCCACTTAAGTGGGAGATTGCGCTTTTCCCATCCAGTGCCAACTTGGAGGAATCAGATTGGCCCCCTAACAGCTCCAGAGCAGCTCAAGAGGCTATTACACAAGATTAGGGCTCATGAGGATAATATATTAGCATGGATTGAGGATTGGTTAACAGACAGAAAGCAGAGTGTAGGAATAAACAGGTCATTTTCAGATTGGCAGGCTGTAACTAGTGGGGTGCCGCAACTGTTTACAAGATCTATCAATGGCTTACATGAGGGGACCGAGTGTAATGTATCCAAGTTTGCTTTTTTTTTTATTCGTTCACGGGATGTGGGCGTCGCTGGCAAGGCCGGCATTTATTGCCCATCCCTAATTGCCCTCGAGAAGGTGGTGGTGAGCCGCCTTCTTGAACCGCTGCAGTCCGTGTGGTGACGGTTCTCCCACAGTGCTGTTAGGAAGGGAGTTCCAGGATTTTGACCCAGCGACAATGAAGGAACGGCGATATATTTCCAAGTCGGGATGGTGTGTGACTTGGAGGGGAACGTGCAGGTGGTGTTGTTCCCATGCGCCTGCTGCCCTTGTCCTTCTAGGTGGTAGAGGTCGCGGGTTTGGGAGGTGCTGTCGAAGAAGCCTTGGCGAGTTGCTGCAGTGCATCCTGTGGATGGTGCACACTGCAGCCACAGTGCGCCAGTGGTGAAGGGAGTGCCAATCAAGCGGGCTGCTTTATCTTGGATGGTGTCAAGCTTCTTGAGTGTTGTTGGAGCTGCACTCATCCAGGCAAGTGGAGAGTATTCCATCACACTCCTGACTTGTGCCTTGTAGATGGTGGAAAGGCTTTGGGGAGTCAGGAGGTGAGTCACTCGCCGCAGAATACCCAGCCTCTGACCTGCTCTCGTAGCCACGGTATTTATATGGCTGGTCCAGTTAAGTTTCTGGTCAATGGTGACCCCCAGGATGTTGATGGTGGGGGATTCGGCGATGGTAATGCCGTTGAATGTCAAGGGGAGGTGGTTAGACTCTCTCTTGTTGGAGATGGTCATTGCCTGGCACTTATCTGGCGCGAATGTTACTTGCCACTTATGAGCCCAAGCCTGGATGTTGTCCAGGTCTTGCTGCATGCAGGCTCGGACTGCTTCATTATCTGAGGGGTTGCGAATGGAACTGAACACTGTGCAGTCATCAGCAAACATCCCCATTTCTGACCTTATGATGGAGGGAAGGTCATTGATGGAGCAGCTGAAGATGGTTGGGCCTAGGACACTGCCCTGAGGAACTCCTGCAGCAATGCCCTGGGGCTGAGATGATTGGCCTCCAACAACCACTACCATCTTCCTTTGTGCTAGGTATGACTCCAGCCACTGGAGAGTTTTCCCCCTGATTCCCATTGACTTCAATTTTACTAGGGCTCCTTGGTGCCACACTCGGTCAAATGCTGCCTTGATGTCAAGGGCAGTCACTCTCACCTCACCTCTGGAATTCAGCTCTTTTGTCCATGTTTGGACCAACGCTGTAATGAGGTCTGGAGCCGAGTGGTCCTGGCGGAACCCAAACTGAGCATCGGTGAGCAGGTTATTGGTGAGTAAGTGCCGCTTGATAGCGCTGTCGACGACACCTTCCATCACTTTGGGAATTAGGGGTTATGGGGAGCGGGCAGGAAATTGGACATGAAGCTGAGTTCGGATCGGTCAATGCCCTGTGGGTGGCGGAGAGGGCCCAGGGGCTATGTGGCCGGGTCCTGCTCCGACTTGTGTTCTTTAGATTTGTGGTTGGGATCAGATCAGCCATGATCTTATTGAATGGCGGAGCAGGCTCGAGGGGCCGATTGGCCTACTCCTGCTCCAATTTCTTATGTTCTTATGTTCTTATGATGATTGAGAGTAGACTGATGGGGCGGTAATTGGCCGGATTGGATTTGTCCTGCTTTTTGTGGACAGGACATACCTGGGCAATTTTCCACATTGTCGGGTGGATGCCAGTGTTGTAGCTGTACTGGAACAGCTTGGCTAGAGGCGCAGCTAGTTCTGGAGCACAAGTCTTCAGCACTACAGCTGGGATGTTGTCGGGGCCCATAGCCTTTGCTGTATCCAGTGCACTCAGCCGTTTCTTGATATCACGTGGAGTGAATCGAATTGGCCGAAGACTGGCTTCCGTGATGGAGGGGATATCGGGAGGAGGCTGAGATGGATTATCCACTCGGCACTTCTGGCTGAAGATGGTTGCAAACGCTTCAGCCTTGTCTTTTGCACTCACGTGCTGGACTCCGCCATCATTGAGAATGGGGATGTTTGCAGAGCCTCCTCCTCCCGTTAGTTGTTTAATTGTCCACCACCATTCACGACTGGATGTGGCAGGACTGCAGAGCTTTGATCTGATCCGTTGGTTGTGG
Source organism: Heptranchias perlo (assembly GCF_035084215.1). NCBI lineage: Eukaryota > Metazoa > Chordata > Chondrichthyes > Hexanchiformes > Hexanchidae > Heptranchias > Heptranchias perlo. The sequence continues at coordinate 8,011,878 of NC_090345.1, read as the reverse complement.
AATCGCTTAGCTCTGTCTATAGCATGTTGCTTCCGCTGTTTAGCATGCATGTAGTCCTGAGTTGTAGCTTCACCAGGTTGGCACCTCATTTTTAGGTACGCCTGGTGCTGCTCCTGGCATGCTCTTCTGCACTCCTCATTGACAATACAAAGCTAGGTAGGAAAGTAGGCTGTGAGGAGGATGCAGAGAGGCTGCAAAGGGATATGGACAAATTAAGTGAGTATAATGTGGGGAAATGTAAAATTATCCACTTTAATGGGAAGAATAGAAAAGCAGAATCATTTTTTAAAGGTGAGAGATTAAGAAATGTTGGTAATCAGAGGGATTTGAGTGTCCTTGTACACGAGTCACATAAAGTTAACATGCAGGTAGAGCAAGCAATTAGGAAGGCAAATAGCATGTTAGTCCTAATTGCAAGGTGGTTGGAGTACAAGAGTAAGGAAGTCTTGCTGCAATTATATAGGGTTCTGGTGAGACCACACCTGGAGTACTGTGTACTTTTTGGTCTCCTTACCTAAGGAAGGATATACTTGCCTTAGAGGGGGTGCAACAAAGGTTCATTAGATTGATTCCTGGGATGAGAGGGTTGTCCTATGATGAAAGATAGAGTAGAATGGGCCTACATTCTCTGGAGTTTAGAAGAATGAGAGGTGATCTCATTGAAAAGTATAAAATTCTTAGAGGGCTTGACAGGGTAGATGCTGATAGGCTGTTTCCCTGGCTCGAGAGTCTAGAACTAGGGGTCATAGTCTCAATGGGGTCGGCCATTTAGGACCGAGATGAGGAAAAATTTATTCACTCAGAGGGTTGTGAATCTTTGGAATTCTCTACCCCAGAGGACAGTTGTTGAACATAAGAAATAGGAGCAGGAGTAGGCCATACGACCCCTCGAGTCTGCTCTACAGGGACTATATTCAAAACTGAGATCGATAGATTTTTGGACACTAAGGGATATAGGGATATGGCGGTAAGGTGGAGTTGAGGTAGAAGATCAGCCATGATCTTATTGAATGGCGGTGCAGGCTCGAGGGGCCATATAGCCTTTACCTGCCCCTGTTTCTTATGTTCTTATGTAGGAGGGGACCAGAGATCTAAAATGGTGAGTCCCACAAGGCCAAAAATATGCAAACTATACCATTTTCTCATTATAGTCCACTTGAAAGGCAGACAAGACCTCTGTTTGAAGTCTCATTCAAAGGATGATAATGCAGCACTCCCTCAGTACTGCACTGGAGTGTTAACCTAGATTATATACTCAAGTCCTGGTGTGAGGCTTCAACCCACAACCTTCTGAGCTAGCTGTCAACAATGTTAACAGCTGAGCCAAGCTGGCCCATTTTGAAAGAAAAGAAGGGATACTAGTATAGGAACACCGCATTTGCCTAAAATTTCTCTGCTGTTTTAGCAGAGAAGTTAACCTATTTATATACGTAATCACTGTCACTAAAATTGCAAAGAGAGGAATTTCAGACTGAATGCATTAGGTGCTCGTATCCCGTAGTGATTTCAGGGGCAACGATGTTTGCTATAAGCAGAAAAAAAAATTTCTTTGATAGGTGGAGGAGTACCTTTTCCTATTTTTTCCTCCTTTTTCTTTTAAAGTTGTCCTGATAATTGCAGCAACAAAGTTTGCAGCCTGATTACAAACAGCACTGTATAAAGTGACAGAGACTGTCGCATCATCTTGGGTCAGCTGAGAGCACTACAAAAATAATAGACACCAAACTTTAGCGGCATTTTGGGGATGAAAAATAGGGGTGGAATTCAGTTTGAGGAGGACAGATATTTTGTGGGGCCATCATGGCAGGGTTGCAGCATAGACTGTTCCAGTAACTGAGCGCATCCTCTCTCTTTCCCCCTCCCAAAAAAAATCCCAAACATCATGACACAAAACTTTTATTGCACTTGTTATCTGGTTCAAATGCTATAAAGCATAGCTGCAACGAAAATATTAGACCCAACTGGTTCCAAATGCAATCTATTTTGATTGCATGCATTTAAGGGGAAGCTAGATAAACACATGAGGGAGAAAGGAATAGAAGGATATGCTGATAGGGTTAGATGAAGAGGGGTTGGAGGAGGCTCGTGTGGAGTATAAACATTGGCATAGACTAGTTGGGCCGAATGGCCTGTTTCTGTGCTGTTAATTCCATTTCCCATGAAATGCAGTAAAGGAATGGAACTAAGTGCTGTATTATGCCGACAACGCACATTTGTTGTGATGTTAATTGTTAGGGCAGGGACAGGAGGAGGAAGGAGCATGTGGCCATAAAAATCGCTTCTGCAATTAATAGGTCAGCTTTACATTGACTGGAAAATCTGACTGGTTTAACCTTGGGAAGGGAGTAAAACAGAAATAAGACCTCGCCAAAGGCTAACTTTGTTTAAAAATAGAGCATATGAGGAAGGCTGGCCAGTCCACCTGTCTAACTAATTAGGACGTTTCACAAATGTGGTGTGTTCCCACATGCTGTACACGCAAGGATGAATTTGGGAGGCATTCTGAGGCGCCATTGTTGTATGAAATGAATCCCGAAAAGGATTTTTTTTTCATCAGAGATCTCGCATACAAATATTCTGAGTACAAAGTCTCATGTTGCGTAAGACACCAGAGAGCCAGAAACTCTCTGGTATCTCACCCAAGTGGCTGTTCTTCATGCGTGAACCTAGACAGTGAGTGTTGACAGACTTGGTGAACCACCTGAGCCTGATCTTGTTCTTATCCAGGAGTCGAGCACATATCTAGCTAGGTTGACTCTCCAAAGCAGTACTGAGGAGGTGCTGCATTGTCAGAGGTGCCGTCCTCTGGATCAGACATTAAACCAAAGTCCTGTCTACTTGTTCTGGTGTTTCAGGCTGGCTGTTAAAGATCCCGAGGCACTATTTGAAGATGATCAGGAAATTCTCCTAGTTGTCCTGGCCAACTTTTGTCCCTCAACCAACGCCACCAAAAACACGGAAACTAGTCATTCATCTCGTTGCTGTTTGTAGGATCTTGATGTGTGCACAATGGCTGCCATACCAGCACTACATTTCAAGCAACTTCAAGTTCCAGAATTTTTGATCACTGTTTTTACTATACAATGTTTCTCCTCTCCCTCCCTTCTCCTGAAGTCATTGACTCTGTTGCTGTAGTATGTTTCCTCAGGCAGCAGTTGCCCCCCGCCCCCCTGGACCTGACTGACTGAAGTGTACAGCTCAGAGACAAAAGCTTTACTTCTGAGCTCCCAGGGAACCCCAGTCTCTGTTTCAGTAAGCACCGGGCGATGACCGATACACAGCGAGAGGATCAGTTTTATAACTTTGCAGCTTCATTCAAGAATATAGGGCAGATTGTGTATTCTTTTCTCTATTCATTCTCGGGATATGGGTGTCGTTAGGAAGGCTGGCCTTTATTGCCCATCACTAAGGTGGTAATGGATCTTTTGTTTGAACCACTGCAGTCGGTGTGGTGAAGGTACTCCCACAATGCTGCTAGTTAGGGAGTTCCAGGATTTTGACCCAGCGACGATGAAGGACTCTTTAGAGTCAATATTGTACCTTCTTTTATGCTGTTACCTACATTATTCTATTTTGAGAGAAGATTAAAGCTGCTGGACTTTTGTTAGCTGTTTACTTGATGGTAAAATTCTCTGAAGTAGGTTTTAATTGATTTTAAATGTTTGTGCATATTTTAGGAAGGCTTTGCACTAATCTACTTTGTGTGAGGTGAATACACAATTTTACTTCTATCGATGCAGTGGACACACTATATGATGGAGTGATACCAACTTGAAAATGATACGTTGGCTTTAAAAACATTGCTCCCCATTTCCACCCTAAAAAAAAATAGGAGCCTGAAGGAAGTCATCTCTGACCTCTTCAGAGAATTGCGTACTGTATGTTTTTAGATTTTCCTGATGGTTGAGAGGTAAGCATCGAGAGGCTTTGCAAGATTAAGGCTTAACTATTATTAGATCCTCCGCTCTTGCAAAAACGAGGGGCTATTTTTGGATCTTTTAAATTTGTGTACCAGAACACATTTCCTCATATAATCTAGAACCATCTGCACTCATTGTGCTTTGCTGTTCATTTTCTTTCCCAGTTGTGACAGTTTATGTAAAATATCAATTTATAGCTCCATCTGACAGTGACCTTCTTGCAGTGCCTTGATGGGAATGGCTTCCTCCTATTGAAGGCAGCTCCATGCCCAGCGTATCAGTGTAGGAAAGTACCAATTCGGACTCGAGTGCAGGACATGCTGCGCTTTACATTTCCAGTAATGATTAATGTCTAGCTGTTTTGTTAGCAATCTCCTGTCTTTCCTTTATCCTTCATTTTTCTAGTTTAAGTTTTTTCACCCTTCCCCCAAATGCCCCACATTATTTAACACGTCCCTCTCGGCATGTGCAAGTCCCACTTCAAAACCATTCTCTAGGAAGCATTCCAGTGTGGACTGCGATGCTTCATCTACTGAATTATTATTTATTTCCCATTAGTGATTTTACACTCCAAGCCTTCCCTACCCTGGAGTGTTGAGGAAAACTGGAGCTTCTCTATCTCCATCCTGGTTTGAGATCAGCCAACTCAGCATGAACTGGGAAAACAAACCTGGGACCATCATGATCTCCACAGTTGTTCCACACTAAACAGCATGCTTACCAACTTAACTAATGGGGCCTCCATCTTGGGAGTCCTTTTAAAGAAAGAATGATATTTGGTGTCATTCTCTTGGTTACAATTTCCAGCTGAAAGTGCAATAGGTTTGTGACCAAAAAAGGCTAGTCACAAATCATAAGACCATAAGAGATAGGAGCAGGAGTAGGCCATTCAGCCCCTCGAGCCTGCTCCGCCATTCAATGAGATCATGGCTGATCTGATTTTTACCTCAACTCCATTTTCCCGCCCTTTCCCCATATCCTTTGACTCCCTTGCTGATCAAAAATTTGTCTAACTCAGCCTTGAATGTATTCAATGACTCAGCCTCCACAGCTTTTTGGGGTAAAGAATTCCAAAGATTAATGACCCTCTGGGAGAAGAAATTCCTAAGTTTGAAAGAATCATATATTTCTGTAAGAATGGCCAGTTCTGTGTGATTCAAAAATGATGGAAAATAGGAGCATAATCAGTCATAAAAGTACTTCACCGTCTGAAAAAACATTGCTTTCTGGAGGATTACCTGACTTTCCAATGGGTCAATAATTGTTTGAAATGTGACTTGCAAAACACAAGGCCTTTGTCAGAGCATGTCTGTGATGTTTTCTGGGCCCATGGCTAAAAATGTATGAAGCCTGAATAGGAAGGGGCGATGTTGCCCGAGTTGGGGGAAGCTTCTTCTCATTTCTATGCTCAGATGGTGCCATGGTTAGCTGTTGGAGTGAGTTTTAAGCTCCAGCACGAACTGCATCAGATCTCTGGCAGTGGGAACTTCTGCTAAGTGCGTTCTTCCAATTTATTTTGAAATTGTACTTCTGTTGACATTGCGAACTACGCAAATGCTTCTACGCAGGACACAGTGCCTTCTTTATTTTGCGTTCAGCTCTGCGCTAGTGCAGCAATCTTAAAATAGACTTACTGAATCTTCAACTGCCTCTGTTGTACATCTGCTGTGTTGGCACGAGGTATTGGCATTATTGAGCCACTAGTTGCAAGCTTGACAATTAACTTTAAAATCTTTTTATTTGTTTGAATTTTCTAGTGAAACACCATGTCCCGCCAGCATTATGACACTTAACATACATTTCTTGGAAGTGTCAACTTTTGAGTGTCCAATTCGTCTCCCTCACACTTGTAATTTATTGGTCTTTTGTGCTGAGGTTGCTTATGTATACTGATACTTGTGTGAGGTCTTGGGAGTTCTACTGGTTGTGTTGTCACTGGAAATAGAGCAAGTCATATGCAAATGTTCAAAGTATCCAATGTTAGATGGGCTGCAATCAGTAAGAATTCTGACCTGCCACAATGAATCCATGTAATTACCTAAACTTTAAGACCATTCGCTCTGTGAAGTTTTTTTTTTAATTGAGAAGCGTTGGTGAAGGCTCGTAATGCAGGACAACCACCAAGGTTGAAAAGAGCGAGAGATAGCAAATGAAATGGAGGTTAGATGGCCCCAAGCTTGGGTTCTAAAAGCCTGTAGGTTTTAGGAGAAAGTGAAAACCTGAGTCAGGTTTTAAGGTCTTGGGGAGGTTTGACTTAAGAGTAAGAGGTAACTCAAGGGTCTTGATTGCAATGCAGAGGAAGAGAGTATTGGGCGGTGCATTTTGAGCTTAGGATGAATGAGAAAGGAAAACACTGATAATTGTAGTCTTGGGGGGAGAAAACTATATTTACAATTTAACATTTTGATGGCATTAAAAACAAAAAAGTGCTGTAAAATTTCCTGAACAATCTCTGTATTTTTGAAGTATTTTTTGCTGTGCTGCCTGAATTGCCTTATTTCATCCCGTATTACTCTTTCAATGATTTGAATCCGGAAGCCAAATGACCAGTTGAATTGATTATTGTTGCTTGTTTGCTAATGCACACCGTACTTAACAGTACTTTGCTCCTTAAGTATTCTATGATGGGCTGAGCACTTTGTAGTGAAGCGGTCCTTCAGTTATCATGTGCGATAATTTGGCCAAATTGAAGGAAAATTTGCAGATAAAGGTCAATCTCCGTGCATTTAATGTGATTTGCTTCAACACTGCACAACATCTTATGACCAAGGAGTATAGAATTTCCCATACAACAACAGGAAAGTGAAATTTTTGCTTACAGTAACAAATTACATTGGGCGTAAACAGTGTTACCAGCGAACACACACTCGATTTCTAATGATCTAAAGGGAGCAGTCGGAAGCAATTCCCACTCATTTTGCAGTCTGTCGGCAGTGGATGCTAATTGATGTGGCGTTGAACCAACAACTTGGAAGGGCAAGATTGTCTTTGGTTGAAATTCAATACAGGTAATGCAGCAATTTAGTTCTTGAGGAGGGGGCTGGGGACGACCAGTCACCTTTTGACACCACTTACTAATGTGAAAGCTGGCACTCTTTGGAGAGTTAAACTTATTACGCCATAAGCAATATTCAATATCAATTTTCCTCTAGTTAATACAAGCCCTTCAGATGCTATTACCATGATGGAAGCTTCAAAGGGGGCTCCTATTACTTACTGCTTTATCAAAATCTCTGTGCTAAAATGCTCCTCAGAGGAGCTGTACTTACAATGCCCTACTTCGCAAGCGCTTAAAATCTTTGGCACAGTGTTCCCTAACCTGTCGATTGCAGTTCCTGCAGGCAACTGATTCTGCTGTAACTCCCCCACCCCGCCCCCAAACCCCCAATTTCACCCATCTCTCCTGATAGTGCCATCTACAAGTGCCTGCTGGCTGGCTGCCATTCCTCTGGCACCTCACCCAAGTGGGCACTTCATGTGCAAGCCTGTGTAATGCATTTAAGCGGGTATTTTAACACGGGGTGCATCGCAGCAAGCCTGATCTTGTCTTCGTTCAACATTGTGCACTTTCCCGCAGGGTCCACTGTGTAGTGAGTAGGAACCGGCACTCCCCTTTTCTAATCCGGATATTAATCATAGCCAACCCAGCCGAGATCCGGCATCCAGTTCTGACTTTGTACGATCCCATTAATGCGCCACCGAATCTGGTGTTGCCTATTAATTTTAAAGGCAATTGGCTAGACTAGTGTTGAGGTTTGCCCACTGGTCTGTAGCACCATTCTTATTAGAAAATGATACAAGCAATAGTTCAGGCATTCTTCTTGTGAGCCTAAGCAGTAAGTGTTGGTGGATTCAATGACCAAGGGGAATGTCCCAGCCAGGTCTGACCTCCCCTGATAGGTGATATACCAAGAGGGGTTTGTTAAATGGTGATCGGGAACAGGAATTCTGGCCAATCATTATTTTGCCCCTATCTAGCACAGACTGAATCAGGATTTTCCTGCTCTACTGTACAGCACAGTATCACAAAATGCAGTAAGTTCATCCAACTGTGCCATTGGTGAGAGTGGCACTGAGGTTTGTATCCTCAATTAGCACATATTGTGTTCTCGACCATAGGCAGTGAGGGGGGTGGGGGGGAGGGGGGGAGGGAAGTGAGGTAGTTCCAGGACACAAACTCGTGCATTTCCTAATTGCCGGTCACACAGCAGTGCTGACAGAAGCCCGAGCAGCAGATTTTCGGGCTGCTTTGTCAAATAAATACATGATATTTATATCATGGACAACGGGAAAGTAACATAAACAGGGAGGACAGAGGAAAAGCATGCAACAAAGTCCTAACAACGTAGAAAGGGGATGCAGGACTCTGAATCCAGTGTCCTAATGTAAACATCAGCAAGGAAAACCCAAATTCAGGATTCTGATTTGACCATCTTCACTTGCAGGATACAGTTGCCGACTGCATTATGGCACTAGCTGGCTGGTACTGTGGGCCGCTAGTCATAGCAACCAGTAGATGACTACCAATAGCCAAGCTTTACTGAGTATGTTTGGTCAGCTTGTCGTGCTGCATCATAGAATCATTCAGCTCAGAAGGAGGCGTTCGGCCCAAGTGCCTGTGCCAGCTCTTTGAAACAGCTATCCGTTTAGTCCCATTCCCCTGCTCTTTCCCTGTAGCCTCGCAAAATTTTTTTTAAAGTATATTTCCACTTTCCTTTTGAAAGTTACCATTGAATCCACTTCCACCGCCGTTTTAAGTAGCACATTCCAGATCATAACAACTCACTGAGTAACAAAAAAAAATTCTCCTCATCTCCCCCATTGGCTTTTTTGCCAATTATCTTAAACCTGTGTCCTCTGGTTACCGACCCTCCTGCCAGTGGAAACACTTTCATTCATATATATACATATATAAAAGTATCATTGAATATATATTTTTTTTAATCACTGAGAAATCTGGACGAAGAGCTAAGACTCATAGTTTTCTCAATCTTGATGATGCCTAAGAAAAAAAGAACAAGAAAAACATGATGGCAGGAGGAAGGATAGAACGAGTAAAGAGTTCCACACCCAGATTCTGGGAAAGAATCAGTTAAGGAAGGTGACTGTTATGAGTCTTGATTTCAACACATTGAGAACATAGCGAGGGCGAAGGGTATGTAGGAGAGCATTTGTGTAGTTGAGGAACAAAAACGCTCAAGGTGAATTTAAAGCTAAATTCAGGAAAAATTTCTTCACACAAGTAATCACTTGGAATAAACTTCTGGGTAGGGTAGTGGAGACAGAAACCGCAGGCTCAATAAACAGCCAGCTGGATACCGTGATGGGACAGGGCAAGAGAAGGACTTTTTTCTTCTGTTGAATGTCCTTTCTCATTCTGTATTTATCACATTATCCTGTGAATGTTATGTTAGTCATCTGATCCCAGAGATAGCTGTGTAATTATCCGAGTGCTATCTCATGTACTCTCTGTACGCAGTAATATTTGGAGAGCAATGTCCAAAATATATTTCAGGGTAGAAATAATTTAGAAACACAAACTTTTCAATGCAACTGTTACTCATAGTATTTGGGAGCTTGGTAAAAAAATTGCGTATTGTGAATTTTTACCAGATTAGAAGGTATACACTGGGTAAGTGGATTTAGCTATATGTAATCTTGCAATTTGTTCTTTCCTCTTGGGCACAGTTAAACTTTCATAGTTGTGCGTTCAACGAATGAAGAACAAATGAAATGGGTAACAACTAAGGTGTGGGGGTTGGGGACGAGATTGTGAGTTACAACATGTTCTTTCATCTCCGAAACCTGGGTTTAAATCCAGCCTGAACTAATGGGATGAATGTCTCTTCTGTCTGCAGGCTGTGATGGTCCTGTGTGAAATGAATTTGCATAGTCTCAATCCAGATCCTAGTAGGCACACCTAACTGCATCTAATTTGGTTCCTAATCTCGCTCAGAGTACATCTCCTGCATTTGGATGATGACTGAGGGAACTTTACTGTGAATCTAAGTTAGATAAGATTTCTTTCAGAAAATAACATTCTGGGATATACTATATGAGTAAATTAAGACTTGGCGTATGGTAAGTGTAACATGCTTGGGAGGAACTTTTGACTTATAGTTCCCAAAGCTTTCCACCACTTGGGGTTTTCCTTGCATCATGTCTGGGTCTGTTGAAGACTAATTGATAGAGTTTGATTGCTATGATCAGTCAACAACTCCATTATCGTTGTATCGTGCAACTACCAGGATGGTAGTCGGCAAACTAGATGGACCGTGGTCTATTTTCATCTAGCAATCCCTATGCTCCGAACCATGCTTCAGCTGACGCAGTAGTGCTCGATGCTGAAACTGCCTGAAATGGATAGTGTTATACCCTCATCTTGAGCAAAAAAACCCACCAGATGAACCATTTTCTAGATAGACATAAGAGTTCCAAGTTTCCCTTTCACAAAAGGAATGGAATCTTAGTGTATGAGAGGAGGTCAGTCAAGTGTGGGTTTTTCCAGCCTAAAAAAATGTGGGTTTCACACAATAAATTGAGATGATTCCAGTCCTGACAACATTGGCAGTGTTTCCCAGTGCTGCCCTTTATCTTGTGATTGCCTTCAGCATCGTTTTTATTTTTAATTGTTAATTCTGAAGCCTGTTAACCAGATCGTTCCCATGAACTACCAGCCCTCACTTTCAAGGCTGCTGGAAATTGGCAGCTGATCAAACATCCCTTTTATACTTAGCCTGACAGTGAGCTTTCAGAGTCTGATTGTTCTATTTATATTACTTAATCAAGTTACTAGTATGTACAGATAAAAACCCATGTTGTTTTTCCATTTTAAACTTTAGATACCAAAGGACTGGGAAGGGAGGATTGGGGGAGAAGGTGGGAGGAGAAGGTTGCCAGCTTGAACTCCTACTGGTTTCCCAGCCTGAAACTAGATATCAGAGCTCCATGGATAGTAAATCCTGCCTAGGACTGCCAATCTATATAACAACTAATCCTGCTGGGACATGAACCCAGGGTGTGAAACGTCAATTTAAATCACTTGCATTTTGGCTAGTTTATGCAAAACTAAATCCTAACACTAGTGAAACTTCTTGCAAATAATTGCGAGCGCAGGTAATCGAGGTTGCAAATTTTCTACAATCCCTCTGTTGTTTGGGATTGGTGCTGTTGAGTCTTGTAGTTGTGCCTTGAGGTAGTCTGGTAGGAGTTGTAGAACTTTCACCCCAAACCCTTATGACTTGCAACATCTCTCCCAAACCTTTGAAAACCTCATGAAAATCTACCTCTTCAGCCACCTCCCCTATTTCCTTCACACTCCTGCATGGGTCTGAACCGCACCCCCCACCCCCAAACAGTGAAATGTTTTGGAGCATTTTGCTATGTTAGAGATGCTGTGTAAATGCAGGCAGTTGTGTTTTTGGAGTCATGTCTATCAGGGGAGCGCAGACAATTTCCCTGGAGTACTAATTGGCAGGAGCTTGCCGGGCCTGGAGTAGTGGACAAGCCGTGAGAACACAACCAGCAGAATAAGTTGATGCTTTGTCCAATAAATCTCCTTTGGTGCATGGTGTTAAAACAAACACACACAATTTCCTCCAAAACGGGGTGATGCAGGGAAGAAATTCTGATCGTAGGATGAAATTTCAGCACGACTTTAGCAAAAATAATTGTAACTTTAAAAAAATGTTTTGGTCAAAGCATATTTGCATTGTCATAAATGAAGGTACATCCTTCAATTTTTCTGCTTGTATCCCTGTACGGATGATCTTGGGCCTTGCGTCCTCTGGCTGAGAAGAGAGGTCTCTGTCTCTTCCAGGTCTCTGTCACTGTCACTGTTATTGATCAGTCAGTTTGTGGGAAGAAAAGAAAGACTTGCACCTTTCACGACCTCAGGATGTCCCAAAGCACTTTACAGCCAATGAAGTACTTTTTTTGCAGTGTCGGAATCACTGTTGTAACTTGCGCACAGCAAGCTCACACAAACAGCAATGTGATAATAACCAGATAATCTGGTTTTTAGTGATGTTGGTTGAGGGATAAATGTTGGCCAGGACACGGGGGAGAATTCCACTGCTCTTCTTCGAAATAATTCTGTGGGATCTTTTATGTCCACCTGAGACGGCAGATGGGGCCTCAGTTTCAATGTCTCATCCAAAAGACAGCACCTCTGACAGTGCAGCACTTCCTCAGTACTGTACTGGGAGTGTCAGCTTAGATATTGTGCTCAAGTCCCTAGAGTTGGACTTGAACCCACAACCTTCTGACTCAGAGGAGAGAGTGCTGCCCACTGAGCAACAGCTGACACCTAGTTTGAGGGAGACAGGTAACAAATGGCACAATGCTGGATTTGTCTCCAATTTTTTTTCCAAATTTCCTCTTCTACTAAGGAAGATGCTGCTAAGCTGTAACCTGTATTGCACTGGTAGAAATACGTCAGGCTGATCATATAATTGAGAAAATATTTAATTTGCTGTTGTATTACTGGCAAATAGCAATTGAATCTTATGAAATTATCCAGGTATCATACTGCTGTCATTGGGATATCTTGCATGTTTGAGCTAATAGTTGTGCAATTTTTAAAAAAATCTTTCTTTTGGTAGGTATATGGCCAGAATTGAAGACATGGAAGCTACAGATACAAATAATGCAGAGCTAAACTATGGAGTGGTGATAGACTGTGGAAGTAGTGGATCCAGGGTGTTCGTGTACTTTTGGCCGCGGCACAATGGGAACCCTCATGATCTACTCGACATCAGGCAGATGAAGGACAAAAACAGGAAGCCAGTGGTTAAGAAACTCAAACCAGGTAATCATAGGGCACGGGGACCGCACAGAGCAAAAAGGGGCTGTGCAAACGTCAATGATGAAGCTTACGCATGTGCTGCAACAGTAGTTTCTGAATCTTAAACTGATTATTTCCACGGTGAACAGCAACAACATGCATTTATATAGCGCCTCTAATACACCGTTCACCCATCACCCCTGTGCTCGCTGACCTACATTGGCTCCCGGTCCGGCCAAGCCTCGACTTTAAAATTCTCATCCTTGTTTTCAGATCCCTCCATGGTCTTGCTCCTCTCTATCTCTGTAATCTCCTACAGTCCTAAAATCCTCCAAGATCTCTGTGCTCTCTTGCCCCTCACCGATTTTCATCGCTCCACCATTGGCGGCCGTGCCTTCAGCTGCCTAAGCTCTAAGCTCTGGAATTTCCTCTCTAATCCTCTCCGCCTCTCTACCTCTCTCTCCTTTAAGACGCTCCTTAATACCTACCTCTTTTTGGTCACCTGTCCTAATATCCCCTTACGTAGCTTCGCGTCAAATTTTATTTCATAATCGCTCCTGTGAAGCGCCTTGGGACGTATTATCACGTTAAAGGCGCTATATAAATGCTAATTGTTGTTTAAGGAGGGTGAAGAATGGAAGCAGGGGCCCTGCTATGCTGCCATTGATGTTAGTGGCTTAGATTTTAGCTAAAGCGGCTTCTGGATTGTAAGCTACATCTATACTGAAAGAGAAATTCAAAGTCTCACCATCACCGCGGTGGCAAACAAACAGAGTTTAAAATGTCTACAAAAATATTTTGTCTCAATTGATTTTGTGAGTGTCACTTGGTGGCGCTCTTGTGCTTGTTTACGCCCAACACCGAGAGTTTCGAGCCCATCATTACTCTTAAGCTGACACTCCAGTGCAGTGCTGAGAGAGTATGGCATTGCTGGAGATGTCATCCTTTGGATGAGACTGCAACATTCAGCTCCTCTGGGGGTTCAGGTGGGCTTTAAAGATCCAATACCACGATTTGAAGAACAGGGAGTTTTCCCAGTGTCCTCATCGACGTTCCTTCCTCAAACAACACCATCGGGGGGAAGAAAAAAGAGAAATAAATTGGTTATTCAACAACAACAACTTGCATTTATATAGCGCCTTCAACGTGGTAAAACGTCCCAAGGCGCTTCACATGAGCGTAAAAATTTGATACCAAGCCACGTAAGGAGTTATTAGGACAGGTGACCAAAAGCTCGGTCAAAGAGGTAGGTTTCAAGGAGCGTCTTAAATGAGGAAAGAGGTAGAGAGGCGGAGAGATCTCGTGGCTAGTTGTTGCAATGGTGCAGATGCAGAATGGTCTGTCCACATTTCACTGACAGAATAATTCATCACGATTGAGAAGACTGAGAAATGTGATGAGGCAGTATATAAATGCATGTTTATTTTTCTTTAAACAGTTGATTTCAAGTTACTGTAGCTGATCTACACTAAGTTCTTATGTAGAGCTCTGCTGCCTCCCTCTGGTTGTGAAGCAAAATTGCCCCTATATATAAAAATATATGTGGAGATGCCAGTGATGGACTGGGGTGGACCAATGTAAGGAATCTTACAACACCAGGTTATAGTCCAACATTTTTATTTGAAAATCACAAGCTTTCGGAGGCTTTCTCCTTCGTCAGGTGACTCCGAGGCGAGAGTGCAACCACTGAGCCAAGGCTGACACTCATCTTTTAAAAACATAATTTGGAAAAAAAAATCCAGTGTACAGTTTTTAAAAAAACTTTTAAGGTAAAACAGCAGTGAAGGGACACCCTGTCTATGCTTTTATTATATATATATATATAAATGCATTGCATACAGTAGGGCACAAGGCAGCCTTGGTGCCCTCTTGTGGTCATATTTATTATGGACACAGTGGATATGCCATCAGCTCAGATAGAATCATAGATATTCTACATTTACATATATATCTCTTGGGTTCATTGTATCAATGTAATGTAATCAAAATTGGCATAAACAGCAGCCAAACGCTGCATGTGGAGATGTTTTTATACCAGGAGCACAATGACCGTCCATGTAATCTTGATGTGTAATAGAAATAGGTGGAAATATACTTCAGATCAGTCGGGCTCTGAAGGAACTTGCACCAACAAAGGAGTCCTGTTAGTTGGTTTTTATTCCTGGATATTTCTTTTGCTGCTTATAATGCACACAGAGAACGTTATAGTTTACCACAAGAAATTTGACAGCAATGAAGGAACCAAATCAGAAGTAACAACCACCAAGAACCTTGCGTACATATATCCTACATTTATATATTCTTTATCGCAGTATCACCACGCTCCACAGAAGGGGACCAGACGTTGACCAGTAATGGAAAGGGGTGACCAAGAAGCACGGTTGAAAACATACGTTCTCACAGGGTTTTGAAGGAAATGAAGAGGTGGAGGCGGTTTAGGGAGGGAGTTTCAGGGAATAGGCGCAAGGTGAGCTGAAGGCTACCAGCGATTGTGGAGCAGAGGGAGGGGAGCATGCAGAGAAGTTGCATGGTGTAAGACTAGGGAAATGCATCGTGTTGCCAGCACAGGCACGATGTGCCGAATGGCATCGCCTTCCCAAATGTTTTATTGAGATCTCACGGGTGTTGTCACGTAACTTAATTAATATTTTAATAAGCATTCATTGCATTGCTTCTCCAGGCATCTCGACACTGGCCTCCTCCCCAGATAAAGCCACGGATTATCTCCGCCCTCTCCTGAGCTTTGCTGCTGGACATGTTCCTGTTGCGAAGCACAAAGAGACGCCATTGTACATCCTCTGCACTGCTGGCATGAGGCTTCTGCCAGAAAGGTATTGGAATTGCACCCGGGAGAATTTCACTGCACTTCTCAATAAATTAAATTACTGACCATGTTTAAAAATATTTCAACAATTGCCGTTCATGTGCTGTACCAACAATGAGTTCTTTGCTGGTCATATTTGCATTTTTTTTTTTTTAATTCCCTCTGCCCCTGGAGTTGGCTCTTGTTAGTTTAGGGTTCCACAGGCACAGCTGTTCTTCAGTGTCCTGCCAAAGTGCAGCTCACCATTCAGTCACATTCCAGTGAGTGTCTGCAGGATGTTTAATATCATAGTTGAGTCCAATCCTAACCTCTCCTCACATCCACTTTCCAATACTAGTCTCTGTATGGCAGTCAGGAGCAGGGATTTTCCCCCTCCTAGCTCAAGGGCACTGATCTACTTCTGGTGCCCACTACCGCCACCTTGACTTATGATCAGCGAACTCAGCATAATTGCTTTGCGTAGACCAGGGACTGAACCAGGGAACTCCCTGGTATGTATGGAACGCTTGCAGTGGGGAGCAAATTTTCCAACTGTGCTATCGGGGCAGCGCACAGATCAGTCTTAAATATGAAGGAAAGTCCAGGAGGGTGTAGCTTTTTGTTTGAAATATTCCCCTTTATTATAGAAGAAACCAAACAGTTTTACCAGAGATTTCTTTTGACATTTTTGTTTAAAGCGTCAATTTTAATCGATGACTTGAAGATCCTTCAAGTCAAATCCCAGTTGGACTGTTTTGGTGATTTTAGTTGTGGGGAGTGTCTCTGGAGTGGCTCCATTGCAAACACAGCGGGAGCCTGTAACTGCAGACTGGTCTGAGGGCCACACTGGTGTCATCTGTAGTGGGAGACCGTTTGAGAAAAAAAAAACGCTCCCACACCCTCCTCCCCTAGACTGGCCTTCCCGTTTTAATAAAAACCCTTTCCTCTGCTGAGTGCTGTCCTCTAGATATATACTAAGGATCAGCGAGCTGGTCAGGTCTTTTTGGTGCCAGCTGCCTTGCGTTTAATTCTGCGTTCGACGATTGCAACATATAATTAAGAAAACAACACAGGCTCTGTAAATCCATGGTGGGGCACATCTCAGCGTAAGTGCCGAGCTGCGCCCGCTGGGAACCTCTGCCGGAGACTTTCCGTGATCAGGGGGAGATTCTCTATTTTGCCTATTAATGCACATCTGGAGCACCTGGCTGTACCAAGAAAGCCAGAAAGTGCAGCAGAAGAGCGCATGGTGAATTGAGGGAGTGCTAGCCACACTTCTCTCTCTCCTGGCTTTTACAACGTTTTAAAACATTTCCCCGTTAAATGTTTGAGGGTCCAGGTTGCAATCTTAGCCTGGTCCCCCAGTTGGTCGCCACTCGTTGGAGAAGTATGTCTGTTCCAACCCAGTGTACGCCCGCTGATACTCCAGCAAGCCCCACAGGGAGCTGGGAAAGCGGAGCCTCCCACCACAGGGGGTCACCGCCCCCAACAAGCCCGCCGTAATCCTCAACATAAGGCTGGGACTCAGCGTATCCAGATCACTGCTGCTGAAGTTACAATGGAAGTACGACAGACTCCCACTCTAATGAGAGTGAGGAACTTAAAGTAATTAATATTAGTAAAGAAAAAGTACTACAGAAATTAATGAAATTAAAAGCCGACAAATCTCCTGGACCTGATGGCCTATATCCTGGAGTTCTAAAAGAGGTGGCTCCAGAGATAGTGGATGCATTGGTTGTGACCTTCCAAAATTCCCTAGATTCTAGAGCGGCCCCAATGGATTGGAAGGCAGCAAATGTAACGACAATATTCAAGAAAGGAGGGAGAGAGAATACGGAACTACTGGCCAGTTAGCTTGACATCAATCGGCGGGAAAATGCTGGAATCCACTATTAAGGAAATGGTAACAGGGCACTTAGAAAATCATAATATGATTAGGCAGAGTCAACATGGTTTTATGAAAGGGAAATCATGTTTAACATATTTATTAGATTTTTTGAGGATGTAACTAGCAGGGTAGATAAAGGGGAATCAGTGGATGTAGTATATTTGGATTCTCAAAAGGCATTCCATAAGGTGCCACATAAAAGGTTGTTACACAGGATAAAGGCTCATGGGGTTGGGGGTAATATATTAGCAAGGATAGAGGATTGGTTAACGGACAGAAAACAGAGTAGGGATATATGGGTCATTTTCAGGTTGGCAGGCCGTAACTAATGGGGTACCACAAAAGGAGCGGTGCTTGGGCCTCAGCTATTTACAATCTATATTAATGACTTAGATGAACGGACCGGGTGTAATTTATCCAAGTTTGTTGACGATACAAAGCTAGGTGGGAAAGTAAGTTGTGAGGAGAAGGCAAAAAGTCCGCAAAGGGATATCGACAGGTTAAGTGAGTGGGCAAGAAGGTGGCAGATGGAGTATAATTTGGGGAAATGTGAGGTTATTCACTTTGGTAGGAACAATAGAAAAACAGAATATTTTTTAAATGGTGAGAAACTATTAAATGTTGGTGTTCAGAGGGATTTAGGTGTCCTTGTACACAAAACACAAAGTTAACGTGCAGGTACAGCAAGCAATTAGGAAGGCAAATGGTATGTTGGCCTTTATGGCAAGAGGGTTGGAGTACAAGAGTAAGAAAGTCTTACTTTAAGTCTTATTACAAATGCAATTTTACGGGGCTTTGGTTTACTGTGTGCAGTTTGGTCTCCTTACCTAAGGAAGGATATACTTGTGTTAGAGGCGGTGTAGTGAAGGTTCACTAGATTAATTCCTGGGATGAGAGGGTTAT
Organism: Heptranchias perlo; assembly: GCF_035084215.1. Lineage (NCBI taxonomy): Eukaryota > Metazoa > Chordata > Chondrichthyes > Hexanchiformes > Hexanchidae > Heptranchias > Heptranchias perlo. Next base: position 7,993,579 of record NC_090345.1, on the reverse strand, counting down.
CTTTTGAGGAAAAATTGAGTAGATTAGGCCTAAACTCTCTGGAGTTTAGAAGAATGTGTGGTGTTCATTGAAACATGTAAGATTCTAAGAGGACTTTTTTTTTTTATTCGTTCACGGAATGTGGGCGTCGCTGGCAAGGCCGGCATTTATTGCCCATCCCTAATTGCCCTTGAGAAGGTGGTGGTGAGCCGCCTTCTTGAACCGCTGCAGTCCGTGTGGTGACGGTTCTCCCACAGTGCTGTTAGGAAGGGAGTTCCAGGATTTTGACCCAGCGACAATGAAGGAACGGCGATATATTTCCAAGTTGGGATGGTGTGTGACTTGGAGGGGAACGTGCAGGTGGTGTTGTTCCCATGCGCCTGCTGCCCTTGTCCTTCTAGGTGGTAGAGGTCGCGGGTTTGGGAGGTGCTGTCGAAGAAGCCTTGGCGAGTTGCTGCAGTGCATCCTGTGGATGGTACACACTGCAGCCACAGTGCGCCGGTGGTGAAGGGAGTGAATGTTTAGGGTGGTGGATGGGGTGCCAGTCAAGCGGGCTGCTTTATCTTGGATGGTGTCGAGCTTCTTGAGTGTTGTTGGAGCTGCACTCATCCAGGCAAGTGGAGAGTATTCCATCACACTCCTGACTTGTGCCTTGTAGATGGTGGAAAGGACTTGACAGGGTTGATGTTGAGAGGATGTTTCCCCTGGCTGGAGAGTCTAGAACTAGGGGGCATAGTCTCAGGATAAGGGGTCAGACATTTAGGACTGAGATGAGGAGGAATTTCTTCACTCAGAGGGTTGTGAATCTTTGGAATTCTCTACTCCAGAGGGCCTGTGGATGCTCAGTCATTGAGTATATTCAAGACTGAGATCGATAGATTCAGAGGGAATCAAGGGATATGGGGATCAGGCGGGAAAGTGGAGTTGAGGTTGAAGATCAGCCATGATCTTATTGAATGGCGGAGCAGGCTCGAGGGGCCCTATGGCCTACTCCTACTCCTGCTCCTATGTTCTTGTGTTCTAAGGGGTGTGGATGGTTCGGGGCCATAAACTCATGCCTCTTAAAGTGAAATAATGTAGGAGAGAAAATCCGATCTGAATTCAAATGTGTTGCATCTCTCTAGCCAACAGGGTGCAATTCTTGAGGACCTTTACACCGATGTGCCGGTCGAGTTTGACTTCCTGTTTTCTGAGTCCCATGCGGAGGTGATATCTGGTAAACAAGAAGGTGTGTATTATGGTACATCCAATGACCATGAGAGCTTAAAATTGGCCCCATCTTGTCAGCAATATTACACATTTTTATACTCCAATTCCCCACCACCAACAAAAAAAAGCAGTGACTTAATGCTAGTGCTGGGTATTGAATACTTACTGGTTCAAGGTCAACGGGAGCGGGGATCTTCCCATTTGGCTCTAGGTAACCCTGGAAGCCAGTAACCATTCACGTAGGGTGGTCCTCATTGGACAAGCAGCATGTAATTGAATGGCAGAATAGGCTCCAGGGACTGAATGGCCTACTCATGTTCCTAGGACATTGACTTGAATAACAGTGCCCAATCTGGGACTCAACTCCCCGTCCATATTTGCAGGGAGCGCCATGGCTGAACTTAATGCCTCGCCCACATACAGTCGCTGTGATGCTTATATTTCTTTTTGGACATCCTATAAATAAGGAAATTTGCACGGATCCTGCATCTGGCCTCATTATCGTAAAAATTAATCAATTGGAAATATTTCACGTGGCACAATAGCAAAGGTCAAATGCGGCCAGGCATGAAATTAAAGTGACATTTTTTTTTGGTTTGTGACTCTTTAAATTAGTTCTCCTAAACTGACCAGTTTGCAGTATTCTAGTAATTGCAGAATTCAGTAATTGAATTCATGTATGTTTTGTAAAAAAAAAATGCTTGTTATGTTTTTAGAGTACAGAGACACAACACTATAGTAGTGTATGTGTCTGTTCACAGGTCTGTAAGTGAGACTACTAACACTTGAAGTGTCTGTGGAACATGAGAGAGTGTTAGACCATTGCAAGCATTGAATTTTACTGTGCTTTTTAAAAAAAATCCAAAGGCCACGGGGCTAAATGTACCATGTAGCAGCAAAGTATCAAGTTCATTGCAGACAAATGGGTCCCAGATTCAACTCCCAGTCTGTGCTGAGTTAGCTGATCTCAGTTGAGATACTACAGTAAGCTATTGAGGGGGAAATTCAGTCAGCCCTCATGTCCTTGATCATTATTCCAATGATTGCTCCATGAGAGTGTGCAAGTAGATGTCAGCTGAGGATGGGATTGGGCTCAGCCATGTGCTTTGTGTCAGCCGTGGCTCAGTTGGTAGCTGAGTTCGAAGGTTGTGGGTTCAAGTCCCACTCCAGAGACTTGAACACAAAATCTAGGCTAACACTCCAGTGCAGTACTGAGGGAGCGCTGCACTGTCGGAGGTGTCGTCTCTCGGACGAGAAGTTAAACCCTCTCAAGTGGATGTAAAAGATTCCTTGGCATTATTTCAACAAAGAGCAGGGGAGTTCCACCCGTGTCCTGGCCAATATTTATCCCTCTACCAACATCACTAAAAACAGATTGTCTGGTCATTATCTCATTGCTGTTTGTGGGACCTTGCTGTGTGCAAAATGGCTGCCGCGTTTCCTACATTAAAACAGTGACTACACTTCAAAAGTACTTCATTGGATGTAAAGTGTATTGGGACATCCTGAGGCTTGATATAAATGCAAATCTTTCTTTCCGCAGTCAAGCAGCCTTCTGACACTCACAGTATTCTAGGTTCACACATGGGGAATAATCACTCGGGTCAAGTACTGCAGGCTGGCTGGAGCTCGTAGAACTGCACCACAGTACGAGTTTAGGAGAAGGGCAGAGGGGAGGGGGTTGTTGGGGACGGGACGGGAGGGGAGGTGAGAGGAGAGGAGAGAATGGGGGCAGAGAACCTGAATGCTGTGCAGAGCTTAAGCATGCAGATGTTGCAGGCAGACCATGCACACATGGTCGATGTGCTCACAGTGTGCACAGCATGCGGGCGTCGGTATGGTCTGGCAGCGATCCAGCTTGTCTTTGTTTTCTTACGCGGTTGTAAGAGGCCTTAAATTTGCTGAGGCAAACAACTACATTGCGATGCACTTTTTAAAATATTTGAATCACTGATTTTGTGGTACGATTGACACCAGAAAACACTTGCATATTCGTGTGAGCTGAAAATCGCAATCAGCATCTGGATCAGTCCTGTGCACCGTGCAGATCCAAACAACCTGACATTTGCAAGTTCTGTTGCACCTCGGTATTAATACAATTGATATCTGGGTCAGTAGCACAAAAGTAATATAGTTTACTCCCGAGACACATTGATGCTGGGCAAAATGTATAAAAATGTGCTTTATATTAGGGTGCCTAGGTTTCTGTTAGCTTTCAGTTTTTCTTTTGCTTTTCCCTTGAAGGTACAATCTTTTAAAATTAAATAACATGCACCTTTGTTCCAAGTATGGCACCATTTATCAGTGAGCAATGATTGCTCATTTCAATAATTTAAGCACACTTCAGATTTTAGCTAAATTTGATAGCATCTCATCTTCAGATACATGCGGGGTTCCTGTTGAAAAGTGATACAATCAGAATAACCCAAATTTACTTAAACATCTTGTTAAAAAAAATTTTTTTTCTCAGTACTTTAAATTCCTCCTATTGTCTTTTGGATTTCTTTTCAGAAACCTTTCTGCTATAAACTGACAGTCCATCAGACCATGTGTATGTAAGCAGCCCGTACTTAAACGTGAACTCGTCATAGATTTTTCACTACAGTTGATCTGGTTGCCTTGTCACTCGGACGCTGGGCTCTTCTCTGAATCAGAGTGAAAATGTGCCTTTGTATGTTTAAGTTCCACGAGCACTAGTATGTGATCTCTATAAGGTGGAGATTTCATCACTGGAAGGAAATTTTTGACTTGAGGGACCGGTGATGGAAGCTTGCTATTTTCTTTGTATATGGCCACTAAATGTGACCCTGCTAAATTTGGAACTCGTGAAGCGAATGCTAACCAGACTGAAATAGTGCACAGCTATTAAAACAGCACCATATCTCTCGCATTTTATTTTGTTTGCCTAATTTCTTCGCTGCCCTCCTCAAGCAACCAATGGTATCCCATCAATGTGGCTATTATTCATATGAGGGCCTTCAACTTTGAGGCTATTCAAATGGTTTATGTCAGTCGATCAAAGCCTTACATTAGCGTACAGTTGTTTGCAGACATCTGCCGGCCTTCTTACCAGACTCTGTGACGTACACAGTATGGGGTAAATGAGTTACTACAAAAGGGAGGAAATGTATTGAGATTAAGTACGGTCCTCATTTTGTCCTCCCCCCTCCCAAAGAAATCTGAGGTTTTGGATCCAGTGCAAGGTATGCAACTAATGCTGAGGTGCAGTATTCTGGAGTGCTTTCTCTGATTTTTTTTTTACATATTTCAATCTTGTTACTAACTTGTAGAATTATTTTGACAGGAGTCTATGCTTGGATTGGAATCAACTTTGTTCTCGGACGATTTGACCATATCGAAAATGGTAAATTCACCTGATAATGGTTAATGTCGCTTCATTTCAAATCCATCCATGAGGTCACCCCACCCGACCTCTGCTATCTATTCTGGCCTGTGTCCCAGTATGCATTCTCCACTCTTGACTCCAGTCAGCTGTCTCCCCACCCCATCCTCCACTTCACTATAAGTGACAGCTTTCAGCCACCATGCCCTTTTTCTTTGGACCTCTCTTCCCAACACTCTTTCCTTGGCTAGTTTTCTTCCCCGTCTTCTAAAGCCATTTTGAAACCTACTTCTTCGACTGTGCTGATTTCTCTCCTACTTTCTGCCATTTGCTCTTTGCTTCCCCTATAAAGTGCTTTGGGATGTTTTGCTACCTAAGTGTTATTTATATGTAAGTTGTTTTGCTTCCTCTTTCTGGTTTGGACAGTTTCTGTTTGGTGTTTACTGCCTTATTTTAGTCTCCAAAAAGTTATTGTTGCAGGAAATGTTTGCTCAACCACTAACATCCTTTCAGAAGTCCCTAATTTCACACGTGTCTGCTTTAAAAATTGCATAAAAATCTTCAGATATTAAAAAGAAAAGTGACTGGGGCCAGCATGCTTAGGTTCCCCAACCAAAAGGGTGAGCAATAACCTGGGTCCAGAATTTTCTCAAGGCTGCTCGAAGGAGTACCTGAGAGACCTAGGGATATTCCCCAGTCCTAAAATTAGCCCTGGGACCTTACCACTCACCTCCATTGCCTACCACTTTTTTAATCAGGGAAAATTATTTTAAAATAATTCAACATAGAAACAGGTGTTGGCCATTCAGCCCCTTTAGTCTGTTCCGGTGTTCAATGAGATCGTGGCTGATCTGTATCCTAATGCCATTTACCCGCCTTGGCTCCATTTCCCTAATACCCTTGGCTAGCAAAAATCTCTCGATCTCAGATTTAAAATGACTAATTGAGCTAGCACCTACTGCTTTTTGTGGGAGAGAGTTCCACACTTCTACCATCCTTTATGTGAAGAAGTGTTTCCTAACTTCTCTCCTGAATGACCTGGCTCTAGTTTTAAGGTTATGCCCCCTTGTCCTAGACTCCCCCACCAGCAGATAAAGTTTCTCTCTATCTACCCTATCAATTCCTTGCAAAATCCTAAAAGCCTCAATCAAATCATCCCTTAACCTTCCTTATTCCAGGGAATACAAGCCTAGTTTATGTACTCTCTCCTCATAATTTAGCCGTTGGATGCTTGGTAACATTCTGGTGAGAGAGGGGACAGTTTCGTTCTATTAGCAGTGGCTGGGTTCGAGTCCTGGGCCTAACCATGGTATACATGGCCTCTGGAACATTTCAGCCCCTCGCCCCGGTCTGCATACAGCTTGAATTTGAAACGAGTTTGGGCGACATTAAGTTCATTGTATTCTGGTTTTAAAAAGTACCTGGACAAATATCTGATTAAGAAAGGAATTGAATGCTCCAAGGACAGATTTAGATAAACGCTATGGTTCCCATGTGTGCTGGGCAACAGGAAAATCAGTTGTACAACACAACTGGTCGGAACTGAATAACATAAACAAAAATATAGATTGATATCCTGGCATTTTTATTTGATTGCCGTAGAGATCACCACCACCTTCTCGAGGGCAATTAGGGATGAGCAATAAATGCTGGCCTCGCCAGCGACGCCCACATCCCATGAACGAATAAAAAAAAAATCATGGAGAAATTTATCGTGAAAATTTTTACCTGTGATTTTTACACCAAGGAATGGCTTGGTGGCACAAATGGCCTTATTCATTAATCTCTGTTTTTGTGAGTAAAAGCATCTGAAAGGTTAATGCAGGTCACGTTCATGCTGTACTGTGAAGTCTGTCGGATTTGAATAGGCCACTGATCTAATCGCAGCCTCTTCCTTTTCTCGTTCTCGCCTGCTGCTTTTAGACGAGGACGCTCGTGTTGCAGTAACTGTTTCCAGCAATCCCAACCAAGGCCCTGTGATTCGCAAGCGGACGGTGGGGATTCTGGACATGGGCGGAGCGTCTGTTCAAATTGCTTATGAGGTGACAAATCCTGTGACCTTTGTCTCACCGGAGCAGGTCAGCATCTAATTTATTTTAATTATGATTAAGGATATTTACTCAGGACAGCTCCTTTTGGATTATGTCTCAGTGGTTGCAATAAATGAACTGCAGCCTTGGTTCTCTTCCTTGGCCCCCTTGCTCGCTGATGCACGAACCCGCTAAATCTCACCTTACAATCCACAGAAAATAAGTCAAAATCAACTCCTTTTCGCAGCCCAGTTTAAATCCTTATCCACAGATTCCTGTTGGGAAGCGTTCATGCGGCGGGTATCAGGCGGGGGCAGAATTGAGCTCTGCTCTGATTCCCCTTGCAGTTGGATAACCATGGGCTCACACCTGAAGAGTAACCACGTTGTGAGGATCCAGAAGGTGACTGCAAGGTGTTGAACTGCACTCTAGCAAGAGTCGGTGCCATCAGGAGAGGTGGAAGGGGGGATTGGTAGAGATTTACCACTTCCTCTAATGACCTCTCCTGCGTACCACTGTTATCAGTTAGGGGATCTCATTATGGCCTCACCCCTCCCTATCTCTGTAACCTCCACCAGCCCTACAATCCTCCGAAAACTCTGCGTTCCTCCGATCTGGCATCTTGTGCACCCCCGATTTCCTTTGCCCCATCATTGGCGGCTGTGCCTTCAGCCGTCTGGACCCTAAGCTCTGGAACTCCCTCTCTAAACCTCTCCGCCTCTCTCTCCTCCTTCAAGACGCTCCTTAAAACCTACCTTGGTCACCTGTCCTAATACCTCCTTATGTGGCTCAGTGTCAAAATTTTGTCTGATAACGCTCCTGCAAAGCGCCTTGGGACATTTTACTACGTTAAAGGTATTAAATAACTATGACCACATCAATATCAAACATGCAAACAGTAATTATCGGTGAATGTAACTGCTCCCTGTAGTGATGTTCTTCTTTGACCACAGAAGACTGTTATTAAAGGGAGACAATACTGTGGCAAGCAGCTGCATTCAGTACAAAGTACACTAGTGTAAGTCAAAGGGTTTTTTTAAAAGAAGGTGAATGATTTCTATCTGTTAAAGAGAGAACACTGGCAGTCAGTTAGATACTCACTTATGCTAAGTGAGTTAGATACTTGCGCTTAAGCTGAACGGCGAACGGCTCTTCCTGAAGTAGGATGCATTGGGATCCTCTGGGTCTTGGATCCCAATCCAAAGCTGTGAGTAATTCAGATATTCAATGCTAAAGTAATATTGCATTGTCAACTGCTACTATCATGAGAGATTCTCACCAACAGACCCACTGCTGATGTAAGCTGTGCGGTTCACTTCTGTCTTCGCGACCCATTGTGACAATCTCCAACAAATTGCTGGCAAGAGGAAAAAAGTGGAGATTTTGCTTGATTCATAGCAGAAATATTTAACAATCTGCCCCCACCCCCCACCCCCACACAGCCCCTGGGCTTGACATTATTCCAGCCACCATTCCATTGGGAAAGTACTTGGAAGTATAGCTCTTAGGAATTCACACCAGCTTCCCTCCATTACGGAGGGAAAAACAAAGCAAGGCACCCACCTGTAGTCACTATCCAGTGACTCTTGCTGTATTGATGCCAGGTGAGGATTTGATCAGGTTTATCAGTATTCTCTTCTTCCTGCTCCTCACCCACTCCACTTCCTCCTGCTCCTCACCCACTCCACTTCCTACTGCTCCTCACCCACCCCTCTTCTTCCTCCTCCTCGCCCACCCCTCTTCATCCACCTCCTCACCCACCCCTCTTCTTCCTGCTCCTCGCCCACCCCTCTTCTTCCTGCTCCTCGCCCACCCCTCCCTTCATCCTGCTCCTCGCCCACCCCTCCCTTCATCCTGCTCCTCGCCCACCCCGCCCTTCATCCTGCTCCTCGCCCACCCCGCCCTTCATCCTGCTCCTCGCCCACCCCGCCCTTCATCCTGCTCCTCGCCCACCCCGCCCTTCATCCTGCTCCTCGCCCACCCCGCCCTTCATCCTGCTCCTCGCCCACCCCGCCCTTCATCCTGCTCCTCGCCCACCCCGCCCTTCATCCTGCTCCTCGCCCACCCCGCCCTTCATCCTGCTCCTCGCCCACCCCGCCCTTCATCCTGCTCCTCGCCCAGCCCTCCCTTCATCCTGCTCCTCGCCCACCCTGGAAGTCAGGCACTCTGATGCTTGTGGTCCAGGCTTGCAGATGAAGAATGTGCATCTGCATGAGTTACTGGAGCTCATGGATTGGGAGGAACAGAAAAGATATCCCACTTAGGGCAAGTGCGTAGAAAGGTTACAGCACAGAAGGAGGCCATTCGGCCCATCGAGTCTGTGCCGGCTCTATGCAAGAGCAATTCAGCTAGTCCCACTCCCCTGCCCTTTCCCCGTAGCCCTGCAAATTTTTTCCTTTCAAGTACTTGTTCAGTTCCCTTTTGAAGGCCATGATTGAATCTGCCTCCATCACCCCCTTGGGCAGTGCATTCCAGATCCTAACCACTCGCTGTTTAAAAAAGTTTTTCCTTATGTCGCCTTTGGTTCTTTTGCCAATCACCTTAAATCTATGTCCTCTGATCTATGTCTTCCACCAATGGGAACAGTTTCTCTCTATCTAGACCCTTCATGATTTTGAATACCTCTATCAAATCTCCTCATAACCGTCTCTGTTCCAAGGAGAACAACCCCAGCTTCTCCAGTCTATTGAAGCTCTCCTTTAATTACAAGGACTGCTGTGTACACATTTGTTCTTTGGCAAGTTATAGCAGAACAAAATTTGCGGTTTGTTGGGCTAAAGGAGATGTTGTTTACAACAGCCCTAGATTTTTGCCAGACGTGATAAGAACTGCTGCCTGAGCTGTTGTAGCTAATAGTCCTTCACTGTTGTTTTGAACTGTCTGTCTGTAGATAGCAATATTCCAATTCAAGGTTCTGTCCAGGGTCAGACTTGGTTGTTGGCCGACTGTATTAAAAACAAAGCTCTACTGTCTAGGGAACAACTTGGGAGGGAGGTATTGGTAATGAAGGTTACATGGTCACACAGCTGACACTTTATATAAAACTAGTCAAATTCCTGTGGCATTACGTATGGGGAGTCGAGACCATGTGTAATCTTCAGATGAAGCAGGAGAGGATGGGCTAGGGCTGGTGGACGTAATTCAGCCCTCTTTTTAAAGTCACACATTCTGTCCTTATTGTTCTACAATACTTTGATTTTTAAGACAATATTATAATTTATGGTTAAATAGCAAAACGTGTGGCAATTTAGGAAGCATAGAATTGCCGAGTGTGGCATCAAGGAGCCCTAGTAAAATTGAAGTCAATGGGAATTGGGGAAAACTCTCCAGTGGTTGAAGTCATATCTAGCACAAAGGAAGATGATAGTGGTTGTTGGAGGCCAGTTATCTCAGCTCCAGGATATCATTGCAGGAGTTCCTCAGGGCAGTGTCCCAGGCCCTTGCCTCATCGTCAGCTGCTTCATCAATGACCCACCCTCCATCATAAGGTCAGAAGTGGGGATGTTTGCTGATGATTGCGCAGTGTTCAGTTCCATTCGCAACCCCTCGGATAATGAAGCAGTCCGTGCCCGCCGCAACAAGACCTGGACAACATCCAGGCTTGGGCTGATAAGTGGCAAGTAACATTCGTGCCACACAAGTGCCAGGCAATGACCATCTCCAACAAGAGAGAGTCCAATCACTGCCCCTTGATATTCAACGGTATTACCATCGCCGAATCCCTCATCACCAACGTCCTGGGGGTCACCGTTGACCAGAAACTTAACTGGACCAGCCACATAAATACCGTGGCTATAAGAGCAGGTCAGAGGCTGGGTATTCTGCAACGAGTGACTCACCTCCTGACTCCCCAAAGCCTTTCCACCATCTACAAGGCACAAGTCAGGAATGTGATGGAATACTTTCCACTTGCCTGGATGAATGCAGCTCCAATAACACTGAAGAAGCGCGACACCATCCAGGACAAAGCAGGCCACTTGATTGGCACCCCATCCACCACCTTAAACATTCACTCCCTCCATCACCAACGTACCGTCACTGCAATATGAGACATCCACAAGGTGCACTGCAGCAACTCGCCAAGGCTTCTTCGACAGCATCTCCCAAACCTGCGACCTCTACCACCTAGAAGGACAAGGACAAGGGCAGCAGACGCATGGGAACAACACCACCTGTACGTTCCCCTCCAAGTCACACACCATCCTGACTTGGAAATATATCGCCATTCCCTCATCGTCACTGGGTCAAAATCATGGAACTCCCTATCTAACAGCACTATGGGAGTACTTTCACCACATGGACTGCAGCGGTTCAAGAAGGCAGCTCACCACCACCTTCTCAAGGGCAATTAGGGATGGGCAATAAATGCTGGCCTTGCCAGTGACGCCCACATCCCATGAATGAACAAAAAAAAAGTAGCAGTACTGGCTGAGGAACTGAGAGATGCAAAACTGAGGTGCTACATCGCCACCACTGGCAGGTGGGTGTAATTACAGTGTGACAAGTTTACATAGGCAGTTTCCAGTATAAATGTGAACATAAGAATTTATAATGGAAAATGTTGATAAGAATTGTGAGGAGAATTTTTAATATTATAGATGCTGAGCATTTTTTTTAAAAAGTGAATCGATCCTTTAAAAAGAGTAGCGATCAAAGCACAATGTGGGGTGACCTTTACTCTGCTTCAGGTGGGGAGTTACTCATGCTGGCGCTGGGTGCAAAGATTGGAAAATCGTTCCATTCTCAGCACTGACGGACTTCAGCTTTGAGAGCAAAGTTTATCCAAAACATAAAGGGGAAAGAAAATATTTGCAGTCACTTATTTCTTAAATTTCTTTTGGCTTTTTTTTGTAGGGAAGGAGGTGGGAATATTTCTGTCTTTTGGAAGGGGAACAAATATTCAAGCGATTTTCTTTGTTCATCCTGAGGTTTCTGTCACAATGCACTAAACTAACTTTCTGTCACAATGCACTAAACTAACTTTTAAAATTTCATTCTGGCTAAACTGCAGGTTTGTCATTGCAGGAAGAAGCTGCTAAAAATGTATTGGCTGAATTCAACCTTGGCTGTGACGTCCAGCATACTGAGCACGTGTACAAGGTCTATGTAACTACCTTTCTGGGATTCGGTGGGAATTATGCACGGCAACGCTATGAAGATCTAATTTTTAATAATACCACGACTACAAACAGGTATGTTACACAGCGATAGCACCGGTCGTCTGTCGGAGGCCTGTGATTGGACCCCAAGCTCATTGAGGAGAGCACTCTTGCAATGGCTCAACATACAGACCATGAAGGTCTAAGTTAGCTGACTTCAGCTGGGATGACAGTCAGCATGTTATCACTGGTCTCAGTGCCCCTTGTTTAGGAAGGGGAGAATCACACCGGGCTTCCTGCACCTGATCCCTATCCCGCAATCCTTGCTGTGAATGCATGTGTAGCCAGCGGGTGAGCTGTGATGCCCTTTGCAGTCAAATAGTCACTGTCCGTGCTCACACATGATTCAATGTCTACTTGGTTGGAGTACTAGAGGGCAACTAGCAAGTGTGGAGCCGTTCCCCAGCTAAGAGAGGTGGAGCAGAAGATGAGAGAAAATGGGCCGGAATATACAGAAACCGGTAAAAACCCCATTGAAAAGTGGAGTGACATTTTTGTCACATTTCGCTCAAGGTGGAAAAAAGGAGCTGCAGCATCTTTCACACACTCAGGATATCCCAATACTGTTGTTAGTAGATGGGAGAATATACTCTGACTTACAGATGCCTATGATAAATCTGCACTATGTTACGTAAATAGTATTTAAATTTGATGTCCACTCCCCGAAAATATCAATTTCAGCAAAATTCTGTTGTTTCAGTGCAAGTATTTATCGTATAATTGTATATTTTGAAATTGACACCACATTGCGCACTTCAGCGCTGAGTTATTGGCTCTTCTTTGCAAATGATGTATGGAGTAACAGGAAACACGTTACTGGTGGGGATCTAATCGAGGGGATCAGAGGGTTTATGTACAGAATAATGGATATCTGGGATGAGGTACAGACTGGGATCTAATCGAGGGATTCAGGGGGTTTATATGTATAGAATAATGGATACATGTGAGTCATTACAAAGCAGCAATGTAATTAAAGTTCAGAAGGCTTGTGTTTATTAATGGTTACCTGCGTGTCACAAGGACAAGCTTTAAAACTGATTCCAAAAATTGAGTTTAAAAAAAAAGTAGGAAATAAAGGTGAATTTGAAATTTAGATGGGTGCTATTTTTGAGATACAGTCTGAATGCAACAAATGAAAGGGGAAGGAAACTCGCTGGAAACTCTTTGGAGCTTAAAGCTATTGTCTTTTCTTGCAGATTGCTTGGACAGCGTATGGGCATGGGTGCAGAGGCCCCCTACCTCGATCCCTGCTTGTCTGTTGAAACAGCCGACATCATTCAGAAGGATGGTCAGACATTGCATTTGAAAGGAGCCGGGAACTTTGACGAGTGTTGCAAGCAAATAAAACCATTCCTGAACAAAGGGACTGAGACTAACGCATCCCTCAATGGGGCTTATCAGTCACCCATTGACTTCTATAACAGCGAATTCTATGGATTCTCTGAGTTTTACTATTGTACTGAAGACGTGTTGCGCATGGGAGGTCAATATGATGCTGTCAAGTACATCAAAGCAGCCAGGGTATGGAAACATTGTACTTTTATAGTGATTTTTATAAATTCCAACACTTCCCTTGACCAGCAAAGGCTGACATTTCATAGCTTGATCCATTTTAGCTCATCCATCCAGGAAGACCCTGCAATTTCTTTTTCTTCTCCCCCTCCTACCCCCTGCCATCATGGTAGCCAGTGATTCTGGGATTGTTGCTTCTATAGCTCTATCCAGAACTCCATTCTAGTCCATGTATTGATCTCTCCTTGTGTGATATCAGTCCTAAATTTGCCTTTTACTAATTTAAATCCATGTCACCTTGGCCTACTGTCACAGTTTAGTTTGATGCAATGTTCTGGATCTACCTTTTCTATGCCATTTAAAGGACAAACACATTTATATAGTCCTCGGGATATCCCGAAGTGTTTCACAACTAATGGAGTACTTTCTGAAGTGCAGTGAATGTTACGTAGGCAAATGTGGGAGCCAAAAATGCACACAGTGCAATTCCACAAACAATAAATGAATGAATGACCAGCCCATCTGTTTTTGGTGGTGTTGGCTGAGGGAGGAATGTTGGCCAGGATGTTGGGGGACACCTAGAGTTCTACGAGTGACTTGGAAATTTACCATTTTGCATGCCTCTTATAAGATCACCTCTCAGTTGCCTCTTTGCAAGTCTAAAAAGTCCTATTTCCTCTTGATACCCAAGTGTTCTCATTCTAAGGATCTCTTCAGAATCACTTCCAAGGCTTGAATGTCTCGCTTGTGTCTTGGTGACCAGAACTGGACACCGGACACGAGTTGTGGTCCGACTAAAGCAGTATACAGTTTGAGTATAACTTTCCCTGACTTGTATTCTACGATTGTGGTTCAGCATTCTACTTGCCTTGTTTGCTGCTTCGGAGTGATTGGACATGTTGCCCGTCTAATCTATTAAAACCCAGTGGTCTCTTTCAACTTCATCCTTCTTCCACGTTTACCTGTGGAAGACTGCCACTTATATTAGAATCGTGTCGGCATCACAGATAATGGCAGTAACCCTAGTTCAAAGTTGTGGCTGCTCTTAGTTGGCCAACCTTACACCCTCTGTAAACTTGAGCTCATCCAAAACTCTGCTGCCCGTATCCTAACTCGCACCAAGGCCCATTCACCCATCACCCCCTGTGCTCGCTGACCTACATTGGCTTCCGGTCCGGCAACGCCTCGATTTTAACATTCTCATTCTTGTTTTCAAATCCCTCCATGGCCTCCCCCTCCCTATCTCTGTAACCTCCTCCAGCCCTACAACCCTTCGAGATCTCTGCGCTCTTCCAATTCTGGCCTCTTGCGCATCCCTGATTTTCATCGCTCCACCATTGGCGGCCGTGCCTTCAGCTGCCTAGGCCCTAAGCTCTGGAATTCCTTCCCTACGCCCCTCTACCTCACTCTCCTCCTTTAAGACTCTCCTTTAAATCCTCCTTCTTTGTCCAAGCTTTTGGTCACCTGCCCTAATATCTCCTTATGTGGCTTGGTGTCAGAATTGTTTGATAATTGCTCCTGTGAAGTGCCTTGGGACATTTTACTACATTAAAGGTGCTATATAAATGCAAGTTGTTGTCTCTGAATAGGATCTCCATGGTCTTCTACATAGCAACAGTGACAAGGTATGAAAGAAACATTTGACTTTCTGAACACTCTCCCACACATGATAGAATTGTGATGTGTGATGGAGAGTATACAAAGGCACTGTCAGTGAAAAAGTAAGATCCTTCAACCAAACTCAAACTCACAGGGTGACCGAGCTTTTCTGCAATTCCTGTCGAAGTCCTTCAACACCAGCTTCAGAATAGTGTTTTTAGAAATTCCATCCCCTCCGCCCAACCATCTGCGAACAAACACTGCTGCACAACCTGCAGTGACGAGAGTGGGACAGTCTGTGAATAGTCGGCAGGAGGTCAGTTGATCAGAGTGACAGTGTCAGGTTCAAATAAGAAGGCAGAGAGCGAAGTTCGGGGCCTTCAACCACAGGGAATGGGGAGAGAGGGAGCATCCACGTTGCTGGCAGACTTTTTTTTTTCTTCGAATGTGAATGACACCGGCAAGGCATTTATTATCTGAGACTTGTTATTGTTTTAGCAACAGAATGGCTTCAGAGGGAATTAAAAGTCTGGAACTGGCATGGATGCACCATTTGGGTTTTTAACTACAATTCAGCAGCCCAAATCACCAGAATTCAATTTCACATTTGAGTAAAGAGGGGAATAGTAAAGCGACTTTCAGATTTTAACATTGCAACTGTAAATGCAATCTGTTGTACAGCAACTTTGGATAGGAACAGGAGTAGGCCATTCACCCCTTCGATGTATAGTTGTGCATTATTCTCTGTGCGAGCCTGATAAGAGTGTGTTCCAAGACAAGTTTTTGTGGTAGCTGTGTGCCTTTTAAAGCTTTAAAACTGATTTCATTCCATCCCAACGTTTTTTTTAATAGGATTACTGCGCTACCAAATGGACAACATTAAAAGAGCGGTTTGATTTCAATCTGTTTTCGTCTCACGCTGACCTTCACAGATTGAGGTAAGTGTGCCAGAGACTTATCTTAAAGCAGCAGAAGCTTGAGCATGGGCAGATTCACATAAATCTCTGCCCAAGTAAACTTCCAAGGACTGTGCTTAATGTGTGTGCATCAGTGTAATATTGACTGAGCCGCTGCATAGAGTGCATCTCACGTGACAAAGGCAACTGTTTCCAGGGAGTTTGTTGAGGGTCAGGGAACAATCAGGTAATTCCTGAATTTGGGGTGGGGTGGGTGGGGGGAGCAGAGGAGAACATAACCCATGCTATAAGCATGTTCTCTCCTCCTCCACTGTGTTTGCCCCAAGCTTCACATATGAGGGGAAGGGAAGAGAGGAAAACGGGTTTTGTTTTTCGGAAGGAAGATGAAGCTGTCTCACCCGGCAATAAACCATTCATTCCCATGTCGGCTGTTTGGAGAGAGCTGTTGACAGATTGTGGAGTAGGCCACAGGCTGTCCTGTGCTCACAGCTGATGGACGCTGTTTAGTAGCAAGATGCTTATGGTTAGACTGTCCAGATTTAGAGCAGGCCATCTAGAAATTTCTAAAATGTAAACCTGACACAAAAATCTAGATTTTGAAATACAAGTTTATCTTTTTTTTTACACGTGAATACGATCTGGTGATGTTATTTCATGTGAAGGTTTTCAGTGAATTTTCAACAGGATAGAAAACATCAGAATTCAAGCTGTGATCCAACATGGAAGGGTGCAGAGGTCGATCTAGTCACCAGATCCAGATGGTATGCAACACGGAATACTGAGGGGAGAGAGAGCGGCAGGGCACGAACTATAATTTTCCCAAGAATCTTTGGAGCAAAATTTGTGCTCACCATGTGGCGTTGTTGGGGGGGGGGGCAACAAAGCAAAGTTAAACTGACAGCCCTGTGCCCAGGAAATCTCTGTTCAAACTTCAATATCAGGAGAAAACCGACTGTCCTCTCTGCTAGTGCTAAACAAAAAATGTGTAACTTTCCCAAGCAGTACGATGGAGCTGAGGTGGAGGTGGTGTGTCATCCAAGCTGTGTAAGGCCATGCCCTAAGGCTGCTCTCCAACCACATTCAATCTGCCAGCATTAACTAGCTGATCAGTGACTATTTTTTCCATGATCTTGAACAGAGATAAGTACATCTGTGCTATCAGGGAGATAAATTTTAGAGCTTTTTTTTTCCCCCCCCCTTAAACATTATATAGTTATACAGGTGTTTTCACATTGACACAAAGCAGCTGCAGGCTCAAAAATAGTAGTAGAACTCAGGAATCAGGCTGGCAGTCTAACTCCTGTCCGTGCTCTCTGCTGACGTTAAAGGTTAGTCAGCTGGGAGCAGAGCTTCTTGCCTGCTGTCCAAGAATGCGTGTGCTGAGCTCAGAGTGCGACCTGCAACAAGGTGCGGTCGTGAGTTTAACTTAGGTCTACCGTCTGAACGTTGCACTCTACACGTAACAGTCTGACAATATAACGACATCCTTAATTGCATTCAGTGTAACTACACAGTGGCTTTCATAGAATCGGCTTAAGGTGGCCTTTCAATCGTGCACTGGTCTCCTGGGAAAAGTCCCCTTCCTTTAGTTCCCAGACTATGACGGTGGTGCTTGTCTGGATATTTGTACAGTTCCTTTCCTGGTTATGTTGTGTCTGTTAAATAAGCTTGCTGTTTTTTTTGGAGTTTTAGAGGCCTGATTTTACTTATTTGCTGTTTTGTTTTGCAAACGTACTGTATGCTTCTACCAAATCTGTTATTAATTGATCTTTAAAACTCAAAACTAAAAGGATGCGGGTTGAAGGTTTGTGTCCAAGATTCTTCATGCTGCTTTCCTGATCTCAGCCTGTCTGCATAGTGAATTATCTAGAAAAGGGTCGGGAGACTCTTCACAGGGTGGGTAAATGCAGATACTTTTACACATGTCGCCTGGGACACAAGGTTGTGAGACTGGTTCAAGAACCACATCAAGACGATGCATAAGCCAGGATACAGCTGTAATTCTACGCTGTCGGAGGTGCCGTCCTATGGATGAGACTTTAAACTGAGGTCCTGTCCTCCTGTTTAGGTTAAAAGATCGCAAGGCACTAATGAAGAAATGCAAGGAGTTCTTCCAGTGTCCTAGCACCCATCACCCCTGCGCTCGCTGACCTACATTGACTCCTGGTCCAGCAATGCCTCAATTTTAAAATTCTCATCTTTGCTTTCAAATCCCTCCATGGCCTCACCCCTCCCTATCTCTGTAATCTCCTCCAGCCCTCGCCCCTCCCTTTCTCTCTAACCTCGCCCCTCCCTATCTCTGTAATCTCCCTCGAGATCTCTGCGCTCCTCCAGTTCTGGGCTCTTGCGCATCACTGATCTTCATCGCTCCACCATTGGCGGCCGTGCCTTCGGCTGCCTAGGCTCTAAGCTCTGGAATTCCCTCCCTAAACCTCTCTGCCTCTCTACCTCTCTCTGCTCCTTTGAGATGCTCCTATAAACCTACCTCTAGGAACATAGGAATATAGTAACAGGTGTAGGCCATTTAGCCCCTCGAGCCCGCTCCGCCATTTGATAAGATCATGGCTGATCTGTGATCTAACTCCATATACCTGCCTTTGGCCCATATCCCTTAATACCTTTGGTTGCCAAAAAGCTGACCAAGCTTTTGGTCACCTGTCCTAATATCTCCTTATGTGACACAGTCTCCAATTCTGTTTGATCGCTCCTGTGAAGTGCCTTGGGACATTTTACTACCTTAAAGGCGTGATATAAATGCAAGTTGTTGTTAGGAGAGTGTATGGCTTATTGCGGCAGTTCATTGACTGTTCTCCTCTAACCTTGCAGATATCAGTGTTTTAAGTCTGCGTGGATGCATGAGGTATTGCACAGCGGTTTTAACTTTCCAGCCGACTATTCCAATCTGAAGACAGCCCAGCTGGTCTACGACAAGGAAATACAATGGACGCTGGGAGCAATTCTTTATAAAACCCGTTTTCTACCTCTTAGGTACGTTGCCTTATATCAACGAAAGAAAGTTTGGTGAAATTGAGGGGGATTTTGAGAAGTTTGTCCTTGAGAATCAAAATGCTACATTTTGAGCATGCTGTGACATATTATACATCAGAGTATCCATGGGGGGAATTTTCACCTTCACTGCTTGAGTGATTAACTGGTGAAGCCAATCGCCCACCCTTTATAGAACCCGCCTGATTTTAATGATCAGCTCCACCAATTTAACACCCAAGTGGTGTAGGTGAAAATTACCCCCTGTATCTGTATCTATATCTCTCTCAACTCCCCATATTCAACAAAATCTCTCTTGCCCTCTGTCTGTATCTTGCTACATCTTGCATGCTCTCTATCTCTTTCTCTCTCTTCCCCTCACCCGACTCTTTCACCCTCTCTCCCGGTCTTTGCCCTTCCTCTCTGCCTCCTATCCCTTCCCCTCTGCCCCCTGTCCCTTCCCCTCTGCCCCCTGTCCCTTCCCCTCTGTCCTGTTGTACAGAATGTTGCTGGGCAAAGGGAAAAATTCACAGGGTTCAGTAGAAAATGATTATTTAGATTTTTTTCCTCTCCCCTCTCGCTCTCTCTCTCTCTCCGTGAAACAATGACAGGGACCTCCGGCAAGAAATCGTCAAGGTGAATCATTCCAGCTGGCAGCGTGTCTCGTTCGTCTACAACCACTACCTGTTCTTTGCCTGTTTCTTTGTGGTTCTGCTGGCCATCGTCCTGTACGTCCTGCGACTGCAGCGGATTCACAGGAGAACGCAGCGGGAGCTGCTCTGGTTGGAGGAGGGCGCCTTGTCGACCGAAGGGCATTGACATGCGACACAGCAGAGAGGGGGCCAATCGTTCAAGGCAGAGAGAGGGGGGGGTGCTACGGAATCTGATGCTCCGGAATCACGGATCGGGCTGCGAACGACGGGAAACATTCCAACGTCCTCTTCAGCGTATTCCAGGTCAAACTTTACGTGAACCCTGGGTTTTTTTTGGGCACAAGCCTTTTGGATACCTCAGGTATTTATGTTTAATCTGGAATCTGTTCCTCCCATTGGACAGCTTACCTGTTCTTGCTCCTGCTCTAACCCTCCGTCTCTTTTTTTTGAAGTCAGCTAGCAGCCAATGCAATAATGTATATTTATTTTTACACCAGTGCATGGTTTCAGGGTGCTAAGTTATACATTTGAGGTTCTGATGACTGGTATAAATCACTGGGGCTTTATTCATCATCTGTGTTCTCCTCCAACACCCATAATGCCACAGGGCAGAGACAAGACACCATTTGGAAGATATTGAAATCTGTTTATTTGGTGTTCCCTTCTACTGCAGCCCAAAAATCTGCTCTCCCAGCATTTGCTCAGTACTGCACTGGAATGTCAGCCTAGATTATATCTCTGGAACGGGGCTTGAACCCACGACCTTCTGACTCAGCAGTGAGTTATACCAACTGAGCCAAGCTCACATTGCCAGTGTTATCTAACATCCAATCTAAGAGAGAACATGCTTACAGCTACAATGATGAAGCCACTTAACATGGATAAAAGGTAGTTACAGCTCAGAGAGTAAAAGCGACAGAATGGTCTTCCGTCATTTGGGATCGGTGATCACTAAAGCCACTGATTTGTGGGTTTTCATGGGGGAGAAAAGGACAGAATTGAGGAAGATGATCCCCAAACTACTGGTGAAAATCCATGAAACCACCAGAATTTGGCCCATTCAATTACCATAAAACAGTGGTCTTGTTGGTCATGATTCATTTTCATAGAAATGCTTCAATCTGGAACCTCAAAAATCAGGGCCAATTATTAACACTGTAACATAGAGAAACAATGCATGAGTTGGAAAATGGTGCAGAACTAGAATTTACTTATGTCTCAGGGCATTTACATTTGCAGTTGATCCTTGCTATGTTTCTGCAGTGAAGTGAGGAACTTGGGTTCGGGAGCGGAGTGTAATTCAAGGGCCCAAGCTTCAGCTGCCATCTCTCCGTCACTGCCACAGTAACAGATGAGATGTAGAGGAACTCATGTTGGGGAGGGGCTTGGGCTCGATGCCTCAACGCTCTGTCCAAGTCTCACAGGCAGGGGCCTTCACAGCATGAATTATTACCAGCTGTTCCTTGAAATTTGAAAAATGTAGCACGGCACTTTCCTTTAAACTACTGCCATGTCATTCATGGAAATCATTCTGACACACGTAAGCACAGTCTTGCAGTGCGGTTATCACAGCCTGACAGAGAGGTTGTGCATTGTTTTTCTTTTCAATTATTTCTCCCACTTCAGGCTCAGAATGTCACATCACAGAAGCTCCTGTTACTTTGAAACTTCCTGTGATAGAATGGGAAGAGCTTCACTGATACAGGACTCCATTGTTTTGATTTGAACCCTGGTGTGTGTGTGAGCTGAGATAAAGCTGTACACTTAAGATTGCTAATGCTGCTAAATTGTGGGTATTTTTCTTTAAAGCAATAGACTTTTTTTTTTAAAAAAGAAAAGTTACATTTAAACAAATGATAATTAAAAGTTTGTCTTTTGTTTTTACAAGATGTTTTAAATTTGGGAGAGTGGGTGGTACAGAATATTTTCTAAGTCTGGCTGCAGCCCAAGTTGATGGGATGAAGGCCTTTGTTCTGTCGGCTCGGATGTGAAGTGAGTTTCGGGCAGTTGCAATCCAACTGTGATGGGTTGATGTGTCCACAGCACAAAACACAAGTCCTCAGGACGTCCCAAAGCACTGCACAGAAATATGAAGTGCTATTGAAATGTAGTCACTGTTGGAATGTAGGAAATATGTTATATTAGTGCAATATGGGGAGCTGTTTTAAGGTTGAGGTTGAAGCATATTCTTGCCTTTGTCCTACATCTAATTCCTGTTACACCTGACCTGAGAGTACTTGATGTGCACTCTGGTTGGAAAAATGTTCCAACCCATAGTACAGACATCCCTCAGCTGGACGAATACGATTCTTTGCCACCGTTCTCGCTACTAGGGTAATTGTGACCTGGAACTCACCACCATCCTTCCACAATCTGGCTTGCCACGTGCCATTTCCCCACTTCTAATTACAATCTAACATTCAGCCCATCAAGCCCGCTCCATGCAGAGACTCTGTATGAATATTCTATCATGGGCTCTTCCTTTCCCACCTGTTGATTCCCATACTGGGGACACCATAAAGGAAATTTTCCACCTTGGCACTCCTGGTGTATAGTTCTGCACCATGTGAATGCACAGCAAGAATTTTGTACAACCCCAGCCTGTGATTTTCCTTCCATAATCGTGGGTTGGTGATGTATAATTTCCCAGCACGTGTTTCCAGCAGGCGCAGTTCCATGCTGGGAGCACCAAAGTAGAATATCTCCCATTATACTTCTTCCTTGGCGGATCCCAAGGCACTCTTTCGAAGAAGAGCAGGGGAGTTCTCCCTGGTGTCCCAGCTAATATTTATCCCTCAATCAACAATTTAAAAAAAGATTATCTCATTGCTGTTTGTGGGACCTTGCTGTGCACAAATTGGCTGCCATGTTTCCTACATTACAACAGTGACTACTCGTCAAAAGTACTTCATTGGCTGTAAAGTGCTTTGGTACGTCCTGAGGTCATGAAAGGCTCTGTATAAATTCAAGTCTTTCTATAGCTGGCACCGTGCAGCGTGACATCCTGTGACAAACCTTGTGAATTCCGCACACCGAGTGTCGTGTGATTTGCAGCCTGAATGCTGCATGTTGCATTAAAAAGCAACAGAAATGGTGAAAATGTTAATTTACCACAGGAACATGGCTGGTGACTGACATATTCTGTTGTCTAAGACAGTGTGCCAGCTGTCACTGAGACTTGAACCTTGACCTCCTTACTGTGTACAGTACTAAGGGACAGGATTCCTTTTGTTCTTAAAAGAAAATAAAAATCCCTCCCCCACTTCTACACAGCGAGTCATTATGATCTGGCATGCACTGTCTGAAAGGGCGGTGGAAGCAGATTCAACAGTAACTTTCAAAAGGAAATTAGAAATATTCTTGAAAAGGAAAAATGTTGTTACAAATAGTCCAGCTGATGTTTAAAGCTAGAGTGCGATTCCCATTAGTGGCCTCTGAGCACCCCTCTCAGTGCATGCCCTGTGCATTGAACCACTGTACCCAACAAGCTGTTGTTAACGTTGCGTTATCTCCCATTTTTGTGCTGCTCAGTGTAATTGTGTCTGCCGAAAGTGTTCCACTATCTCGACTTCTGTGAATCTGACTGTGTGCTAACTTCCATCAGTCCGTATAGAAGAAATCCCAAGTATATTTCAGCAGCTATTTGATGGTGTAGTTTGCATTCAGCTAACAAATTACGTGAGAAACATTTTCTCCTTGCTGGATGAGCAAGCAAAAGAGGGTTTCCAGAATTGAGCAGGAAATTTTTTTTATATATATATATAAATAAATAAAATCACCCCTAGCAATAATTTGATGTTGAACCCATGCAAGAAACCATATGGAAGGATAGAATGGAAATAGACTGCATCACTTTTAACTTGTGTGAATACGTGACATACTCCCACTTTGATCAAATCGCAATCCTTGCAGCTTATGGGACTTGTGGGTTCAAGCCCCACTGCAGAGACTTGAGCACATAATCTAGACTGACACACATCGTGCAGTACCGAGGGAGTGCTGCACTGTTGGAGGTGCCGTCTTTCGGATGAGAAGTTAAACCGAGGCCCCGGTATTCGGCCAACATTTATCCCTCAACCAGCATCACTTAAAAACAGATTATCTGATCATTACCTCATTGCTGTTTATGGGACCTTGCTGTGCCCAAATTGGCTGCTGCGATTCCTACATTACAACAGTGGCTGCAGTTCAAAAAGTACTTCATTGGCTGTAAAGCGCTTTGGGACGACCTGAGGTCGTGAAAGGTGCTCTATAAATGCAAGTCATTCTTTCTTATGTAAGGTAAAACTAGTTTTCTAACGCACTCCACACTGGCAAGGTACCAGTAACGAATAGAAATGTCTGTACCGGCCTTTGTTCTCGCTATGGACAGGCTGAGCTCTTGGGCTCCACATACAGTACACTAACTGCATCTGCTGATGTCAATGGAGTATTAAAAATGGTTTAGTGCAAAAGTGGATGAAGGTTGCTGCAGTGTGATGGTTTGTTCATATTTTCTTCTACACTTCCCTGGATGGAGTTAAATTATTTCCCTAATTGCTTTTAAGTCAGCAGCATTTGTAGTGTTTTCTCCTCCAACAGTACTACTGTGAAGCCTGCCTGAAAGTGTACTTTAAAAAAAAAAAATATTTTTATAGTTACATTTTTCTCCATTGATATTTTGTTCAATAATTGGGAAGGGGGAAACAGTGGAGACATAGGAGCCCTGTGGCTGCTCACTCTCCCCCAAGTCGGAGGCGTAGGAGTGACATCAACTGAGCTTGGCTCCGAGTTTTTCTCCCTCCCCCACAACATTCCAGTGGGAAAACATCTTGCTCTTTTCTTCCCCCATATGTCGATTGACCTCAAGAGCTCACCACACTTTAGAGAACATCCTCGTCCTGCTAATCTGTGTCGCAGCAACATTATACTCTTATCAAATGACCCAAATACGGTTTTTAGATTCAGCCTGTGCAAACTAGTGGAAGGAATTGTAGAGTAGGGGTGGTTTTGGAAGCCAGTTGAGACTTGCAGACCACAGACCTGCTAGGGTTCAAATGAATGCAATTCGGAGACTTCCTTTTTGGCTCTGTTGATAAACGGACTGCCAGGCATGGTACTGAGTTGTACGGACCAGGAAGGTCCAATGTGTTGAGTCAGATGGGGCAGAATTTGGGAACACTGTAATTGGGCTTAGATCCCCAGCACTGGTGGGGTGGAGGGGTGGAAAATCGGCCTGGTAACTGCTGGCTATGCAGTAATCAGCTGAGATGCCCTGCACCTTTCAATGGCTACTGCCCAGACTCACCATGAAGAATGTCCATTTGTATGAGACGTATTCAGCATCTATGGAACCATACCCCAAGCAAGAGGGAGTATCTGCAGGAGAGGAAATAAAATTTGTTGGGGGTGGGGGAAAGTAATCTTGAACTTGATTTTTTTTTAACCCTGTTATTCCCATTTTTGTACTCACCATTGCAAACCACTGAAATTAACACGGTGGGGTCTCCAGGCTGCAGACTTCTCCATGGACATGATCATTGCTCACGTTGGTTCTTTACTGGCTAACAATAGACAATCTTGAAGTGTGGTTCTAAAGTCTAATCTTCCTTTTTTGTAGCATAAATCACTCTACTACCATTACATTTGTTATGTAACAGCCTGAATGAGCTAGCAGTACCAACCATTGAGTTCTGTTGATGGTCAAGTTTGGAGTTAAAACTCAAGACCTTCTCAATGGGAGCCTTGTATGTTAGCACAAGAGCTACTGAACTGCCAATGGTGGACTATGTTGGCAAATGCTGTAGGGGCGACCACTGTGCCACTTCTTTGAACCCAAAATGTTGCTGGGTACTATCCTACCTCCACTGAAGCTAGAACTATATTGTTCTACTGCAGGCAAACAACCACCCAACAGCACCTGAAAACGTGAGAGAAGGATAAAATGCAAATACTGATGTTTCTTCGTGTATTCGCTGTGTATATTAGGGTATCAGTTAGATACAAGTGAGTCCAATCAACTGGTACACGTATGAGATTTTAACTTGTGTCTTCAGTCTAACTCATTACACGTATCCCAGCAGTATTCAGTGCTGTTTTCTATCTGTAACAGAGCCATTGTAAAAAAAAAATCAGTGATTTCCTTTAATTGTACAAGAATTATATGTGCATAGTCTACAAAGGGGGTTAATGAAAAATATTCAAAACTTGAAGCTCATCATATAATGTATTTATTATACAAACAATGCATTTTCTTTGATGACTTCTGTCTGTGCTGGTATTCCTCCCCAGTCTATCATGATTCCTTAGTGTCGGCCTGATGCTTTCAGTCCTCCTAGTTGATAGGACCAAGACTTGTATCTAATGATTACTGTCCCTATCCCCAACAGTTAAGAGACAAGCAGCCGCTGTCTTGTAACATTTGAGAACACTCTTGTCACTATTGGTAGTCACAAACCAATAGAGAATGAAGTTCATTGATCACCTAAAATATTTCCAACTAATTTTAAGCTCGAACAAAGTTTTAAGCTTGAACTCAGTTCATTTGTAAACATGTTGCAGGTTAATCAATATCCAATACCAGGGCCAGTACAAAGTATTTCCATTCAGAGCATTGCTTTCAGGGGTCTTTATATCACTTGGCTAACCACAATGTAAGCCATGATTTAACATTCACTATCCAAAGTTTCCGAATGATTGTCCTACCTCTATTGAGTCTTGAGGCTGGTTCATTCCTATGTTACCTGTTAAAGCACAGCTGGTAGTGTGTTTGTGTTCATTCAGTTCATTGATATTTTCAAATCATGTCCTTCTGTCTAGTATTAATTGCTCCCTTGGGCCTGATTTACTGTAGAGTCTATTTAATGATGTACATTTGTATTGAATTTTAAACAAAAAAATACAAAATAAAGTTCCAGATTAGCATTTGTTTGTTCCAGCACAATGGCACACCATTATGATTCAGTAGAAATGTTCTCTTTTGGAAAAAAAAATGAAGGGCGTAACCCCACAGAAATAAGTAAGATGAAAGATTTCCACGTCCAACACTATGTAAATAAAATCATACAGCACAGGAGGCCATTCAGCCCATCGTGCCTGTGCCGGCTCTTTGAAAGAGCTAACCTATTAGTCCCACTTCCCCCGTTCTTTCCTGCATATTTTTCCTTTTCAACGATATATCCACTTCCCCTTTGAAAGTTACTATCGAATCTGCTTCAGCCACCCTTTCAGGCAATGCATTCCAGATCATAACAATTCACTGCTTAAACAAAATTCTCATGTCCCCTCTGTGTCTTTTGTCAATTATCTTAAATCTGTGTCCTACAGACTCTCCTGCCCAGTGGAAACAGTTTCTCCTTATTTACTCTGTTAAAACCATTAATAATTTTGAGCATCTCTATTAAATCTATTTAATATTAAATCTTAACCTTCTCTGCTCTAAGGAGAACAATCCCAGCTTCTCTAGTCTCTCCCCATAACTGAAGTATGCAACCATAGAATTCCATTTTTAACCAAAACTATTTTATACAAAAAAGGAACATTGAATATTAATTAAATTTGTTGCAGCAGAGAAAACCAAAACCCAGTGCGTCATTGGATTTGGTACTTAACTATCACCATGACTGTCAGAGAATTCATCACTCTTGGATGGATAGCTTCCATTGACTACCATAATAATAAAAAAAACTGGAAAGTATAAGCAAGGTGATGGATAAATAACAAAAGTAGTGGTTAGGTGACACCAAGCTTAGGTTTTGAAACCTGTAGTGGCTGCAGTGAGCCATTCTATTGCAGTCCTGGAAAATAATGAGTTAATTCCAATTTAATTTGAGTTTAAATAGATTTATCGCCTTTAACCTTATTGTAATCCTCCTTGATAATCAGCTGAAGGATCGCATTATTAGTAAACCAGAACTGCCTGCTCTTACTTTAAAAAAAAATGTTGTGGGAATAAACATGCACCTGAACCACTGGACAGAGCCCTGGATTAACATCTCACCAGACTGCAGTATCCCTTGCAATGCAGCACGCCCTCATTATGACACTAGCAGCAGTCTGGATCCTGACGCAGAGGCGAGACCGTTAACATGTGATGCACAAAATCATAAATTGACAAATCTGGTAAAGTACATTACAAGATATTTTGCAAAGATGGGACAACGCCCCTTTAAGAATATTTACACACCAACCTCTCACTCTTATTGTGTGTCTATTTTTCCCTGTGCATTTCATGTTAGTTTCTGAACTGCGTCAGTACTGAGCAGATTCAAATAAGCACTGCTGCTATTGGTTCAGCAGCTGTTTAATTTCTGTTTAGGTTAGGCGTTATACACTGAATTGAATTATTCTCATTAGAGAAGGAAGCCAACTGTCTCATGCATTTTTCATTCGCAAACCCTGTCTGCTCTGCCTTTAAAGCTTCCTCTAAAACTGCAACATTCACCCACTGATCATTAAAATGTAATTTCATGTGATCAAATTTTAAGCCCTCCTGTCGGTTGATATTTCTATCAAATGGGTACACAGTCTACTGATAATTCAAAGTCCTTTTTTGCACTAAAAAATTGAATTATCCAATAAAGCAACGTAAATAACATATCAAAGTGGGAACATAGTGCTAAAAAAATTTGAATTAAGCAACTTTGACTTAAGAAGAGTAGACTGTATCTGTTAAAAATGAAGAGCTGTCTTGTTTTCCCTTCCAGTTTTCTCCACCTGTCTCCTGAAGGTGATGACTCACGACCTCCAGCCCGTCGTTCTCACTGGAGACTTCAACTGCATCATTGATGCAACTGGACGATCCAGCAGTGTCGAGGGAATACTGGACACCAAGTCCAAACTCTGATGGAAGCGGTGAAAGACGCAAAGCTTCGCAATGTCTTCAGCAACCCTGCAGACAGAGTGCCGCAGAGGTACACCTGGTCCGGGCCAGACGGGTCTGTCCATTCGATAGACTTCCTATTTGTGTTCCCAACCCAGTGGGGGAGGGGGGGGGTTGGTGGTCGATGTCAGGGAGGAACTGCGAGAGGTGAAGGGCCTGCAAGATCATCTCCCAGTCCAGAGTCCGCTCTGTGGAGCAGGACGAGAAATGCTCACACTGCGTCTTCCAGAAGCCGCACAGGGAGACTTCTGATCTTAAGCCTGAAGGAGGAAGACGGATCGTTGACTTCTTCGTAGGCAGACATACTGAGGATCAGCAAGTCCTTTTATGCCAGGCTGTATGATACGAAGCCCACATACAGCACGGTCTCCCAATCCTTCCTGTGCTCTATCACGGAGGTCTCAGAGGACAGCGAACAGGATCGGCCACTCATTTTGGACTAGTTGACAAAGGCCGTCCGGTCCTTCAAGAAGAGCAGAATTCCCAGAAGCGACAGCTTACCGGTTGAGTTGTACTCGGCCCTGTGGGACTGGATAGGCCCAGACCCACTGGAAGTGTACGGGGGTATGCTTCTGGCAGGCAGCATGTCAGAGTCCATGAGGAAAAGAATCATCGCCCTCATCTACAAGGGGAAGAGGGAAGCAAACAGAAATCGGCAACCCATTTCCTTACTAAATGTCAACTACAAGATTCTGTCTATGGTCATCGCCAACAGACTCAAGTCTGCGCTGGAGCTGGTGATCCACCCTGGTCAGACTTGTACTGTACCCGGCAGGGAGATCTCTAATTGCCTTGCACTACTCAGGGATACAATAGAATTAGACAGTGAGAATCAGAAGGCTATTCCTCTGAGGGTCTTCACTTCTGTCCTGCACTGACTTTCCAGCAGGGATCACAGGACAATGATGTCTAGGCTGTTTCTTCCCCCCCCCCCCCCACCCACCCCAGTCCAGGCACAAGGGACAATTATAACACCCCCATCAGCACCATGGCTGAGATCAGCTAATTCAACTTTTACCATGTATTGGATCTGGGGCCCTTTCTATTCTCTATGGCTGAGTTCCACTCTGGATAGTAAGTACTCTCACAAACTGAGTCTCAGAAGGAGCTTCCTGTTTTTTTTTCTAATTTAAAAAAAATCATTCACTATTACTCTGATACATAATAGAAGAAGGGAACTTACATTTAAGTGGCTCCCTTCACATCCTCGTGTCATCCCATGAATTACAGCCAATGACTTACTTTTGAAGCATACTCAATTGTTATGTAGTCAAACATGTCAGCCAATGTGTGCTCAACACCCAGTTTCCGCATCACGCACGCCCAGGTCAAGTACAGCACTGAGAAAAGCTCGCTCTACTCTGCCCCCTCCCCAACTACACAACTGTGATGTTTATCCAATTCCCCACTTCACCCTCCTCTGCCCCCTCGGAGTGAGATTGCCAAATCTGGGATGGTTTTGTCGCTGTGGGTGCATGTCTGTATTTGTCTGGAATTGGGATGAGACTGTCCAGACCACTTTCACACAACAGGGCCCAGATGCGGAAAGGACACACCCGGTTCACAAGATAGATACAGATGAGGAAGGCCATTTGTCCCATCCTAGCTCATTCATCCAAAACGACCTTCCAATTCCTCCGTCACCCGACCCAACCATATCTTAAATAATTTCAGGCTCCAATCATCACCTCCTAGTGATGGCATGACAGAGATGAAGTTAATATATGTGAAATCATGTGTACAAACCCATTCCTTGCCATGATGGATCACAGTGCCATTGTGCTACACCATGGCCATTTTCAATTAGAATTCAAGGTTTCTTTGTGTTCATCACTGATCAATGTCAATGCTGGGGAATGGGACACATTACTGTTAACATCTAGTGTCCAAGTAATTCCAAATACAGACATGGTTTAGAACTCCCTACAACCTCAGCTATGAATCGTACCCCAAACCTCAGAAGAATAGTTCTCGAGCTGTACCAGACATCAGTGTTTCCACATCAGCCATCCTTTTAGTGAGGTTGTCCATTTGCTCCTGTAACAGTGACCACTCTTCAAAGTAATTCATTGTATTTGATGTGTTTGGAGACATTTCTGAGACACGTGACAAGGGCCTGCATGAATGCAAATCTTCTTTCTTGCCAATGGTGCTGAATCATTTGAAGTCTGTAGCCAACCTGCCTGGGGACATCTCCACTTCACTTCACTTAGAATCCCGACAAAAATAACAGAAAAATCCATCGGTCTTGGCTGGACCTGAACCCAGATCCCAGAGGTAAGAGAATAACGCGTTCTAATCCACCGTGTCACCCAGCTCCCAACCCAACACACTTGATCAAGTACAAAAACAAAAGACATTACTTACAATGCACTTGGGTTTCTAAGCTGTTCATTTACTCAAGACAGAACATAGCGAGCTCTACAAAAAGAGAGAACTTAGAAGCTAAAGTAAAGTGGTTGGTTCGTAACTGGGCAAACTATGGTCAATGCCCGTGCCCACTTAAGGCACTTCAAAGGCGCATCTCCAAATCAATGGAAAAATAAATACTTATGATTGCCACAATCTTTATAACTGCTCTGAATAAGTTCCTTTTGGGGATAATTTTTTTAAAATTCATTCTTGAGATATGGGTGTCGCTAGCAAGGCTGGCATTTATTGCCTGTCCCTTGTTACCCCTCGAGAAGGTGGTGGTGATGAGCCGCCTTCTTGAACCGCTGCAGTCCGAGTGGCGAAGGTGCTCCCACAGTGCTGTTAGGTAGGGAGTTCCAGGATTTTGACCCAGCAACAATGAAGGAACAGCCAATATATGCCCAAGTCAGGCTGATGTGTGACTTGGAAGGGAACCTGGAGGTGATGTTGCTGCCCTTGTCCTTCTAGGTGGTGGAGGTTGTGGATTTGAGAAGTGCTTGTGGAACTTGAATCCTCTTAGCTCACTGACACCTCAGGGCTCCTTTTCATTTTAATGAAAATAACATGAAAATGAGAAACAAATTTTCTAGAAATATATAACCATTTTTGTTTAAGTAAAAGGGCCTTTGAAGTATCTAACTTCTGTTAAGTTGACAGTATCTATGTTTCCACTTAATGTGCTTCACGATTCGCCATGTTAGGGTGTGCGGATGGGAAACACCTACAATTTTTTTTTTATTCGTTCATGGGATGTGGGCGTCGCTGGCGAGGTCGGCATTTATTGCCCACGAGAAGGTGGTGGTGAGCCGCCTTCTTGAACCGCTGCAGTCCGTGTGGTGACGGTTCTCCCACAGTGCTGTTAGGCTTATTATGACTTTTCGTAGCGAGATTTTACAACTGAATGGCTTGCTAGGCCATTTCAGAGGGCAATTAAGAATCAACCACTGCTTCTCCCCTCAATTTTCTCCCTATCCTAGAATCATACACCACAGGAGGAGGCCATTCGGCCCATCGTGCCTATGCCGGCTCTTTGAAAGAGCTATCCAATTAATCCCATACCCCTGCTCTGTCCCCATAGCCCTGCATTTTTTTGAAAGTTACTACTGAATCTGCTTCCACCACCCTTTCAGGCAGTGCATTCCAAATCATAACAACTCGCTGCATAAAAAAAAATTCTCCTCATCCCCCCTCTGGTTCTTTTGCCAATTATCTTAAATCTGTGACTCTCCTGCCAGTAGAAACAGTTTCTCCTTATTTACTCCATCAAAATCATTCGTAATTTTGAACACCTCTATTAAATCTTCCCTTAACCTTCTCTGCTCCCAGGAGAACAATCCCAGCTCCTCCAGTCTCTCCACATACCTGAGGTCCCTCATCCCTGGTATCATTCTGCCAAATCTCCTCTGCACCCTCTCAGAGGCCTTGACATCCCTCCTAAAATGTGTGGTGCCCAGGATTGGACACAATACTCCAAGCTGGGGCCTAACCAGTGATTTATAAAGAAAGGTTAATACAATTTCCTCTCTTGGAGGTGCTGATTTTTTTTTTTTTTGAGAGAGACGGCTTCACAGGTGCCAGAGTCCTCAAACACTCATCCAAGTTGCCGTTTCTCATGTGTGTCAACCTGGATGGTGAGTGTTGGCAAGCTATTAAATCATGGAAGGCATCACAGCTGACCCCAATCACATCAAACACATGCACTTTCCAGCGAAAATCACTGGGTAGCTATTAAGAGCAGGAAACTTACTCCATTTCCCCCCTCCCTCGCCCAGGAACACCGAGAGTAATGCAAGGTCAGCAGACGCAGGTAATAATACTGCTCCCATGGAGGGCTGCTACATACCATGGGATAAGTGATCAACTGGTCCAGTCCGATCCACTGTGAATGGATCCAGCAGTTCAGTGGGCGAAAGGGCAACCAGTGACAGACAGAAGTGTGCGGACTCCAAGAACAGAAATGTAAGCAAGTCAACAAGGGCTTTTTTTAAAAAAAACTTTGTAGGAACACATTACAGCTCCATCTGTTTTACTAAAGAAATGGATCTTCTTAAAAGGGCAGCGACTTTGTGGAAAAAGTTTTGCCGAACATCTCATTGTCAAGGACTGCGGAGAGTTATGCCCATTGTCTAAAATTATGTTACTATGCTGCTTCCAATTAGTACTATTGTAATAAAAAATAACACAAAGCTGTTCAGCTCTTCTCCCTACCCAAAGACAATGTCCCTTTAAGGAGTATATTAATGAGAATACAACCAGAAATTCCTCCAAGCGAATGTTTTCAAAAATACATTCAGGGTGAACACAAAATAATTAACACTGGGATCCAAACAGGGTCAACAAATTTGCTGTTTAACAGCCGTTACTGCCATAGGAAGTGATGAGGGAGGGCATCTTCATTTTATTTACCCCTAAAAATTGAATTTAAAAGGATTGCATATGTTTATAAACTGCATTAAAACATGAAGCATTTAGCAACAAGAATACTAGGTAGAATAGTAAGAAACCCTCGCAAAGCAGAGTTCGGGTTGGTATATTGCTTTCAACTCAAAACAAGTACAATATTCCCCACCTTTCTATTAAGTGGGGGGGCATCTCTATAGAAAAAAAAGTGGCAACTAATTTTAGTTTGAGGAAGGGATGGGGGAAGGACAATATTAGGGGGATTATAGTTGGCGCCAATGCTCCTGGGGTAATGGGGGAAGGAGGGGGGGGGCGCATTACCGAGCAAACAGAGATGCTGACTTAAGCGACTATTAAGTCACCATATCTGAGCAACAGTCAATATATTCAGGGGAGAGAAAATTGGAAGGTGGGGCATGAGAGGAAAAATGACAAACATTTTTTTTGATGAAGGAGGCAGATACCAATATCAATAGGGCACCTTAAGGGGTGAAGATAGTGTCACCTTAAATCAGGCAAGATACTTCCTGGTATAACAACTCCCCCACTTAAGATTTAACTTACAGTGCTGAAAGGGCAGGAGCACTTAAGATACTCTCAAGTCCATTTATGGATCCCACATTGTGACTGGTCAGGGCCTTTAAATAGACTACAAAAATATATATCCACACACACACACAGCTCTTAAATGAATCTGTAATATCTTGCCTGCAGAAGGTGCTTTTGCTGTCTTAAGCACCATCAGTCATATCTTTAAAAAAAATTCTCAAGTATTATCAGCTCATACTTCTGCTATCATACAATTCACACCTTTGCTAAAAAAAAATAAAACTATTGAATTCCAAGTTAGAAAAATCCATCTAATAACAGTTACTTCCACACCCAAGGCCCTATTTTGGATTCATAAATATGCTAGTGGATCTCCTGTGGCATTGCTCACTGTGAATTGAGAGATGTGGGTTGGGGGGGGGGGGTGAATTAATTCGGGACTTGATCTGCTGCCCCCTCGTAACTTCGGACTGAAAGCCCCGTTTAATTCGAGGAAATTCAATCCCAAGATGCGAGTTCACATTGTGCTATATGTAAGAATGAAGAGGGATCAGAAGCAGCTGGTGCATTTTCCATGGGATTGCCTCAGGGTAGTCTGGGGTCTGGTGGTGATGTTCCCTTTAAGGCCAGTGCTCAAGTGCTCCCTGTGGGGAAGTGGTCTAAATAGGCACATCATGAGGTCGTTTAGAGGTTACAGGGTGTTTCTTAGATTGGCTCCACTCCTAGACAATGAAATATTCTGATTGATAGTTATGTGGAGAGACTGGAGAAGCTGGGATTGTTCTCCTTAGAGCAGAGAAGGTTAAGGGGAGATTTAATAGAGGTGTTCAAAATTATGAGGGGTTTTGATAGAGTAAATATGGAGAAACTGTTTCCACTGGCAGGAGGGTCGGTAACCAGAGGACACAGATTTAAGATAATTGGCAAAAGAACCAGAGGTGAGATGAGGAGATTTTTTTTTGCGCAGCGAGTTGTTATGATCTGGAATGCGCTGCCTGAAAGGGCGGTGGAAACAGATTCAATAGTAACTTTCAAAAGGGAATTGGATAAATAATTGAAAAGGGAAAAAAAAATACAGGGCTATGGGGAAAGAGCAGGGGAGTGGGACTAATTGGATAGCTCTTTCAAAGAACAGGCACAGGCACGAATGGCCTACCTCTGTGCTGTATGATTCTATAACCAGTTCTCCTCCTCCTCGCCCACCCTGCACTTCTGTACTCTCCTGAAGGTGCTGACCTAAGCTGGGATACAGTTCCACAGATGTTACCTGCCCTCCAATAACTCACTCAAGGGGCCATAAGATGATAATTGAGTCAGTTTTGTAAACATGCTGCTTTAGAACCCAGTGAAACCGATCCTCCCAACAGCTTCATTAAGGATGCAGATTATCTCTGGGTTGACCCATTTTTTTATTAAAATTAGGATCTCGATCGTGAATCATTGTGCAATTTGCCAGTGTGGTACAAAAGCAAATAAAAAATGATTTGCATTTTGTTTAAAGTATATTGGCCTGTGCTCTTTGCTTGTAATCAAATGCAAATTAAATTTTGATAATTTTATGGTGACTACATTACAAATTAAATTTTTTAGTGGCATCATCACACATCAGCTCTTGGTGTCGGCCATGATGCTTGTCTCCAGGGCAACCCATACATTAGATTGCAAACAGTCACACTTCAATCGTAGTAATATAAATAACATCTTGCCACACAGCCTTTAGGAGTGATTACAATACAAATATTTTCATCATGGTTTAAATGAATAATTCTCGTGGAAAACCCCAGGTTTGATCTCTACTCTGTACCGAGTTAGCTGATCTCAGCTGAGGACCAAAGGTAGAGATGTTAAAATGGACGGTGCCTCGCACCCTTATCCCAGGGAGAGGGATAAAAATCAACCGGGCTTCCTGCTCCTGATCACAATCCAGTCAACCCCCTATCCCCCTTGCTGGAATGGGCTAAAGTGCTGACAAGAGGAAAGGTCAGGATCATGCGCGACTGTGATGTATTCCATGGTCGAGTAAGATGCCAACATTCAAAGTCTAGGTTCATACACAACAACAGCCAGTTGGACAAGGACCCAAAGGGCAGTCAGTGCCTGTGGGATGATTCAGTACAAGCAGGAGGAGTGAAGAATAAAAAGGAAGAGTGGGAAAAATTGGAGAAAAGCTGGAAGAGCTCGAGGTTTAGGATATACTCCCTCATTGGCACCCCCATCCTGTAGCCAAGTGTCATGCACCATTTTGTGGCAAAGATAGGCAACCTGCTCCCTGTCCCTCCAGAAATGACCAACATGAGCTGCCAAGGGCTTAACTCTGATTTTTCTTTCCCAGTTCCAGGAAGGCAACGCCCACCTTCTGCTCAAGTGCTTCTACTGGACCTCACGGCTGATGCCACAGTTGTGGCTGCGAGGCATATCCCATCAACATGCATTCTTGTGGGTTGGTTGGCGCATTAATGTGGTGTTTTATTTTAAGAGCGGGGGTGGGGGTGGGGGGGGGGGATGATAGATGGATTGGCTGGTGCAGTAGGGTAAACATTAGCCTTTCACCAATGGGACCTGGGTCGAAACCCAGCCCAGAATGTGGGATGAAAGTCTCCTCTGTTGGCTGTAAAACTCCTATATTTCAATCTAGGTGCTAATGGGCATGGGCCTACGGTAGGAAACTATCCCTAGTCTGGCATTAATTGGCAATCTCACTCAGAGAGGCCACAGAATGGAAAAAGTAAGAGAGAGAGAGAGAGAGATAGATATCGATCTTTTCCATAAATGAAAACACTATTGACCTGAATTGCTACATAATAAGGGGATACAAGTGCAGAGGTACTGGCATCGCACCAGTCAATGCTTCATGCTCTAGGCCCCTAGTCAAAGGTTGTTTGTGGTATTAGTTTGGGTGGAGAATTCTAACATCATGAGGAGAATTCACTCAGGAGATTATGGGATGTGGATAGGACATTCTGGCAATTTTGAGAAATCTTGGGATAAATTCTGTGTTGCTAGAATATAGCATTTTTAATCAAAACACAAACTAAATGGCTTAGTTGGTAGAGTTCCCTCAAAGCTATCAAAACCTACTGAACAAGAGAAGCTGTACAGTCAGGCTCTAGGAAATACACTACCAGAATTTTCCAACTAGAATTCATAGCCAATGCCTTAGGCAGACACAGTAATAAATATTGTATTACGGGCTTGGATCAAATGTTTTCCTGGGACTACATCACTTGAGGACAAACTAAAAATAGTCTGGGTGCATTTCCCTTAAAGATAAACCACAATCCCGATAAATTGGTAGAATTAGGTATATAAGCATCCGTGATTAAGTCAGAAACCAAGTCGAAGTTCCATAGCTAAAAGAGAGGATGAGTTAAATCAATTAGTGGTGGTTTGGCAGCACCAAGCTTGGGTTTTGAAAGACAGTAAATTGTTGGAGGAAGGGAAGACTGAGGGAGGCGAGGAGTTTCACAGCTTTAATGGCCTGGAAAAAGAAACATAGAAAATAGGAACAAGAGTAGGCCATTCAGCCCTTCGGGCCTGCTCCGCCATTCAAAATGGTCATGGCTGATCATCTAACTCAGTACCCTGTTCCTGCTTTTTCCCCATATCGCTTGATTCCTTTAGCATTAAGAAATATATCTATCTCCTTGAATACATCTAATGACTTGGCCTCCACTGCCTTCTGTGGTAGAGAATTCCACAGGTTCACCACCCTCTGAGTGAAGAAATTTCTCCTCATCTCGTTTCCAAATGGCATACCCCGTATCCTGAGACTGTGACCCCTGGTTCTGGACTCCCCAGCCATCGAGAACATCCTCCCTGCATCTAGTCTGTCTAGTCCTGTTAGAATTTTATATGTTTTGATGAGATCACCTCTCATTCTTCTAAACTCTAGTGAATATCTCTCCTCATACCTCAGTCCTGCCATCCCAGGAATGAGTTTGGAAGAGAAGATGCAATGGATCTTCATTTCAGCAGATGAAGATGCAGCGAGGAGGAGGAGGATGCGTAGGGTGGCATATTTATATCTTAGGAGCTGGACGAGGAGGTGGGGGTGGAAAGTACAGAGGAGTAATATAAATAAATATCATTCAAGATGGACAAGATAGGTCACTACACTGAGATTGGAGACTAGATGTTTGCCCCTTCATAAATAATCCCCGTTAAAGAGGATACTCATGATGACAACCTGTCACCTGTAGAGAGAGAGAGGGTGAAGCAGCCTGCATGAAATGAAGGAGTAACAGATGGGCCTACAGGAGATATAAGTTACAATGGAGATCCATTTTTTTAAAATACACAAAACCAGCAGCAAACCCATGGAGTAAACACAATCTTGAGAGAGTATTTCTACCCCATATGCCATAATGAACAGGTCAGTTCCATGTTGCAATTCTTACCCCCACCCCACCCCACCCACCCCAAGTTTGACACATACAAGTTTATAAATGGAGACATTCCCAGATCAGTCGTATCACCTGAGTAACTAACTCTACCTGCTAGCTATTTGGGCAGCATCACCCAAGGGGAGATTTCCTATTCGCACTGCTGCCCAGGCCATGCCACTTCCTCCATCAGCAGTTCAATGGGTGGAAGCAATGAGTGGGTAAATGGAGTTTAAACAGACAAGAAAGTTCCAGGTTTATATAGAGGACACTGATTTCCTATTACAAAAAGCATCAGGTGAACTGTCGATGGTTTAATTGGTAACCACACCACCCAATGTGATACTGAGGCAGTCAGCTCAGGAAGGTCCCCAGGTTTGATCTCCAATCTGTGTTGAGTTCAGTCAGAGAAGGAGATGGTGTACTAGACGTGTAACACTGTCTCTTGTTGGGGGGGGAGGGGGGGAGGAGGGAGGAGAGTCCAATGAGTGCAGCGGTTCAAAAAGGCAGCTCACCATCACCTTCTCGAGGGCAATTAATGCCGGCCTCGCCAGCGACGCCCACATCCCATGAACGAATATAAAAAAAAAATATTCCCACTCCCAATCGTCATCCAGGTACTTCTGATGGAAAGTGCACTTATCTGGATATGTATCATATCTGGATGTCCCTCATATTTGGAAGCCTACCAACACTTGCTTGTCTAATCTTGCACCGTCGCTTGGCTGACGTACAGTAAGGCAGCCTGGATCAACATGTTAAGGGTGGGGAGGAGAAGACGAGGAAGCAAAATAAGTAATGGGGGGAAAAGAGCACAAGACAACAGTGTCATTCGTCACCAAGCTCCCTTATTCCACAGTAAGACTGCAGGTATAGAGATTTATAGACTGCACAATAATGCTTTTATTTAGATTAAAACAGCATTCTCAGACTATGGGTCTGTAATAGCAGCCCTGCGCCATGAGGTAAGGGTCCTTCTCTGCCCACTGCCATTCCAAGAGTTCCCAATCTCAGCTGATCTGTCCACAGGGAGATGCCAACCAGGGGCTTGGGGCTTCCCCACAGAGAAAGGGAAGTCAAACCTTTCAAACAACTTGCAGACTTAAGAATATAGCTCCTTAACATAGCTCAAGTACAATCTATTACTTTGAAATGCAATATCATGTAGGCAAATGCAAGTGTTATTTTTTGTACATAGTATGATTCCGCAGATAGCAATGAGAGGGATAACAAGTTAATCTATTTTTGGCAGTGCTGGTTGAGGAGCAATGTTGGACAGGATACTGGGAGAACCTTTGTGCTCTTTTTAAGAAAATCTTTTAACATCCATCTCAACAAGCAGAGCCTTTTGGTTTAACATCTCATTTCAAGGAATGCACCTCTGACAGTGTGGCACTCCCTCAGCACTGCACTGCAATGCTCAAGTCCTGGAGCAGGAGTTGAACTTTGAGTGCTGGCCACTGAACTAAGTTGGGAGTCTGTTTAAGAATGCCACACAGTGGTCAGAGGTGCATTTTGTGCCCACCTTTGCCCACACTATGGGCTCAATTTTAGGGGGAAAATCCCGTTTGGGTTTGGAAGCCGGTTCCAACCCACTGACTTCCGAGTTTCCCAGGGACCCGCCTGTGTGCGCACGGGCGACCTGAAAACAGAAGTAAGTTAAAGAGCCAAATGTACCTCATTGAGGTACTTAAGGCACTTTACCTGTGACAGATTAAGTGATTTTTAAAAAAAAAAATCATTGCACTTACCTAGGCAGCTTGCCCACCACTTCTGATTCACGCCTGGTAAAGGGCCGGATCAGGGAAAAAAAACTAAATTAATTAAACACCATAGATGGTAGCTAAAAACACAAAATGAACCTACCTTTGCACCCTGCTCCGACGTCTCTCTCTCTCTCTCTGATGTTTCCACTCGTCCCCCCTCCACCCCGATCTTCCATTCCAGCGCCAGATGGCGCTCTCTCTTTCTCTCCCCCTCCTCGCGTTGCAGGTCCTGACGGCAGCCAACCTGTCAATCGGGCTGGCTGCCAGGCACGAAACCCGGACAGGATGTTAATCATCAGCAATCACCGTGCGTTCACGTTGGAAACAGTAAGTTTTGTTCATGGAGGTTTGTCACATGGACCTTCCCCCCCCCCCCGCTGCCAACCCACCACCATTGCAAAATTGAGCCCTATGAGTTTGGGATCTCCTGGGAGATGCAAGAGGCCAGGAACTTCCTCATAGTGAAGAGGATAATTTATTAAAACGAGAGTTTCCACAGGCTCTTCATGTGCATCTGGTAGCAACCAGTTATTAAGCAGTCTGGCACAAGAATGCCTGCTCTCCCTTTTCAAGTTATTGGAGGAAAATGAGAATGGGCTGATCTTATTTCATACAACAGCTGTCCTTGGCTTTTAAGAGGTACAGGAGCAGACTGGAAAGGGTGGTTAAGCTTGCACAAGCTGGCCACAATCTGGCAAATATGAAATCCATTGCACAATTCACAATTGCCAGTTTATCATACATTAAGTTTAGGAGGCAACTTGTAGATCCGTGCTGCCTTTAAAGACTTGCATTTATATAGCGCCTTTCACAACCTCATGATGCCCCAAAGTGCTTTGCAGCCAAAGTACTTTTGAAGCATAGTCACTGTTGCAATGTAAGAAAGGCAGCAGCCAATTTGCACACAGCAAGCTCCCACAAACAGCAATGTGATAATGACCAGATAATCTGTTTTAGTGATATTGGTTGAGGGATAAATATTGGCCAGGACGAACTCCCCTGCTCTTCCTCATAATAGCGGTTTAATGGCACCTCTGACATTGCAGCACTCCCCCAGTACTGCACGGAGAGTGTCGACCAAGATCACGTGCTCATGTCTCTGGAGTGGGACTTGAACCCACAACCTTCTGACTAGGAGGCGAGCGTGCTGCCAACTGAGCTACAGCTGATATCTAAATGTGCCTTACAGGTGCACAGTTCTCTGGACGGGAGGACAGCTTGTGGCCATTTCTTCAGTGACATTAACCCGTGCCCCCTTGGACTAGAGTGTCAGCTCTCCATACCTGTTGATTCACAGCCTCTACACCGCTACTTGGCTAATGCGATGAATATAATGGAACTGGGGCTCAGGAAGACCTTTAGTTTGGATTCAGCTTCCTGTCGCCAAGCTGTAGACAAAAAGGGCGGAAGCTCAAACCCAACGTTCTAAGAATTTGTCTCCACACGTTCAAGTAAACTCACGAAAAGAAAATTTAACATCTAGAAATTAAAACTGAGCACTCTCCTAGTGCCTACTGAGCCACACAAACTAGGCCGATCAGAGACTAGATTTGTGCTGATGTTTATTGATGTCAGCTGAGCAACAGTAGGCCCACTAAAATTGGACTCTCAGCCCCTGAAGTAGGCAGGGAGGAGGAGGAGGAGGAGGAAGAGGAAATGAGAGGGATTTTACTCCTCATCCGTATCCATTGATTCCTCACGGAAAGCAGCATTGGTGGGAGCCAAGCGAGGGAAAGTTTGGGGCTCAGCGCAATATCCCCACAAGTCTGCCATCATTCACAGTCTGGCCTTTTTGTGAACAAGGCATCCAGCACAGATCAGCACCTTAAGGAAAGGATGAAGGCGGGGAGGGTTCGGAGAGTGGGGAGAAAAGGGAAAAAGTGTCATCCTGAGTAATGCCCTGTTGCAATTTGCATTTTCTTATCCACGTTACATGGAGTTAGAAGTAATCTAAACGATATGACAGATGAAAATTATTATTTTTATTGATGGTTTCAAACAAAATAAAAAAATTACACATCTTTCAAGAAACAATGACTTTTTCTTTAAATAGCAAAATTCTAATGAGTAGCTGAGTCTTCGACAGATTTGAACTACGATATTTAAATAAAATCTTAAAAATAAAGACACCATATGATTTTTTTTTTTAAAAACATGGAAATGATCGGAATTGAACAAGCTCAAAGTTTACAATACGGGCAAATATTTAACTACCAAGGATCCCAGGATCCCAACCATCTTTGATCCCAAGATTTTCTTTGCAGCTTCACTGTCGACTAGCCCGTTTTATTAATTATGACTGATTTACGATCATTGCTTGGGAGGAGTAGAGAGAGTAAAAGACTTGCCACGTATTTTACAGCAAAAGCCTGCCTTATTCTTTCAAAGATCCGGTACAGGCACGATGGGCCGAATGACGACCTTCTGTGCTGTATCATTCTATGAAACAATCTCCTGTGATTAAGGATCACCTGGAAACCAATAAAATCTGTGTGCGCTCACAGATGAAACCCTTTGGAGACTCGTGTGAAATGTGTAAAAAGGAAAAAAAAGACAACACATATTTACAGGGCCATCTATTCTTTGATTGCTCACTTTAACCAACCTGTGCCCACCAGGGTGTATAAACCACGACACACAAGTCATGGAAAAACTCCAGATAGGAAAGCTGCGGAAGAAAGGTGAAGATGAGAGCTTCTTCAGTGGGAAAAATGAATGGCACAGAAACCATTTTAACTGCGTCAAGGGATCACCTTTAACAAGAAATCGCTACACTGAATAATGTTTGTTCAGTGGCTAGACTCTGAAAACCCAATTCCACTTCTGCCACACCTACATCAGAATCACTTGGGAGATTCCTTGTATCTCTCTCAGTCCCTACTCCATACAGTCACCCTCCTGTACAAAAGAAGATTGCACAACTTCTACTATTAGAAGAATCTACCGAACAGCAGCAGGTTAAACATTGTAACAATGTGGGACTACACAGCGGGGGGGAAAAAAAACCTTAGACAATAATTAAACCAAGACAGAAACTGTGCTACAGGAAGAAAAAAAACCTTTATTATGAATAGCTTCCCCCACAAATTCCAAGCGAATACATCCACCTAGAAGTTGATTGTATTACAATTAAAAGGGGGCTGCAGATCCCAAATATTATCCTACATGCACGTACATATCAGGGCCGAAACAGCATGGAATCAATATTGGGGAGGAGTGTCGTCATTGAAACTGTGAACACGAAAATCATAGCAAACCCCACACTTGCTGACTTGTTCCAAGTAACTTTATTTCATCCACTCCTCCCTTCCCCAATATTGTCAGAGTGCAGTTTCTGCCTCGACGGCAATTTTTCCCCTCACAAAAAGACAATAGTCTCAACATTCTGATCTGGTTTGGAATACTACCAATGTCACATCGCTTGGAATTCATGCTCTGTGACCCCCCCCCCCACCACCACCACAAGTCAGTAAGTTTAACATATCTCATCACCAACATCACAAGCTGCCTGTCAATCAATTTCAATGCTTCCATTTTATTGATGTAGGCAACTTGAAGCAACTGTGCTTTTATCTACAGCTACAGTTGCCCTTCCTCTCTTTCCCATCAGGAGTATCAACATTTTACAGCTAGGCTTATAGAGCTGTGGAGTTCTTTAAACTGTTAAAAAAAAAAGTCACGCTTACAAAAAGGACACTCTTTGCAAATATTGAGCAGAGGCCAAATGCCCTGTGTGTAGAACGTCGCCTCTCTCCGCCTGCTCCTAAACCAGAAAAAAAGCCTCTCCGTGGTGTGCAGCACCGGAACGCAGCGCTCCAGTGGTGGGATCCAGGTTCCATTGATCCCTCCTCATCCAAAGATCGGATGGACAGTCGTGCCCTTCACTGAGCTCCTAACAAGCAGCTCGGAGCAGCACCTGGTGAGTAGATCATCTGCCTGTCTCTCTCTCTCTCTATCAATGCATGGCTTAGGGAAACAAAAAATCCCCCAAAAAGGACGGATCTCATACTCGTTAATAAAAATGCAGAGCTTGAACTTATCCCAGTGTTAGTCCACCAGAGGATCTTGGGGCTTCAGCCAGGCCTGGAAATAATAGGCAGGCCTTGGGCCCAGTGCCTAGGATGCAGTTGCTAATTTATATTTTAGCTCATTCAATGCATATGCTCTCTCGTTAAATCCAACCAGCCTGGTTTGCACACTCAAACTTGCTGTTAAATGTGAGGGACAGTCACTTAGAATAGCCCTCTTTAATTCAATCAGATCAGTCATCCTCAACTCTGAGCAGCCCAAGTCTGGGCCTGACCTTTATGCGCAGCCATATTCAACTGTGTAAATACTGGGACTTATTCAGGGACCCAAAGTGCATTTAGAGCAGTATGGAAAAACATGATGGATGGTAAAGCAGACTATATGTCATTCTAGACACAAAATATATAATCAAGGGGCACATAAACCCCTAAAAAATTCCAAAATTAATTTCTGGAGGCTTTGCCCTGTCAGATTGGTTCCAACAAAGCTCTGGGGCAAAGTCTCACATTGTAATTACCACATGTTCACTTATCACTTGGGATTTGCTCTGGTGGAGTCATGGAATACACCAAATTAAGGTTTTTGTCCTAGCTAGGCCATAAGCTTATAATGTGCCAAAGCAGGCCTCATCTTTTGTCAATTTAATTTTTTTTTTAAAAAGGGAGCTTAGAACAAGTTTAAGGCCAGTCAATCTATTTGTTCCCCAGCAATCGTTGCTTGCCTCCTAGCTGACCATTGCCTAGGTGGGTGACTCAGGCCTTGGTTGCCACTTGCCAATTGGAACAAACTGATCCTCAAAAGGAAACGTCAACCAGCCAGAGTCTGACTGGATCAGGAGGACTGGTC
The DNA here is from genome assembly GCF_035084215.1 of Heptranchias perlo. Classification (NCBI taxonomy): domain Eukaryota; kingdom Metazoa; phylum Chordata; class Chondrichthyes; order Hexanchiformes; family Hexanchidae; genus Heptranchias; species Heptranchias perlo. The sequence continues at coordinate 7,948,949 of NC_090345.1, read as the reverse complement.
CGTAATTATAATATGGACTTTGGGATGCAAATATTGTGCGCATGAGCACAAGACGCATTCCAGAGTCAAAACCCTGGAACTAAAAAGTAACCTGGAAAAGCTCAGCTGTTAAAAGTGTGACCAAGTGGACATTGGGGGCCAGGACAGCCAATGCCTTGCCTAACCCAATGAATAGCCGATTAATACCCACCAGCTAGGCACAGATCTTGGGCGAGGTATGGGAAGGTGACCAGCATCCGTGGGATCACACACACCAGGAGAAGGAGGCATAAAATTAGTGGGGGGGAAAAAAAAAAAAAAATCAGAAAAAGATTAACATGAAAAAGTCAGCAGCCTTATAGTAGAAGGAATATAACTTTAAAAAGAATGCAAAACGTAGCTTCTGAGGAGCAGGGTAAAGTCAGTGGCATGTGACCTGCTAAATAAAATTAAAAAGTAAACTGGAGTCCTAACTGCTCAAAAGTTCAGACTCCACCTCGACAAAGTAAGAGTCACTTTTCCGCTTCAATAGCACGAACAAAAAAAAAACTGGGATCCACAGCAGCATCCCATAAGCCTAGCTGTAATTAACCTTGATAAGCGAAAAAATATATATAATAGACTACAATTTCAACCTTCTGATGAAAATTCAGACCAGGCCTATCCAAACAACTAAAATATAGACTCTTGACAACAGATTTACCGCACAAAGTAGTTTACAGTACTTATTAGCCAGAGACAAGAAAGAAGATCTCTGTATATACATATGACACTTGCATAACAAGCAAAGAACAGTGTAGCAGCTTTCAATAATAAATGGCCAGCCTGCCCGGGACTGCAAATGGTTCCTGTTACCGTCTCTCAAAGATCATTATAATTTGGATGCGCTAGATCTGCTTCTCGATTAATGCAGGTGGCCGTTCGAGATGCAAACCCTTTCATCCTCCCTCTCCATCCCCCCTCCCCCAGTACCATTCCTGGCTGAGAAAAGCAGGCAGACTAACAGCTCCTAGGCTGCCGTTAAATCCATACAAGGGGTGTGCAACCCAACGGAGGTGGGCGAGTGTTGACCCAGCTTCCAATTCCCCCTCCTTCCCCCACAAAGTGGCTGAGCTAATTAGCATGAATTCTATGGGGAAAATCCACGTCCGTAGCCATCCTTGGCACAATAAGTTGGCACATTCACATGCTGGTCAATCAGGCCTCCAGGAGCATATTTTGTAATTAAAGGGATACCAATGAACCTGAACAAATTGAAACTGCAGGACTTGCATCGCTCTCGATTGTCTTCATATCATTGGAGTACCAGCGGCAGAACTAGACCTTCGTAACATCGTGCATTCGTGTTTCACCAAAGCCAAGGTACACATTGAAAAGATTGGTCACCCATTGTCTGATCAGTCATTGCCATCATTTTTTTTGATAAGAGCAGAAAAAACTTAAAATAAGGCCCTCCATTAACGCAGAACGAATTTCTTCAAGCTTCTGATATCCACCAGGTTACCAAGACTCAGGATCACTATCTCAAGGCCTTTGTTGAACTTGGGCCTTGAAATGCTGGAATTGACAACTTTTGACTCAACGTTCCAGGGCCACGTTCTACCCAACAGTCTTCGTCCACAGACCTTTTGGAGCTCACCCAGAAACTGTGCAACGTTTCAGAACTCATCTGGAGCCATCTTTGGACTTTGGATCTGGATTGGGAAGAGCTGATGATGGGCGAGGCTTTGGGGAGGGGTTCGAAAAAAAGAATGAGAAAGCTGCAGGTACCTGTGGCTTGAACATTCGCCAGGATGAAGACATGCACTGGGTGCATGTGCTCCCAGTTGCAGAAGGTTATTGTATTGCTCCAACTAATTCATCAATCCCAAATGAGGAGTTCTACCAGTTCTTATCCCACATATCAAGTGGAGAAACTCAAGCGAAGAAACTCAAGCGAAGATGCTCGTGACTCTCGGCCTTCGGTGACTGATCCACTGGGCAACACTGGAGCCAGACGAAATGGAAGAGTCTGCAGTCGACTTGCCTTCTCTCACTCCAGAGTTTTGGGGGGGGGGGGGGGGGGGGGGAAGGGAAAGAAATAAAAACATGCGCATACACCATCAACTTGTGTTCCGGTAATTACACACATCCTTCTGGAGGCCATGGAGGAATCTAGCTACTGGAGAAAGAAAAAGGTACAAAGCTAATACAGGAAAGGCCAATTGTTGGTTATACAGAGCATTCGGGAGGAGGCTGTGTCAACACTCTGGATGCACTGGTAATGAAAAAGGTTAAAAAGACTAGCATTTTTGGCCATGCGGGATCCTTCTGATGGGATGGGTGGAGAAACCCAATTGCAGTGGAACAGTAAAAGAAAAACACTTCTTCCTTCCTTTCCCCACATGTCCTAACATGAAGAAATCCTCACAGCCAAGGCTTGGTTTCTAACCTTTTTCCTTCCACCAAACTATAGTTCACATTGAAAGAGAACAGGGAAGATTTGCAAACCCCACGCAAGTAGGCCATTGTCTTTTAATGAAACCATATACACAAGTGCTGAGTTAATAACAGAAAGAGCCAGCTTCAGAACCTCAACTTCAAGTATTACATTCTGTTCACAGCCTACAGCTCCCTTTCTTCCCTCAAAAGGCATACCTTGTGTTTTTTTTTTAATATATATATATATATTTTAATATATCAAAGCCAAGCCTATGAAATTATAGACGTTGACTATCTATATGCTCTGCATGTATTACAATAACTTGCTTAATAAAGTGCTCAGAGTCAGCAATATAAGTTCTACACTTTACAATACTATATGCTAAATACATTCTTTTTCTCCGCAAGTGAAATCTTCTGCTTGTCCAAATGCTTTGGCCCCATTAGATTATAAAACATAACAGCCTAGTCAAAACCCAAGCCTATCCTTGTCCTACATGGGGAGCACAGTGTCTTCCCCAAAAGCTTTTATGGTTGGATGTTCAGGCTTTTGAGTGCCATTCACCTTGTAAGAGCGATGCCCATCTTACGAGACTAGGCCTCCTTCAATAGGACATTCACGAACAGGATGCATATCAGCCAAAGTCTGGTTCAGCTAGAGCCAGTTCCCCGTTCTTTGTGCTCAGTCAAAATCTGAGCGATTTCACACCCGCCCTCCCGCCCCCCCCAACCCTGAAAAAGGCAGCTTTGTAGTTATCAACAGACGTCGTCAGGTCAGAGCAAAGGCAAACAGCTAACTGATTTATATACCCTTCTAGGACTGAGTTACGAGGAGGTTTCACCCAAGGTCCTACAACACTTTTAGAATTCAGTAACTTTTGATCTCATCATATGCAGTGATTCTTCAGAATAACCCCCCAGCCCCCAAATAAAAAAGCAGCTACTGCAACAGTAAACACCAACAATCATGTTTTTACCCACAATAATTCTGTATACAAGTGAATATTCGCAGGTTTAACTAAAACTCGGCAACACAACACTTTGAAAGGAACAGATTGGCCTATTCGGCCACGGTTGACAAACGGGATGGGTGGGGGTGCACCAGCACCGAGATTCTGTTTTCCCCGGTATATAAATCAGTCAATGAACCGTGCACCATTCAACCGCCTTGGGCTCCTCACATGGAAATCCAAAACGGCCAATCTGTCACTCTAGGCAGCAGCCGAAACCCACTTTCCTGAACTGCATCAGGATCCAACTCTTCCCAATGAAGGATGGAGAATGGAGTTTGGGGCCGGGGGGAAGGGGAGAGAAGAGTGACATTGGAAGGCCTGTGCAGAAAATCTCTCAAACACAGAACCACACAAAGAAAGCAACTTAAAACTGCACAGGTTTCTGGAATACAAATCCGTCTAACTGTACGTGTATTACAGATTGAAGATATATTTAAAAGTGATAACAGGAGCTTATATTAAAAAAAAGACATTCTAATTCAAAAGAAAAGCACTCCTACTTAGAAACTCATGCGAAAGTCTCATTACTCGTCAAACCATCAACATGGTACCTAGAATGCGTTACCATGGCGATGAAAAGCCATTTAAAAGGATCTTGTGCTATATCATGGAATCAAATCGGAAAAGATTCTCTCCACCATCACACCTCCTTCCCAATATCATCAAAACATCCATTCGGTGCAAGAGGTTTACATGAAGAAAACCACACTCCTGCTCACCGCACAAACCAGTAAGAGCAAGTTACAATGTCCCGCGACGCGAATGTTTCGTCTGTGTAAATCGGTGCTCCACACCCGATCATCAATGATCAATCGGTCTCTCCACCCGCCCCCTCTCCTCTCCTCTCCTCTCCTGGTAGAGTACCGAAATGGAAAAGAATGAGGAAAAAAACCTTGCCTAAAGTCCTCTTTCTTCACCCAATTTTAAGAAAGTTTTGCGACACATTCTAAGGGAACAGGCTGAGCCCACAAGGAGGTTTTGATGACTGAACATCCCCACTGGCGAGGCGGGGGCAATAACTAGGCTGTGTCACTGCCACCTTTATGATGCAGGCTGATAGTAAGACATAACTAAACTTAAACAAAACTTACCCAGCCCTGACGTTATTTCTGCTCCTTCAATTTAATCTTTTGAGTGTTACAGTAGTGTTACTTTAGTTGTCCAGTAAGCTCTCTCGGGTGGCATTTATTATTTTTTTTGCTGGGAGGGGGTTACCAAATGCAAATGGCATAAATAATGGAAAATGAAACATTTTCAATATCAGTATATAGATTGGAAACACTAAGAGATTAATCTCAAGCAGCATGTAGTATTATTCATTCTCGCTAATTGCAGCAAAGTGGGTGAAGATAGAAACAACTTTATCCAAGGTTTTCCCTCGTTTCTGTTACATTTCAGGTCTCTACTGGGAAAGAGAGGGTGGGGATATACCGATAGTCAACCTGGGCCTCCACCAGCGCCTTGCCACAGCCATCAGAGAAGGACAAATCACAAGCGTGAACCTGCGCCCCTACGTGAGGTGAGGTTGCCCTTTCCAGAAGACCGTCAGGGTCACCTAGCGAGGTTCCAGCGGGAGAAGGGTGACGAGGAGGTGGTAATTTTTACACTGGGTATATTGTCACTTGCTTCCACTCTTGTAGGCGCCCCCCCCCGTTGTAAATGCAAAAAGAGTGGGATCCTGTTTTCCGAATCGGCCTTGGAGCAGGCCGACAGAAGACAAGAGGGCAAATGGCAGTACAAGTATGGGAGAGCTGCGCACAGCGATATATTTTTGTGTCAATTTCCCACAACTGATCATCTTAGAGAAGTTTATTGGATGGCAATACAGTGATACATAGCAAAGATTCAGGCTTCAAACGAGGCCTACCCAGTGGAAGGATATGGAGGGCAGAGACTGTGGCTATATGTTCTTTTGAAAAAAAAAAATTGTACTTCTTATTATCCAGAATTCGAGACTAGTATGGGAGGTGAGAAGGCATTCAACTTGATGGGGGAAATCTTCCTCCCTCTTCTCCCCGCCCACCCCCTCCCCTCAGGTTCAGCCTAGACACCCACCTAAATTTTACTCGGAATCCAGTAAAAGGTCATCATTCTCCAGATCCCCGTTGAAGAATTTTGGAGGGGAAGGAGGAACTGAGTGCCTCTTGGACACTGCCCATTCTCCTCTCGAGTGCCACTGGGAGTTAGTTCTTTGAGTCCAGTTCCCTGAAATCTCCAGGATGTAAACAGAGCCCCAAAAATCTGGTTTTTAAAAATAGAAATCAACCCTCCCATTTAGTTTCATGCCTCATGACACAGAGACGTTAACAATTAAGGCGGCTACGGTTTTCAATGAATTGTTATCAGTAGCAAACCAAACATCAAAACTCAAGCCCAGATTCCACCTGAAATTCCCTCCACCCCAAGTGGGACTTGGTAAGAGCGACATCCCTACTCCATTATCAATCATAAAACTTCCCAGACAAAATAATCACCTCCTTGACTCCTGAGGTTTGAGCAATGCATCGGGGCCATGTTTAAGACGCTTAAGTCTGAGCTGCTAACAAATAATCTCCCCCTTCCTGGTTCTTTTCGAACTAGTCCGTAAATCTAATGGGACCTTCCGGTACTGCACACAATCCGATGAGCTTCGATTTGTTTCACAGACTCCGCCTAGAGAAGGCCATCGCCGCCAGCACCTCAGGAGACGAGCACCACCCCGGCAGCCACGTTAAGGCCATCACTGGAGACAGACGAGGCCACCTTCTGGGGCCACTGCCAGGCTAAGTGTTCTCAGCCAGCCCCTGACCAGCCAATGGTGCAGCTTTCTCACTCACTGGTCTTTTACATAATAGCAGCCAGAAAACAGAACGTCAGGACTGACATTCTTAAACGCAACTGCGATGCTCAAATTTGCCGCCCCCCCCCCCCCCCCTCACCAATTTTCTCCCATCCCCTACCTCAGGGTATTGACTCAACGCTGGTGGGTTTGGGTCCATGGGCACCAGTTTTTCTCTGGCGCCCCGCTCTAAAGGGCTATTACTCAAGAGTGAGCCTCCCCCCAATGCATGAACAGGTTATTTCCCAATGGGCGCGGTGTTGTGGGGTAGGATGGGTAAGAATTCATTATCCTCACTTGTAGCATCGGCTACCCGGGCCAGGGACACGGAGGCCAGCTGTTGATTTTGCTCGGTTCTGATTCCACAGGACCAGGAGCCTAGGACCATGTTACCAAACCATCGGAGGTGGTACAAGTAAGGACAAAATCTTACCTGGTGACCTTTCAAAACAGGGTTTGGAAATAGGGAAATCTACACACAGGTAGATCACCCACACCCTGTTGAGTAATGGCCGAGAGAGCTCAAGGCAAACGGCACTCACTTCACCTCAGCCTCCAAGTCCTCAATGTCAGTCAACCTCTTGTTTAAAAAGAAAATAAACGCAATACACCAAACAAAAATCTGCAGCAGCCCAACATAACCTTGTTGCAAGATGCACATTCGTCACAGCCTCAAGCACATTGCACTGCTTTGGAGCCCTACTCCCCAGCAACGTGAGGCCTCAGCAATCACCATCTCTTGCTCGTAGGACCACGTTAACCATCAGTAGCTAGACTTTATTCAGAGCCTCTCTCCCCATCCACCTTCCTCGCCCTCCCCACCCCAAAAAGAAAATCAGTCACCCAACACCTCAAAATGTGTGTGTGCGTGTGTGTATGTATGTATATATAAAGTTAAAGTGCTCATTATTATAAAATATTAAATCACAGGAACTACTTGGAGCTACGCAACATTTCCTAATTCACAGTATTCGCTGAATAAAGTGTAATCGTATAATTTGCAGGTTCCCTTCCATCCACGCTAAGTCTCTGAAAGCTCCCAGATCGAAAGCCACTGCCAGCGAGTTGGCATGGAAATCAATATTCTCAATTCTGCGCCGTTGTCTCAACCTCATTTCTCTCCCCCCCCCCCCCACCATTGTTGAAATTTTCCTCCAGAAACACTATGCTCCTGTATCTCCAAGATGGTATTTTGGAGGGAGATTTTTTAAAAAAAAATAATACTTACTCCGAAAACATGTCCTTAAATAAAAGAATGGTCAAAACTGGAAAATTAATCAAGAGTTCAAAGCCGGCACACTTCGGAGAGTTTTCTTTTTTTTTTTCCTTCCCACCCCCCCCCCAGGGTAGCTGGAATCATTCCGGAGTCAGAATCGTCCCTCGTACACATCTCAGCAACAACTGTGCCACGGCTCTGCGCCAATGCTGCCCCTTCACTCGTTGCCTTTCTTGTCAAAAAAGGAAAAGAAAAAAAAAAAATAGCTTGGTCCGCACAACTGCCAGTCTTACCAAACTGCCGACATTCGGTTGTGCTGGTTATTGCCATCACCATAACAGAGCCTTCATTGTCTTGAGGTCGCTCCTCCGTATTGGCATGTATCAAATCCTCGTGTGTGCACTAAAATAAAGGCGTGCGGGGAGGCAAAGGCAGGTGGGGTAGGTGGTTTGGGGGGGTGGGTATGAGGGCGGGGGCTTGGGAGGGAATGTCAAATCGAACTCAGAAACCCCCTCCCAAAAAACGACAGGCAAGATAATGGATGTTGGGGGGAAAAAGTGCTTCTTTCCCCACCCCCCCCTTTCCTGTTTCTCGTTTAATAATATCCTGTTGTTAAGCAGAGGTTTCGGATCGAGGACGATGGTCAGCTTTGTCCGCCGGCTGCTTCTCCGGTCGCCACGTTCCCAAGAATTTCATTCACAAATTCAGACGTTTGCCCCGCCACGGACCGCCCTGAAACACAAGACACAAGAATCAAGTACGGCTGGCGCACATGGGTCAAGTGTGTCCACTCTTTAATACGGGAGACAGAAAGGAAGGAAACCTTTTTATATTAAATAAAAACAGAACTGCTGGAAACATGCATCACTATGGGGAGAGGGAGAGAAAGAGAGAGAGAGAGAGAGAGAGAGAGAAAGAAAAAAAGAAAAAAAGGGGGAGAGAGAGAGAGAGAGAGAGAAAAAGAGAGAGAAAGAAAAAAAGAAAGAGAAAGAAGAGAAAAAGAGAGGAGAGAAAGAAGAGAAAAAGAGAGGAGAGAAAGAAGAGAAAGAGAGAGAGAGAGAAAGAAGAGAAAGAGAGAGAGAGAGAGAGAGAGAGAGAAAAAAAAGAGAAAGAAAGGAGACAGACAGATAGGAGTTAACTTTTCAAGCAATTTTAACCTAACCCGCCCGTCAGGAAACTGACTGGATCAGGTACAACACTGTGTTTCCCACCCTGCCCGATTTTATTCTCCATTGAAGTCAATGCAGAGTAATATTGGGTGGGGTGTAAAAACCAGCATTCCACCCGATCTCGTGGGTTTCCTGCCTCACGAGTTAGGTTAAAATTACCCCCAACGTTTCAAGTCAATGTCCTTTCATCAGAACTGGTATTCAGAACACTTCTCAAAAAAAATTATTATTCATTCACAGGATGTGGGTTCACCGGCAGGGCAAACTAGTGATGCATTTTGGTAGGAAGAACGAGGAGAGGCAATATAAACTAAACGGTACAATTTTAAAGGCTGTGCAGGAACAGAGCGACCTGGGGGTGTATGTATATAAATCTTTGAAGATGGCAGGACAAGTTGAGAAGGCTGTTTTTTTAAAAAAAGGCATACGGGGTCCTCGGCTTTATAAACAGAGGCACAGAGTACAAAAGCAAGTAGTTCTGCAAAACCTTTATAAATCACTGGTTAGGCCTCAGCTGGAGTATTAACCATAGAAAATAGGAGCAAGAGTAGGCCATTCGGCCCTTCGGGCCTGCTCCGCCATTCAAAATGATCATGGCTGATTGTCTAACTCAGTACCTTGTTCCCGCTTTTTCCCCATATCCCTTGATCCCTTTAGCATTAAGAAATATATCTATCTCCTTCTTGAATACATCTAATGACCTGGCCTCCACTTCCTTCTGTGGTATTGAATTCCACAGGTTCACCACCCTCAGTGAAGAAATTTCTCCTCATCGCGGTTCTAAATGACATACCCCGTATCCTGAGACTGTGACCCCTGGATCTGGACTCCCCAGCCATCGGGAACATCCTCCCTGCATCTAGTCTGTCCAGTCCTGTTAGAATTTTATATGTTTCAATGAGATCACCTCTCATTCTTCTAAACTCTAGTGAATATAGGCCTAGTCGACCCAATCTCTCCTCATACATCAGTCCTGCCATCCCAGGAACCAGTCTGGTAAATCTTCATTGCACTCTCTCCATGGCAAGGACATCCTTCCTCAGATAAGGAGGCCAAAACTGCACACAATACTCCAGATGTGGTCTCACCAAGGCCCTGGATAACTGCAGTAAGACATCCCTGCTCCTGTACTCAAATCCTCTTGCAATGAAGGCCAACATACCATTCGCCTTCCTAACTGCTTGCTGCACCTGAATGCTCGCTTTCAGCGACTGGTGTACAAGGACACCCAGGTCTCGTTGCACCTCCCCTTTTCCCAATCTATCACCATTCAGATAATAATCTGCCTTTCTGTTTTTACAACCAAAGTGGATAACCTCACATTTATCCACGTTATACTGCATCTGCCATGTTCTTGCCCGCTCACCCAACTTATCTAAATCACATTGGAGCCTCTTTGCATCCTCCTCACAGCTCACATTCCGCCCCAATTCTGGGCACCACATCTTAGGAACGATGTCGTGGCCTTAGAGAGCGTGCAGAGGAGATTTACTAGAATGGTACCAGAGATAAGGGACTTTAGTTATTCAGGGAGAAACTGGGATTGTTCTCCTTACAGCAGAGAAGGTTAAGGGGAGATTTAATGGAGATGTTCAAAATCATGAAGTGTTTTGAGTAAATAAGGAGAAACTGTTTCCAGTGGCAGAAGGGTCGATCACCAGAGGACACAGATCTAAGGTAATTGGCAAAAGAAGCAGGAGACATATGGGGAATATTTTTTTTTTTAAAAACGCAGTGAGTTACGATGATCTGGAATGCACAGCCTGAAAGGGCGGTGGAAGCAGATTCAATAATAACTTCCAAAAGGAGAATTGGATAAAAATTGAAGGGGAAAAATTTACAGGGCAATGGGGAAAAGGCAGGGCTGTGGGACTAATTAGATAGCTCTTTCAAAGAGCTGGCATAGGCACGATGGGCCGAATAGCCTCCTTCAGCGTTGTATGATTCTATGAAGAGTGCAGAATGAGGTTGGGAGAAGTTTCTTTATCAGGATCTTCAATCAGAAGATTGTTGGAGCATGGAATGCCTTGCTTCTTTTAAGGGAAAGCTAGGTAAATATTTGAAGCTGCTAACGACACAGGGCTACGGAGAGAGAGCAGGTCGTGGGATTAGCGTTGCATTGGGCTAGCAAAGAGCCGGCACAGAGGCTATAGGCCAAACAGCCTCCTTCTGTGCTGTAAACATCTATGGTTCTATGGAATGCGAGCAAGAGGCAATATAGGACAAGGTAGGTTTGGAGGCACAAGTCTGGAGGACAAAAAGGGGAGTACTTTCGGAACCAAAGGCATCAATGGAGACCAGAGAGCAGACCTGGCAAGGATTAGAATAAAAACTTAATCTTGACGCAATATCAAGGTAGCCTGTAACTCTGACGACAGGTATGAGGTAGTGTAGTGGTTATGTTGGTGGACTAGTAAACCAGAGGTCTGGACACAAGTTCAAATCCCAAATATGGCAGTTTGAGAATTTGAATTCAGTTTTAATAAAAAGGTCTTGGTATCAGAAAAAGTGACCATGAAGCTATTGGATTGTCGTAAAAACCTAACTGGCGTTCAGTAAAACTGCTGTCCTTACCCAGTCTGGCCTACACTTCAGTCCTACACCAACATAGTTGACTCTTAAACTGCCCTCTGTTGTGGTCTAGCAAGCCACTCTGTTGTATCAAACCACTACTCAGGAAGGTTCACGAAGACCCCACCACCACCTTCTCAGGGCAATTAGGGATGAGCAATAAATGCCGGCCTTGCCAGCAACACTCACATCCCAAGAATGAATTAAAAAAGGTAGTTCGTACCACAATTATTCTAAACAATGACGGCCTGATTGAAGATGCACTTGATTGTTCTGAAGTTCCTAGTACACTCAGTATTTGTTCCCTTCACAACATTCACTGTTCCACATTTTAAAAAAAAATGTAGCTTTAAGTGAACAAAGTTCTTTAACATTGACAGTATGTCAAACGTCATAAGTGGCTGTGTGCACATGCTCGTGAGGAAAATATATAAATCAATCTCCCAGCTCCACAATATGGTTTCAGTCACAAAGAGGGCATTGAATGAACCTCTACTTGCATTTTGTTAACCAGAGGTGCAGCATTCAAACAAACTAATGGGTGTACAAGATTATATATGCCAGCTCCCTCAATGGGTTGGGTTTAGGGAAAGCCACTGGTAACTGTAGTCCTAAGTCATAGGCCAAAAGGTTGCAGGTTCAATCCACAGTCTGTGCCAAGTTAGCTGACCTCAGTGTTGAAGATGATTAAAGGATTCAATAGGGTAGATAGAGAGAAATTATTTCCTCAGGTGGGGGGAGTCCAGAACAAGGGGGCATAACCTTAAAATTGGAGCTAGGCCGTTCATGGGTGATGTCAGGAAGCACTTCTTCACACAAAGGGTAGTGGAAATCTGGAACTCTTTCCCCCACCAAAAAGTTGTTGAGGCTGGGGGGGCAATTGAAAATTTCGAAACTGAGGGGTAGATTTTTGTTAAGTATTAAGGGTTACAGAATCAAGGCAGATAGATAGAATTGAGATACAGACCAGCAGTGATCTAATTGAGCGGCAGAACAGGCTTGAGTTGCTGAATGGCCTACTCCTGTTCCTATGTTCCTCAGCTGGAGCAGAGGAGCACGACCATTGGACTCGGTGTCCCATAAACGTTCACAGCATAGAACGTGGCCATTAGGTCTGAGCCAGACCGTGGGTTAGAACAATCCAAAATTAACCATACTCTCTCCCCATAGCTCTCAATCTTCCTCCGCTTGAATTATTTATCCAATTTTTCCGTAAAAGATGCAGTGGTCTCCACCTCAACTACTCCTTCTGGCAAGGCACCCTGTGCTCCAATAACCCCTCTGTGGTGAAGAAGCTTCCTCCTGAACTCCAACAGGGGCTCCTATTCCCGATCCCTACCCAGTCACTCGTGCTGGGGAGTGCTCATCACGAAGGTCAAGATCAGGCTCAGCTCTGATGCTCCGCACGGTTTGAATGGTCTATTGAAGCTGACGGTCTGTGTTTTGGGCCGGGGGGGGGGTGGGCGGGGCAGCCTGGAGCCTGCACCCAAGTCAGAGTTAGCACCTTCAGGGCATGAGGGGAGAAAGTTAATACAAGGCTCCTACACAATGATCAATGGCTGGGACTGATCATTTCAACATTATATATGCCATTGAAAAAATTACACTTGACCCAACCCATCTGCACCTCCACCCCTGCCCCCCAGCCCGCCCCAACCTCAGGCAAAAAAGGATCATTCCCCTTTATGCAAGGGCAATCACAACACTTTTAATCTCCAGTACTAGGAATAATTACAAGGCTGTTTTTAAACACTTATATTTTCCGTTAAAAATATTTTTCTTAACCCCGACGACCAATGTCCCCCTCCCCTCAAGGTGAAAAAAAGGATCGCAGCCCCTTTAACGGGAGAAAATCAGGTGCTTTAAGCTTTAATGCAGAGATTTTAAAATATCCATCTGGGCTTTCCTGTGAGCATCATCAGCACCACAAACAGCTCAGAAATCTGCCTGCAGGCTGTGTCTGCCAATCAGAGGTCAGAACCTTCCACTGTCCCGTCTGCTGTAGCTTACGACATGGCACAGAGCACGTAACGCTCTCAACTGCTTTCCTCCCGACTCAATCCAAATCTACCACAGCTTCCTTTTATTTCTCAGCTTTCTTCATCTGGTTCCAACCCACTGAACTGTGAAATACCGTAGCACTGATCAGCACACAGCCTCAAGATTAAATCCTGCTCCTTGCACAGTCTCCACTTTTTCCTAAAATATCCTGAATAATAAAGGCTTTGGCCAAGCGAGAAAGAAACAAGGAACTTAATTTTTTTAAAAAAATAATTAATTCTCAGGATGCCGTTGTCGCTGGCAAGGCTGGCATTTATTGCCCATCCCTAGTTGCCCTGAGAAGGTAGTGGTGGGCCGCCTTCTTGAACCGCTGCAGTCAGTGAGGTATTCCTTGCAACCGTTAGATACAACTTGCTAGGCCACTTCAAAGGGCAGTTAAGAGTCAACCACGTTGGTGTGGGCTTGGAGTCACGTATAGGCCAGATCGGGTGACGGCGGCTTCAAAGCTCACTGACACTGTTTAACCCCCCGGCCCTTTAAAATCCGGGCCATGGTCTCTGCAGTGTTTCCCACCATTTGCCCTTTCCACTGCACAATTTAGACATTTTTTGTTGGCATTGAGAGAGGGGAGAAGGTCAATTTGTGGAAGTGTCTAATGGAGGGCTTCATTATTACGATCACCTTCTCTTTGTCTCCATGTACACCGCACTCGCCTCCATGGATACCACACCTGCCTCCATCCTCCCCTCCTTGGTTCTATATAAGGGTTCAACCCACTCCAGGACTTGAGCATATAGTTTATGTTGAAACTCCAGTGGAGCACTGAGGGAATGCTGCACTTCAGATGATGCATTAAACTGAAGTCCCCGCCTGCCTGTTCCGATGGTTCAGGTGAACAGTAAAAGATCCCACAGCACCACTGCAGGAGCAGCAAATTCTCCCAGCTTTCTGGCCAACATTCTTCAGTCATAGAAAACCACCAGGAAATAGATTAGCCGGTCACTTAGCTCTTTCCAGATCGTGGGATCTTGCTGTGTGCAAAATGACTGCCTACATAACCGCGACCGCACTTCAAAGTAATCCATTTAGTTTGTGACGCTCTTTAAGACATTTCCAAGAGACATCACAAGGTGCTATTATAAATGCAGTCTTTTTCCCTTTTTTAAGGTAAACACAATGGTAATGAGAAGCTGCAGTGCTCAATGATACCAGGAAGAACTATCAGAAATAGAAAATGATCACTGGGCCCAAGTCCATCCTTTCCCATTGATCTTAATCTTCTCTACCTGTGTTCTCACAATATCCCCAAATATGATGGAAATTGGTGAACAAGATCCCACTGCACAACATTGTATTTAAAATGTCCCCAATCAGGTTCCCAGCATGTGCACACAATTTTTATTTAACAAAAATAAAGTATGAAGAAGAATCACAACTTTTCAGCAACAAAGTTGTTGCATATTCAAACATATAGCATCAAACACAACTTAATAAATTACGAATTTTATCATAGGGGTAAAGAAAACATCTCTTGTCTGCACTGCTGGCAAAACATTAAAAAAAAGAGGGAACCAGTTGACCAAACATTTAACTTCTTTACTGAGTGATTAGATTGTGGAATTCGCCACCGCATGGAGTGGTTGAGGTGAATAGCTTGGATGCCTTTAAGGGGAAGTTAGATAAGTACATGAGGGAGAAAGGAATAGAAGGGATATGCTGATAGGGGTGAGATGATGTAAGGAGGGAGGAGACTCGCGTGGAGCATAAACACAATGGTCTGCAAATGCTGTAAATTCTATATAACTTTAACGTGATGGGCCAATTCCTTTTTGGTTGATTGCCAGTTTTGCAAGTACTTTACATTGCTGCCAGCCCAGGTACCGTAAAACTCTGTTTAACTGAACCCCTCTGAACTAAAAGTCTGGCAGCCCTGTCTCCACTCCCCTCGTTCCACATTCAACACATCTTAACAGGCAGTGAATAAAGCTGACACCTAACTTTTTAACACCTCATTTTAAGAGCTGCCCTCAGAGTATTTAATCCCCTCCCCCTTTTTGATCAGTGAAAAACATTAATCCCTGCATTCTTTGCTCCTTGTCAGATGAACAATTACACTGGACGGGCAGCTCCCAAAAAGGTGTACAACCACATTTTTAGAAACAGGTGAAAACGTCTGACACAACAAAAACCCAACCACACCAACACAGTAACTACTTACTTTACAATTCGTTCTCCACTCTTTTGCTGGTTAGATTAGTTAGTAACATCTCCTCTGCTGATTCACCACTCCCCCACGCACGGGGACCAAGTCAATAAGGAAACACTGCTAAACCTCACTATCAATAGTGATGAACAGTAATGATCAAAATATTAAGCTTCGATGGCCCTCCTGTAGCTTATTTCAGAAGTCGATTATTTTTTGCGCAAAAAGATGTTCCACCTGATATATTAGTCCTAACTTTTAAACTTGTACCTTGTGATATTTCAGCCCATTATCATAATGTACCTGGATTAAAGTATGCACTTCCTGCAAATGACACACTTACTTCCTGTCACGCTTTCCTCGTCATGTTCTGTTGAAAACACTCATACCGTTTTTTAAAAAGTGAATCCTCGCCGTGAGCAATTCAATGGGTGATCTGCTAATTTTTTTTTAAAAATCCATCTGGCACAGATTCTGCTCATCACATACCAGAAGTCACTTTGTTACAGATGCAAAGCAACCTTGAAAAGGGGAAGCCAGTCGTTTACTGCTCAGTGTGTCTAACCTGGAGACTGAAATTGTCAAGCACTTTCCAATCTGCAGTCTCTGCCAAACAATTAAAGAAAAGAAAGACTTACATTTATATAGAGCCCGTCACAACCTCAGAACATCCCAAAGCGCTTTACTGCCAATGAAGTACTTTTTGAAGTGTAGTCACTGTTTTAATGTAGGAAACACAGCAGCCAATTTGTGCACAGCAAGGTCCCACAAACAGCAATGTGATAATGACCAGATAATCTGTTTTAGTGATGTTGGTTGAGGGATAAATATTGGCCAGGACACGGGGGGGGGGAACGCCCCTGTTCTTTTTCAAAACAGTGCCATGGGATCTTTTACATCCACCAGAGAGGGCAGACTGGGCATTGAAATGTCTCATCCAAAAGACGGCACTTCCAACAGTGCAGCACTCCCTCAGTACTATACATTTATAAAACAGTGCATCATGCAACCTGTCATGACCAATTTCTCAGAAATCCGCCAGTGGAAAACTCCCATCACATCACTTCACAGTCAACTCTCAAAAAAGAAAAGAGTAAGCTCAACTTCCTTCCTCATCACATCAAATTTCCAAATCATCTTGGCTGTTCGTGTCTCTATCTTCCTAAAGAGCAACAATATCCTTCCTATCATTAGGTGACCAAAGCTGCACATAATATGGGGTTCTGGCCAACATTTATTCAGCAAAACATCTTGCTTAAGTTTGTACTTCATCCACCCACTACTGCAACCTTATTTGCTTTTGTTTTTAAAAAATGAAACTGCAGCCAAGCACCAGGCAGACAACTTTATCTACAATAATCTGTTAACTCTTTCCATTTAATACGCAATGTTTCAGGAATGCTCTCTGTTGGCAGAGTATGAATCAGGACCCAACCAGAAGTGTTTGTTCCCCCCCCTCTCCAGAGTTGGGCGGCTCTGCTCTGAAGTCCCAGCTCCCTTTGAAATGAATGGACCTGCTCCAGATTGAAGGTGACTCCTCCCTATAACTGACATCATCGGAGTAACAATGGAGGGAAGAAGGAATGAAGGAAAAAGGACTTGCATTTATGTAGCACTTTTGCAAATTTGTAATCAGTCAAGTACCTCTTTACATGCACCTGGACAACTCACGTCGTTTTTTTTTTAAAAACACTTGGGTGGGAGGAGGCTCGTGTGGGGCATAAATACTGGCATAGATTTATTGGGCTGAATGGCCTGTTTCTGTGCTGTAAATTCTGTGTAATAATATGGAATGGAGTCCCTTTATTTTACAGCCCCACACCTATCAAATTTCTTTTCAGTGACAACGAACAATGGAATCCAGTCATAAGGCTTCTCGCACTGTATCCAAGAGCACGGTGGGAAGAGGGATCATCCAACAAAGCCAGTCAGTCAACACTGCCAAACGAGACGTCAGTGGATAGGAAATTGTTTTAAGGATCCTGGAAACGTGCGCAGATACTCATTCATCAGCATGCAAATCATCACACAGGTTGAACAGGAGGCAGAAGCATTCTGCAGACATCAGTTCAAGTTGTGAATGCTTGCGTGAAACAGATGTGGAAAATTTATATATTTTTTTGTCTGCATGAGTGTACAATTGTAGTGCTCCAAATTACTTTGATTGGCCTACTGTACCACATGGTGAGCAGAGGCCAGTCACGTGGTCAACGGGGATCAATCAGATCAGGGAATCACAAATACAGAAGGCTAGGCATTACACACTGAGAATTGATGCAAATTCAAATATTTCTAACCACTTCGAATTTCTAACAAAATTTAATTAAGATGAGGGCCAGGTCCAGTTCAGAACCTGGGCTCCTGAGACTCAATTTACTAGCAACCCCCAGTCAGAAGTGCCGGCAGAGATCTAATTAATTCCAACTTTTAAAAAAAAAACGTGTCCATGAGCAAAACGTGGGAGATCAACTAGTAGAAAATAAAACATAGAAAAAAGATCCCTGGCTCGTTTCCTGGTCCCCAACTTCAGTTAGAGCAGCAGTCGGGTGCTACGACCGCCCTCTTACCCCTAGGCCAGGGCAAAGAAAATTACCAGAACTCCCAAATGTGTATGGAGATTAAGCAGGGATTGAATTATGCTCAGCTGTGATGTTCCTCCTCCCCAATTTGAACAGCCTGCAGAGACTCACTAACGAGGCTCACGTGAAGAATCGCAGCGCCCAAACTTCACCTGAGTCAAACTCCAACCGATTCAGGATCCTGCTGCCTGCTTCCTGTCAATCACCCTATCCTCATCAACCTCCACTTGTTGCCTGTCTCTGTAACTTTCTCCAACCCAAACCACAGCTCACACCCTCTGCTTTTCAGAGCCCAGACTACCATGTGCCCTCTTCACCCCATCAGTAGCACAGCTCTCAGCCATCACAATCAAACTCTCCTCTATAACACCTCCACTTTGCTGGACAACCTATATGGACAATTTGGTCTTTTCCAGTCCACCATTTTCAAATGTTCGTACCTCTCCCCCCTTCCTTCAAAATCCTCCTCGGATCCCCTGCCCTGATTCTTCCAGATTCACGGTCTGTTCAAATTCTCCCTCTCACCAAGTCCCTTGGGAGATTTTGTTACAGCAAGCTGATTGCTTGTTGTTGAGCAAGTTAGTACAGGCCTGTTGAGAGAGGGACTGCCTTCAGCGCAGGGACGGAGAGAGACAGAGAGAGACAGGAGAAAAAAAAGAGAAAATCAGTGCAAAAAAAAATCTAGCTGAGTTTTCAAAGTGTTAACTTACTGGTGTAATTAATATTTTCCAAGAGCTGTGGAACGTTGGATGCGAAGCCTTGTGTGCCTCTTAGAAAAAATAGATTAAATCGGGAATTGTGGTGATCGGCAGCCAAAAGACGTATCAGGCTAATCAATGACATCACTGGTGACCACTGCCAAAAAGACCTGGGCCGTTCTAAAAACATTTGTTAAGAATGAAAAATAAATCATTCCCCTGCGCAAGGTCAACGTGCAGGGCTGAACTGTGGTGTGGATGTGTGCAGCAGCTATCCGATTGACTGAAGGGCAGAATGTCTTCAGTATGAATCATTTTTGTAAGACATCGTGAAGGGTCCGACTGTCCCTCTCAAGAGGGCAAAAAAATTTACAAGTGCTCGTGACCAGGGGTGTAGCCATGGAGATCTTTAGGACACGTCTAGTACTCCCTGTTGAAATTGAGATTCACTGCACAGACGCGACTCGAACTCATTCCTTCCCGAAACTTAAAACTTCGGAACCCCTGGTCTTCCTCAGTCTTCCCTTCCGCTTATAATTGACTGGCTTCTACAGCCCATCCTAGGCCTCTCCAATTATTACTCCTCGATTTCCTTTGGTCTTCTTTCCTATCCTCAACCTTGGTGGTGCTCTTGATCTTGTGTTTCTCAATAGATTGATATAAAAATTAAACACTACACAGTCCCTGTCCTTGTTTATTTATGGGGGGGGGGTGGAGGTGCAGGACATCAGTGATGAGATTTCGATGCAGCAGTTTTATTAGCAGCAAATGTGAGGAAGAATCACATTTTTTGTACTATGCAAGTCAATACGTGACAAGGTACGGCTATAAGGGACTTTAATAGCCTCAATATCCCAAACCCTGCACGAGGCTCCAATTATTGGAAAGGAGCCAAAAAACATGGGTGGGGAAGATTTATCTTGGAGAACAATGGAAGGGCTAGGAGAGACATGTGGAAGTGAAAGAAGGAGCAACCCTGAAGGAAACCAAATCAGAGAGCCAAAAGAAAACCAGAGACGTATGCTGAGGCCTGCAAGAGAGAGAAAGAGAGAGCGCGGGGACAGACACACAAGTCAGAAATAAAGTCTAGCAGGACCAGCAGAGGAGGTTGATGCTTCAACTAGCAAGTGAGCACCACAAATGAAACAATGAGTCACGTGAAGACAGAAGGAAAGCACAGGCTCAAGCTGTTGAGAAAACACAAGGCTTGGGGAAACAGAGTGATCACAAGCAAAAACGACAGCACCAACAAGGTCAAGCATAAGAAGAGGCCCTGCCTTGTGTAGGCAATGTCACTGGAGTGTGCTGTGGCTTACACTGGAAGCAACAGCATCATCAAATGACTCCGAACCCGACAAAGGAAGTGGAGGAATCACACCAGAGGCAAATAAAATCATTTCTTTGTGATTTCAGAATGATACTGGGGCTGAGGAGGTTAAATTATGAGGACAGGTTGCATAAACTTGGCTTGTATTCCCTGGAGTATAGCAGATTGAGGGGTGAGCTGATTGAAGAGTTTAAAATGTTAAAAAGGATGCAATAGGTTAGATACAGAGAAACTATTTCTTCTGATGGGGGAAGAAAATCGAGAGCGAGGGGACATAATCTTGAAATTAGAGCTAGGCCATTTCGGAGGGAAATCAGGAAGCACTTTTTCCCACACAGTGGGTAGCAGAAATCTGTAATTCCCTCCCCCTAAAAGGCTGTGGATGCTGGGGGACAATTGGAGCTTTCTCGACTGAGATCGAAAGATTTTTGTTGGGTAAGGGGATATGGAGCTAAGGCGGGAAAATGGGAGTTGAGATACAGATCAGCCATGATCTAATTGAACGGCGGAGCAGGCTCGAGGTGCTGAACGGCCTTCTCCTGTTCCTCTGTTTATGGTCATAAAAGCACACAGATTGTGCCAAGCCCAGTTTTAAAGTCCAGACGGTGACTGGTATTTTCAGAGGCAAAAAATGATCTTAGAATCATGGATGAGCTTCAATGTAAAACTCAGCAATTTCCTACATCCCAACCCAGAGTTCTTCAAACGCTCAAGCTAATTCCTTTGCTCTGGAATTGTGTATATTGTAGAGATATCAGCAAATTTTTTAAAAAATTCGTTCATGGGATGTGGGCGTCGCTGGCAAGGCCGGCATTTATTGCCCATCCCTAAAAACAAACCTGGCCTTCTATGGCGTTACAATTAACGTGCACTGGGGCAGCCTGGCAGTTTGGAGATTCAATCCCAAATGGCCACTCGGAGATTGAATCAACAAATACGTTTAAAACAAAATAACTAGTTTTTTTTTTAAAAAACTGAATTAGAATTAAATAGAATGTACAGCACAGAAACAGGCCATTCGGTCCAACAGGTCCATGCCAGTGTTTATGTTCCACACGAGCCTCCTCCCTCCCTACTTCATCTAACCCTATCAGCAAATCCTTCTATTCCTTTTTCCCCCTCATGTACTTATCTAGCTTCTCCTTAAATGTATCTATGCTATTCACCTCAACAATCCTTGTGGTAGCACATCCCACATTCTAACCATTCTCTGGGTAAAGTAGTTTGTCCTGAATTCCCTATTGGATTTATTGAATCAGCAGAACACACTAAAGTTTTAATGATTTTAACTATGGCTTATAGCTTGCAGAGAATAATTCTCAAGGGTTTGAGGTATCTTACATTAACAATACCAACACTGTGCATTTATATAGCGCCATGAATGTAGCAAAACCTGACAAGTATAACATCCAAATTTGGAAAGTTATCAAGTGTAAACTTATTGCGAGTTAGCAAGAACTCTTCTGGTGTAATCAACTGATCAGTTACCCAATGTTATATAAATGACAGTCGAAAGTAACCATCACTGCAAATTTCACCTCAATGAACCCAAAGTGGAAGCCAAGAATTACACGGTCACAGCATTACATCATCGGAGCAGCAAGTGAAACTGATAAATAAATTTAAACTGTCTAAATTAGCTGATTATTTGTTGCAGATTACTTTTCCTCACAGAAGTTATTTTGAGTTGGTATTAAAAAAATATATTTTGGTCGCCCAGGGGTGGCCACGAGTCCAACGTTCTTCCAAAGAAGCGTGACTGTTAGTTTGCATGTCTCTCCTCGTTCTCTGCCCTTGAATTGTCAAGCTATCGCAACAGTGCTTGTGATTTGAGGGTAGAGGACAACCAATCATTTCAAATCCATGGAGAAGCTGCCCCAGCAATAGAAAATTCCTTTTAATTGACTTCAGAATGTCCCTAGAGCAAATAGCCTCTAACTGACCTCAGTGTTACTGTAATTAGACTTTGTGCCCCAGAGCAACAGAATAGTATGTGTGTATTACACGGTTGTAATGTTTCTGTCTTTCTAGAACAGCATATCCTCCCACTTACCAGGAGCAATTCACATTTGCTATTAATACCTGAATTTTATAGCATCTTTTATTTTTGTAACAGCTCAAAAGTGCTTCACACAATGAATTATCTTTAACTTAGTACACCAAGTAACTGATAATAGAGTTGATATGGATGATAAATATGTAGTCCATACTAGCTGCATATCAATGACCTCATCCAGTCATTATCCAACCTAACCACTGCTTCTCAGTCAGAACACAACCTCCAGTCCTCAATACAACGACTGAATCACTACATCTTGATCGCCTCTGTGTCTTCAATAAAAGTATTATTTCTTTGTTTTTCAAAAGATATTGTGCCCAGGTTTCTCACGTATAAGCAATAATTATGACATCTTGCTTTTGATGGCACCAACCCATGTTCTTCATTTATCAACATTCTTAGCCTCAATCTCCTGTGACATCAATTGGAACTACCACATCTCCTCCAGTGCTAAACATTTATTTTCCCCTCAATATCACATTTCTCAAGAAACCCTCAAGCCCATCCAGAACTTGAATACTGCACCCATAACTGAGGAAGCTTTGCCAATATCACTCAGGAAAGAGATACAAGAAAAGCTTGATTTCTAAAAATCACCTCTACACACTATCCCTTTGCTCTCGGTCGTAGCCTTTCTTATCTCTATCTTATCCATACAGCCACAGTGAGTGCTCCTCTGAACTTCTCTCGTGCTCTTCGTAATCTGCAAGTATGGTATCAATTTGTTCTTCCTCCTTCCGGTATTCCCAATGTATTGAAATCAAGACTTATTCTACCATCTCTCCTACTGCATGGACCTCAAACATGTGGCACTCCTCACCTCCTTCAGTCTGTCATCCTACAATCTTTGGCTTTTAAAAGGCAAGCTTGGAATCATTTGAATGCTAAGCCCAATTTACCTTCTCTTCTCAACCTTGTCCAGGCACGATGGACCTGGACCCTTTGCATACATAATTCTATCTCTTGTTGAAATGTGGTGGTACAGGAGGTATAGCCAATAGGCTTTATGAAACAGGTAGACACAGAACTCCAGAACAAAAACACTTCCATCCTAGAGAGGAAGGTCCACCTTATAAAAGAATCTGCATATTGAATTCTCAGCCTGAGGGTTCAACACATCCTTAACAATAAGACCGAGTCTTGCACCAAAAGACATCCCTTTTGAATGCGCAGGACTGCCACAAATATAAAAAAAGTTAAACTAGATACAAATGTAAAACGTTATCAAATTCAAACGGTCAACAGAATAAACCACGAACATTAAACAGATATTGAGCGAGCCCTGCTAGTCCAACTATCTAGCATCTTATAGAACAGGTACACACCACCAGGGTCCCAAAGCCAAGGTAGTATTCCTACCCAGTGTTGGAATGAAGTGCCTCCACTTCACTGATTTGAGAACTGGTACCTCAGCTACAGAACAGAACAATATATTCTTACATGAGGTCCAATCCAATTCACAGCTCAAATCCAAGAGTTGCTGTAACACTCAGTGGCATGGGCTCCAAGAATTTGTGCTCCCCCCCTACTTTCCCCCCCCCCCCCCCCAAGCTATTGGATGCGAGTGCAGAAATGATGAAATATTTTTCTACACTTTGCACATCCAATGTCAATATTAATGAGGTACAAGGGAAGCGAGTTGCAGAGTAAGCCTCTGTCTACTCTGACACAACAATACAACTCAACCTTGAAGATAACCCTTGCAATGGTGAGACATTTCCATTTCCCCACCCTAATGACTGAAATGTATGTATTTGCCAAATAACGTTGCAGATTCCCATCCAACAGGAACTAGATTACAAATGTCCCAAGCCCATTTCAACGAACTTTGGAGAAAGAGACATTCAACCTATAATTTTGGCCTGGGTTCAAACCTAGATTCCATGGGTGTTCCAACAAAAGGCTCCCTTAACGTCAAGAGCTCAGTCTAGTTCTTACCGACTGTGTCTTTCATTAGTTTATCCAGTTTTTCAGTCATGCTCTCTTCTTCAGTCCCATCGCTGCTTTCCACTCGTTTCATAATCTGCCGCTTGATAGCTACAATAACTTGAAGCAAGTTATCTAGGGATGAAAGAAACAAGAATTTTTTAAAAAAATATCACCTGCATTTGCATTCGGCCTTATCTCATCTCACAGAAACAGCTCAAAACTGTTTAATATACAATTAATTACTTTGCAGTGCAATAATCATTCTCATGTAGGCAAACATGGCTGCCATTTTGCACACAGCAAGATCCTACCAATGGCCATGAGAGGAGGTAAATCAATACTTTGGGGTAGTATTGGCCAGGACACCAAGAAAACTCACTGTTCATCTTCAAATACTGCCCTAGGATCTCTAACATCCACCTAAACAGGCAGACACGTCATTAGTTTAACTGAAGGACAGCACCTCCCTGACAATGCAGCACTCCCTCAGTAAGGCACTGCAGTGTCAGCCTAGACTATGTGCTTAAGTCTTGGGAGTGGAGCTTGAACCCACAACTCCTCGACTCAGAAGCCAGACGACAAACAACTCACCCAAGCTGACACTTACTTGAAGAAAGACAAGTTGAAATTAACTATCTACCAGATCTTCTGGGACCTACCCCATCCAGCACTTGTGTACAATAATGGAATTTCTTACAGGAGAATGACAGCTCTTATTTCTGACTGGACAGAGGAATTGCTGATGAAACCAAATGGTGACGGCTGTGAAAGACTACAGGAGGACGTAGATTGGCTCGCAGGATGGGCAGTTAGGGGGCAGAAGCAGCTCAATATAAAAACATCTGACGTAAAACATTGTGAAAGCAAGAATGGGGAAGAACGGCAAGATTTTAAGTTGAGTACAGGAAAAAAGGACCTTGGAGTGCAGATACATGGGTTATTAAAAGGTGGTATCGCAAGTAGATATTATAAAAGGAAGACAAACGGAATCCTCAATTTTGTTTCTACGGGAACAGAATACAAAAGAAATTTGTACAAGAGCTCACCTGTGCCACAGTTGAAGTATTGTGGACAGTTTTGGGCATCTAATTATTGAGAGAATATTATGTGCATTATAAATGCACTGGTACTTTAGCAGGGTTCGGGGCGGGGGGCTCACAGTAATGAAGATACTTGAAAGGCCTTTTTTTTTTCTTACTAGGGCCAAAAAGGTTACGGCCGGACCTGATAAAAGGCCTTCAAAAGTATGAAGATACATAGTGAAGGATGGTTTTCACTGGTTAACCAGATGGTAACGAGAGGACACACGTTTAAGATAATACGACTTAAAAAGGGAAGGTTAGAAAAAAAGCTTTAGAGGGTGTTTAGAATGTGGAATTCTCTGCCACAAACAGTTGTTGCAGTTCAGGTGGAGAGACGGACTAAATGGCCTATTTGTTTGCTGGAACATTCTACGATTCTATTCTAAAAAGATAGATTGTATAACTTTTTTCTCTATTTATTTCACCTTCTTGGCAAAAAATAAATCAATCAATCAGAGGGGTAGACATTGGTGGTTTGATCAGAAGGT
Organism: Heptranchias perlo; assembly: GCF_035084215.1. Classification (NCBI taxonomy): domain Eukaryota; kingdom Metazoa; phylum Chordata; class Chondrichthyes; order Hexanchiformes; family Hexanchidae; genus Heptranchias; species Heptranchias perlo. The sequence continues at coordinate 7,923,396 of NC_090345.1, read as the reverse complement.
CTGTGTAGCAAGGAGGGAACGAGTATTTCTATAAGCCCCTTACCAGAGAGGCGGAGAGGCGTAAAGAGGGAATTCTAGAGGTTGGGGCCTAGGAGGTAACAAGAAGGGTCGATGAGGGAAACGTGTTTGATGTAGTCTACATGAATTTTAGCAAGGCTTCTGACAAGGTCCCACGTGGCAGACTGGTCAAACAAGTTAAAGCCCTGGAAGGTGGCTAATTGGATCCAAAATTGGCTCAGTGGCAGGAAGCAAAGGGTAATGGTGGACGGGTGTTTTTGTGACTGGAAGGCTGTTTCCAGTGGGGTTCCGCAAGGCTCAGTACTAGGTCCCTTGCTTTTTGTGGTATGTATTAATGATTTGGACTTGAATGTGGGGGGGGCTTGATGATATAAAGTTTGCAGATGATATAAAAAGTGGCTGTGTGGTTGATAGTGAGGAGGAAAGCTGTAGACTGCAGGAAGATGTCAATGGACTGGTCAGGTGGGCACAAAAGTGGCAAATGGAATTCAATCCAGAGAAGTGAGAGGTAATACATTGGGGAGGGCAAACAAGGCAAGGAAGTACACAATAAATGGGAGGATACGGAGAGGTGTAGAGGAACAAAGGAACCTTGGAGTGCATGTCCACAGATCCCTGAAGGTAGCAGGACAGGCAGATAAGGTGGTTAAAAAGGCATACGGGATACTTTCCTTTATTAGCCAAGGCATAGAATATAAGAGCAGGGAGGACATGCTAGAACTGTATTAAACATTGGTTAGGCTACAGCTTCAGTACTGCATACAGTTTTGGTCACCACATTACAGGAAAGATGTGATTGCACTAGAGAGGATACAGAGGAAATTTACAAGGATGTTGCCAGGGTTGGAGAATTTTAGCTATGAGAAGAGATTGGATAGGCTGGGATTGTTTTCTTTGGAACAAAGGAGGCTGAGGGGAGATTTAATTGAGGTATATAAAATTATGATGGGACTAGATACAGTGGACAGGGAGGACCTATTTCCCTTAGCAGAGGGATCAGTGACCAGGGGGCATAGATTTAAAGTAATTGGTAGAAGGATTAGAGGGGAGCAGAGGAGAAATTTTTTCACCCAGAGGGTGGAGAGTCTGGAACTCACTGCCTGAAAGGGTGGTAGAGGCAGAATCCCTCAACTCATTTAAAAAGTACTTGGATGTGCACTTGAAGCACTGTAACCTACAGGGCTACGGACCAAGTGCTGGAAAGTGGGATTAAGCAGGGTAGCTCTTTTTCGGCCTACACGGACACCATGGGCTGAACGGCCTCCTTCTGTGCCGTAACTTTCTACAATTCGATGAAAGCTGAAGGCACGGCCGCCAATGTTGGGGTGAAGGAAGTGGGGGATGCAACAAGAGAACCAAAACAAAAAGGAGAAAAATAAACAACAGGTATGGGCAGCCTAGTACAAAGAGGAACTGCTAATGCGTTTAATAACGAGAATAGATTTTTTTTAAAAAGAAAGACACAGAGAGACTATTTTTCTTGCCTGCTGTCAACTTGCCAAAGATCTACGCTCCACACCCTAATGAAAATTGTAGCTCAAACTGGTCTGAGGGGTAAAGGTCCCCTCATCGAGGAATGCCTTGTCCCTGCTAAGCAAATCTGGTGCTACATAGGCCTTGTATGGTGCAGAAAGCATAACCTGAGCTACAGCAGCAGGAGACTGTGTTTGGCTTTATCCCAGTGCTGCTCTTTGGGAGATTATGCTCAGTTCGTATAGAAATCCCTTTAACTCTGGGGGCAAAAAAAACTCATGCTTCACCTGAGCGATGGGTGGCAAACCATTTTAGGAGCTAGCTGCAGCTTAGAGGGATGGTTTGGAGGTTTTGTTGATGCTTTGTAAAAGGGATCCAGCAATGAAAGAAAAAAACCCAGAAAGACTTGAATTTTATATAGCACCTTTCGTGACCTCAGGATAAACAGCAATGAGATAAATCAGACCAGTTAATCTGTTTATGTGATGTTGGCTGAGGGATAAATATTGGCCCAGGACACAGGGGAGAACTCTCCTGCTTTTCTTTGAAATGGTGCAGTGGGATATTTTACTTGAGGGGAGACTGGGCCTCAGTTTAACGTCTCATCTGAAAGACGGCACCTCCGACATTGCAGTACTCCCTCAGTACTGCACTAGGAGTATCAGCCTAGATTATGGTGCTCAAGTCTCTGGAGTGGGACTTGAACCTACAAACTTCTGACTCAAAGGCGAGAGTGCTACCCACTGTGCCACAGCTGACACACCGTTAACTTTTAAGGGCAACTTTTGACACGATTGGCTCCTTTTTCAAACTTCTCTTCCCTGGCTAGACAAATCTGCTCGTCACAGTAACCACTACAAACCATTCCGCTCTCTTCCTGGAAGGCTGTGCCACCTGCCCCAGTATCGGAAGAAACAACAGTCTAAAGAAAGTGGAGTGTTGCCAGCAGAGGACGGATTAACACACTGACATACAGGGTCCCCGCCAGAACGGTCTAGTGTGGCACAGTGCACAGGGGCTGCAGAAGCCTCAATGGGTTTGACCTCAGATACAAAGGGGCTGGCCGAAATGTATCTATATGATGTACTATATCATATATTACACCCCAGTTTCTGTATTTTACAGTCCGGGTTCCTCAGAGCTGCAGACAGTCGTTTCACTCCCGAATCTCTCAGTGGCGACAGGGACTAGGGTTGGGCGGCAGGTTTAACGTCGACTGAGGACATTACACACCTTTACCAAATGTCGAGCGTTGTTCTGCTGCCTGCTGATTGGTCTCTGCTAGGCCAAGTCCCGAATGCTGCCCGACTTCCTACCTGCTCCAGGCTCTGCTCTGGCACAGCGCCACCTCAGAACCCAGGGTGGGAACGCAGCTCTTAAAGGGAGCGTGCCAGCACTCGGACTTGGGAAATGCGCTTCCCACCGGACCCAAACCATCCGCCCCGCCCCACCCCCCCCCCAGAATTCTTAATCCAGCTCTGGTTGACAGTGCAGACACTGATACACTTACCATGTTCAGTGTTCAGACCCCACAACTTGATTTTGTTGGCCTCATGTTGTGCTTTCTTCTTTAGCCTACAGGCCCTACGTACACAAAGAGAAAGCAATGGGTAACAGAGGAGACCACATGATGAAATGCCAAGCTTCAGGTCCTAGCCTCCGAGAATGTCTACTTTAGGGGTCATGTTTTAAAATAGGGGTCATGTTTTAAAATAGTAAATATGTCGATCATAATTATTTGCAACTATTAAGAGTATAGACAGGGAGTGTCACCCTTTAGGCTAAGTGTACATGTTTTAAAATAGCAATTATAACATAGGTTCATATAGTGTGGTGTATATAACAGATACTGGAGTATAATATGAATATATAGATACTAGAGTATACAATATGATATAGAATGTCATAGTATCACTATTATACACTATATGATATAGTATATAATAGATACTAGAATATAATACAAGATATAGTATATGATAAGATATTAGAGTGTGTATAGTAGAGATACTATATAAAAGATATATAGTGATGGAGCTCCAGGGGAGGCAGTAAGAGGGGTCTGACTAATTTTTTTTGCTTGAATGCTTTTGGATTCCATGACATTTTTAAACTAGCAGGGCTGGATCTTTCAACGTGACCAGGAAATTGCACCATCATGACCAAAGCTCCACTAGCAGTCTGCTGCAGATTTGGTATTCCATTTGTGCAGGAGAGTGGGGCGTGGCAACTCTACAGATTGCTTTCAAATCACCGTTTGTAGGAGATGGAAACTGTACACACTGGATTCCCATTCATCATCAGGTAAGGCTCAATCAAGGTCTTTCCCCCAACCTATCTGTGCTGTATTTGTTTGGGCCAAGGAATTAAGGACCACACATCCCCGAAAAGCTAACAGTCCCTTTATGGGACACGAGGAAGGTTTCAAAGGGCTGTCGGCCGATCAGATAGGAAGTGCTTGATCAGATAATGGCCTTCAAAGCACCATTACTGTCTCAGGCCAACTAGGGATGGGTGATAAATGTGACCTTGCCAACAACACTCACATCCAAATAATAAAAAAAAGTGACTGGACTTGGGAAGACACAAGGGAGGTGGGCAATGGGGAGGAGGTGTCAACGCTCTGGCTCCATCTCCCCAGGGGTAGATTGGTGGGGCACTGATTCAAGTTACTGCTGGCTGGACAGGTGACATTCTGTAGTAACAATGAGAGTCAAACCTCATCTGTTTTCTGGTAGCTGCAGCTTTTAAAATAGTATAGTTATTCTTGGCCTTCCAAATACACCTGCTAAGAGAGAGAAAGAAAGAGCAAAAAGAAGCAGAAAAGAAAAAGAGGGGAAAAATCAGGAAAGAAACTGGAAAGAAACAAACTTGCATTTCTAACGCACTTTTCACAACCTCAGGACGTCCCAACGTGCTTTACAGCCAATTAATTTTTTTTTTGGAGTGCTGTTACTGTTCCTATATTACAACAGTGACTACACTCCAAAAAAAGTACTTTATAGGCTTTCTTGCTTTCTTTCTTGACAGCAATGTCATCAAACAGGTGCATTTGGAAGGACAAGAATAATTGTATTTAAAAAAAAATACAAGACTATTGGAGGGACTGTGCAGTGTACGCCTGAAAAATTATTCAATCTATTTTTGATGCCGCTCAGCTAATTTGCTTGCTGATTTTATTTACCTAGAAGCCAGTTTATTTTTCTCCTTTCTGGACCGTGGTCTGGCGTTCATCGGCAGCTCGTTCACTGGTGTCAGGTCATCAATTACCTTGTTGAGCTTCTTCAGTTCGTCCCCGATGTGGAGCAGCTTTCTTGGGTTCGGCGTTAAGTCATCGACGTCTGTGCGGCGGGATTTTTTCGCCATTCTCCGTCCTGGATCGTAAGGATGAAAGACTACATAGGAAAGCAGAACTTTTTTTTTTAGTACGACAACATTGCCTGCCAAGAAAACCACCTCCCCACGGGTACCTTCCTGCCGGTAGGCTACAGAATAGAATTTTTTTTTAAAAAGGGCCTCTTTAACATGACCATATCACCATGGTAAAACATACTGCACCATATGCTTCAAGTTGGCCACTTAGCAATATGATGGACATTGCCGACAAGCCCAGCTGCAGAACCTCTCACCACATTTCTTCCCACCTGAAGGCGTAGACTCCTTGGTATAATTCCGATGGCATCATATGCAATCCTGTACCTCACTGAATTGGCCACTATTCATACATGACCCTTGACCCTGAGGCCCGACAATCGTGGTTAGCATCACTTTGCCCAATCCACATGCACTGCCAGCAGGGGGCCACTCGCTAGCAATCAGGAATATTTCCCCCCTCCCTAACTCAATGGCTCCAATGCAAACCGTGGCACTCAGGGTGAAGTCAGATAACTCAATGCAGACTAGGGATCGGACCGGAGATCTTTTTAATCTCTCCTCATTTTAAAAAAGGCTAGAGCCAAGATTAAAGCCAGGTTTTTAAAGAAAAAACAGCTTCCCTTGATAATAGGAAAAAGGGGAGGAATTGTTAATTACCCCGAAATGAAACAATTCAGTTCAGGCTCACTCAAAAGGTTTCCCCCATCTATTATCATTCATAAGTTTCCCTCTTCTCATCCTTCATCTACACTTCTTCATAACTCCCCCCACAACCCGCCAAACTATATCGCTCCATAGCCCCACTCCCCACCTAAACACTTTTCACAGACTTGGTATCCTCTGGAGTTGGAAATTATATTTAGAGCCAGAAGTGAATCCAAGGGGATTTGACCTACTTCAAAATAATCTGTCCTTATGTATATGCAGTATGCACAATCTGGATACGACCAAACCAGCCATGATTAACAACCAGTACAGCACAGTTCAAGTTCAATACAGCTTGGTTCAAGTTAGGAACATTGTAATGTACAGGACTGAACAAGACCACCGTCCTCCCCATGGCTGGCCCCAAAAGTTAAAAAGAAACATGTACCACTCTTGTCATCTCTTTCTCATACACCTCAAGCCCTTTCTCTGCCAAATATATATCCGATTCCCTCTTGAATCTGCCAACACTATCCACCTCCAATGCCTCCCTAAACAGTCGGTTCCAAATATTCATCACCCAGTGTTTAAATTAATTGTTCACCTTCCCTCTTCTGACTGTGATTCCACGTTAACTTCTTGTGGAGTTCTTGATTAAGTTAATTTGACTAAATCCCGTAGAATCTCGAATTTCTCGGTATGACCTTCCTTTCTCCAGTTTAAGTAAATTACCAAATACATTCGTTCAAGGTGTTTACAGGTGGAAATCCATCAGAATGCACTCACATTAAACAATGGAGGTCCCAACTATTACAAACAACAACAACTTGCATCTATGTAGTGTCCTTGACGTAAGAAAATCCCAACATCCCAGAGGGGAAAGAGGGAAGAAAGAAGAAGAGAGAGGGGCAGGGTAGGTGGGGAGGCCAGAGTCCAGCGGGAGAGGCGTGCGGGGTAGGTGGGGGCCAGAGAGAGAGTGGGACTGCCAGAGGGAGGGGAGGGAATAAGAGGAATGGGGGATAGGAGGGGAGGGGGAAAAAAAAGGAATGGGTAAAGCTTTACAGCTTTCACTGTAATCTACCATGCTATTTGTTTCGTTCTTACCTTGCCCAATACCATTCTCCTTCTGATAGACATTACTGGGTAACGTGTAGCAGTCCCACTCAGAAGGCTGCAGGGTCCGTTCTTGTTTGCTGGGTGTGGCGTGGCTGTCATTGTACTCCCAGAAATACCGACGCTTCAGTCGTCTGGCGCCCGTCTCCGATGCAACATCTGCAGATGGCTCGTGTTCGTTTCCTGTAAATGATACTATACGTTAAAAATAAAAATACTTCCCCTCTTCACAATTTTCACTTCCATCTCCATCACTCCTAACTTCAAAAAGAAGTAGCAGTGCCATGACCTGTCCAAAGATGAACTGGTTAAAATGATCAGCTGATCCAAAGAACCAAACCATCACTGCAACGACAGAGAGACACACAGTCTGGAAAGATGAACATAGGCGAGGCACAACCTGTCAAAGAGGAATTGGTTTAAAAACTGCCATCCCACCACCCCCCATCCCCCCAACCCAGCTCAACAACCCTCCGAGATCTCTGTGCTCCTGCCTTTCCCTCTCCCCTCCTTGCCTTTTCTATCTAGGTCCTAAGTCCCCGAATTCCCTCCCTAAACCTCTCCACCTCTCTACATTAAAGCAGCAATATAAATGCAAGTTATTGTTGTTAAACATAGAAAATAGAAGCAGGAGTAGGCCATTCGGCCCTTCGAGCCTGCTCCACCATTCAATATGATCATGGCTGATCCTCTATCTCAATACCATATTCCTGCTCTCTCCCCATACCCCTTGATGCCTTTTGTGTCTAGAAATCTATCTAGCTCCTTCTTAAATATATTCAGTGACTTGGCCTCCACAGCCTTCTGTGGTAGAGAATTCCACAGGTTCACCACCCTCTGAGTGAAGAAATTTCTCCTCATCTCAGTCCTAAATGTCCTACCCCGTACCCTGAGACGGTGACCCCTCATTCTAGATCCCCAGCCAGGGGAAAACATCCTCCCTGAATCCAGTCTGTCTAGCCCCGTCAGAATTTTATACGTTTCAAGGAGATCCCCTCTCATTCTTCTAAACTCTAGTGAATACAGGCCGAGTCGACCCAATCTCTCTTCATATGACCGTCCTGCCATTCCAGGAATCAGTCTGGTGAACCTTCGCTGCACTCCCTCTATGGCAAGTATATCCTTTCTTAGATAAAGGAGGCCAAAACTGCACACAATACTCCAGGTGTGGTCTCACAAAGGCCCTGTATAACTGCAGTAAGACATCCTTGCTCCTGTACTCAAATCCTCTTGCAATGAAGGCCAACATAACATTTGCCTTCCTAACTGCTTGCTGCACCCGCATGTTTGCTTTCAGTGACTGGTGTACAAGGACACCCAGGTCACCTTTGTACATCAACATTCCCCAATCTATCACCATTTAAATACTACTCTGCCTTTCCGTTTTTCCTTCCGAAGTGGATAACTTCACATTTATCCACGATAAACTGCATCTGCCATGTATTTGCCCACTCACTCAACTTGTCTAAATCGCCTTGAAGCCTCTTTGCATCCTCCTCACAACTCACAATCCCACCTAGTTTTATGTCATCCGCAAACTTGGAAATATTACATTTGGTTTCCTCATCCAAATCATTGATATATATTGTGAATAGCTGGGGCCCAAGCACTGATCCCTGCGGTACCCCACTAGTCACTGCCTGCCACCCTGAAAAAGACCAATTCATTCCTATTCTCGGTTTCCTGTCTGTTAACCAATTTTCAATCCATCCCAGTATATTACCACCAATCCCATGTGCTTTAATTTTGCACACTAACATCTTAAGTGGGACTTTATCAAAGGCCTTCTGAAAATCCAAATACACCACATCCACTGGTGCTCCCTTATCCTACCAGTTACATCCTCAAAAAACTCCAGTAGGTTTGTCAAATACGAATTCCTTTTCAAAAATCTTTGTTGACTTTGTCTAATCCCATTGATATTTTCCAAGTGTCCTATTATCACATCCTTTATAATAGACTCTAGCATTTTCCCTACTACTGATGTTAGGCTAACCGATCTGTAGTTCCCGGTTTTCTCTCTCCCTCCTTTTTTTTTTGAAAAAAGGGGGTTACATTTGCCACCCTCCAATCTGCAGGAACTGTTCCAAAATCTATAGAATTTTGGAAGATGACAACCAATGCATCCACTATTTCCATGGCTACCTCTTTTAGTACTCTGGGATGCAGATTATCAGGCCCTGGGGATTTATCGGCTTTCAGTCCCATTAATTTCTCCAGTACTATTTTTTTTTTACGAATACTAATTTCCTTTAATTCCTCCTTCTCACTAGACCCTTGGTTCCCTAGTATTTCTGGGAAGTTATTTGTGTCCTCTTCCGTGAAGACAGAACCAAAGTATTTGTTTAATTGCTCTGCCATTTCCTTGTTCCCCATTATAAATTCTCCCATTTGACTGTAAGGGACCTACATTTATCTTCACTAATCTTTATCTTTTTACATACTTGTAGAAGCTTTTACAGTCCACTTATGTTCCTTGCAAGTTTACTCTCATACTCTATTTTTCCCCTCAATCAATCTCTCGGTCCTTTTTTGCTCAATTCTAAACTGCTCCCAATCCTCAGGCTTGCTACTTTTTTTGGCAACTTTGTATGACTCCTCTTTGGATCGAATACTATCCTTAATTTCTTTTGTTAGCCATAGTTGGGCCGCTTTTGTATTTTTGCACCAGAAAGGAATGTATAACTGTTGCAATTCATGCGTTCGTTCCTTAATTGTTAGCCACTGCCTATTCACAGTCATGCCTTTTAATGAAGCTCCCCAATCGATCATAGCCAACTCACTCCTCATACCTTCGTAGTTTCCTTTGTTTAGGTTTAAGACCCTAGTTTGGACTATTTCACTTTCCATCTTAAATGAAGAATTCTATCGTATTATGGCCACTCTTCCCTAAAGGACCCTGTACAACATTATTAATTAAACCCTCCTCATTGCACAATACCCAATCTATGTTAGCCTATTCCCTAGTTGGCTCTTCAACATACTGGTCTAAAAAACCATCTCGTACACTCTCCAGGAATTCATCCTCCATAGTATTATTGCTAATTTGGTGTGGCCAGTCTATATGTAGATTAAAGTCACCCTGATTACTGTAGTACCCTGTTACATGCATCTCTAATTTCCTGTTTGATGCCGTTCCCCCTACATTACACTACTGTTTGGAGGCCTATAGACAACTCCCACCAGTGTTTTCCACCCCTTGGTGCTTCCCAATTCCACATCTTTAATTTCTGATCCAATATCCTTTCTCACTATTGCTCTGATTTCACCCTTTACTAACAAGGCCACCCCACCTCTTTTTCCTTTTTGCCTGTCCTTCCTAAATATCAAATACCCTTGGATATTCAGCTCCCAGCCTTGGTCACCCTGCAGCCATGTCTCCGTAATCGCAATTATATCGTATCCGTTTACATCTATTTGTGCTGTTAATTCATCTACCTTATTACGAATGCTTTGTGCATTCAGATACAGTGCCTTTAGATTTGTCTTTTTAACATTTTTAGACATCTTAACATTTTTTTGTACTATGGCCCTATTTGTCCAATTACCATTTTTTCTTACCCAGACCCTATTTGTTAGTCCACTCTTGTTTGTACGCTCTGTCCCTTCCTGACACAATCTGGTTATACCCAACCCAATCACTTCCCTGCACTGCTTCCTTGTCTTTTCTCTTTAGTATTCTAGATTTCTCTCCACCGGAACCCTATCCCCACTTATTTAGTTTAAAACACTATCTACCTCCCTAGTTATTCGATTCGCTAGAACTCTGGTCCCAGCATGGTTCAGGTGTAGTCCGTCCCAACGGAACAGCTCTCTCTTTCCCCAGTACTGGTGCCAGTGCCCCATGAATCAAAACCCACTTCTCCCACACCAATCTTTGAGCCACGCATTCATCTCCCCGATCCTAATGACCCCTATGCCAATTTGCTTGTGCCTCAGGTAATAATCTAAAGATTATTACCTTTGCGGTTCTGCTTTTTAAATTTCGTCCCCAGCTGCTCAAACTCTCTCAGCAGAACCTTTTTCTTAGTCCTACCTATGTCGTTGGTACCTACGTGGACCACGACAACTGGATCCTCCCCTGACCACGACAACTGGATCCTCCCCTGACCACGACAAGTTCTTCTCCAGCCCAGAGGAGATGTCCTTAACCCTGGTACCGGGTAGGCAACATAGCCTTCGGGACTCGTGCTCCTGGCTGCAGAGAACAGTATCTATCCCCCTAACTATACTGCCGCCTACTCCCCCCCACTTGAACAGCTTCCTGTACTACGGTGCCGTGGTCAGTTTGCTCGTCCTCCCTGCAGTCCCCACACTTGTCCACAAGGGTTGCAAGAACCTTGAATCTATTAGACAAGTGCAGGGACTGAGGCTCCTGCAATACTATCTCCTGGATCCCCGTGCCTGCCTCAGTCGTTATTACAATAGACAGACAATCTGGAAAAGAAAATGCGTTACAAAGTTTTGAGGTTGATACAAGCACTCTGCCTCTAGTGCCATAGCTTACAGTTCCATTTTTAGAAACCAAAACAGAATGCAGCCGTGTTGGCACCATTGCTGCCCAATACGTTTAACCAGTGAAGTTAGCGAATTACCTGCAATCTCAGGATTGGCCTTATTCCTGGTGCCCTTACAGGACAAAGACACCTTTCGGTGTAGAAACTATGGACTCATTTCTCCCAATAACTTTGACTGCGAGATTTTGCAAAGCAAGAAATCTCCCCTATTCAGATGGACTAGATCCATGTTCTGAATGTCCATGAGGACTTGGCCAACACTCATTAGTTAGATAACTTATTGGGGTCATGCAAGAACCATCCAATTGTAGATGCAATGATTTAATTCAATGTTAAGGAAGCCATTGACTGAATGGATGAACAGTTCTGATGAAAGGTCATCGACATGAAACGTCAACTCTGTTTCTCTCGCCACAGATGCTGCCTGAATTGCTGAGTGTTTCCAGCATTTTCTGTTTTCATTTCAGATTTCCAGCATTTGTAGTATTTTGCTTTTGTTGACTGAATGGAGTTGTCTGGCCTACACTACACCCTCTGCTGCTTAGGATTTGGAGACACCCTACTATGGAGCACAGCCAAAAGGTGAAAGTTGTGGACTGAGTTACCAAGAAAGGCCACTGAAGCAGACAATGGGTTCAAGAGACAAAGAAGTTGCTTTTATATTGACGCTAGGCCATCAGGAGAGTGGCAGCCAATCAGAGACATCTGCTCAAGTGCTCTCTCCCTCTTTTCTTCACAAGCCTTATTGAACACAAGAAACCCATCAATCCCACTCCATCCGAAATTCGTCTCAGATGATTCTACCAACTTCCCTCCCACACCAAGTTCCTTCTGCTACCTCGACTAGGGGACCAAAAAAAATCAAATAATGCTGTTAATATATTTCTAAACTTCCATTTCCTCCTCAATGGATTTCAAATTAGCTTCCTTCTTTAGGAATCTCTGCACACATTCATTATCCTGTGGGGGAAAAAAAATTCTATTGGGCCCGATAAAGGCCAATATCATGGAACTATGCTTCCCAAACCTTTGACAACCACGCTTAGGACCCATGAGAATTGAGGACATCAGATAAGCAGAATTCTTCATCTTAATAGTGGCACTGTGTTGGCAGCCCAAGGGTACGTTGAATGCCTCCGTTGGCCGCACATTATTAATAGAAAAATACTGTTAGATGCTTTGAGGACAAAAGGGAATGAGGAACATGTGATATAAGTAGGTGGGATTGATCTATAAAAACAATAGAATGTCTTATTGAGCTTAATGGCCTTTATGTTATGTTCCCCTGTAAATGCAGTAAGGCCCCCCCCATACCATAACTGGCCAAGCAACCCAGCATCTTCACAAATTGCTGGGATGGCAGTCTTCACTTTTCCACGTTGAAAACCTGAAGCCCCAATGGTCAGATCAATCTCAATCCCAAGAGAATGAACTTGGCCAGTGAACATGCCCACTGTGAGAAAGCCCCATTATGTGAATCAGAAAATCGGTACCAGTACTGCTTTCTCAATCTCATTCAACGCCATCAAGGACAGAGTACAGGAAACGGAAATATATTAATACAGTGGAGGGGGCAGGAAAGAGATAATCTCTTTAGAAATTGATAGGCAATAAATGGCGGATGTGGGACCTGACCCATTACGGTGAACTTCACCCTTGTAAGCATATCCAAAAAGCGTATACATGCATGTGGGCACATACACAGAATGGGCAAGCACGCTCAACAGTCCTTCCTATCCCTACCCCAACACTTACGCCACCTCATTATATTTTCACCCTCGCACAAATCTCCCAAAACATTGGAAAAGTTATTGGACTTTGCTGCACTCATTTATCAGAGCTCATCACCGTCTCAGTTTGCTGGAGCCGGTAAATTTGAAGACTGAAACACCTGCAAGTCGTACTGCAGACTGCATGCTCCATCCAATATATAGACTCACGTCCACTGGTCAAGAAATGAAATACATATCAGTATTTATTCTGGAACGGCAAGGTTCATCAGCAGTCCTTAGGATATGGAAGACTGAATCTGTAGTTTTGGGCCCGGAAAATATTTACCATCATGACCAGATGATCTGATTATCATTTGATTTTTTAAAAAGTCAAATTAATTACTTCAGAATTGCTTCATAATAAATAAGACCAGAGCCAGTATGGAAACATATCTTTCATGATAAGGTCTCAGTAAGGGGCACTTTAATATAATAAATATTCAAGGTCAGTTGCTTTCTTTTGAGAAATAAAAACAGCTGAGATTTTCAGAGCTCCTGTTTTGCTTCCTTTTTCCTGAAGGCTCAGACTCTTACTCTGGTACAGATCCATAGACCCCAGGCATGCGCCTGTACCCCACCCGGGGGCCCCTCCAGTATCTCGCCCAAGTGGCTATTCACAATAAGTCATCACAGTCAGGAAGTAAAAGCAGCTCAGCCATTTGCAGAGGGCATCTTGATCCTGCCAAACCCTTTCCTCACGCACAGTCCATACACTTGTATACTCCTTTGCTATCAGGAGAAAGGAGGCCTGGTTGATTTCAATCCTTTTTTCTCCCCACCGCATCCCCATTTACTAGGATGCTACCGGGACTTGATGGTTTGACTTACAGGGAGAGGTTAGACAGACTGGGACTTTTTTCCCTGGAGAGTAGGAGGTTAAGGGGTGATCTTATAGAAGTCTATAAAATAATGAGGGGCATAGATAAGGTCGATAGTCAAAATCTTTTCCCAAAGCTAGGGGAGTCTATAACGAGGGGGCATAGATTTAAGGTGAGAGGGGAGAGATACAAAAGGGTCCAGAGGGGCAATTTTTTCACTCAAAGGGTGGTGAGTGTCTGGAACGAGCTGCCAGAGGCAGTAGTAGAGGCGGGTACAATTTTGTCTTTTAAAAAGCATTTGGACAGTTACATGGGTAAGATGGGTATAGAGGGATATGGGCCAAGTGCAGGCAACTGGGACTAGCTTAGTGGTATAAACTGGGCGACATGGACATGTTGGGCCGAAGGGCCTGTTTCCATGTTGTAACTTCTATGATTCTATCCCCATCCTCCTCATTACTCCTAGCTTGCTGCCAATTGTAGCATCCAAATTGCTGCTTGATCTGACTAACTCACCAACTAACTCAGCTACAACTTGCATTTTTACAACACTGTCAATGTAATAAGTTGCCCCAAATTGCAAAAAACAAACAAAAAAAACTGGTCACCAAATAGTAGTGGAAGGGTTAGGGGTAGTAATTCAAGGCAAGATCAATGAGGTAGGTTTTAAGGAGGCTTTTTGAAGAGAAGAATGGTGGCAAGGCAGAGCGAGTTAAGGAGATTGTTTTTCTGAGCACGAGGCTGAGATAGCCAAAGGCTCTGCCGCTGAGGGTGGGGTGGGGGGGGGGGGGGAGGGTGCGCGGGTGAGAAAGTGAGACGCAAAGAAGGCAACAGGATGGAGAGCGTGTGCTGGAACATAGGGCTGAAGGAGGTTTCAGAGGCAGTGAGGGGGCAAAGCAATGAAGGCACTTCATAACGAGAAGAATTTTGAAATGTGTGGGGGATGGAGGTAGCAATGAAGATCGGCAAGGACAAGTGTGATAGGGGAACAAGACGGGAAATGAGCAGTGAAGCTTTGGGCAAGTTGAAATTTGAATGGAACACAGGAAGGTGACAAGAGGAGCACTGAACATGGTCAAGCCTGGAGGTGATGAAGGCGTGGATAAGGGTAGTGAGTGAGAGTTAGGGACGAAAGTCTGAGGATCGAACTTGGAAACTTTCTGGCCTGTATGGCTTTATAGCACATCAGAGAATGCATTTAGTCCCTAAGCCAACAGGATAGCTTCTACCCTTAAGCTCCAGTATAAATTTGGCCATCATACATACCCAAATGGAACAGGCCAGATACACTAATAATTTATGATGGCCTGAAAGAGGTAATTTGTTCTAATTAGACAGCATTGATCATTGATTATCCATCAATACCCAAAAAAACATACGAGGATGTATTTTTTCAGATTTACTTACTGTCTACATAGTCATAGGGCTGTTCCACAGAAGTGGGTCATATTTTCAAAACTGACAGCTCTTTCCACTTTTTTTGTTAAAAAAAACCTCCTCATTGCTTATTTTGTACAAAGGAATTGCTGGACCAAAAAAGACCAAAGTCTATCTATTTTGCCCTCTACCATCCTGGTAGTCGCATGATACAACGATAACGGAGTTGCTGACTAATCATATCAATCGATCTCTATCAATTAGTCTGCAACAGACCCAGACATGAGGAAACCCCAGTGGTGGAGCACTTTGGGAACAATGGGTCCAAAGTCAATTTTTTCCTCCCAAACCTGCGATACTTACCACATTCAGAGATTATATCTAAATTACTCAACAAAGGATGTTTGTAAGCTAAAGTTAAAGTTATAGTCAAATCTTTTTACCCTCCATTCCTCTTCCGTGACAACAATTTTTGTCCCTTATCTCATGAAAAAAGTGTCGTCTCTTGTTGCGGTATTGTTCCATGGGCACTTGCTGGCCTCTGGTACCTCATCCATCTGCGAGCTGAGGGGGTGTCATAGCCGAGCTGGATTTTGTTCTCACCCAGTATCTGCACAACTACATATTCTAGCAGGGGTCACTGGACAGTGATCTGAAACAACAACCCTGGCTTTATCTCTGATCTGGCACAGGGACACTGAGACCCCATATCCTCTCCATCACCAATGCCGCCTACTTTCACCTCCATAACGTCGCCAGTCACTGCCCCTGCCTCAGCTCATCTGCTGCCCTCATCTATGCTTTTGTTGCCTCTAAATTCGACTATAGCAATGCTCTACTGGCCGGCCTCTCACCTTGCACCCCCTGTAAACTTGAGCTCATCCAATACTCTGCTGCCCGAATCCTACCTTGCACTAAGTCCCGTTCACCCATCACCTGTGCTCGCTGGCCTACATTGGCTCCCAGTCCGACAATGCCTTGATTTTAAAATTCTCATCCTTGTTTTCAAATCCCTCCAAGGCCTCGCCCCTCCCTATCTCTGTAACCTCCTCCGACCCTACAAATCTCTGCTCTCCTCTAATTCTGGCCTCTTGCGCATCCCCAATTTTCATCGCTTCACCATTGGCGGCCAAGCCTTCAGCTGCTTAGGCCCCAAGTTCTGGAATTCTCTCCCTAAACCTCTCCTCTCTCTCCTCCTTTAAGATGCTCCTTAAACCCTACCTCCTTGACCAAGCTTTTGGCCACCTGTCCTAGTATCTTCTTATGTAGCTCGATGTCAAACTTTGTTTGATAATCGCTCCTGTGAAGCACCTTGGGATGTTTTACTATGTCAAAGATGTTGTATAAAGGCAAGTTATAGTTGTTGTTGCTTACTGTCACAGTTTACTGATGGGCTTATTGACGGAGAGTTGTAGCCATCTCTATGCCCAAGCTTCTGCAATGTCCAGAGGACTTAAACTCCATTCAAGAAGCTAACTACATCATGTTATTTAAAAAAATTACCCAGCCAAATATTCAAAGATATTAGCCTTAACAGAGAATATTCCATAAATATTTAAGCCAATAAAATGCAACTGTACGCTCAATTTACCTGCATCAGAAAGGTAATCACTGAAGTCATCTTTATCTGCATCTTCATCATCATCGTCTTCTTCCTCCTCGTCATCTTCATTCTCACTGTCATCCTGATCACTGTCAGAACCATCATCAGGTTCCAGCCTCTCTTCTTTTGCTTGCAACCCCACACCTTCAGCGCTAAACAGGGAATAGTTGTGCTCATCGTTCTTCAGTTCAATCCCAGCTTCAGGGCTTCGCCCCCCACTTGCCTGCCCGTCAGACCAGATCGGGAACGCAGTCAGATGAGTGTAGACTTGGCCATCTCCCTTATTAAAGTCGGTTTTCTCTACACTCTTGTCCCTCAGCTCTGTGGTTGCCGATTGTTTGTGATGCTTCCAAGAACTCGATCCTGTTCGGTTGCGAACTGCTCCATCTTCCGGACTCGACACAGAGTCTACTTTTACTCTGGAATTACTGGTCTGGTTACGGAGGTCATGGCTTCCAGGTTTAGATGGCACCTCAGTATTTCTGGGACCTACCGCCTTAATACAGGGCTCGCTGCTTCTCAAATGACTTTGCTGGTCTTCCCTTTTCTGAAGAAAAACAGTGCCATCTGACTGGAAGTCAGAATCTATTAAAGAATCCATACAGTTGCCTTTTTTAAAAGTTTCTGTGGTTCTGCAGACACTGTCAGGCTTACCAGAGAATGGAGAAGCCTCCTTCACAGTTCTAAGGAGGCACCAAGAGTCACCAACAAGCTGTGAGTCATCAGCATTCAGCTCAGCTAGCGTTGGCGTTTGAGATACCTCGGCTTCATTTTGATAAGGGCTTGCGTGCTCATCCAAACCCAACAAGTCCAACTCTTTATTGTTCCAAAGATCAGTTTTGGTGTATTTAGTAAAGTCTTCCAAAGCAGATATATCCCAACGCTCACATCTGTTGCTGTCGGATGGTTCATCATCCACTAGATCACTCAGTAACTCTATATTATCTTTCACTGGGCTCCTGTACAAATTCAGACTTAGCAGGTCATTTCTGGAGCTATTAGTATAGGCTAACTGACGTTCCTAGGATTGACAAAAGAAGAAAGTAAAATTAATATTGTGTGTGTGGACTTTTGCAGCGCAATTCACTTCTTCCTCTCAACCATTCCTCACTCCTCCTATCCTGAACCCAACTGTGAAGCCCAATGGCACCAAGCAGAGACTAGGCATCTCCATGCATCGCAAGGGTGAAGGGCCACTCTTGCCTATCTCCAACTAGACAGTTGGGAGAATTATTGGTAGCAATTTGGGAAGTCATCTGCTTGACTGCAGTTGGTACATGGTCCAATATCATTACAGTAAATGAGAGGGAGAAAATCAAATCCACAAAAACAGAAGGGAAATGTGCCCACAGACATAAAACACTGATAACTTCGAATGGGTAGGATGTGGGTGAATTATCCCAGACAACACCTAGCAAAGTCCTCATCCTGAGATGAGACATTCATTTTCAGCTCCATAATTTCTAAGTAAACATTAAGAAAACTATTCCTGAAAATATTCTTTATCTAATCAGTGTAGGGTAACGGATGGGGAATTCAAACACAGTAGGTTTGAAGAGAAGAGAGAAGGGGGAAGAAAAAGTAAAATTAAAAACGACAGGTGGTTATGAAAAAACAAAAATATGGGTTCACGGCCATTTTAAATGTCTAAGCATTAAGGTTCTTTCTACATCTTGCAATAAACTGGCGAATACTGTAATCATTATTTCTGACACCGTAGCCCATTAGCGAGTTATGGCAATAGAGTTTCCTCTAGTGGTTGAAGAGGTGTACTGCAATATTTAAATTTACTGCACAGGTCCACAAAAATTTGCAATGATACTTTTTGCAGTCTCTTCCTCACCCCCCCCCCCCCACCACCCAAAACGGACTCTGGACCCTATGCGTGTGAAAGTTTGCATTCAGATTGTAACACCTTGACTTTCATTACTTAAAATCCTGATTGATCACAACTGGACTTTTAACATTTATCTGATCAACAATGGCTTCTTTACCATATACAGGCACAGGGAAATCTCCCCGACATGTTACATGTGTAAACTATATACCCAGATACAGACATATTTTCAGTTATTTCACCACAGCTTTTGACCAGGTCCAAGTAATTCCCTCAACACCAAATTTACTTCTACCACATGGATCTACTAAGCAAGATAAATCATTGCAGTTATTCAAGTTATATTTAGATGTTATGATGGGAAAGTTAATGTACCAGAGAGATGAGCTCTCTTGGGCTGAATGGCCTTTCCTAATCTTTATTACCTAAAAGTCAAAAAGAAAAGTTTGCAGGGCTATGGGGAAAGAGCTGGGGTGTGTGACTAGTTAGATAGCTCTTTCAAAGAGCCAGCACAAGCACAATGGGCCTAATGGCCTCCTTCTGCGTTGCAAGATACTACAGGTCATGAAAGACACTATAAATGCAAGTCTTTCCTTCTTTCTTTAGATTCACTGTGTCTTATTTCTATTGGACTCATCTTCATTCCTGTACCAACGGCATTACAGCACCATGACTGCCCAGGGTATTGCTGCATCATGTGTGTCAAACGTATAGTTGTACCAATGCACCGAGGGTAATGCCTAGAGCATTGCTCCACCAAATGTGTCAAGGGCACTGTTCAGGATATAACTGTACTAGGGGCACAAAGGCTAAAAGAAAAAAAAGACTTGCATTTATGTTGTGCCTTTCATGACCTCAGGACGTCCCAAAGCGCTTTACAGCCAACGAAGTACTTTTGAAGTGTAGTCACTGTTGTAATGTAAGAAATATATACCATTGCATTTTCATTCAGCAAGGGTTGAATTAGGGAAATCTGTACCACTTACAGAAAGATACATTAAAACCAGTTTTGGTTGTACCATGAAACTATAGTACTACAGACATTAGTCAGGCAGCAATGCACCTGGTTATCTGGGGCTGCTGTGCATAAAGTTTAACGGACTTCAAACTTATGCATTCTCCAACTTTTGCTCTCCTTCCACACCCAAAAAAACTCACAATTTTATAGGAAACTGCAATCTAAAAAAAAAAAAAAAAATTTATAAATGCATCTTTATCATCCCCGCACCTGTTCATACAGAAAGCCCGAGTCGGGGCTGCTCTCTGGGCTGGCGACGGTCTGGTCCAAGGACGAGTAGAGGCAACAGCTTCTAAAAGCATCTCCGAACGCAGGTTCCATCCCACTAGTGTTGGGCTAAAAAAAAATTAAAATATAGATCACAAGAATATTTTGTTTTTAAAAAAAAAACACACCATTACAGTGCCAGCTCCAATATATTAGATCGAGGCAGCCACTGATGACCAGAAATCACCTACTTGCTAAACCCTGGAGACACAGATATGGCCACACCCTGCCTCTACTTCAAGGATAACGTTCATTAGAACTGCTCTTTGCTGGTTAATAACGCAACTCGAGATCTTCCTTGGCAGCACTTCCTGTGACAATAGGTTCCTTTGCAATGAATACAAAAAGCAAAACAGGTTTGTCTGAGCCAAGCAAAGGAAGGGTTTGCAGTACTCCTCGTACTTAAGAGCACTAAAGGGCTTTGCAGGTTACCGTGGTAGCGTCGTAGTGACTCATCCTTCCAGGAGACAGTTACAGCTGGATTAAAAGCATCACATGTAATCGGATATAAAATGATTGCTGCAGGAACTTTTACTTGTGGAAGCCTTTTATCCAAGGAAAGAAATAAAAGTTGCCGAGCGAAGTGGGAATGATGTACTCAACCGTGGCTCAGTGGTAGCACTCTCACCAGAATGCCATAGGTTCAACCCCCAATTCAGAGATTTGAGCACGCAATCTGATACTTCAGCGCAGCACTGGCAGAGGTGCCATCTTTCAGATGAGACGTTAATCCGAGGCTCCGTCTGCCCTCTCAGGTAGACATAAAAGATCTCGGAGGGCGCTATTTCAAGGAAGGGCAGGGAAGTTCTCCCCGGTGTTCCGACCAACATTTATTGCTCAATTAACATCACAAACAAATGATCTAATTTATCTCACTGCTGTTTGTGGGAGCTTGCTGTGCATAAACTGACTGCCACGTTATATTAGTGACTACACTTCAGAAAAGTATTTCCTTGGCTGTGAAGCGCTTTGGGATGTTCAGAGGTTGCCCTTTTGAGCGTCTGGCCGCTTTTTAGCCAATAGCATTCAGTTTCTGCTCAAACACCATCGTCAAGCTTCCCCTGGTGACTTAAAGTGCCTGCTGTGGTATTGAGCCACACAAACCTGGAAGGTCCCAGGTTAGATGCTGGGCCTGTGTTGAGTTACCCAACCCCAACTGAGGTGGCAGTAGGGGATGCACCAAGTAACTTCAGTGGTCCTGGACTAGGAAGCAAAAAAAAGTCAGCCAAGGCTCCTGCTTCTCATCACGATCCAGTGACTCCTCAGGACATCCTAAAGTGCATTGCAACCAATGGATTACTTTTGAGTTGCAATCATTGTTGCCATGTAGACAACCGAGGCAGTCAAAACACTTTCGCCAAACCCTGCACTGCACATATATGTAGGCAATCTGAGGTCAGGTTAGACTTCCAACTTAAGACGCTGGACTGCTGCTGTAGATATTGCAAGTTCGGATAGCTGAAATTCGGCCTTTGGTCCAAAAGCCTGCCAATACCCATCTAGGGTAAGGGAATGGTTCATAACTATTTTTGCTGCCGTGGTACTCTAGTCCGGTCTCGAGATATGAATCCAAGCAGGAGAACTGAGCGGCATTGTCCATTCGCCTCTCCAAGCCACAGCTCCGTGACTATCATTAACAATCAGACATCATGCTCACATTAAATTCTTGTGTTGGCTCCCGGTCCAGCAATGCCTTGAATTTAAAATTCTCGTCCTTGTATTCAAATCCACCCATAGCCTCAACCCTCCCTATTTCCGTAACCTCCTCCAGCCCTACAACCCTCCGAGAACTCTGCATTCCTCCAATTGTACCCTATTGTGCATCCCCAATATCCTTCGCTCCACCACTGGTAGCCATGCCTTCAGCTGTCTACGCCTTAAGCACTGGAATTCCCTCCCTAAACCTCTCTGCATCTTTCTCCCCCTTTAAGATGCTCCTTTAAAACCTACCTCTTTGAGCAAGCTTTTGGTCATCTGTCCTAATGTCTCCTTATGTGGCTCGGTGTCAAATCATGTCTGATTATGCTCGTGAAGCGCCTTGGAATGTTTTACTACGTTAATGGCACAGTATAAATGCAAGTTGTTATTGTTGTGAAAAGGTGAAAGTGGGCTGGAGAATGTGGCAGCAAGCTTGCAAAGTATTTATAGTTATTCTTCAGGGCTGGTTGGTATAACCTGCTTCCAGAGGCCAGTTTATTGAAACCAGAACTCACTCCCTGCAGTGCAAAGTTACCTCTACATTCACAACAGCAGTCAGAGATCTAAACCTGACCTCAGACTGTATACGTTTGTATGCATAACAGAGGCTGTGGTCCAAATGTTTTGACTCCAAAAGGTTTTTTGATGAGGATTAATTGGAAACTAGACAAATATGGCTGGATTGCTTCAGCATTGCCAGTCTGCATTCCCAGAAGTCATTCTTTAGTTTCAGGTCATAGGTCAGCAATGGTGAACTCTCACCCTCACTCTTCTTTACTGAGATATCTGCACGTTACTGGCACATTAGAAGCTCCTCAGCTGTCTTGGTGTTCCCGATTCCTGATAGTCCAGAACCCCCTGCCTCATCTTCAAGTGTTAATAACTGGATGGCAACCATCACTGCTTCCCACAACAGGTGATCTATGACCTTTGACCTGCATTTATCAGAGCACCCCTTCCAATGTACATGTAATCAAAAAAAAAATCCACACAAAAAGGGGCAAATCTGGTCAACTGGTGGTCAGGACACAGACTTCGGGCAAGTCCAGTAAAATGCCTCTAAAGTTGAAGTGAAGGAGATCTCAAAACAACAGTGTATAGATGCCAAGCTTGCCCACACTGATGGCCCTAAGCCTGCCCAGATTTTGCAGAAAGCAAGTAGAATAGGAGGGGTTGTCACATTTATGGATACACTCAAAGTAGGACTGAAGGATGGCACCAGCATGTTCAGGGACACAAGGATCCCTACAGATGTCACTAAGAATCTGAAGGGGGGGCGGGCAAGATTTTGCAGCTCATTGTGAGTATCAAGAGACCAATTGCCACCCACTTTCTTCCTCTCCCACCGTGTTCCAGAGCTAAACTAGGCTGGCAAGGGAGTAGTATTATAGAATGAGAGCACAGAAGGAGGCCATTCGGCCTATCATGCTTGTGCCAGCTCGTTAACAGAGCTATCCCATTAGTCCCACTCCCCTGCTCTTTCCATCCTAGTAGGGGCCAAAGGGTTGAATTGTGAGGGCAGGTTGCATAGACGAGGCTTGTATTCCCTTGAGTATAGAAGATTAAGGGGCGATCTAATTGAGGTGTTTCAGGTGATTAAAGGAGTTGATAGGGTAGATAGAGAGAAACTATTTCTTCTGGTGGGAGAGTCCAGAACAAGGGAGCATAACCTTAAAATTAGAGCTAGGCCGTTCAACGGTGATGTCAGGAAGCACTACTTCACACAAAAGGTAGTGGAAATCTGGAACTCATCCTCCACCCCCCCACCCCAAAAAAAAGCTTTTGAGGCTGGGGGCCAATTGAAAATTTCAAAACTGAAATTGATAGAATTTTTATTAGTCAAGGGTATTAAGGGTTACGGATCCAAGACGGGGAGATGGAGTTAAAATATAGACCAGCCGTGATCCAAATGAATGGCGGAACAGGCTCGAAGGGATGAATGACCTTCTCCGGCTCCTAGATTCCTATGTAGTGATCCGGTTTCTGATACTTCTCAGAGATGTTAAACCGAGGCCCCGCCTTTCCTCTCAGATGGACATAAAAGATCCCATGGCACTATTCGAAGAGCGGGGTAGTTCTCCCCAGTGTTCTGGCCGATATTTAGCCCTCAAACAACATCACTAAAAAAGATAACTGGTCATGATCTCATTGCTGTTAGTGGGATCTTGCTGAACACAAATTGGCAAAAAAGTACTTAGTTGGCTGTAAAGCGCTTTGGAACGTCCAGAGATCATGAAAGGCACTGTATGAATGTAAGTTCTAATCTATCTAACTATAATGTAGCATTTGCTGAGGGCTAGGAACACGGTCACCCACTCAGGCAGGGCTGGCATGATCGTGGGGGAAAAATACCTTTAAAAGGATAACAAGGAAGCCACCAATCCCCAGTGGAATAGTGAATCTGTCGAGTGAGTAGCTTCATTCCCAGTCTGTGCTGAGCTAACTGATGTCAGTTGAAGTGACAGAAAGGACTCTATAATTGACCTCAGCATCTCTAGGTCAAAGAAGATTTGGTGGTGGGCGGGGTGGTTAAAGAGAAGAAAATTTGAGGTTGTCAACAGCTTTTCACTCCAGCATCTCCTAACTCTGCGTATAGCTCAAGCCCATCCAAGACTTGAATCCTGCTACCAGATCTGGGGCAGCTCCTCGATCTTCCTTTTGCATGTGACATTAAATCGAGGCCTCTCATGTGGGCACAAACAATCCTGCGGCACTATGCAAAATGCAGGGGTGTTCTCCCTAGGTCCTGGCCAACATTCACCCCTCAACCAACACCACCAAAACAGATAATCAGATCATTTATCTCACTGCTGTCTGTGTGACCTTGCTGTGCGCAAATTGGCTGTCTCTTCTGCCTACTAAAACAAGAATGACTTCACTTCAAAAGTGAAGTGCTTGGAGAAGTCTCAAGAACATGAAAGACATATGAAAGAAAGTCTTTGTCATGTCTCACATGAGGATTCATAAAAAAATAGTCCATCATTAGGCAATTCATCTCATTTCTAGCCTCAGACACATCTTTACATAGAATTTACAGCACAGAAACGGGCCATTCAGCCCAACTGGTCTACGCTGGTGTTTTTATGCTCCACACGAACCTCCTCCCACCCTACTTCATCTAACCCCCACCAGCATATCCTTCTGTGCATTGGCTCCCGGTCTGGCAATGCCTTGATTTTAAAATTCTCACCCTTGCTTTCAAATCCCTCCATGGCCTCGCACCTCCCCATTTCTGTAACCTCTCCAGCCGTACAACCCTCCGAGATCTCTGCACTCCTCCAACTCTGGCCTCTTGCGCATCCCCGATTTTAACTGCTCCACCATTGGTGGCCGCGCCTTCAGCTGCCTAGGCCTTAAGCACTGGAATTCCCTCCCTAAACCTCTCTTTCCTGCTTTAAGACGCTCCTTAATACATACCTCTTTGACCAAACTTTTGGTCACCTGTCCTAATATCTCATGTGGCTCGGTGTCAAATTTTGTTTGATAACGCTCCTGTGAAGCGCCTTGGGACATTTTGCCACGTTAAAGGCACTTTATAAATGCAAGTTGTTATTGTTGTTGTTATTCCTTTCTCCTTCATGTACTTACCCATCTCCCCCTTACATCTCTCTTCAAAGAAGCTTCGCACTATTTTACCCAAGTTTGATGCCACCCAAACACTACTTCCCGATTCCTCTCATCTCCTCTTTGAATGGTGATGGTGTCCTGCACAATAGGCCTTTTGCCTAAACTTCTCAACGAAACAAAAAGGCTGCCAACAGTGAGATAATCTATCCCAAAACAAGGCCCCAGTCACACCCTCTAAAGTAAAGCTTAAAAACCCATCCTAAAACAATATCGTTACATAATTAGATGAGTATTCGGGGGGGGTGGGGGGGGGGGGGGGGGGAGGGAGGGACACTGAAAGGTCAACACTGAACAAGAGTTTGCAGAAGTTTGTAAACAAATGCTAGACGAAGGTAGGAGCAAGAGCATCTCGGTACTCCCGAGAAAGGTGCAGAAAAGTTGCATCGAACAGACACGTGCACACAAGACAGACTGAGGAGAGGAGGTATATTAGATTATGTAAAACAAAATATTACAGATTAAAAAGTGCAATTTCCTCCTGGCTTGATTTGAATCAAGCTGCAGCAGCACACTTGTAGGCCCATCACTCTCCAGACAACACTGCAGCAATTGGGTTAGTGGCTTTTTATTTCTGCAGGTGCTCTGGCATGCAGCCAAAGAAAAAGGCTCAACTATATTTAGAGGAAAAGAAAGACAACACTCAGGTCTGCTTTGATCTACAGCCGTTAATGGGTCAATGAAAGCCTTTGCCGTCTTTTTTTTTTAAAAATATAAACGGTGCGGTTTTACTTGCTATCCATCCACTGGTACCTCACCTAAGTGGCTATTCTCCATGTGTGAACCTAGATAGGGATGGTCGCCGGGCAGTTTAACTGCGAGGGGACACAGCCGGACCACATATCCATCCACAGGTGCACTTCCCAGACAAATCACAGGACAGGGGTCAGGAATGTTTCCTCTCCAGAGCCCATTATATAAGAGAAAAAAAATTTTGCATTTCTATAGCGCGAATTGTGATCTCAGGACGTCCCAAAACGCTTTACAGCCAACGAAGTACTTTTTGAAGCATAGCCATTGTTGTAATGTAGGAAACGCGGCAGACAATGTGCGCACAGCAAGATTCCAAAAATGACAACGTGATAATGACCAGATAATCTGCTTCAGTGGTGTTGCTCAAGGGCATAAATGTTGGCCAGGACACCGGGGAGAACTCCCCTCCTCTTCTTCGAAAGAGTGTCGTGGGATCTTTTACGTCCACCCGAGGGGGCAGACGGGACCTCAGTCTAACATCTCATTTGAAAGACGGCAGGTCAGACAGTGCAACACTCCCTCAGTACTGCAACTGAAGTGTCAGCCTGGATTTTGTGCTCAAGGCTCTTGAGTGAGACTTGAAACCACTGGAAATGAAAGCCTTTCTTTCTTTTTATATTATTTCCCAATAGAAATCCAAGGGGAGGGGGTGGACAGGAGAGAAGGAACTTTGCCACAGGTAAGGCGAGGGGCAATGGAGAAAGGAGAGCAAAAAATGTAAATCATTCCATACTATTCCAGTTAGGATTGCCAACTCTGGTTGGCCATATTCCTGGAGGCTTCATTACATGGCCATCTGCTTCCAACCACCCTGCCCAAACAGCCTTTGTCCTCCAATATTTAGTTATAATTAATAAACAAGTGTTCAAATTAAATGAATAAAAAACACAATTTTTTTTTTACTGCCCCTATGATTTTTCTCCCTGGTTGCTCAAGGCAGTGTCCAGGAGATTAATCTTTAATTCCTGGAGACTCCGGGACAATCCTGAAGCGTTGGAACCCTAAATTCCAGTGCATCTCCTCAGCAATCACCTCGTTCTTTCTCTAAAACTCCGCTCCCCAGGCCAATTGATGTGTGGTGTATATGAAGGGGTACAAGGGAGAGGAATACACCACAAATTGGAGGAGAAACATTAATAAAAAAAAAGAATTAATTATGACTTACTCATGAATTTTCCTTGGAGCAGGTAAGGTTGAGGGGAGATTTGATAGAGGTGTTCAAAATCACGAACAGTTTTAATAAGAGTAAATAAGGAGAAACTGTTGCCAATGGCAAAAGGGTCAGTAATCAGAGGGCACAGATTTATGGTGATTGGCAAAAGAACCAGAGGAAACATGAGGAAAAAAAAAAATTTACGCAGCGAGTTGTTATGATCTGGAGCGCACTGCCTGAAAGGGTGGTGGAAGCAGATTCAATAATAACTTTCAAAGGGAATTGGATAAGTACTCGAAAGGGAAAAATCTGCAGGGTTACAGGAAAAGAGCAGGGGAATAGGACTAATTAGATTGCTCTTTCAAAGAGCCGGCACAGGCCCAATGGGCCGAATGGCCTCCTTCTGTGCTGCATAATTCTATGATTCCATGAACAGTTGGCAGGGGAGCCCTCGACGTCACTGGATCAGAAAACCACAGCATGCAAATAATAATGACGTGTATCTCTCCACCCCCCAAAAAAAAAATCACAAGAAACAAACATACTGATGCAGAGGGGGCAGATTCTGCACAAGCCTCCTCCAGTTCAGGTTCGTGCGGCCCCTAAATCCAGCACATCTAAATCGAGTTTCCTCAGCCAGTCAAGTGGAACTGAAAGAAACTCCAACTCTGTCAACTGGCCAAGGAGCCCTAAAAAAGGTAACACAGCTGTGTAGACTGTTGGCTTCCAACATACCAACTGATGATGGCCAAATGGTGACATCACCGCTTTTTTTGTGTGTATGGTGGGGTTGAGTTCAGGTCATAAAGACTGAAGAGACGAGGATTAGGAACTCTAATTTGACCATACTTTATAGGCCCTTCTGTGGGCAGAGACACACGCGCACAAACGTACACAAACACACACACACCCCCACTTAACAAGGAGAGCTGGGAGGTGGGTGGGTTTATGGGTTAGAAGGATAAATAAAATACAGAGAAGCTCATACCTGTGGCATGGCCGAGCCTAGTGTTGGTGCCTCAACACAGGGACAGTATGTGGCAGGCACTCAAATCAGTTGGCACGAAAACGTTTCCTACGGCAACACGAGCTGGTCAAAACTCCCCAAGGACAGTAGGAGTTCGGCAATCACGGTAGGTTAAAAAAAGTTGTTACAGCTCAAGTCTATTCCATTCGGCAGCATCCGATTTCTTCGATGTCAGCCCTGCGAGGAGGAAGGGGGGGGGGGTGGGGGGGGGGGGTGTGAAGGGAGGAGGTGGGGGAGAGAAAGAGGAAATATTAACAAAAAAAGTTCTAACTTGTGCATTAAATCGATGAGAAATATTCAGGTTGTCCACAGAAACAATCAAAGCCTCCGAAGCACAGACTGCAACTTGGCACGGTTAAAGCAGGATAAAGTCAAATCACATGAACACTGAATCCCCTTCAAAGCTCTCTTGTCACAAAGAGGGCAGTGTAAGATTAAGCACCTATTTCAGGGAGAGCAAGGGAGGGAAACGACCGTGAGGACAAGCGCTCCTGCCCGAAACTACACTCTTGTAAAACAGACAGGACATCACAAGTTAAAAGGCTTAAACAGATGCACGACATCCTCTTCCAAAATTAGAAAAAAGAAAACTAACAACCAAAATATCTGACGCACAATAATTGCTTCTTACTAGAATTTTACTTGGCTACAAATTTTTGACTGTAAATTTTTTTTTGAATAATATGAGAGGAGCATGGTGTAAATATCAGCATTCTTTCTCTTATCGCCTTGCCAGACTGCTGTAGTATTTGGGCTCGGCCGGCTTGCACATCTCAGGGTCATTGTAATTTGTCTTATTGTAAAATAGTTCTAGTTAAACAGTATTCATTTTCTGAGCCTCGATGGAGCTGAGGCAGCTTTGTAAATTCCCAATGACTTCAGCTTCTTTTTGCTCTTGAAAGCTGTAGCCATTTTTTTTAAGAAAAGAAACATTAAAAAAGGTGACTTTACCACGTCTTCAATCTGCAAGTTTTCCTTCTCCCTCCATTTCTCCAACCCCCCCCCACCACCACCACTCCCTTCGCCCCACCAATGCCAGCCATGTCTTGAGCCCTAAACTCTGGATTTCCCTCCCTAAACCTCTCCGCCTCTCTACCTCACTCCCCCTTTAAAAGACGCTCCTTAAAACTACCTCTTTGACCAAGCTTTTGGTCACCTGTCCTAATATCTCCTTATGGGGCTCGGTGTCAAATTTTGTTTGACAATCACTCCTGTGGAGCGTATTGGGACGTTTTACTACATTAAAAGGCGCTGTATAAATGCAAGCTGCTGTTGTTGTTCCCTGCAAGAGTGCCGACTCACATGGGACTACCGTTCCGCAAGTGCTGGCATCCCACTTCTACCTCACCCAAAAGGCCACTCCTCGTGCGCGAGCCTGGCTCTGGAGGCCATCGCACCCAAACACGAACCTATCCTCATCTGACATCTACATGTGTGCACACTCTCTCCAGCAGGGGTCACTTAGATAGTGATGAGCAGCAGGAACCCTGGTCAGAATCTCCCCCTCCTCCTGCTCCAGGACGCTCGGCTAATCGTAGCCCACCTAGGGATAGAAATTCAGAATCTTGGGGAGCAGTGAGCTGTATCTCATTGGCCCCCCTGCTATACGCCCCTGCCCGCTATACAGTTCCGTTGACGTTGGAGCTGAATATCAGGCGGGATGCATAGCGGCTCACATGGTACCACCTGTTTTACATTTACCGTCCAAGACGGATTTCTACCCCCAATCTGCTCCGAATGACACATTTGACTTGGCAAATGACCAGGTATCCAACCCCGGTTTGTACAGTTCAGTACAGTTCATTCATTCACTAAGCCATCAAGAGAACTGTTAACATGCTAAGAAAACTTACACCCCTTTTCACATCATCTCTCATACCCCCAGCTGAGAGATAGCGATCAGGCCTCGGCTGTTCTATGTGTGAGCGACGTTCCCTGGACTCCATTCTGGCTCGAGCAACAGCAGAATCCACGCGCGATTATTCCATCCTAAACTCCCCTGCCCCACCACCTGTTCATCTCCTATTTTAGGGATACTAATCCTTACCCAACCTTCCCTGCAAATAAAGTGTTTTTAAAATCGCTCTCAAACTCACTTCTCAACAGATCGTCGCAGTTCCTTTCTAAATAAGGCAAGTGACCCCTCCCCTCCCAAATCAACTCCGTTCACTGAACGTTTGTTCCCATTTTGGGGAATGGGTTAAGGGGACATAATTCTACCCACACAACTGCATCCAGACCAAAGGAGTTTGTCCCTTCTCCAAATTCTTTTGTAATTGGGTACCCAGAAGTTTATTCCTATGTCTGTCCCCACCTCAAACCAACCAGACTGATAAAACGACTGGGAGCAATAATCAGGATCTCTCCGTGTCACTAAATGTATAGATGTCAACACAAAGGAGGTTCTCCGTCATGGCGCACTGAATAACATTTTTAAGCATCAGCTTGGCTCAGAGGGTAGCACCCTTGCCTCAAGGCTCCTCTTTTGCCCAAGTTGAGGAGATGGCTTCCAACAAGCCCAACCCCACCAAACCTTCATATCATCATTCGCAAATTTAGATCAATAAAGCTGCCAATGTCCTATAGTGCCCACTGGCTAGTGAATCTTTGAACAAACCAATGGGCACTGTGCACTTGTACTCTGTGGTCACCTAGGCACGGACGTAAGATCTCTTAAAACAGGAATGTGGATAAGTGCTTGAAGCAGAGAAAGATACAGTGCCATGAGGGGAAAGCAGGGCATCCCAGTTCCTCCCCAGTCCAGCCTCCACCTGGACCACTCGCCCCCATGCCACAGCACTATTGCCTCCTTCGCTCCTCCCTCACCCCCCCAAGAGCAACAGTGAGGGAGATCCACTAGTACTCATCAAGAACAATTCTTTCACATATGTTCACTGAACAACTGTGTGAAGGGGGAATGGAAGAGAAGTCAGCTTTGGAATCACCATCACCATCAGTGACTTGCATTGATATAGCAACTTTTCATAGAATCACGCGAGGAGGCCATTTGGCCCATCGTGCCAGTGTCGGCTCTTTGAAAAAGAGCTATCCAATTAGTCCCACTCTCCTGCTCTTTCCCCATAGCTCTGCAATTTTTTCCGTTTGGAGTTTATATCCAATTCCCTTTTGAAAGTTTCTACTGAATCTGCTTCCATCGCCCTTTCAGATCAAAACTCACTACGTAAAAAACAAAATCTCATCCAATTGCCAATTATCTTAAAATCTTGTCTTTTAACATTGCTCCACGGTGCTTCACAATTGAAGGTCAGACCCCAGCAAGAGTCGAAGGGGGACTAGGGGAGCTGACCAAAAGCACTGTTCAAGAGGGAGGTCTCACGGAGGCTTTTGAAGGTGAGGAGAGATGCCCCACAACTAATGCGGTTTATGAAGGGACTTGCAGAGTGTGGGGGCTGGATGGCAGAAAGTTCTGCCAGTGATGGTACAGCAGTAGAGGGAAAAACACGATACGTGTCGGAAAAGCAGGGGGCATGGGCAGGAATGTAGGACTCAAGGGTGGCTGCAGAGGGCCTAGAGTTGCACTGAGGGACAGGGAGCCAATGGAGGTCGGAAAGGACAGGGGTGGGAGGCAAAGAAAGGAAAACACACTGACCCAAGCCCCTCATTATGTAAATTTGCCCACCCCCAAATTATAGCGTTAAATAATTGCACTGAACTTTCAAACAGTATATTGCAAATGCTATATTTACTCAGAAAAGCTTCAGAGATCTGTAAAAAGTGTTACTCGAGCATACAGTCATCATACTCAGCTCAGAAAATAATTGACCACAATTCCCATTTATAATTACCCCAGAGAGCCTCAATTTCATAGCGGTTAAACAGTTTGTGGCATCAGCTGTGTGGCAGAGGGGTAGATTTAAAAACAAACTATTGGCAATGAAAGAATTTCCCCAATGAAAGCATGTAGCCTGGGTCCTGGGCACCAGTGTATAGATAAGTAATGCTCTCTTCAGCTATGGCCCACGCTGAAGACTTCCAGTTAAACAAACAGCTCCTTGATTAAACAAGCAACACGCAAAAAATTAAAAGCTGTAATAATTCAAAGTACTTCAGCCACATGTTTGGTCTGGTTAGCCCCGGATGCCAAGTGTCTGTCTAGACAACATTCTCTCCCATCTGCGCTCGTGCCAGGGACGGCTGGATCAAGATGCAGCTGCACGGTACAGTCTTGATCCTGACTAAATAGCAATCGCTGTCTTTCGGTCTAGTCATGGCCTTCGGGAACCTTGCAAGTATCAGAGGTCCATTGGCAGACACAAAAAAAGGTGCAATTAAAAAAGGGAAGGTCAACAATAAGATAGGTTTCTGTAAAGCTCCTCACAGCGATAGTGCGGGTCAATTTTAACCTAAGCCGCCCATTGGGAAACCGATGGGATCGGGTGCAACACTGGCCGGGTGCAACACTGGCTTTACACCCCGCCCGGCCCGGTTTTACTCTCCATTGAGGTCAATATCAGGCAGGGCGTAAAACCGGCGTTCCACCCGAATGCCGTGGGTTTCCCATCCGGTGAGTTAGGTTAAAATTACCCCCCAATATCTCAGCGCACTTCACAGGGTAGAGGAAAGAAATGGGCAGGCACCTGGGGGTGCAGGGCACAGCAGAATTTAGGGAGACGGGACAGTCAAAGAGAAGGGTTCTAAAGGAGGACTTTGAAAGCAAGGACGAGGGTGTTTCAGAGTACAGGGGGTGAAGGAACAGAAGCGAATAAAGAGCGCAAAGTGCTGGGGTTTATTTCTAGAGGAATAAAATTCAAAAGCAAGGAGGTAATGCTAAATTTATATAGAACCTTGGTTAGACCACACTTGGGAGTACTGTGTGCAGTTTTGGTTTCCATATTACAAGGATATTGAAGCACTGGAGAAAGTGCAGAAAGATTTACAAAGATGTTACCAGCATTGAGAGGATGCAGTCATCAGGAAAGATTGAGCAGGATAAGGCTCTTTTCTCTGAAAAAGGAGAAGACTAAGAGGAGGCCTGATAGAGGTCCTCAAAATGAAGAAGGGGTTTGATGGGATGGATTTGGAGGAACTGTTTTCACTTGTGAGTGAGTCCAGAACAAGGGGGCATAAATACAAGATAGTCACTAACAGATAAAATAAAGAGTTTAGGAGAAAGTTATTTACAGAGAGTGGTGAGAACGTGGAGTTCACTGCCAAGTGGATTAGTTGAAGCAGGTAGCATTGATGCATACATGAGGGAGAAGGGACCACAGAGATACAGAAACAGAAGAGGTAATTAGAGTGGGAGCAGGCTCATGGGGTGTATAACCACTGGCATAGGCCATTTGGGCCGAATGGCCTGTACTTATTACATTACATAGAATCTACTGCATATGTAATGGTAGAGTGAAGGAAATAAAAGAGAAGCAACCTGGTGTCAGAGGAGCAGAGGGTCCACGTGGTGATGCAGCTGGAGGAGACTGCTGTGGTAGTGTGGGTGGGGAGAGTCAATGGAAGAATTTTAAAAAGTGAGAACGAGGATCTTAAGATCAAATCTGGGGCTATGAACTGTTTTGGTGTGTCTGGAGGTTATGACAGGTGCTACAGATTACATATAGAATCTACAGCACAGAAACATGCCATTCGGTCCAACTGGTCTATGCCGGCATTTATGCTCCACACGAGCCTCCTCCCACCCCTCTTGTTCGAACCCTATCAGCATATCCTTCTATTCTTTTCTCCCTCATGTGCTTATCTAGCTTGCCCTTAAATGCATCTATATTATTCGCCTCAACTACTCCCTGTGGTAGCGAGTTCCACGTTCTTACCACTCTTTGGGAAAAGAAGTTTCTCCTGAATTCCCTGTTGGATTTATTGGTGACCATCTTATATTTATGGCCCCTAGTTCTGGTTTCCCTCACAAGTGGAAACATCTTCTTTACCTGTGCCTTATCGAACCCCTTCATAATTTTGAAGACTTCTATTAGGTCACCCCTCCGCCTTCTCTTTTCTTGCACCATCCAAGGGCTACTCTTTGGCCACAATAGCCTGTGCCATGCTGCCCATTTCCAATGGAGGCTCCTTGCAGTCTTGGCCAAGTAGACTCAGTTTAGAAGTTAACTACTCAAGATATTTGCTTTGAAACAGCTCATGCTTTGAGTAAGTCAACTACTGAACCACAAAGCTCTTGCACTATTCTGCTTCTGTGTAATTCTCATTTCTAAATAAATATATTAGTTTAGCCTGAATGTTACAGTCAGTGGAATATCAATCCCATTTTGGAGTGGAGGATCAGTAACTTTTTTTTTTAAAAAGTTGACAAATAAATTATGAAAAAACCCTAACCTACCAACTGGCAACATAAAAATGGTGACCAATCAGAAACTTGCATTGATGCTATGACAGAAGCAGAGGTTAGTCATGTCAAAAAAAAACATTTCTGTATTGTGTCTTTATTATATATAAAAATAAATATTTTACCTCTGCACACACTTCTTGTCAATGTTTCCCCCCCCCCCCCCCCCATTATAAAATTCGCATGTCCACATTTATAATGGGAACCGCCCATATAAACTTGTTATGCCGTAATTACATCTTCCTGCCAGTGGCGGGGCTGTAGCATCCGATTTGCACCTCCCAGCTCCTGGCCCTGCAATGCAGACACACTCCTCGGCTCCAGCCAACTCAACTCCTCTGCTTCCCACATTACTGTACATTTTGCTATTTAACATATAAAAATCATATTTTATAGTCATACATTGTCATTTTAATATAATATTGAGGACTGAAAGATGTCTGTGCACATTGGTCCAATTATACCCCGCCCTCCAACCCTCCTTGACCTTAAAACCACACTTGGTCTTTATTACATCTACATATGGGGCAGAACTGTATCCACTGACAGGACAGTCGGTAACCAGAGGACACAGATTTAAGATAATTGGCAAAAAAGCCAGGGTGGAGATGAGGAGAATTTTTTTTAAAACTCAGCAAGTGGTTATGATCTGGAATGCACTGCCTGAAAGGGCGGTGGAAACAGATTCAATCGTAACTTTCAAAAGGGAATTGGTTAAATACGTGAAGAGGAAAAAAATTGCAGGGCTGTGGGGAAAGAATAGGGGAGTGGGACTAATTGGATAGCTTTCAGAGAGCTGGCACAGGCAAGATGGGCCGAATGGTCTCCTCCTGTGCAATTCTATGATATATTTATTTATTTTTGTTGCAATTTAAAGATCGACTTCAGGTAATTGTATTTTTAAAAGAAATCTTTTATCTTGGTATTTGAGGCAGCCAAATGATACTCTACAGAGATTGTCCCGTTTCGAGGAGAGACAAAGTGGCTCCTTGAGAGCAGGCAGGGTTTATATGCAAGTCATCCAGGAAAGAGGCGCTTTGTTCTAATGCAGGTAATTGAATTACTGATCCTTTCAAGGACAAGGTGTACTTTTATGTGCAAGCTTTGACCACCGTTCCTCAGAAACAAAGGATATTTTGTCCAGGAGTCAGCTGGCAAAAAGCAAACAAACCACCAAATGGCCAGAAGAGCACTTGTCTGTAGCTTAACTACTTCGGTGTTAGAAATGGTGGACCTTCAGAGGACATCTGCCTCCAGACCAGCTGTTGGATCTTTTTAGAATCTTTGCTTGCCTATTTGCAATGGAATTTGCCAAGACAGGCTCCTTGGGAGTCTTTGCCAGATAATCTCAGTTCAGAAGTGGAGTTAACTCAGTTTCTCTCTCCACAGATGCTGCCTGACCTGCTGAGTCTTTCCCGCATTTATTGTTTGTGTTTCAATTCAAAAAGTGACTAGATTCAACTACAAGATTCCAGGACTTTTTCTGGTTTTGAATCAGTTTCTGCTTTGAGTAAATCAACTATTGTATCACTAGGCTCTTGCACTATCCATCTGCTTTGGTATAATTATCTCATTTGTAAATAAATCTGATTATTAGTTTAGCCTGAATGTTAGTGTCATTGTAATATTAATCACATTTCGGATTAATTTAAAAACAAGTCAGCAAACAAAATCATGAGAAAGCCCTAGCCTGCCAACTGGCAGGATAAAGGAAGGTCTTTAAAAGGACTTGAAATTCAATATTGTACGGTTAACATTTTTTGTTATAAAAGTGTTGATAATGCAAACTCAGGACTGAGCTGTTTGCATAAACAGAAACCAGTAGATCTGGTTCTGCAAGCACCAGCAGATTTTGTGTAGAATGGATAATGTAGAAAGATAATTTTCTTTCTTAAATTGAGTATTTCTTTCTCCTGCCTTCATTGGGTGACATGTTCCAGTGGAAAACTTTTCCAACTTCTGGAATGTCTGGATTAAGCACTCCCAGGTCAGATACAATATAACTGAATGCAAGGGCAAATGGATGGGCAATAAATGCTGGCCTTGCCAGCGACACCCACATCCCATGAACAAATAAAAAATAATGCAAACCTCCTTTTAGACTTGAACAACTAGAACTGTATTCACTACAGCAAAGAGGGTTAAGGGGGTGGGGGAGGAAATCCAATAGTAGTGCAAAGATTTGAGAGTGTAAATAGTGAAAGGTTTTGGTGAATCAGTAGGAGATGCTCTTCCGAGGTTATGATGAAGCTGGGGCAGAGTAGAGGGGGTTACAACGGGAGTCCATTACTCAACACTAATATCCCTCACCTTGATGAGCATAAAGAATAAAATGTATATAACAAAAAATAAAAATCCTGAATGATTACTTGGTGAATGACCAACATTGGCTCCTGGTCCGGCAATGCCTCGATTTTAAAATTCTCATCCTTATTTTCAAAACCCTCCATCCCCTCGCCCCTCCCTAGCTCTGTACCTCCTCCAGCCCTACAACCCTCCGGGATCTCTGCACTCCTCCAATTCTGGCCTCTTGTGCATCCCCCACTTCCTTCGCTTCACCATTGTCGGCTGTGCCTTCAACTGCCTAGGCCCTAAGCTCTGGGTTTCCCTCCCTAAACCTTTCCAAGTCTCCAACTCTCTCTTCCCTCCTTTAAGACGCTCCTTAAAACTACCTCTTTGACCAAGCTTTTGGTCACCTGTCCTAATATCTCCTTATGTGGCCTGGTGTCAAATTTTGTTTGATAAATTGCTCCTGTGAAGCACCTTGGTACGGTTTACAACGTTGAAGGCGCTACATAAATGCAAGTTGTTGTTGGTTTAAGGGAAGGACTTGCATTTACAGTCAAGAATGGTTCGAAGGCTACAATCAGATACCCGATGAGATAGGTCACTTCCTATGTTACTCTGACCATAAGCACCTCATCTGTGCTGCACTGCAGTGTCAGTCTAGATTATGCTCATGCGGTTTGAACCCACAACCTTCTGACTCCAAGGCAAGAATGCCATCACTGAGCCAGTATACACTGGGAGTGTCTACAACAGTCCCCAGAGGCTGCTGGCAGGAACAGGCATCATTTTTTTTTTAAATTCCCTATTTTCTCAATCCATATTCCGAGTTATAAAATGTTTGGTGGCAGTGCGAAAGTTCATTTTACAGGAAATTTTCAAACACACAGTCAGGAGAGAGGGGGTTTAATCTCGGCTTATAATAAATGAGCACAAACAGAAGCACCGAGGCAGTTCTGAGG
The DNA here is from genome assembly GCF_035084215.1 of Heptranchias perlo. Classification (NCBI taxonomy): domain Eukaryota; kingdom Metazoa; phylum Chordata; class Chondrichthyes; order Hexanchiformes; family Hexanchidae; genus Heptranchias; species Heptranchias perlo. Next base: position 7,885,747 of record NC_090345.1, on the reverse strand, counting down.
TCACCACAACGATCTGGCTGAAGACTGAGGGCAGTCACTGGAGTCTCTACAGGGCAATGTGTCACAGAGTAGGAACCAGCAGCAGGAATCCCAGCTGCTTTCTCTCCCTCCCTAGCCAAGGGACACTGTGGTACCCCTATCCCCATCCCCCCAACCGCCCACTCCATCCCATAATTGAGATGGGATTGGTCCATCTGGTCATGCTATGGAGCCAATAACCCAGATACACATCATAAGTAACACTCCTCCTACACCACTACACCATTTTCAAAGACCAACAAAAGAACTTTAATTTATACAGCACCTTTCACAACCTGAGGACGTCCCAAAGCACTTTACAACCAATTAAGTACTTTTGAAGTGTAGTTACTGTTGTAATGTAGGGAAACGCGACAGCTAATTTGCACACAGCGAGGTCCCACAAACAGCAATGAGATGAATGACAGGTTAATGAGGCTGCAGCCACATTCTACCACAGACCAGTGCAGTTGCACAGGTATCATGCACAGCAGAGCGCGAGTCTCTACAGGCTCAATCTCGCATCTGTCATGTGAACTGATGTGGAATTAAATAAATCTTCCCTTTCCCTGTACACTGTGAGTCAATGTTTCTCCATCTCTGCTGACCGCTGGCCTACAAACAACTTGTGCTTAAATAGCACTTTAACTAGGGCTGTCAACATCGTGACATTTCACACCTGCTTGACCCAACTCCAAAAACCAAGATCAGCTCCTCAGAAAGTGGATTTTATTGAAGCCAAAACCCTGAGCTAGAAGGCCACACAAAGGTTGAGTGGTCATACTCAGTGTGAGCCGTAGCGCAGTGGGTAACACTCTTGCCTCTGAGTCAGAAGGTCACGAGTTCAAGTCACACTCCAGAGACCTGAGCACTAGGCTGAATCTCCCAGTGCAGTACAGAGGGAGAGCTGCACGGTCGGAGATCCCGTCTTTCGGATAAGACATTAAACTGAGGTGGACGTAAAAGATTCCATGGCACTATTCGAAGAAGAGCAGGAGAGCTCTCCCTAGCGTCCTGGCCAATATTTATCCCTCAAGCAACATCACTAAAACAGATTATCTGATCATTTACCTCATTGCTGTTTAAGGGACCCTAATGTGCATTAATTGGTTGCTGCGTTTCCTACATTACAACAGTGACTACACTTCAAAAAGTACTTTACTGTAAAGTGCTTTGGGACGCCCAGAGGACGTGAAAGACACTAAATAAATACAAGTCTTTCCCTTTTTGGGCCAGGGTCACCATCAAAACATCTTACTCAAGTGCCCGCTCTCAAGGATGCTCCAACAAGCTGCACCAAAAGAATGATGGGAAATGGGCTCGTCCCAGTGCGTTACCCACAGTGAATTGCTAATTTCAGTCGTCCAACTGTCGGTATGTGTCAAGTGCCGGAACAGACTTCCCCACAGGAAAAGGGCGGAGGGTGTTAGGAGCTTACTATAGGACCGATAGTTCTTCTAAATAGGGCCCCTTTATTTGCTGTAAGGAAGCTGGGGACAGCCTGGCCCCTTGATAGCTCTCTTTTACTGGCAGGCTAGCGAGAAATTTCCAGCTCAGTTAGGATCCCACAGCCAGGAGGAGAATGGATGGGAGGCCCAGAGCTGCAAAGAGCACGGATGGTGGACGAAGGTGAGGTGGGCTGCAAATGACCCTCAAGTTACATTACAATGAACTGGACATCCAACCTGCTGCTGTTTGTGGCATCTTGCTGTGCGAAAAATAGCAGTTGCACTCCCTAAGTAACAGTGACCGCATTTTAAAAGCGAGTCTTTTTCTTAAATTATAGTCATTCTCGGGATGTGGGCGCACTGGCATTTATTGGCCAAACCCTAGTTGCCCTCGAGATGGTGGTGGTGGGCCTTCTTCTTGAACTGCTGCAATCCATGTGGCGTCCAGTCACGGATGAGGGCTTCAGCAGCAGATGAACTGAGGCAGGGGCAGAGACAGGCGAAGTTACAGAGATGGAAGTAGGCGATCTTGATGATGGAGCGGATATGGGGTCGGAAGCTCACCTCAGGGTCAAATAGGACGCCAAGGTTGTGAACGGCCTGGTTCAGCCTCAGACAGTGGCCGGGGAGAGGGATGGAGTTTGTGGCAGGGACTGAAGACAAGCAGTGTGACAAATCAGACAGTTTATTAGTAAATTAAATATTTTTTGATATGAGAAAACTTTATAAACGTGCCTACTAATGCCTGTGTGCCTAAGAAAATGCCTCAGTTCATCTGCTGCTGAAATCCTCATCCATGTCTTTGTCACCTCTAGACTTGACTCTTCCAATGCTCTCCTGGCCGGCCTCCCATCTTCCACCCTCCATAAACTTGAGCTCATCCAAAACTCTGCTGCCCGTATCCTAACTCGCACCAAGTCCCATTCACCCATCCCTCCTGTGCTCGCTGACCTACACTGGCTCCCGGTTTGGCAATGCCTGGATTTTAAAATTCTCATCCTCGTTTTCAAATCCTTCCATAGCCTCGCCCCTCCCTATCTCTGTAACCCCCTCCAACCCTCCGAGACCTCTGCGCTCCTCCAATTCTGGCCTCTCGCGCAAGCCCAAATTTGATGAGCCTTCCCGAACCAGCGCAATCCACGGAATCTTGCAATTTCGACCTGGGGGCGTGGCCTGATTCGGGCAATTTGAATCTTGAACTAGCGTAAAAGATCGCAGAAAACACAAGCATAAATTGTTTTGGGCACAACTCACTCGTGTTTAAAATTCCTCGATCTTTTGCGCTGGTTTGGCCGATTCTGCCCAGACTGCACTGATACTACCAGCGGAAACTCAACCCCAGTGGCTTTAAGTGAGGTGGCTGGGGAACGAAGGGCCTTTAAATCAGCTCCAAGAGATTCCAACAGGCCTCAAATCCTTCCAGTCTCTCTAGCACCAAGGAGCCATTCATAATTTTACACTTTTCACAATACAATAACAATTAAAATGGATCAATCATTCCTCGACACCACTCCCTCCCAATTCATTATGGTCACCGGGTTTATTTAGCATATCAATATACAGTTTTTAAAAAAATAATGCACTTCTTGCGAGGGAACTCTGAATTCGGATCACTTCAATTTACTACCACCACCCACCCCCAAGCACCAGACTTGGAATTAACGGTGATAAGGACAGAAAATACTGGAAACATGCAGTTCATGTCAGTAACCACTGCTATTTCATTCTCAGGTCAAAATGCTCTCTCCAGACACAAGCAAAGTTTGAAAAGGCAAAAATTAATCATCTGGAATTGTACTGCTGGGTGCCCCTCCCCCACCGCGGCAGCGTCTTTCTCCCCTCCCCCCCACGTTGTCGCCCTCCCCCCCCCCCCACCCTGCATCGTTGTCTTTCTCCACCCCCACCCCCCCACTGTCGTCCCCTCCGATCCCCAGTCCAAGATGACATCCCCTATCGTTACATCGCATTCAAATCCCGACTGATAACACTTTAAAGCAGAAAAGTTAACCCTAAACCCTTAAAAACACTGCAGGGAAATAACAAACTGCAGAGTGGGGAAGAGACTAAATAAGCTGATGCCTTAAAGGGGTGGTGCGCACGAAGATATATAGCATCTTGGGGCTTGGAGTGGGGCTTTTTTTTTTGCATCTATTCTAAAAGAGTGTGAAGTGATCCATTCCTACCTTCTCTCAAAGCCAAAAAATATTGGGCGAGGAACCCCCAAAGACAGGAATATGTCACTCAAACTACCTCGCACAAGGCGCGTTTAATATGAACGATGACCGATGAGGGGGCCACTTTTTTTTAAAAAAAAACAACTTCTGCTTGCACACGGGGCCAAACAAAACCCGAGCTATAAACTCCGGCCGATCCGGTGAACCGTTTTTTTGTGGCCGGGACAATTATTTTCAACTGTGTGCTCGGGAGGCACGATCGACAGGTGTGCGAGCCAATCGGCTGATCGCTAGGTGGATGCTTCCACCGTGAGTCAAGCCCAAAAACACAAAAAAAAAGCTCGGCTCTTGCTCGCCCCCCCCCCTCCCCCTTAATGACTGGATTTCAAAAATAATTTTTAAAAAAAATAACGAAACCCTTCACTCACAAACAAGGTGCAGCTGGCCTGGTCTGGCCGCCTTGGGAACAGTCACAAGTCAGCCTCAATTTATTGATCATGTGGTGAGAAGCAGCCAGTCACTGACAGTGCCAGTGTGCGACTCATCACTCCGCACAGCTGACTGACGACAGCTAGTCAGACAGTGACTCAGCAGTCTCCTTGCTCTGATAAGACACAGAATTCCTTTTCTCCCCACTCTGAAGAGGAGACGCCAATCTTTACATAGAATTTACAGCACAGAAACAGGCCATTCGGCCCAAATGGTCTGTGCTAGTGTTTGTGCTCCACACAAGCCTCCTCCTGCCCTATTTCATCTCACCCTATCCTTCTAATCCTTACTCCCTCGTGTGTTTATCTAGCTTCCCCTTAAATTTATCAATGCTATTTGCCTCAACTAGTCCTTGTGGTAACAAGTTCCACATTCTAACCACTCTCTGGGTAAAGAAGTTTCACCTGAATTCCTTACTGGATTTATTAGTGACTATCTTATATTTATGACCTCTTAATCTGGACTCCCCAATCTTCCAATGTACAACAAACTCTCTGGAAACGCCCTGAAAATTGAATTTTCCTACACTTACTTTCTCCCCCAACCCCGTCCAATTTTATCTCCTGAGGGTGCTGTCCCTTAATGCAGTACTCGGGTAGTCTTCCACTCCCAAGTACCTTGAGCAAGTGCCAGTCTTTCATATGTCAGTCCAGAAAAATGGAGTCAGCAGACTATTCCACCATGGGGGCATCATGCCACCTTTATTATTATTGCCCAGCCGTCCTTGCCTGACATCCACAAGCACTCAACTGAGGTGGGGGAGGGCACTAGAAACCACGAGGAATGGGGACATGGCCAAATTTCCCCATTGTAACCCAGAGCTTCTGGAATCAATTGTCATGCCTGTCCTGATCATGTGACAATCTAGGTGGCAAGCATCAGTTTGTAACCATGGAAGGAAGAAAGGAGGGAGAGAGGGAAAAAAGGAACAGCAGAAGGAGGAGGAACTGGGCTGATAAGTAGCAGGTGACATTCGCTCCAGACAAGTGCCAGGCAATAACCATCTCTAACAAGAGAGAGTCTAACCATCTCCCCTTGATATTCAAATGGCATTACCATCGTCGAATCTCCCACCAACATTGACCAGAAACTTAACTGGACCAGCCACATAAATACTGTGGCTACAAGAGCGGGTCAGAGGCTGGGTAATCTGCGGTGACTGACTCACCTCCTGACTCCCCAAAGCCTTGCCACCATCTACAAGTCAGGAGTGTCATGGAATACTCTCCACTTGCCTGGATGACTGCAGCTCCAACAACACTGAAGAAGCTCAAAACCATCCAGGACAAAGCAGCCCACTTGATTGGCACCCCATCCACCACCCTAACCATTCACTCCCTCCACCATCGCCGCACCGTGGCTGCAGTGTGTACCATCTACAAGATGCACTGCAGCAACTCGCCAAGGCTTCTTCGACAGCTCCTCCCAAAACCATGACCTCTACCACCTAGAAGGACAAGGGCAGCAGGCTCACGGGAACAACACCACCGGCACGTTCCCCTCCAAGTCACACACTATCCTGACTCGGAAATATATTGTCGTTCCTTCATCGTCACTGGGTCAAAATCCTGGAACTCCCTTCTTAACAGCACTGTGGGAGAACCTTCACCACACGGACTGCAGCGGTTCAAGAAGACGGCTCACCACCACCTTCTCAAGGGCAATTAGGGATGGGCAATAAATGCTGGCCTTGCCAGCGATGCCAACATCCCATGAATTAATTTTTAAAAAACAGCAGGACAAAGAGCAGCAGGAGGAGTTACGACAGCTGAGCCTGATTCAGAAATTCATATACACACTGGGTAGCAATCAGGAACAGGAACATTGGCTGATTGATTTTTTTTGTGATTTTGTTTTGCTCTTTCCGTTGCTCAGACACAGAGACAGCTAGAATCAACATAGACCTGGGGTTTCCTGGTTTAGTATTACACCACATGCGATATCTAACCAGGTCTTCATAGTTTGCTCGATTAATTCAAATTATCTGGCAAGAATGCTACATTTACTTCCATTTGGTTTAACAGTGAATGGGGCTCACCATTTAAAAACAACAATTCCAAAGAGCTGAAGTTCACTGAACAATGGCAAACTATTAAATCGCATGGCTTCACTAATAAGCACCTCTTGCTGCCTCCTCCTCAGTCGTCCTACTGTGTACATACCACAATAGCTTGCGGGAAGAGGATGGGACAGGTAGCAAGATCAGCAACAGGCAATAAAAGCAGCAATCAAAAGCGGCCAAAAAGACATTGGAAGAGATGGTGGTAGCAACTGCAAAATCTTTTAAAATCTACGTTAGGAGTCAGAGGACCACTGTCAGAGGACTGTGTAGGGGTGTTGAAGGGTTCCTCAGGGCAGATTCTGGATATGGCAGAGGTTTTAAATGGTTGCTTGCAGTCTCAATGCTCAGTTATTAATAATGCAGCGTACACTGCACGCTAAACTTTTAAATGTCAAGGTGGATGCAGATTATAGCCCTGAATAGAATCTCAAATCAGATCGTGCTGCTGGTCCTGACAACATTCACCTGCGGATGCTCAAAGGAACGGGAGCTGTCCCTCGAGTCCTTTGCTCATACATTTTAACCACTCACCAGGGTCTGGAATTGTTCCCATGCGGTGTCAAAATTCAAAAAGGGCAATAAGTCAGAACTGGGAATTATAGGCCCGTTAACTCGCCTTCGGTTATAGGCAAGTTACTGGAAGGGGTTATTAGAGACTCTCAAAATGGCTTCTCGAAAAGGTGATCATGTCTTACCAGCCTGATTGAACTTTGAGGAAGTGGCTAGGTTGGTGGATGAAGTTAGCCTGGTTGATATTGTATACCTGGATTTTCATAGAGCTTTTCACAGGGTGCTATAATAGGTTACGTTACCAGATCGAGTCTTGCGGAATTGGTTTGCAGATCTTGGGTTGGATAAGGAATTAGTTGCATTCTCTGGGCAGAAGGTTGTTATTAACAGTAATGGTTCTGCATGAAGACTGGTTACTAGTGGAGTCCCACAGGGATCAACATTTGGATCACTGCTTTTCACAATCTTTATCAATGATCTGTACGAAGGCGTAGGGGAACTGTCTGCAAGTTTTCGGAGGATATTAAGACCTGTGCAAGTGTTAGAACCCTGCATGAGAAAAAACATCGACAATAAGATCTCGATGCAATGGGTCCATATCTGACAGACATTTTAATATAGATGAATGTAGTGTTATGCACATAGGTAGGGCTATTGCTAAGCCTGTGTGTACCATGCAGGGTTTCCAGCTAAAGAATGCTGAGTGGGGAAAAAGACCCAAGTGTTATAGTACATGTATCTCTAAAGGTTCACAACCAGTGCCACAAGGCTACAGCAAAAGCAAACAGCGTAAGAACCACCAACTTGCACTTACGTTGTGCTTTTCTCGACCTCAGCACATCCCAAAGCCTTTTACGGCCAATTAAGTACTTTTGAAGTGTAGTCACTGTTGTAATGTAGGGAACCACGACAGCCAATTTGCACACAAGGTCCCAAAATCAGCAATGAGATAACGACCCGACAATCTGTTTTAGTGATGTTGATTGAGGGATAAATATTGGCCAGGACACTGGGAAGAATGCCCCCGCTCTTCTTCAAAATAGTCACATGGGATTTTTTACGTCCACCCGAGTATGGAGGGCAGATGGGGCCTCGGTTTAACATCTCATCCGAAGGATGGCATCTCCGACAGTGCAGCATTCCCACAGTTCTGCACTGAAGTGTCAGCCTGGATTATGTGCTCAAGGCTCTGAAGTGGGACTTGAACCCACAACCTTGATTCAATGCTATCACGGAGTCACAGCTGACACCTACTAGTATTAGGATGTATTGCTAGGACGATCCAATATAAAACAAGAAGCACTATATTGTCTTTGCATAAGACCTTGCTTAGGGCTCATCTAGAATACGATGTCAAGTTTTGGTCCCTTCACATGATGGGTGATAGAGGCCTTGGAAAAGGTTCAGAGGTGGGACATTAGATTGATACCTAGCTTAAAAGGCCCTTAGTTACCACAAAAGGCTTAGCGAGCTGGGTCTTTGTACTCCAGAAAAGCGCTTCAGGGAGATTCGATTGAGGTATTCTAAAGGGGACTAGACCGTATCCATGTGGATCCTCCATGTGAATTGGAAACTGTAGGGAGAACTGGGGGGGACATACATGTAAGTTACACAAGCATAGAACCAGGTTAGATGTCAGGAGGTTTCTCTTTTCATAGAGGACCATCGGCCTTTAGAACGAGTTGCTGGCTCGTAGTGAAGGCGGATCCATTGCAAAGAGTTCAAAGTGGAGCTGGATGATTTCCTAGCTGTGGCCGAAATCACAGCGTGCAAAAGGTAGGTGGGTTACTGAGTGATGTGTCTCATGGACACAATGGTTCGCTGGAACTCGTTTGATCGCCTTTGGGTGGGCGGGGGGGGGGTCAGAGGGGAATTTCCCATATTAACATTCCATATTTTTCGGGATGCACACTAAGACAGATATCAACTGCTGCTGGAAGACCATAAACTCAGTAAAGGAGGCCCTTTGGTCCATCCAAAACCTTCTGGTCTTCCAGCTGAAGGAGCTGTCCATGACCAAGTGTTGCCGTCTGTCACACTGCAAGGTCCAGGAGCACATGCTGCGGGACGCACTGAAGCGAGGTGCAGCCTATGCTCGGGCTCTACGGGGAAAGGCCACTGTGTAAGGCCATTCTCCCTTGTATTGTACAGCATGTATTAGAAGATATGTACTGTGTTTTGAATTGTAATAACGGGATTGTAGAGTGTACGATCTGTATTGTTTTGAATTGTGATATTTACATTGAACTGTGTGTATCCTTTAATTTTATGAAATAAAATATTATTTTCCCACTTTGAATTGGCCTCCAGATCATTCTGCAAACCTATTAGGTAGGGTGGGCTACCTGGACAAGCAGAGAACTTGCTAGAGATGTGGTAAGCTGCACGACTTTAACTGGTTAAATTTCAGCAGTGCCCCTAACCAAACTTGGGGAGTCCCCATGACTTGGAGCACCTAGACGTAGTTTGGCAAGAGCCATAGAATTTACAGCACAGAAACAGGCTATTCAACCCAACAGGCCTTTGCCGGTGTTTATGCTCCACATGAGCCTCCCCCCCAACCCTACTGCATAGTCTTCTAATTTAGACAAGTCACTCCAGGAGTGAGAGTGCACTTCACATCAGGCAAGAAGAAACTCTACTTGGTCAGATTTCCCAGTAATAAAAACAGAAAATGCTGGAAATACTCAGCAGGTCAGGCAGCATCTGTGGAGAGAGAAACAGAGAGTTAACATTGCAATGTTAGCTCTCTTGTTTCTCCAGAGGTGCTGCCTGACCTGCTGAGTGTTTCTAGCATTTTCTGTTTTTATTTCAGATTTTCAGTATCTGCAGTATTTTGCTTCACATCTCTCAGTAGTTTGGTTTGCAGAATCTTAAACTTGATGAAGCATTTCTGTACGTGTCAGACACTAAACAAATAACTATTTAATTGAGACTTCACACTTTTCATTACAAGAACACAAATAAATGTGACTTGAGGAAGGCCCTTCGGGCAATCATAGCTCACCCTGCCAGATAGACCCTAAATTGGCCATCATGGTATCCACTGTTTCAGAAATAATTCCGAGGTTTCATTTCCACTACCCTACCCAGGAATCCGTTTCATATGTTGACTCGGTGTGTGAAGAAGAACTTCCTGATATATCAATCCTAAAGCTACAGGGTTCAAGTCTGTCTTTCCTAGGGGCAGGTGATTGCAAGCAATCAAGTGAGTTAGCCATGAGAATTGGCTTGTCGTTTGTAAAAATGTTGCCCACTTTCAAAAAGCCAGTCTGGCCGGATACATGTCAGACAGAAAGATTCAAAAAGAGTGCAACTATTAGAAGAGTCGGGAAGATGTTAACAAGTTAATGTTTTAATGGTAAGATTGTCCACCTGCTCGCTTTGTTCAGACAGTTACATTTGATCTACCTGACCAAGTGGCAAATGGATCCATCCCCAACACCCATTAGATCAGCACTTCTGACATTTAGGGAGCAGTCCCTGGAGCAACACACTTTCCTGTGTCTTAAGTTGCTGTGTGATTGGCAGAGTTATTTGATCTTTGAAGGTAAATTTTGAATTTCCTTTATTCCTGGTTGAACTTCAGAAGTACCTGGGTGGTCATCTTGGGGAGCAGACTCCCAAGTTCACCAGTTCTTCTTAAGGCCATCAAGAGAAAGGCTACGAGACTCTGTGGGGAAGGGACGGGGCAAAAACCAATAACCACACATAAAGCCATTGTTAAGCTGCCTAGGCGCTAAGTTCTGGCATTCCCTCTCTAAACCTCTGCGCCCCTCTCTCCTCTTTTAAGACGCTCCTTAAAACCTACCTCTTTGACCAAGCTTTTGATTGCCTGTCCTAATATCTCACGATGTGGCTCGGTCAAATTTTGTCCGATTATGCTCCTATGAAGCGCCTTGGGTCGTTCTACTACATTAAAGGCATTGTATAAATGCAAATTGTAGTTGTAGTAGTTAAGGGAAGCTATTGTAAGTCCAATGTTTATTAGGGGAAATAGCGAAAAACCTGTGCCTGTTAGTTATTGTATAAATTTGAGGAGGAACAGGTGTTCTGTAAACTATTGTAATCTGCTGCATCATTTTATTGCTGCTATTTATTGATTACTCTTTTTTTAAAAAGAAAAGAAAGTTTGTGCTAATCAAGGTTTGTGCTAGGAAATGGAATTTGTCCTATTCCTGGTGTCCTGTGTCAGGTACAGTAGAGAGAGTAAAGCCCCCTCTGCTTTATCTCAAGAAGGTGTTTCAGTCCCAGTCTTGCAGACCCACTGCAATGTACAACAATTTAAAATTATATAGTACCCTGAGTTATAACCTTCTCTGCTCTAAGAGGTTAAGGGAAGATATAATAGAGGCGTTTCAAATTATGAAAGGTTTTCAATAAGGAGAAACAGTTTCCACTGGCAGGAGAGTCAGTAACCAGAGGACACAGATTTAAAATAATTGGCAAAAGAACCAGAGGGGAGATGAGGAGAATTGTTTTTTATGCAGCAAGTTGGAATGCACTGTCTGAAAAGGTGGAAGACGCAGACTCAATAGCAATTTTCAAGAGAGAACTGGATATATACTTGAAAAGGGGAAAATTTGTATGGCGATGGGGAAAGAGCAGGGGTGTGGGATTAAGTGAGGAGAGAACGCAGTCAAACAGCGGAGGCTTAATGCATACATGAGGGAGAAGGTAATAGAGGGATACGAGGGGGAATGGTAGGAAGAGGTAATCAGAGAGGAAGGAGGCTCATATGGAGTATAAACACCAGCATAGACCAGTTGGGGTAAATGGCCTGTTTCTGCTTCAACGAGTGTCTTAAAAAGGAGGAGAGATAGTTAGAGAGGCAGAGAGGTTTAGCGAGGGAATTCCAGAGCTTAGGGTCTAGGCAGCTGAAGGCATGGTCACCAATGGTGGAGCGATTAAAATCGGTGATGTGCAAGAGGCCAGAATTGGAGGAGCGCAGAGATCTTGGAGGGTTGTAGGGCTGTGGAGGTTACAGAGATCGGAGAGGAGAGGCCAAGGAGGGATTTAAAAACAAGGACGAGAATTTTAAAATTGAGGCGTTGCCGGACAGGGAGCCAATGTAGGTCAGCGAGCACAGGGGTGATGGGTGAATGGGACTTGGTGCAAGGTTAGGATACGGGCGGCAGATTGAGAAAAGATTGGGGGGGGGGGGTAAAAAGGGCACAGTCCACTTACACATCGACAGCTGAATCCTGTTTCGTATTGATCTCATTCTAACACAATGGCTCCGATGCAGGAACTCTTAGGCTTCCATGCTGAGCTCGGAAGTGTGGTCAATACACCAAGCACACCCTGCGTGAAGGGCAACACAACTGGAATCGAAACAAAAAAAAAGCGGTAGGTGCAATTTGACTGCACTTCCTGACTCAGCGTTAGAGTTAATGCAGCAACAACAAAAAAAACAGCCCTGGAGAGCTGGCAGCTCTCCCTGCTATGTGGACACGTGAGTTTAATGAATGTGACCTACATAACAGCAGCAGATCTGCCAGGTATCCAGCGCTGAGTGAATCAGGGCCTTTTTTATACCTGGACTTTGGGGTGAATAAGCTTTCCGATCTGTGCCAAAACTGTTGGTGCAATATAGCAGTGTATTTTTAAAAAATATTATTGATTACAAAGCATTGCATCTCCTGGCATCAAACAAACAGAAACTTCACATCAAATTTCATGACGTACACTCAACAGTTTCATCAATACTAAACAGAGCAGAGTGTTATGCATTTCAGTGTTGGATTTACACAACGTTCTTCTACTTTTAGAAAAAATAAAATTCCTCCACATCTTCAGAAGACACTGACGATTGCAAGGGGGAACAATTCCGCAGGCACCTCCCCAGTAACCACTCTTCGTGTGTGATCCTAGGCTTTGCATTTTCAAGTTTTAAATTCTCATCCTCGTGTTTAAAACCCTTCATGGTCTCATCACTCCCCATCTCTGTAGCCTCTGCCAGCCCTATGTCGACGCGATCATCCCCCTCCCCAACCAACAAACTCTCCGTTCCCCCGACTCTGGCCTTGGGCATCCCACACCCCCACCCCCATTGGCAGCTATGCCTTTAGCCTTCTAGGCTCTGGAATTCCCTCCCGAATCCTCCTTTAAGAGTCTCCTTAAAATCTACCTCTTTGACCAAGCATTTGGTCACTCCTCCCAATGTCTCTATTCCTTACCTCAACATTGCACATTTTTCTTTTGATTAGGTCTCTAAATGCCTTGGGATGTTTTTCTGCATTTATGGGCGTTATGCAAATACAATTAGTTGTACACTGAATATGAACAGATTGGCTGAGGCAAGAGAAATAGGGAGGGGAGGGGAGAAAAGAGAAATAGGAAGGGGGTGGGGAGAGGGGGGGGGGGGGGAAGAGAAATAGGAAGGTGAGGAAGAGAAATAGGAAGGAAATGGGGAGGTGAGGAAGAGAAATAGGAAGGAAATGGGGAGGTGAGGAAGAGAAATAGGAAGGAAATGGGGAGGTGAGGAAGAGAAATAGGAAGGAAATGGGGAGGTGAGGAAGAGAAATAGGAAGGAAAGAAATGGGGGGGGGGGGGGGGAGGGAAGAAAAGGAGAGAGAGAGAGAGAGAGAGAGAGAGAGAGAGAGAGAAAGAAAATGGGGGAGGTGGGGAAAAGACATAGGAAGGAAATAAGGGGGGTGGGGAAGAAAAACAGGGGCCTTGAATGGGATCTTATTGAGGTATAAAAAGGCACTAACTATAAAGAATCCTGCCACCTAGCTCCATTCATCTGGAACACATTCCCTATGATTCTGCTGCCTTCACTAGTGACCTGAACTATCTGAAGCCTTAATGCTGCACCGTAGCCCTCAAAAGCATTTGATCCAATGCTTTAGGTTAACAGATCCGAAGTCGAGAGGTGACGGCATACGGAGTTACTACAATTTGTTATTCAAAATGGAGAGGAGGTGCATATTGTAACATTTACTACATTGCGTGTGCTGACAAATAGCAAGAATAAAAATGGACTTTCTTCAGCAACAATGTCCAACTGACATCATAAAACGATAAAGCCGCCCTTTTCCTTTCCAGCACTTAGTCTGGCAGAATGCATTTTTAAGCGTGACCTAACATTCCCGACGTGTGTAGATAAGATCAGAGTTTCCCCTCCCCCCATTTTAGATATTCTGGCCGGGGGCTGGGGCGAAAACAAAAAACTGGCAGCCCCACTCCTGCTCAATGATGGTAAATCCTACCAGGGACTATGAATCGGGGTATCAATTCCCAATCCTGTTGGAAGAACCCAGTGTGAAACATCAGTTAAAAATGCTCAACTGCATGTTATCTGGTTCACACCAAACTAAAGCCTGACTGCCATTAAAAATTCTGCTGAATAATTAGGAGCAGGAGTAGGCCATTCAGCCCCTCGAGTCTGCTCTGCCATTCAATTAGATCATGGCTGAACGGCACCTCAACTCCATTTACCTGCCATAGTTCCATATCCCTGGATACCTTTATCTAACAGAAAAGTCTAGCGATCTTAATTTAGAATTTTTCAATTGACCCCCAGCCCAACAGCTTTTGGGGGGGGGGGAAAGAAAAAAAAGTTCCAGATTTTGTGTGAAAAGGTGCTTCCTGATTTCCCTCCTAAATGGCCAAGCTTAATTTTAAGAATGCCTTGAATTTAAAACTCCCTCGTTTTCAAATCCCTCCATGGCTTTGCCCCTCCCTATCTCTAACCTCCTCCAGTCCTACAACCCTCAGAGATCTCTGCGCTCCTCCAATTCTGGCCTTTTGCGCATTCCTGATTTTCATCGCTCCACCATTGGCGGCCATGCCATCAGCTGCCTCGACCCTAAGCTCTGGAATTCCCTCCTTAAACTTCTCCGCCTCTCTCTCCTCCTTTAAGAGACTCCTTAAAACCTACCTCTTTGACCAAGCTGTCCTAATATCTCCTTACGTGGCTCGGTGTCAAATTTTGCTTGATAACGCTCCCATGAAGTGCCTTGGGACGTTTCACTACGTTAAAGGTGCTGTATAAATGCAAGCTGTTGTATTAGAAGTTCCACATCATAAGACAGACTTAAGTGAGAAATACAAGAGCTTTTTTTTTAAAAAAGTCCCCAGTTTCTAATCTAAACATTTCTATTTGGTTCACTCAAAAACCAGTGTCCTGTGATAACCCTCCTCAGGCAGGTACCTATCATCACGCAGCTGTCCATGACACATTCCCTCTGTAGCATACTGCCAGCTAGGCACCATACGTTAACATATATTACTCACACGCACATTAACCTGACAGCAGTACTCTAGTTTATTCTCGCTATGCCTTTTTGCATTGAGGAACAGCTGAAGTCCTACGAAGACCTTATCTTCAAGTAAAGGCCTGATCCTCGAATAAACGGCAAGTGATCAAGTGCCCCTGGTGTCAGAATGGCTAGCACTTATATCTCAACACCAATTCAACCTAATCAACGAAGGGCAGTTTAGTGCTCCTGCTCACTTTTATTGTTAGGTTCACAAAGGCAAAAGCGCAATTATCACAGACCTCAGTCTCTCCTCCTTGAAGGTCTGCTCTTGATCTGAAACATTAGGTTATGTAACCCACTTGCTTCTTTTATTTAATATGGGACACTTGTGATGACATATTGGGAGTCTAGCCCCATGGTCCTAATGCCCTAAAATAACAAGAGTGGGTGTACGCTATATTATTACACACTCTCATGCTTCACAGCAGAGCTTAGCAAGAACTGGAGTGCAGACTGAATGTAAGGTTTCAAAAGGGATGAGTTCCTGACAGAGGCTGATGTCACACTGTGTACAAAAGGTAGGTGGGATGTTGAGTTACGTGCCTCCTGGAACTCACTTTTGATTGCCTTTGTGGGTCGGAGATGAATTTCCAAAATTGGCCAGGGTTTTTTTTTTGCTTTTCCCCCCTAGAGATGACATGGATACTGGTGGGTGGGGGCATTGGGGGGTGGGGGGAGGGAGGGGGTCATGATGCTCTGTTGCAACATGACCGTATGGGACAGGGTGAAAGGACCAGCTGGTCTTTTCCTATCCATTATTTTCATATGTTCCAGACAGTAAACTTCTTGTCCACCTACTCCACCCACCCAGTGTCCCACAAGATTAACTTGTCGCATTTCGGCTGAACAGGCTGGGGCTCCTTTCTTTGCAAAAGAGAAGGCAGAGGGGTGACCTAATAGAGGTCTTTAAAATTATGACCAGGTTCGATAGGGTAGACAGAGAAAATGTTTCCGCTTGTGGGGGAATCCAAAACTAGGGGTCATAAATATAAGATAGTCACTAATAAATCCAATAGCGAATTCAGGAGAAACTGCTTTACCCAGAGAGTGGTGAGAACGTAGAACTTGCTACCACAAGGAGTAGTTGAGGCATATAACATAGATGCATTTAAGGGGAAGCTAGATAAGTAAATGAGGGAGAAATGAATCAAAGGTTAGGCTGATAAGGTGAGATGAAGTAAGGTGGGAGGAGGCTCGTGTGGAGCATAAACAACGGCATAGAACAGTTGGGTCGAGTGGCCTGTTTCTGTGGTGTAAATTCTATGTAATTTTGAAATCCAAGAACCCTGAATCCTATTTGCTGACGAGAACTTATCCAGTCCCTTTTTGGACCCAGTCTAATTCCTTGTTCCACCACCCTTGCTGGTGGCCTGTTCCATACGATCATTCATTTACTGAAAAATAAATTGCCTTAATTTCCAAGCTTCTGTTTGTTATCCTCAGCTTGAAATGATTACCCCTTGTGCCTGAATTTCATACACAGCAAAAAAAAAAACTCAATTGGAAGACATTCTCCCAATCCCTCAATCTAAAATACTTCCAACAAATCACCCCTCAGTCTTCACTTTCAAGAGAGAAGCAAAATTCCAGTGTGTCTAACTTCCCCTGATAACTCTTGCCCATTAGTTCTAAACATGGCAAGTCCCGTGAGTCCTGTTTAGAAACAAGACGTCATCGAAGCCAGTTCCTTTGCACGCCTCCAATCCCCAACTCACTGAAAACCACTAACAGGCTCCAGGGAGCATGTCAGATCCTGGGCTCTGAGCTTCACAAGTGGAACAAAGATGTCAGCCATGGTACGAGGATACCAGATGCTCCGTTGGTGCAATGTTAGAGGATACTGGAGTGTCACATTTTCTCTTGCATTGATGCAGAAGTGCATGTGGGGCTATTTTTTTTTTTAAAAAGTATATATTTTTTAAATTCATAAATAATACATAAAAGGACACGAGGGGTACGCACCGGAATACTCCCTGCAGCAGCTCAAGTATTGATGTAATTCAATGACCAAGAATGATGTCAATTGGACGGGATTTTCCTTTACAGGAAGTGACAGAGCAGGTGCGATGTGATGATAATTGGCAGTTGTATTCAGAGGTACCGTGGGTATAGTCGTCTAGCAGTTATGGTACTGGGCCAGCATACCCAGAGGTCATGAGTTCAAGTCCTACCACAGCAAGTTGTGAGACTGAATTCAATAAATTTGGCAATTTGTGGGCTAGAACAAAAAAAACGAACAGGGAAAGCTGCTGAATTGATGTAAAAACCACAAAGTGGCTCACTCATGTTCTTCAGGGAAGGGAACCTGCCACCCTGGCCTGCTACACCCTACATGCAACTAGTCCACACTCTACAGTTTGACTCAATGCCCTCTGGAGTGGCCCAACAACCCACTCAAGTTGTATTTGGAGCAACTAGGGATGGGCAATAAACACAGCCTTGGTAGTGCCACCCTCATCTTGAGAGCAGATTTTTTTTGTTTTAAATGGGGGGAGGGGTTTATTATTAAGAGTGAAATATATGATCAAGATGAGGGAGACGGATGAAAAACTCATTAAAAAGGCAAAACTTTTCAAACCAGAAAGGCTCGAGACTTGGCAGGCCTGTTGTACTGTGTCGGCGTTTTGTCACTCGATGAGGACACAGGGTCGTTTGTGTGGTAAGCTTGATCTCAGGGACCGGTCACAACAGAAGAACAACCATACACGTGCCACACCTTTCACTTTCCGACCTTGAGCCTTCACAGATGACTCCGGGAGGGTTAATTTGTTCAGGCCAATAATGCAAAAACCTCTAACGCTGGCTGGTACAGGACAGGCTGAGCTCTAGGGGGTGCTACGTAGGCAAAAAAAGTCAGCCATTCTGGTACCAGTGTCACCTGGTCGCCTACCGCCACTGGGAAAGTTATGGGTGCCAATGGACGCAGCAAAGCCATCTCATATCAGTACTACCACTGGTGTTGGGAATGGCAATACCGGCACAGAATGCCAGGGAGGATTTCCCTGCGCGCTAAAATTAAAATTCCTACCTCTTCCATCTTGACGCAGCTGGAGAGTCGCATCGGCTGCGTAGAGAGCAGTCCAACAAGGAACATCACTCAGATTTAACCAGAGATCTCATTGCCAATGCACGAAGCAGTCACATCATTCACTGCTGCACAAGTTGACCGGGAGCCAGCCCCAAGCATAAATCCTGTGGGATCCTGTTCAGCTTTGGGTCATGCTGACCCGAACTGAATGTGATCGCGCAGGGTCGAGAGAATGAATAGGGTACATAGGCTTGGACGCTGTTCCACTTCATCTATTGCAATGTTCTGGCAATTTCGTTGTACAGAGAGAACACACTTGAGACATGGGTTTGTGGCCAGAGATATTTATTTTCCATTTGGTCCAGTTAAAACCAGAGGGCTCCACCATCATCACGCAATTAAAAACTTGCCATCACTTAATATTTCGAGACAAAGAATATCTACCAGTGGGGGATACAGGGTCACTCTTACCATCCCCATTTGTAAGGAAGAGTTTCACTATCAGGAGGATTTGTATCCTTGTCCATTAAAGGAGAGGTTAGAAGAGAAAAAAAAAACCCAACATAGCACATAGCATCTTTAACATATAAAAATGTCCCAGGCACTTACAAAGGAGAAAAGGAGCAGGCATCAATCCTTTGTATCAGCCTTGGCTCAGTAGTCTTGCCCAAGTCAAAAGGTGTGGGTTCAAGCTCAAGTCAGTCTAGCATGGGACACGACCCCAAATTTAACTGAGATAACTCCATACACTGTCAGTATTGAGGGAGTGCTGCCTTTCAGACGAGACGTTAAACCGAGGCCCCATCTACTCTCAGGTGGACATAAAAGATCTCATGGCACTATTCAAAGAAGAGCAGGGGAGTTCTCCCAGTGCACTGGCCAATATTCATCCCTCAACTAACACCACTTAAAACTAATTATCTAGTCATTTATCTCATTGCTATTTGTGGGAACTTGCTGCGTGCAAATTGGCTGCTGGATTTCCCCACAACAATGACTACATTTCAAAAATACTTCATTGGCTCTGAAACGCTGTGGGACATCCTGAGGTCATGAAAGGCACTATATAAATGAGAGTTCTTTCTTTCTTTCCTTGTTGGAAGGTTACGAGAAGTGAACAAAAGTTTGGTCGAAGAGTTGGGTTTTCAGAAGATGCAGCTGAACATGGATAAAATCTGCCCCAGATCTGTTGTTGGAGCCTAGTTCATCAATTCAAAAGGGATTTGACAGGACAAATAGAATGTTACAGCACAGAAACAGGCCATCAAAGACAGCTGGGATGCCATAACCCTCTTATATAGGATAACTGGAAAATCATTTGAAAATCTAAGCAGGCAATAGAAAGTTACACAAACAACAGCAACAGTGGAGGTGAACACAGTTGGTTTTTTCCAATATATAGTGTTAAATTGTTAAAAATTACATATGTTTTAATCACAGGTGAAGAATATGGGTAAATCCACATATATTAGAGAAGCAGCAACTGTGGCGATCTATTCCCCTCCCCAGCGGACACACTGCCAACTTTCACTCTCATCTGCTCCATTGTTCTGAACTGTTTTTCTCCATGATAATACCCTCATAATCCCACTCCTACCTGTCACACAACAGTCACTACATCTTCTCAAATGTTTTTTTCTCCCCTCATATGCTCACATTGTCATCGGTCATGTCCCAGGGCTCCATCCTGATGCCTTCTTACCCATCACCTACTTTCTATCCCTCGGTGAGTGCATTTGCGAGCATGGCGATCACATATCTCTCAGCCACCACCACCGACTCCCAAGACTGTTGCTGTATGTCGCATTACCTGTTGGACATCAAGTCCTAGATAAGTCAAAATTTCTTACATCTCAACATCTGTCCTGTTTGGTTCTCACCAGTACCTGCATGCCTCTGGCTCCAACTCCATCAAACTCAGGCCAAACCCACAAGATGGGTGTTCTGTTCGACCTTGCAATGAGTTTTTATTGCCCACTCAAGCCTCCATCTCAACCCTATTGTGGCAGAAACCCTCATCTGAGCCTGATTCACTTCAAAAAGTCAGATTTCTCCAATGTTCTGCTTCCCCATCACCCTTCATAAACTCCAGTTAATCCAAAACTCTACATCCCATATGCTCTTGAGCACAAGGACAAACTAGAGTTGTTCTCACCCAGCTCCACTGGCTCAATGTGTCAATTAAACATTTTTAATTTCAAGAGACATGTCTTCAAATCCCTCTGCAACCTCACCTACCCTACTTAAAAGGATCTTCTCTAACCATACATTCCAGACTACATTCTCTCTTCCCCTCACTCCAGATTACTGCATATGCCACTCTATCTTTCCAATCTTTCAGCCATTATGCTTCTGTCCACTGGAATTCTCTTCCTAAATCTTTCTGCCTCATAACCTCTTTAAAAGTCTCCAAAAGCCTACACCTTCCGTCTTACCCGCCCCTCCCATCAAATTCTTTCACTTTCTGCTGGACATCCATCTCTCCCCCTCGAAAAACACTTGATAATCTTTAATGCAAGAAGCTCTAAGTTGTTGTTCAAATCATTAAAGTTTCTGGACCAGATAGGAATGACCCCAGAATCCCAAGGGAAATTACTAAGAAAATGGATGGCACTCCTTAATATTTTCAAGAACTCTAATTATATGGGAATTACCCAAAGACCAGCTGTTGTAACCCAATCAGAGAGTCCAACACGAGCAAAGAAAATAGAAACCAGTTAGTACAACATCACATCTGGGAAAAATACTGACAAGTGTTTTACAAAACCTGGCTAGTTCTCTTCTAAAGAGCAAAGAGGTCCATAAGTTTAGTTGGAATTTGTCACCCTACCTTCAGAGAGGCCATTGACAAGTTAAGGAGTTTCAGAAATGATGGAATACACTCGAATTCCCAAAAGGATGATTCTAGCACTTAAAATGACAAGTTATGAAGTTACACTGAAAGGATTGCGGGCTCACCAAGAGGTTGTAGGTTCAAGTCCCACTCCAAGAATTAGGCACATGAACAGAAAATACCAGAAAAACATACAGATCAGGGAAGATCGATGAAGACAACAAGACAAGTCAACACTTTGGGTTGGGCCCTTCTGCAGAACTGATAGATGGACAAGCATTTATATATTTTAAAAAAGGGGAAGGGCCAGAAGAAAAAAAAAACTCCAAGCAGAGAGGGGAAGTACCAGTTGAATAACCTGCTTAAAAGAAAAGCAGGAGATGATGTAAAGGATCGTGTGAGACAGACAATAGAGAGAAGCATTAAAGAACATTTGAAAAGCAAAGGCAGCAAGAGGTATATCCAAGGAAAAAAGGTGAGAAATTGAAAACGCAGAAAGCCTGCTAATCAGGATAGAAGTTAGAACAGAAAATTCTGGCAAAACACCGTAGGTCCCCCAGTCCGGTAATGCAAAAAAGAGGGGACGCATAACCCAGGCTGACATGTACGGTACAGTACTGAGGGAGTGCTGCAACGTCAGCGTAGTCATCTTTAGAAGAGATGTTAAACCAAGCCTGTTCCGGTGGTTTAGGTGGATGTTAAAGATCCCTTGGCACTCTTCAAAGAGGAGCAAGGAGTTCTCCCAGTGTCCCGGACAACATTCCTCACTCAGCAAGGTCTCACTAGAGTGTTTGGTTGTGAACAAGATGACTGCTGCGTTCACCTACATAACACAGTGACTGTATGTCAAAGTAATTCATTGTATCCACAGCACTCAGACATGCTAATGCGCTAGATAAATGTCTTTCTCGTTCGCACTGTAGAGATGATGGAGGGCTTCAAAACGCTGAGAGGCAAACACATTATTTAAAGGAGAACATAAGTATGAAATTGGCAAGCCTTAAGCAAGACAAAGATTTTTTTTCTCTGCTACAAAGCCGTAGATATGTGGAACAAATTACCAGGAGAGGCCAACTCTATTCTTCCTAAAAGGATCTGAATATCAGATTATGGATTAAAGATTTAGAGGTAAGTACAGGCGTAGGTGATTAAATATGGAGACCAGAATTAATATCTGGAAGTTTCTTGCACAAGCGCCTTTGGGATCAAGTAGATAATTTCAGATTTACCTTCCCCCTCACACTCCCACCTTCGAAGTTCTAGCAGAGCTTTCTTGTCTTCCTCAAGAGATTAACTAAAATGGAGGAGCGCCCCTAATCATATTTGCACTTGAACCATTGAAAGAAGCGCCTCAATTGGCCAAATAATAATCTCTGGGATGGTCAAGGATGATTGAAGTCCTGTATCCTTCAAGTAAAGTCTCCACTTGCTGCTTCTGGTTTTACGACAAGTAGATGCAGAGTTGACGATTCCCCCACCAAATCTCTCGGTCACCACCAAACTGATTTGAAATATTGATACAATATGCCATAGGACAGCCTGTATTTAAGTCAATGTGCTTCGATGTTGTGCCAATACATTTGTGTGAAATTCTTAATTCATTTCAATTGAACCCACTATTAACACCAGTGATAGACTAGTAACCCACCCTCATGTTACACAGCTCAAAAAGAGACCTCCAAATACAACCCACATTTGGTGGGACAAAAATCTACAACTGTACCACTGGAATGTTTTTTTTTCCCCTACGGCTCAGTGGACAGAGTTGTACAAATTCACCATTAAGTGGTTTTGAAACCCAAGTGACAAAATGACCCCTCGCTCTTCTTCAGTGACTGACAGCTCACTGTCTCTCCCACTATCTCCAGAACTGGCTGTGCCAATAAAGGAGCCTACAAATAGAGGAAAGTGTCTCACTTTAGCTAGAGCTGGTTATTCACAGATAACCAATACTCGACTGAGATGAAAAATCCACCATCTTGGCTACCACCAGCCATACTGGTCTCTTAACCACCCATTTAACTTTGGCACAGTCTGGTAATAGACTTACCTTTATTTACATGGACTTGGGCATGGGCACACAGTGGGCTGTTGACTGGTTTGAAGATGCAGTTGTCAATTGCCTATGCACTAAAAACAGAAAATGGTAATGCTCAGCAGGTCAGTCAGCCTCTGAAGAGAGAAAAGGCAGGTTAACAAGTTGGATGGAGACCCTTCTCCAAGGCCTTTCTACCCAAAATGTTAACCTGTCTTTTGTCCTTTCAGATGCTATGCATTTCCAGCATTTTTTGTTTGTGCTGCAGATTTCCAGCCTTTTAAAGCTCTAATGTCAATATACTCCTTGTTTGAATATCTTGTCATTCACCAGAAAACTTGGGTGAACTTCAAGACTGCAAAAAAAAAACCTCAAGTCAGTTGAAACAGAGAAAGGCTGGCCAAAACTGCACAGAGACAGAATAGTTTTACAGTCCTCCAAGAGCCTTCCTTCTTGAATTAATTTGCACCAAAGACTGAGCGTTGAAATAACACCAGGAAGAAGCTGTTCTATGGAAAAGAACAATCCAAAACTTAATGCTGATTTCTATTTAATCCAATTG
This sequence comes from Heptranchias perlo, assembly GCF_035084215.1. Lineage (NCBI taxonomy): Eukaryota > Metazoa > Chordata > Chondrichthyes > Hexanchiformes > Hexanchidae > Heptranchias > Heptranchias perlo. Next base: position 7,862,321 of record NC_090345.1, on the reverse strand, counting down.
GTTTGGTCTCACTACAACAATTTGCTTTTTTATAGCGCCTTTAACATAGTATAAACATCCCAAGGTGCTAATCAGACAAAAATTTGACATTTAGAAAAAAGCCATGATCTTCTTCAAGATTCCTTGTCACTGAGTAGATGCACTACATAGTTTTAAAGAAAGGAAGGGCCCAGCCTTAATCCCCTGCAGGGGCAGCATAAAGGCTACTACATTGGCCTCAGTGTCTCAAAGGGTAGGGGAACGAGAAACCAGCCAGGATTCCACTCCTGCTCCAGTAACACCTGCTGGAAAGTGCATGTTAGTGGATGAACAGGCCTGGACTCAGACAGGATGCCCTGTGCAAACGTCAAAGAGTCTGCTGAGACTCACCATCTCACACCACCAAGAGCCAGTTGGTAACCAGGCCCCAAAAAGGTGTCAACCCCTTCAGAACACAAGAGAAAGGTGTGGGAAAGGAGAAAAAGTGTTCAAAAAAAAGAGGGTTAAAAAAAGTCTAAACCCACAGGCTGAGTAAGCATGGGCTGGTTTACAAGCACAGTTTACATCCTGCTTGCTGATCAAAACAAACCCTACATCTTGATAAAACCATGTGACAGAAACCAGCCATAAACAAGTTGTGAGCAGCAGGTTACTCCGAAACAAAACCACCTATGTGGTCACACAAATAGTAGAAGGCTTCCATTTCCTCAGTTTACTCAGCACATAGTCACTGTACACGGCATGACAACGGAGAGAGAGAATGCAACAGAGTGAGAAGGAGGAAAGAAAAAAAAGTTAGAACTTTACACAGAAGATGGAATACTTCAGCACAGACCATTGCACCTCTTGAAGGAAAAGCAGATAAATATTTGGATCAGAAGATAGAAAACAATGGGGAGGGAATGAGGCAGTGGGATTAGTTTTGGATTGCTTTAGCAAAAAGACATCACAGACACGGCAGGCCAAATGGTCTCCTTTCTGTGCTACAAGCCTCTATGGGTCTATCATGAATTTCCCAAACAAGAATAAAAGTGGTAACTTGCACAAGTATTCATCCATATCGGTTCACCTCAGAGCCCAACTTCCCTTCTACTACAATTTTTCCCCCTCCCCGTTAAGTCCTCCAATTTGAGTTTACTGCTCACATATTATTCTCCAACTGAGATACAGAAATGATGTACTCCTAATTCCGTCGATGCTGCTCGAGCTGGCTGCTGGAGAGCAGACCCAAGGTAACTCGCCTGTTAAATTCCAAGAATCTTACAACACCAGGTTATAGTCCAACAATTTTATTTGAAAATCACAAGCTTTCGGAGATTACCTCCTTCGTCAGGTGAGCGAGTGTGGGAATCCTTGAACGTTTCGCATTTATATTCAGAGAACAATACCTGGTGATTACAGATAATCTTTCCAACTGCCCGTTGTCAAGGCAATCAAAGTGTTCAGACAGAGAGGTGTTACCTACAGGACCACCGAATATACAAACGTTTGATAAACGATTGGGGGGGGAGGGGAGGGGGAGAAGAGAAAGAGAAAGGAAGGAGGAAAAAGACTATCTGGCAAGCACCCAGCACCTCTTGCAAAGGCAAGACTGATATTAGGAACTTGTCACAAGGAGAAATCACAAATGTCAATCTGGATCAACACAATAATTTGGGGGGGGGCGCAGAAGAAAAACGAGACTCATCATCTCATTTCCTGCTCTAGCTCATTTTTTCCCTGGACCTCAAACTTGTGGAACTCTTTCCCTTCCTCCTCTCCAATCCCATTTTTCTGCCCTTTCACCGCATACCATATAGCGCTAAAATTGTAAGATGAGTCTTGCTCGACAGGAGGGCAAATCGCAAAATTGGGCGCAGAGATAGTGTTTCTGATTTTCCTATTTATTTGCAATACAATAATAATTTTCAATGACAAGGGCAACTAGTTTACCACAATATATCAAATTCCATGGGATTTCAAGATTTTTGGGGCCACATTCCATAAAATACACAAAGTGGCTCTAATTCTCTTATAATCAAGGCTACTGGTTATGGTGACTAAATAAGCTACATTCCATTTTTATTACATGGGATTTTGTGATCTTTTACTGGTGTTTTAGAGGTTGTGTTCCCCAATCTCTACAGTGAAAATTAAAAACCAGTGAGCTGGTCAATAGTTATATCATTATCGCTCCCATAGCTTAGTGGGAAACGCAGTCCTGCACCGTCTTGTGTACCCTGGGCTGGGACGCGGCGAGGGGGGGGGGGGGGTAATAAACAAACCAATCCTAATTGCTATCCAGCTACTCCTGCTGGGAAATGTATGTGTATCGGGAGGTGGTTCTGGGGTGAGGGGGGGCGGTGAGGATATGATCATGTTCAAACGTGATGCCCTCTGTGTTCAAATTACTCAACATCCGAGCTCTCGTGTGAAGAATGGCCACTTAGGTGAGATGCGGGCATGCGGCAAGTACCCCAAGCAGGAGTCCGCCATCTTGATCTAGTCACTTGGGGCGGTGGAATGGGCAAAACAAAGAGATAAGACTCTTTCCCCTTTTTCTTGCAGTTCATCAACCAATCACAATTTGGCTTGGCAACGTAGATACCGAGCTGCTCATTTCATTGAGAGTTTGCATACCACAAATGCCTCACACCCATATTCTTCAGGTACAGTGACCTGGACCAGTTCTCTGTGCCTTACGCACCTGTACCTCTTCAAATGTCTCAAAGGCGGTCAACAGTTTACATGAGACGAAGCTGTGATTGGTTCGCGTCGTAAGCTGCTTTACTCCACAGTAAGGAAAAGCATACAAAGCAATATCGTCATTGATGTTTACACACAGAAAGAGGCCATTCGACACTTTACATCTGTGCTGACTCCGATTGAGCAACCCAAAGTGAATCCCGCTACCCACTACATTTCGTGATCGCTATCCAATGACCTTTCTGGTAAGTCCAGATGAGAGCAGTCAGGTGAGGACAGGCCGTGAAGCCCTTATTGTTGGCATGCTATTTAACCACTCGTTGTTTAGCCTTAGTGGCCACTTTTATGAGGTACAAGACATTGCTAGCATCTGTTAAAATGTACCTCATAGGAACATAGGAATTGCTAGAGGAAAAAAGATCACGGTCCATCTAGTTTGCCTTCTACTTGCAGGATACAACGATAATGGAGTTGCTAACTAATCATAGCAATCACTATCAACTAGACTACAACAGACCCAGACATAAGTCACCTGTTCCTCCCAAGTATGCTACACTTACGTCATGTCTCAAATTACTCACATACTGTATCCCAACATGTTATATTCTGAAAGAAATCTATCTAATTTGCATTTGAATGAATCAATACTAACTGCTTCCATCGTCTCCCTAGATTGGCCACTCGCTCACTGAAATATTATTTCTGCAGATGAGCTTTGAATTTACCCCCTTCAAGTGCAGGCCATGTCCTCTGGTTCTACTGTACTGGACAAGGCTTGTCACGGTTTCCTTTATCTAGTCCCTTCACAGTCCCAAAAACAGCAATTATATCACCTCTCAACCTTCTCTTTTCCAGTGAGAACATGCCCATTTTACATAATCGCTCCTCATAATCCAATCCCTCCATCATTCTGGTTGTTCTCTTCTGTATCCTTTCAATAGCTGCAATATGCTTTTTGTACTGTAGCGACCAGAACTATACACAGTATTCTAAGTGCAATCGCACCAATGATTTATGAAGTGGCAGGACTGCCTCACTATTTTGGCTCAACTTTGACCTTTTAATACATCCCAACATCTGATTTGCTTTACTTACCGCCACCTGGCATTGTTGCGATTGGCAATAAATTGGAACTATCAGGACCCCCAAGATTTTCCATGTACATTATTTTCTTTCCAGTTAAGTAAAAGTCCCTTCCTGGACTTTTTTGTCCCCTTGTGAAGCGCTTTGCCTTTCTCTACATTGAATTTCATCTGCCACCTGTCTGCCCAATTCCCCAGTATATTCAAATCCTTATGTAGCTTCTCCTGTTCACCTCAGCATGGGTCAGCACTTTCAAGATGAGGGAAAAGGAATGAATTGGGGGTAGGGAGATGGGAAGGGGAGGGCAAGGGGTAATGTTAAGAAAAATAAATAACTTTTCCTCACATCCAGAGGGGGGAAAAAAAATATATAAACTACTAATAATTCAAGTCATTTTTGCACTAAAATAAACTTTTCCATATTTTGAATGAAGCAAATGTAAAATAACAAAGCCAAGGGAGAATTTAGTGCTAAGAGTAGAATTATTAGATCATTTGAGTTAAGCGTATATTAATTGAGAGTAGACTGTACATTGTAAGCAATTAGGATTTTCACTATCAGGCTTCCTTCTAAAGCCCATCTGAAGTCACTACAGGGACATCATTGAATGCATTGTTTTGACTCAGCACTAAACAAAAAGTTATAAATTGTGCATTATCCAACAAAATCCACAGAAACATCCAGGCAGAGAAAGGACCACAAAGCTAAGACCAGCGAACTTTGACCTACTCTTTCCTCCCCGCCCCCCACAGCATTACCATAAATAGCCTCAGCTCTTAAAGCAGAAAGAACAAGGCCACTGACCCCCAAGCAGAAATTTTACTTCAATGTAACAATGTGCACACTGTATAGAAATCAATAAATAAAAGATATGAGCCAACAGTTTACTTACCATCACCTGTACTGCTTAGTTCCAGCTCTCTTCCACATTGCAATTTAAATTATTTCTCCAATCCTGATGCTGTCACAGACTATCTCCAGCTTACGGAAAGATCCACAGGAAGACAGGAGTGTCAGATGTCACATGAATTAAACAATAACACCCTCCAAACAAAAAAAAATCTACTTCTGTCATGAATTAGAAAGCAAAGTAAAATTATTTTTGTTATCCCTGCCTCGCGATTGGCAACACATGTTTCTCCACTCTGTAAACTGCAGTGAATTTTTAAACAATTTATTGTAACTACTGCAAATAACTGCAGAGATAGAGAAAGATAGAGATAGATAGAAAAAAGATAGAAAGAAAGATAAAGATAGATAGAAAGATAAAGAAAGAAAGATAGATATAGAAAGAAAGATAGAAAGAAAAAAGATAAAGAGAGAAAGAAAGACAAAGATAGAAAGGAAAAAAGAAAGATAAAGAGAGAAAGAAAGACAAAGATAGAAAGGGAAAAAAAAGATAAAGAGAGAAAGAAAGACAAAGATAGAAAGGAAAAAAGATAAAGAGAGAAAAAGACAAAGATAGAAAGGAAAAAAGAAAGATAAAGAGAGAAAGAAAGACAAAGATAGAAAGGAAAAAAGATAAAGAGAGAAAGAAAGACAAAGATAGAAAGGAAAAAAGAAAGATAAAGAGAGAAAGAAAGACAAAGATAGACAGAAAAAAAGAAAGATAAAGAGAAAGAAAGACAAAGATAGACAGAAAAAAAGAAAGATAAAGATAGACAGAAAAAAAGAAAGATAAAGATACAGAAAAAAAGAAAGATAAAGATAGACAGAAAAAAAGAAAGATAAAGATAGACAGAAAAAAAGAAAGATAAAGATAGACAGAAAAAAAGAAAGATAAAGAGAGAAAGAAAGACAAAGATAGACAGAAAAAAAGAAAGAAAAGAGGCGCTTCTTCAGAACGAGTTCAATCACTGATCCGCTAATATCCACTCTCCCCACAAGGTCGGAGTTTCCCGCAGGTCTTCAAGTTAAAACGGGTCACCTCGTGACCTGATGGTTCTCCAGCCAATCAACGCCTCCTGCGAGCACCTGCTGTTAAAGACGTCCCCGACCCAAAACTAATCTCCCGCAACAAAACAGGTTGTTCCTGTTCAGCGGAATAAGAGTCAGGAATTCTGCTCACCTCGCCAGTTATATCCAAACAGGTAACAACAACAAAAAGAAAGCGTTTGCCTTTTCTTTAAACTATAAGACGGCACCGGGGTGCCTCAGTGTCATCAAACAAAAAGTGCCCCCTTTTTAGAAGGACACAACTAATATAAAACGAAATCATAAAGCAAAGGAAACTTAGAACTTAAATAATAGAAAGATTTTGCGTATTCGCTTATAATAGACAGCGAACAGCGGCAATCTCCCCAGCTGCCTTTTAAAAAAAATTACAACTGTGCATAAACTTTAACGAGTTTTGTGATGCTACCGAATAAAAGGTGAACTGTTTATTTACCCTGAATTACAATCGAAGGGAATTCGCGACTTTTCCCTCTTAAGTTTTGAACGTTATCGAGAACCTTTTTTTAAAAAAAAAGTGGAATGACATTTTATTAGATAGCTTTTTAACAATGTCAAACGTGGGATAAATTGATTGCAATACAAAACAATACTGTACCAACACTCAGTCCAACTATTGTTTGTAAAACAAAATTAATTGAGAGGAATTTGAACCAAAAATTGTGCACCCAACATTCTAATTATTTATGGGGTAAGTATAATAACGGAATGTAGAAAATTAAAAAGATGTATGTTATTTCAGATTTACCAAGTGGAGTTATTAATTTTGCAATGCTGCTTCATTTCACTACATCCACTATTTTAAAAACACCAAAAAGAATATATTTACAACCCAATCCATATGGTTTATATTTATCAAATTTTGGATTAAGGTTGTTCATTTGTTATTTAATTGGTGGAGATGTCAAAACCCACACATCTCTTTAATTAAAATATTTAGTTTTAATCACTACTGAATTTTTAAATTTTTTTAAAGTTACAATAACTTTTTTTTGTTAAAGATACAAATCCGTTCCAACCTCCAAATACTCCTTTGCAGTTGCAAGCTATCTATATAAACATCATACATCTATATTAAACCCCATCCTATTAGAGGTTCCAGTGTGATTTAAAGTATCCTAAACAATGGATTCCAAGTTATATTTGAATAAACCATTGCAGATTACATTAGTTACAAACCAATCTATTTAAGAACACCTCCTCTCCAATAAGGAGCTGTCTCCAAAAATCCCCCTTCAATGATTCACTTCTGAGATGGAAGCAGATTAAAATTAGAATAGTGGAGCATACACTAATAAATCATAAATTAGTTTCTTTATTCCAAAAATACATAGGTGGATCAATTCAGATTTTTGTATCCATTTACAGATGGATTAAATTCCCCCTCCTCCTCATTTAGATGTAGTCCCAAAGATCAGTTAAGGGTTTGTGATTGTTAGGAATTGGATTAGAAAGGGGTTGAGAGAGTACAGCACAGACTGGACTGGAGAGGTGCAATGCATGTTAGCATTTGCCTCAGTACACCTGCACTGCACAGACCTGGATATGGGGACACAAGGTCAGGAGTAGGACAGAAAAAAAAAACCTCTCATACCTAACACAACCTGCAATCTGTTTTGTTCTCTTCTTAGCTGAGACCAGGAATCCTGTCTCACTTTCTCCTTCCAGTCATGATCCTGAATGCTCTCACTTTCGTTTTCCCTTCCAACACAGACTGACCTCTGCCACATAGCCCTCACTATAAATTTTCTTTCACTTTCTCCCTTTGTCATCTCTCCTTCTTAGTCATTATCTTCATCTGTCTCTCTCTGTACCCCCTTTCCACTCATTGCCCTGATCTTTCTCCTTTCTAAGATATTACCCTGCTATTTCTCTTCCAGTCATTACCCTAATATGTGTCACTCTCTCTTCCCCCTTTCAGTCATTACCCTCATCTCTCTCTACCTTCCAGTCATCATCCTCATCTCGCCCCTGTTTCCAGTTATTTCCTTGATATTTCTCTGTTCCAGTCATTATCTAGATCTCCCTCTCTCCTTTTCCCCCCATTTCCTGTTATTACCCAGATCTCTCTCTTTCCCCCATTTCCGATTACCCAGATCTCTCTCTCCCCCATTTTGTGTCATTACCCAGATCTCTCTCTCTCTCTCTCTCTTTCCCCCCCCCTCTTTTCCTAACATTGCCAAGTGCTCTCTTTCCCCTCCCCTTTTCAGTAATTACCCTGGTCTATCCCCATCATTATCTTCATCTCTTGCTCCACTTTCCAGTCATTCCCCTGCTCTCTCTTCCAGATATTACCCTGACCTATCTCCCTCCCTCTTCCAGATATTACCCTGACCCCCTCCCTCCCTCCTCCAGAAATTACCCTGACCCATCTCTCTCTCTCCCTCCCTCTTCCAGATATTACCCTGACCTATCTCCCTCCCTCTTCCAGATATTACACTGACCAATCTCTCTCTCCCTCCCTCCTCCAGATATTACCCTGATCTCTCTCTCTCCTTTCCCTCTTCCAGATATTACCCTGACCTATCTCTCTCTCTCTCTTCCGATATTACCCTGACCTATCTCTCTCTCTCTCTCTCTCCCTCTCCCCTCCAGATATTACCCTGACCTATCTATCTCTCCCTCCCTCCCTCCTCCAGATATTACCCTCTCTCTCTCTCTCTCTCTCTCCCCTTCTTTCCCTCTTTCAGATATTACCCTGACCCCTCTCTCGCTCTCTCTCTCTCTCTCTCTCTCTCCCTCCCTCTTCCAGATATTACACTGACCTATCTCTCTCTCTCCCTCCCTCCCCCAGATATTACCCTGACCTCTCTCTCTCTCTCTCTCCTTTCCCTCTTCCAGATATTACCCTGACCTATCTCTCTCTCCCTCCTTTCCCTCTTCCAGATATTACCCTGACCTCTCTCTCTCCCTCCCTCTTCCAGATATTACACTGACCTCTCTCTCTCTCTCCCTCCCTCTCCCTCCTCCAGATATTACCCTGACCTCTCTCTCTCTCTCTCTCTCCTTCTTACCCTCTTTCAGATATTACCCTGACCTCTCTCTCTCCCTCCTTTCCCTCTTCCAGATATTACCCTGACCTCTCTCTCTCCCTCCCTCCCTCTTCCAGATATTACCCTGACCTATCTCTCTCCCTCCCTCCCTCTTCCAGATATTACCCTGATCCTTTTCTATCTTTCCCAAGTCACATACAACTGCCTACTCTTATCTTCCACTTCTGCAGCTGTTAATTCACCTCCACCTTTGATACCCTTGTCCCCAGTTAAACCTTTATTCTCTACCATCCCGGCCGACCCCCTAGTATAGCCGCCATCTTCTCTCCCTCAAGTCCGAGGGACGTAGACTTGAGCGTATCAGATGCACAACTGGTTTAGCCATTCATCACCAGATCTGGCTAGACCACATCAAGTACTATCAGGTTTCACTCTCCTCTGTGCCAAAATTGCCCACTATTCCAGGATCATCCTGGAGAGCAAAGATAACCCCTGGCTTCTTTTCTCCACTACCAACAATCTCCTTAAACCCATTTTTCCCCTGTGCCTCCACCCTCACCTACAAGAGAGAAGCCCATGGACTTCTTTGTCACTGAGATTGAAACTATCTGTTCAGCTGCTCCTCTTCCCCTTTCCTACCAAGTCAAACTTCACCCCATGCTCCACCTGCCCTAGTCTTGATCCTGCTAGTTTCTCTCCTGTCTCCCCTCGTGCCCTCTCCGAGCTTATCTTATCCACAAGATCCACCTCCTGCTCCCATTCTCACTAAACTGATGACCACTCAACCTCCTTTCCTGGCCCCCACACTAGTTGAAATTGTAACTGCCTGCCTCTCGTCAGGTACTTCCTCCTTCCTTTCAAAACAGTCATCCACCCCCCCCTCAAGAAACCCACACTCAATCCCACCCTTCTGACAAACTACTAACCCATCTCCAACCTCCCTTTCCTCTGCAAAGTCCTTGAATGTGTTGTGGCCTCCCGAATCCATGCCCATCTTTCCCACAACTCCATGTATGAATTTATCCAATCGGGTTTCCGTCCCTGCCACAGCCCTTATCAAAGTCACAAATGGCATCCCCTGTGATTGTAACCATGATGCAGTATCCTCCCTCATCCTTCTCGACCTATCTGTAGTCTTTGACGTGGTCGACCACTCCTCCCTCCTCCATTGTCCAGCTCTGTGGGACTGCCCTTGCTTGCTTCCACTCTTACCTATCCAATCGTAGCTAAAGGATCTTCCCACCTCTGCACCATTACCTCTGGAGTTCCCTAAGGATCTATCCCTTGGCTTAATCCTCCTCCTCATCTACTTGCTGCCTCTTGGCGACATCACCCGCAATCATGGGGTCAGCTTCCACAGGTAGGAATAGAGGTAGACCAGTCAGCCCCTCGAGCCTGCTCCGCCATTAAATGAGATCATGGATGTTCAGCAACTCAACTCCACTTTCCCGCCTTTGCTCCATATCCCATAATACCCTTACCTAACAAAAAAAAAGTCTATCTGTCTCAGTGATGACACCGAGCTCTACCTCTCCATCACCTTCCTTCACCCCTCCACTGCCTCTGTGCTATCACACTGCTGTGTAACAGAGTCTACGAAGACCGCAATTTCTTCCAAATACCGGGAAGAACGAAGCCATTGTCTTCAGCAACAAACTCTGTAACCTTATCTCTGATTCCATTCCCCATCCCAGCCAGTGTCGCAGATTGAACCCAGACTGTTCGTAACCTCAGCATCCTAATTGACCCTAAGGTGAACTTCCAACCCCATATCTCCATCGCAAACACCACCTACTTCAATCTCTAACATCTCTTGTCTCAGTCCATCTGCTGCTGAAACTCTCAGCCATGCCTTCTTCACCCCCGGATTCCAATGCTTTCCTAGCCAGCCTCCCGTCATAGGAACATAGGAATTGCTAGACAAAAAGAGACCACGGTCCGTCCAGTTCACCTTCTACCATCCTGATAGAGATTGATTGTTTTGATTAGTTAAAAATTCCATTATCGTTCTATCTTGCTCTATCTCCCTCTCCCCTTTCCAGTCATTCCCCTCATCTCTCACTCCCCTTTCTAACCATTGTTCTGATCTCTCCCCTCTTTCCAATTATCCTGATTTTCCTCTTTTCCAGTCATCACCCTAATACACAACTCCCCCTTTTTCAATTACCCTGATCTTTTTCTCCTTTGCAATCATTAACTTGATCTCTCTTTTTCCTCTCTTCCCTTTCCGATCATTATCCTGATCTCTCTCACTCCCTCCCCCTCCCTTATCTGTCATTGCCCAGATCACTCTCTCGATATCTCTCTCTCTCTCACTACTGTTCACTGTTATTATCCTGATCG